>NC_133545.1:39367500-39985000 GCF_048773025.1 Camelus bactrianus | reverse complement strand
GGAAAGAAAAACTTACAGAGCATAACAAGCTGGGCATGGTCACTTTTCATCTACTGTTTGAGTTTGCAGCATGAGAGAACCAAGGCAGGAAGATTGTACACTAGTTAAAAGCTTCCTGGAGACTGGTTGTGGATCTGAAAGATGTGTCCATTAACCTGCCCTCACGCTTTGGATTCGAGAAGGGAAATCAGCAAGTGGGATCTGAACAAGAAAAGGGTTATCCTTTCACCCTGCCTGAAAATAAATATGGGGAATTACTAGCTCTCATCATTTCTTTAAGAATACAGCATGGTGACTATGAGAGTAATAACCTCCAAATAGGACATTTGGCATATCACTAGAGAAAATAAGAAAAGGAAGGTGTTTCTACAAATCATCCATTAATGATCCCCCCCAAAATTTGGGGAAGCAATTTGGTATATTTAGTACAGAACAAAAAGACATGGTCTGTGTCAAATATGAGCAGGCATAGCCATAAAGAGAGAGCAGATTGGGATTAAAAAGTTGGATTGTGGGATTAAAATAGGCTTAAATGAGATAATATAGAATTTTGAGGAATCTTAAAAGACAATAGCAGCATTAAAGTTTACACTGGAAGAGAGTAGAACTGATGTGTAAAAAAACTGTTGATAATATGAATGACAAGTTTGTGAATATTTTTCAGAATGCAGAGGCAATATACAAAAAGAGGAAAGCAATGCTGAGAAAAAAACGTTATAAACCCTAAGGACAAACGTAGGTAGTCAACTTGCAAATAAGTATTCTTTCTGAATGAAACCCTGTCAAAGTAGAAGATACATAAAACTGTAATATAATGAGAAAACTTAAATGAGATACTATAGAATTTCAAGGAATCTTTAAAGACAATAGTAGCACTAAAGTTTACAGTGAAGGAGAGTAGAAGTGATAGGTAAAAAACTGTATATATTATAGACATAATTTTATATTTTATATATATAATGATAAGATTATAGATGATATGAGTAATATAATTAATAAGATAATTATATATATCTCAACATTTACATTCTTACAGAACTGAGAATCTAAAATTTCAGTGCCCATAACACCTGTACAGGAATCAATGTATATGTGCTAATTCATATAGATAGTATCAAAAATTCCAAAGAAGCAATAGTACAGGCCTCGGTATCTTGATCTCTGGCCTAATGCAGTAATACTGGAATTTAATAACAGCAGGTTAATCTATGAAATCAGCAGCAAACTAAAAGCAAAATTTCCAAATAAACCAGGTTGAGGTTTTGCATTTTGTTTTCCAGCTAAAGTGCTAAATGTTGGGAATCTTTGGAAAATGACCGTTTTTGTTTGTTTTAGTCTCAAATAAGAATAGGTGTTAAAGAGGATGTCACATTACTAGCTTAAAGAAAGGTCAGTTGTGAAATTTTAAAAAGATTGGATTTTTTTTCTTAATAGCTTTTATTACCAAGTGGCACCTCACCCTTCAGATCAAATTGCTTTTGTAAGAAGTGTAAAATGTTTACAAACCTGGGGGGAAATCTGACTCCAAACAAGCCAAAAGTACCCTATAGAAAATCAGAGAAACAGCAGACATTTGCCACATTGAGTATGTGCTTAGTCACCTGCCACCTACCTTATGAACATTCCTTTCCTGCCCCCAGAGGGTGAGCCTTCACTAATGAGGGAAATACATGTCACCGAGACCCTTTGTTCCTCCTCCCTGGCCTGCCTTTAACAAGCTTACCTGAAATATTTATTGTTCTTTGCTGAAGTTGAAAAACCAGCCCCATTGAGGACTGTAAAATCTTCCCAAAAGTTCAGGCCCTGATTCCTGGCTCTTCTCCAAGGCCTGCACAGTGGAGCCGCCTGAGATGTGGGTCACAGGCCTGTGGGACCTGACAGTGCCCCTGAGGACCCCGTGGCTGTGCTCAGGCCCAGTGGTTTGGGGTGACTTTGCTTCCCTCCATGGCACAGGTGTCTGTCAGCCTTGTGCTGTGGTCTTGGTGGGTTGCCCCAAAGCTTAGAAGCCTAAAGGGAGCAATTCCACAGAGTTTTTCAAAACAGAAAGATGTATTTGATTCTTAAACTGCTCTTGAACACAATACTGATGCATCCCTGCCCTTGCAGGTTCTAGAGATCTGGCTTTGTTGGACCATAATGTTTAGTGATTCATATGGTAAAAAAGAATATTCTATGTTGGGTTTGTATTGTAGTACAGGCCCTGTTTCTGGGCCCCTTTGCCAGATGGGTGCTAGAAATCCTAAAGCAGGAAGTGAAAACCACTATTTTTGCCTATGGCTGGCTCTAATTGCTCATATTTTGAATTTACTTATCTCCTAAGAGAGACGAAGGAAGATAGTAAACATTTAGTAAATATTTACTGAAAACGTTGGAGACCAAGAGAAGGTGTGTGATGACCATGCTCCCTAGATTTTTCCCAGAACCTTCCTTATTATATCTCTATCTGTGTATAGAGATACAATTTTGTCTTGATTATTGATTGAAGAAATATGGTCCCTTTGGTCTGGGCTTCAGATAGTTAAAGGAAGACAAGCTGTGGACATGGTGTGGACCTGTGTGAAGCAACACACATTAAATACTTAGCACAATGACATCGTGGAAAACTTCTCAGCTTTGGAGTAAAAAGGTTTAGGTTTGGACTCCAGCTTCACCATATATTACCTGTATGGCCATGGGAAACATTGTTATAAATTAGGTTATGTACTGTGGTGGAGAGGGTTGATGTTCCCATGGCCATAGTCATGGGAAAAACTGGGGGAGTGGAAAGGGAGAGTGCTATGAAGTATTTCCTGGGACTGAAAGTCATTCCCCCAAAACGGCACACGTTGTCTTCATAGTCAGCTCTGTGCCTCCAGCTCTACTTTCATGGAAAGGGTCCGGTTGCCAACACTTGTGCTCCTAAAACAACCAGAAGGGAGAAGGGAATCCAGGAATGTCTCAGTACCTTTTAGCTAGGAGTTTTACTGCCACTCCTGCTCTTTCAACAGACCCAGGAGGACATTTGCAGAGTCATCTACATTTCCTAAGTTGTAAAGAAATATTTTAGAAACACCACTGTTCTGTGCATTCTGTGCATCAATCTGGATCCATTCCAGTTTTGTGGGAGCAGGAAGGAGAGAAGGAAAGCCTGTTACACATGGGAAAACCTTTCACAAGTAAAATCCTATGATAATGAAAGCCCTGAAATGGCCTCTTTATTTAATTGGGTTAACATTTTTCCCTTTCTCTGGTGGAAACATAATGCATCCTACCTTCAGGCAGAGCTGCTCCCTACTTCACTGTGATGGAATAACAGCATCATAGCTGAATTCCACCTGTGCCATTCTCTTGCCACAGTGTTTGGCCAGTGGCCTAAAATACTTGGCTGCAGAGGAGGGAAATTAGACTGTGAGTAACTGGTGTGATTAAGTCACCTCTAAACTCAGGGTAAATGAAAACCCCTTTGGTGAGGGGAAAGGGTAGAGGCTGTAATAGTTACTGCACTTGTTTTCAGCCCTGAAGAAGAAATCAGCAAATTAACTTGAGCCCAGTGATCAGAGGTTCATCAGTCACTGAAAAATAAAGCACCAGATCCAGTTATGCAGTCTGACCATGTTCAGGATTTAAAGCTACCCTAAGCCGGTCTGTAGCACACCACAGGTCTCCTTTCCACAGTAAAATCCATCTAATGCAGGTACTAAGTTACCAATACAATGCATTTGGACTCTTTTAAAGCAAATGAAAATCTATTAATTATTTTGCACTTCAGAGCCACCCTGAGTCGGGTAAGTATGACATTATTATTCCCATGTGGCAGATAAGGAAACTGAGGACCGAAAAAGTCAGACCAGTCACAGCTAGTAAGTGACTGGTCGAGAACAAGTAAATACACTCCAAGTTTATGGAGTCGTTGCTGAGTTACTGACTCCTCGTCTCCAACCCAGTGCTCCTCCCAGCATATCACAATGTGTTATCCTCAGACCCGACATCAGCATCACTTCGCCTGTCCACTGGGCTCTCTGGGCACCATTCTGGCCCTGCGTTTCCTCAAGACTGGTGTTCATGACTGCCCCTTGTGTCTCTGCCAAATCTAGTAAGAGCTGTTGGAAAACTCAGACAGATTTTAGAAGCCCTTTCCTTTCTGAGGCTTCATGGACACCCTCTCTGTCCCACGTGGTCAAGTGTCGGCACCCCCCAGCTGTGCACATTGAAAATACTCAGTAGTTTGTGTCACCTACAGAGCAAGGCCTATGTGGAATACATTTTGTATCTTTTCATCCAGAATGGAGTCTAAAATGTAGAAGAGGCTTAATATGTATTAATGAGAATATTTATGATGAAAAGTGAAAAAGTTATAATTAATGATAACAATAATAATAATATAATAATACTAGTAGTACGTACCATTTACTGGTGACGTACAGTTCTCCAGATGCTTTCGTATAGTTATTTCATTTAATTATCATAGAACACTGGCCAGGATGGAAAACAAACCTGACCAGTGACCCCTTTTTTGAGGTCCAACCCTGGAACTACCCCAGATGATAAAGGAAAACAAAGACAGCCCCCACCAACTGCATAAAACACGAGACATTCCTAGACAACAGGAGGACAAGCACCGCGGATGAGTGACTGGGTAGGGACGGGATTTTGCATGTGCTCTTTTTTCTCCCCACGTTACCCTGAGCAGACTGCTGTCCACCACATTACCCCTGAAAGTCAAGATCAGCAGCAGCCCAGCGGGGCTAGAGGATACCTAATCAGGGCAGGGCTGGGGCAGGCCACGGGCAGAGCCAATAGCAATAGATATGTGACAGCTGGGCCATTCAGTAACTGAAACTTTATTCCTTAATAACCCGGCTCCACCTCCCGCGCCAAGGGGTTGGTTAGGTGATGAAAAGTGAGTGAGAGGGCTACTGTAAAAGAGCAGAGCCAGCACACAGGTATGAATGTCGCTCCAGAGGCGCTCCTGTCTGAGGGGGATCCCTTTATCCCAGCCTACCACTTAAGCTCCTGTGGTCATAAGGAAGGATGCAGGCTTCAGCTCTTCCCACAGGTTCATATCACTAGCTGAGATGTTCACTGTATCCAGGGGAATGTCAACTCAGAGGGAAAAACAGAAAGACAGCTAAGGAGCAAACCACATTAAGAGGAAGAGAGCAACTTGAACAGCCCATACTGGATAAGGGAATATTAATAGGCCAGAGAAAAATGTAAAATGACTCCCTATCTGGCAAGACACCACCTTAACCAAATTATCAAAGTTAACATTACCAGTAATGGGACAGATTGACTTCATATGACTATTGATATGATGCACTGGGAAGAGCACAGAATTGCTTCCGTGTTATTTCTTCAAAAATGCATAGCCTGACTCTAACTATAGGGAAACGTTACACAAACCCAAATTGAGGAATATTCTGCAAGACAGTGTTTCAAAATGTTGCTGCCATTATATTCAGAAGACTTAGGAATGTTCCAGATTAAAGGAGAATAAAAAGACATCACAACTGAATGTAGCTCATGATCCAAGATTATGTTTGTTTAAAAAAAAGACATTTGGGGGAACAATTGGTGAATTCTGAATAAGGTCTGTAATTAGATAATAATATTCTATCAATGTTAATTTCCTCATTTTGAACACTGTAGTAATATCTGAGAGATTTATCTTGTTTTCAGACATTAAACCCTGAAGTCTTTAGAGATAAAGAGATATGATGTCTATAATTCACTCTCAGATGATTTATACCTATATAGCTGTATCTACAGATAGATCATGGGCACCTGTAAATAGGTGGACAAACAGATAATGATACAGAGAGAGAGAGAGACAGAACAGCAAGTGTGGTAAAATGTTAAGAATAAGGAATTGAGTGAATGACATGTACACTTTTTTTGCACTGTTTTTTTAAGTTTTCTCTAAGAATGAAATTATGCCAAAATTAAAATACGACTCCCACACAAACTTCCTATTCCTTTCCTGGCTTTATATGTCTCCTCTACACTTATTACCACTTGACATGTTTATTCAATTATTTGTTTGTCTCCCTCCATTATGATATAAATTCAACAAGACATATTTTGTCCAAGCTGTGTTACCAGCATGTAGAGTCATACCTGACACATAGTAAGTGCCAGTGCAACAAATAAGTGTGTAGTAAGTACTCGATGAATGCTCTCAAGGGAGGATAAGAGAGGATATTGGGAAAATAAACCTGGAACAAAAATTCATAAAGAATTTTAGAAGGTACTGTGTATAAAATATATTACACTTACATTATGGTGAAATTTAATAACATGAAAGTAAAAAGAAAATTCTGAAAGATTCTGAGCAGAAAAAGATCACCTACAGAAGTGTAATAATCAGAGACATTAGATTTCTCAATAGCAATACTGGATGCAAGTATACAAAGTAATGCAATTTTAAAAGGTTGAAGGAGAAGAACATTGAATCTAGAACTTTATATCCAGCTAAATTCTCACTTAAATTTGAACATTAAAAAAGATAGTCTCAGAATTGTAAGGAGTGTCAAAACTATAATAGCTATACAGAGAACACAAAAGAGAATTTCACATTATTTATAATAATGCAAGGGACATTCATAAAAATTGAAGTAGTAGCCATCAGTTAATTTCAGATCATCAGCATCACACAAACTTTAAAAAGAAGTCTGCAATCACTTAAAAGAATGTTTATAACTTTATGTAATCAATAAAGATAAAACAGATAATCTAATATACAGTTCAAGAAGGTATATGTAAAGCAAGAAAGTTCACCCTTAAAAATGAGGAAGGAGGAAATAATAAAGATTAGAGCAGAAATAAGTGGAATAGAGAACAAAAGAGTTAAACAGAGGATGAACAAAACCAAAACTGAGTCTTTACAAAGATTTATAAAGTTTAGTCATTTGGCAAGACTAATCAAGAAAATTTTAAATGTTTATCTGCAAAATACTTCAGAAAGTTAAGGAATAACTATGGGCAAATGGAAAGTTTTTACAGTTCAAAAGAATATCATGAACAACTACAGGCAACGATTGGGGAAGCTTGAGCCAGATATACAAATTTCTGGAACTATATTAAATAACAAAATTGGCACAAGAAGAAATAGAAAACATGAATAAATCATATCAAAGAAACAATCAAAGGCTGCCACCCTGCTTTCACCAACAGAATGCCCCAGGCCCAGGTGGCTTTAAATGACAGTTCTATCCATTTTTAAATAATTTTTTTTTTTTAAAGAGGAAAAGTTGATTAACTTTTTTCTTGAGTCTAGTGTATTTGCAGTTTCTAAGCCAGATAAGAACAAGAAATGGAAATTGTATGGACGTTTCACTTAAAAACAGATGAAAATTCAAATTAGATATTAGCTAATGCAGTACTTAGTGTATTTAAAAGATAATACACTGTAATCAGTGAGGCTTTCTCTCAGGAAAGTAGTACATAAAATGGACATTTAACTCAGAAAAATTAGTAGAAAACTAGGTCTAGAAGATACTCTTCTTAACTTGATAAAAACCTACATGTTAAAGATATCCAGAAAACATCACATGCAACAGAGAAATACAGGCTTGATCCTTTTAATGTAGGGAATAAGATGAGGAGTGCCCATTATCACTACTACTGTGTTATTTAAAATAATATTAGAAGTTCTGGCCAATGCAATCAAACAAAAATATAAGTAAAAGAGGAAGAAGAAGACAGAAAATGTACAAAGATAGAAAGAAAAGGGACAACATCAATATTGCTGTGAATTATATGATCACCTGCGTAGAAAACTTAACAGAATTTTCAAAATACGGTACCAAATAAGAGTTCAGCCAAATTGTCAGACACAAGCTTACGAGTGTATCAGTATCATCCTTCTATGCCGTTCTTCTCTACTTGTGTTAGTCAGAGTTCTTCAGAGAAACAGAACCAATAGGATGTGTGCATGTATATATGTGTCTGTATCTTGGGATATACATCTCTCTCTCCTTAGATAGATGTAACCCAAGATATATATATGTCTCTGTGTCTCATACATATATATGATAAAGAGAGAGACACATGACAGACAGACAGACAGAGAGGGTTTTTGATATACTGAAGAAATGGCACCACAAACAGGAGTAAGGGGAAATGAACTGACTGAAGATTGTTTAGTAGATGATAGTCAAAAAACTGGCTCACAATTTTAAAATGAGTGTAGATTTATGCCATATGTAAAAGTGAACTCCAGAGGTCTAAAAGGCCTATATATAATAGGTAAAGCTATAAGATGAATGGGAGAAAGCATGATAATTTTTAAAAATCATTAGGTGGGGAAGCACTTCTTAAATAAGAACCCCAAATCACAAACCATAAGGCAAGAACTGGATTTGACAACATCAAAATTAAAGACCTCTGTTCAATGAACTGCTCTATAGATGATGTTAACATATGGGTGGCAGATCAGGAGAACACATTTGCAACTTCAAAAACCAACAAGGGATTAATCTAGAAAATACAAGGGACTCTTATGAATCAACTAGAAAAAATTTGAGCACAATAGAAAAATAGGCAAACGTTATGACTATACAATTCAAAGAAAAAAGAACATGGAAGGATAATAAGTATATGAAGAGATTTTCAACCTTGTTAGTGAAAATATGAAAATTAAAACAATATAAATACACTGCTTTATACCCATCTTGATGAAAATCAAGTAACACCCAGAGTTAGAAAGTGGCTGGGCAATGGCTTCTCTCTTGAACCACTGATGTGGAGTATGGACAATACAGCACCCTTCTGGAGAGCAGTATGGCAGAATGAGGTGAAATTAGGAATACATAAACTCTGCAGGGTAGACAATGGCCTGACTGACCTGTGGAGATAAATAGGAACAGTGATGCCATAAGGAAAAAAGCAAACAGGAAAGCAGCTAGGTCATTCACTTCTGCTATGGCATAAAAGTCCCTTTGTTGCAATAAGGTGGGCCATTGATGTTAACGTTATCCACACCCACACTACATTCCCACCCAAAACAGCGAAGAAGACAGCCCGAGTCCCATCAATGGCATGACCTTCACTCTTTGAGGCTAGCTGAGACCTCTAAGCTTTGGAGGTGTCCCTTGAGTTAAAAAGAGACCCCAGGGAATTGTGATCATTCAAAACACCATAGATTCTTGATCCTAAGTATCTCATTTACACAAAAACAAAGTAAAAATATTAGCTTAGCTGTATCTGAATCATCATTCTCACCAGTCTTTGATTCTGGACCAGCCTTTGTGACTTTGACTAGCTAACGTTGATGCTAAAATTCCACTACTAGTTATATATCCCAGATAAACTCACATACAGGGTCATGAAATACTAGTCACAAGAGATGTGAATAAGAATGCACATAATTGAACTGTGAGTGATTGGGTAGCACTGGGACTCAACTGAGATTCTATCAGTGGTGGAATGGATAAGTAAAATAAATTGAGTTGAGTTTTATATGATGAGTAGGAACTATATAGGCAAAGAAGAGGAAGTTTGTGCCAAAAGAGGAAGTAGCATCTATGTGGGTGTGATGTATGGAAAAAAAACCTTCTGTGTACTTCAAACAAGGTGGCTGATATTTACGTAGAAAAGAAGTGCTCAGGCATAAACAGTCAGTGGTGGTGGAGATAGAAAAGGATCAAGTTGAGAGGGATTTAGGAAGAAGAATGGACAGGGCTTGACTGTGATGAGAATGAGGAAGAATAAGTCTTAAATAATTCCCGTGTTTCTATCTTTGATTCTGAGTGAATGGTTATATCACATTAATTGAGATTAAAAATACAGGGGGGTAGTTTCTGGGGTTAACAAGCGCAAGGCTATGAATAAAGATAATTAATTCATTGTCTCTGCTGTACAGAATATTCAGGTTTAGTGGGTAAGAAAGCCACACAGACAAATGATATAGTATTATGTGCAAGGTACAGTAGTGATATCAGAAAGGGGAGATGAACAGCCTTTGGGGGGGCTATCAATAGAGGTTAACAGTACATATGCTGGAACCCGCTACTACCAGGGTTTGTATCCTGACTCTTCCTTTGAGAGATTGTGTTCCTTAACCTTATGTCAGGTTTCTCATCTGCAAAATGGGAATAACAATAGCACCTATACCATAGGATTAATGTGAGGTTTTCATTAGGACAGTACTGGGAACACAGACAGTACTTAAATAAACTGGTAGTAAGGCATCAAAGAGAGAGTTATAAAGATCATCTGTAAGCCAAGCCCTGACAAGTGCTTGGGTGTTTTTCAAGTGGACCAGCTAGGAAGATGTCAGGCAGAAGGGAATATGCATATGCAAAGTCATGGAGGCAAAATAAAGCAGACTATCTGGGGAGCTTTGACTAGCTCCACGTAGCTAGAGGGTTCAGTTTACGGCTGGTATTAGAGATAGATGATGCTGGAAAGGGACTGGAGCCTGATGGGGCTCTGGTTTATCAAAGCAAACTCTGTTACTCTTTGCCATCCTCCTTTTCACTGCCTACCACCTTCTCTCTTGCACTTCCCTTCCTTTTTTCTGCTTGCTGTCTTGATCTTGCAGATGGCTATTCATGGATCTATGTATTTTGTTAAGACTTTGCCCCTCTATATTCATGCCTGCATTCTATAACTAATCCCAAAGCCAAAAGCAGGTTAATCCTTATTGCCTAAACGACTCCTGTCCAGTATACCTGGGTCTTGCACTAGCAAACTTCACCTCTACTATAGGACTCCCCCAATCCTCAGAACCTTAGCCTTGAAAAGTCGTTGAATCTTAGACTTGAACTGCTGCATTATATTCCTAGATATGCCTTTGGTTTCCTCCTGACCAAACTTATATTCTTATGCCATCTACCCAGTCTACCTTGAGTGAACAACCCTTTTAGACTGAACTGTCCCAGGATGCCTGCCTTGGTTCTGGTCTGGAATGGGGGAGACTTGTACCCTGCTCTTGTTCTTTGGGGGCAGTTAATTTTGTGCCTAGACCCCTTAGTGACTCATCCTCCCTACAGGTAACTGGAAGCCTGAGATGCTGAGCCTGGAGCTGAGCCAAACATAAGATTGAGACATTACTTGTTTCATCACCTGCAGTCCATAGTCCTCATAGAAACAATAAAGAACCAGTATTGATAAAAGAAATAAATTGAGGACAGACAGGCATTCATAGATATGAAACTCTAAGATGCTAGACAGAGAGGTAGAGTCCAAGCAGAGGCAGGAGACAGAACCTAGGAAAGCCAGGTAAGCATAAGAGAGGTCAAAGCCAGAGTGGAAGGAAACAAAACAATTTTTATAAGGTGATCTCCTGGCCAGGACATTGGAGGAGGTTAGGGATATTGGACACTGTGCCATCTAAAATCACTCGGGAGTGATGAAAAATGGTCAAGAGTTCCTGGAGACCATCCAGTCAAGTTACTGACTGTGGACAACTCCCTTTTAAGGAAATGTCTTTGAGGCAGTATGATATTGCAAAAGGGTAGTCAGGCTCGGAATCAGAAGCATGCATGGTGATTTAGGTCATGTGACCCTGAACAAAGCAAGTCACCTTTCTGAGTCTTAGCTTGTTAATTGTAGGAGGGGAAAAATAATAAAAAACAACAATTTTCCTGCTCTGGGTGTCCAACAAGTCTTTAGAAACAGAGTAAAATAATGCATGTGAAAGCACTTAATGAAGCTGTAAAGCCAATACTAATGGAGCAAATTATAATCATTAATGCGATTTCACCAGGGGAAGAAATGTTAACAATAGAATGTACTTGCTGTTTCAAGGGTTTGCAGATCTGTGGGAACAGGGAAGTATCAAGGACAGAGGTCTGACCTAGGGATAAAATTACCAATTCATTCCACCTTCCTTTCAGGGTTCTTATGACAATTAACTTGCCAAGTTTCAACCACAAGACCATCTGTTTGTTAGATCACGTGGGGAAATGTGGTTTATTCTGATTATTTGTTTGCATTAACATTATTAGTGCAGTGCTTCATTTATTACTCTGGCCCAAATTGAACCTGTCAGGAGGCTTCACAGCACATGAAAGTGTAAAAATACTCTAAATGCAAGTGATTTTTTAGACTAAGAGAACTCTCAGCTCACCTCCTCCCTAGCAGATCTTGTGGGAAATCACCTTGAACCTCACACAGAGGGGTATTCATGCTGAGCACAATCCTGACCCTTTCTAAAGCCTTGAAGATCCTTCTGAAGTGTCAGAGGAATATTCCCATGTACTAATAACAGCTTTAATGCTTAATATACTTTAATTATTCTGAGTATTTGAAAATTGGTATTCAGTGCCCTAATTGAAGTTACATCACTTGCCCAACCAGACTACTCATTTTCTGAGCATGCAGAATAACTAAATACATATTGAGCTCTTCCCTTCAATGCTTTTCTCTTACAGCTACAAATAATATGGTAAGTTCAGACACTGAAGTGTAGAATCATGATAAGTAGCCGAATTCACAATTACTGTATTCTAAATCATGTCAGCCTGCCAGGTAAGGCTTCCTTCTTCCTTAGCCTCATCTCTCCCCTTTGCTTCCACATTCTCTGTGTTTCAGCCATATAGACAATTTGCAGGTCTCCAAATGCATCATCCCATTCAATAATTTTGTGCCTTTGTATACACTACTCTTTCTTCTTTCAACACACCCCCACCACCAGCTCCAAGCCTAGCTCAATCCTCATGCATCAGGAAAGCTCCTACTCATGCTTCAAAACTTATTGCGAGCATTGCACATATGAGCGATCTCATATGGTGTTTTTCTTTCTCTTTCTGACTTACTTCACTTAGAAGGACATTCTCCAAGGACATCCATGTTGCTGCAAGTGGCGTTATGTTGTCGTTTTTTATGGCTGAATAGTATTGCATTGTATAAAGATACCACATCTTCTTTATCCAGTCATCTGTTGATGGACATTTAGGCTGTTTCCATGTCTTGGCTATTGTAAATAGTGCTGCTATGAACATTGATTGGGGTGCAGGTGTCATTTTGAAGTAGGGTTCCTTCTCGATATATGCCCAGGAGTGGGATTCCTGGGTCATATGGTAAGTCTATTCCTAGTCTTTTGAGGAATCTCCATACTGTTTTCCACAGTGGAGGAATCAAAAAAAAAAAAAAAAAAAGAACATAAATACAAAACAGAAACAGACTCCTAGACATAGAATACAAACTTGTGGTTGCCAAGAGGGCAGGGGGTGGTAAGGGACAGACTGCGATTTCAAAATCTGTAGATACTGACAGGCATATGCAGACCATCCAAAAATCTCATGGGCCAAGAAATGCAGGAAGTCTCTTCTAGTCTGGTTTATTTGTCTGAAGGAGACCCCTGTTTCGAATATCTCCTGAAGCAAAAAGATCAGGAAAACAAGTTTTTTTTTTCCTTTGGACAAATGGGTGTGGATTATGAAAATGTCATGCAAGATTAGGCAAATGCTACAGGAACTGTGCAAATACGCAACTTTCAGACTGTTCGGGAGTGGAGCTTTTGTTGCAGGTTGATGGGGCCGGTGGAAGGGTCTCTGGATCTGCTTGTTTAGGGGGTGAACTTTGCTTGTCCCCTGAGCTCTGCACCAACTGAGGGAGGTAAGACTGTTTACCTGGACCTTTTCTTTGTGCCTCAGTAACCTAAATGCTCTCCCTGATGACTGAAAGAAGAGACATAGAAAGTCGGCTTCCTTTCTCCTCTTCCTATATGTAAGAATCTTCTGACTGAAACCAAGCTGACAGGTTTGGGTTCAACGCAGGTGAAATTGAGGAGACTGCGGTTGTTGGAAACAAACAGAATGATGTTAAATGCTGTTGCTGAGGAAGGGGTTGAAGAGTTTACTGAGGAAGAGACAGAAGAAGGAGAATTAATTCTGAGTCTCTCTGTGGGTAGGAGCAGATCAAAATAATAATAATCCAGAGTTATAGCTGAGAATTGGCAAATAAGTGTGTGGTCATGAAACCTAGCTAATTCCAGGGAAGGAAGGAGGGGGAGGGAAAGAGAGAGAGAAGGTCCAGGAGGTAAGAACAACTTATAATCATGATGCTCCATTTCTGGTTTCCAGTTGGTGATATTTTTGTGTGAGGATGTCATTCAGAGCAATGTTCAGAATGGCATTTTGGTACTTTATCTTTAACAGATATGAATTGTTAATTAATGAAACATACTAAATACTAGTGAGATGAGTGTTCCAGTTAGACAATAGAACATATTTGCAGATATATATTTATGTATCAACATATATAAATACAACTGCTTTATGTATATGTGTGTGTGTATACGTGTGTGTGTATACGTGTGTGTGTGTGTGTATGTGTCTCTCTGTCTACCTTTCTATAAAATCAAAGCAATTGTATTTTCAGCAGATACTTTTCTTAAGTCAGCACAGGACTCCCTACCTCTCACTTCTCCTTGTTCTGACATGAGGCTGGCTCATTTCAATCACCATCACTAAGAACTGTCAGGAGAGAGGGAATTGTGCTCTAGTAATTGTCTATTTGTATTTGATAGTATGCAACTAAATAATAACTTTATCAGACCACTTCCCAAACTCCTCCAAGATAAGAGATCAAGAAGTGAGGGATTTCGGGGAAAAAGAATTTTTAAGGGAATTTTTGTAGGACTGCTTTTTCATTCCTTTCCAGTACTTCTCCACGGAGAAATACAAGGAGTAATAAATGCATTGAGGGAAACACTGCTTTCTGCGGCAACAGTAAAGAGAGCACTAGAGAGAAGCAAATATGGTATGTCCATTCAGTGGCTATATGGCCACTGAAAAATAAATCAGATTTACGTGCTTGGACAAGGCATGATGTCCAGCAGCAGTCATAAGACAATGACTGGCAATGCTTTTTATAATAATTACTTCACAAGATTGAGAAGGTGGGAAAAATTACTCACTTCATCTTATATGCATTGTATTGTTTAATATGTATTGTTTAAAATGTTTGCAATGCCCCCCCAAAAGGGGGGTGTAGTGTATAGCTCAGTGGTAGAGCATGTGTTTAGCATGAAGGAGGTCCTGGGTTCATTCCCAGTACCGCCATTAAAATACATACATACATACATACATACATACATACATACATACATACATACATACATAATTACTACCCCCTAAAATAAAATAAAATGTTTTCAAGGAGCCAAACTGATATATTTCTTAAGTAGAAAAAGAATGAAGGAGGGAGTGTGAATGAGAGAATGGGAAAAGGGAATGGCGGAATCAGGGCACAGATCCCAAGAGTGAAATTAAGGTTTGAAGCTCTTTTACAGGTAGGACTAGTGATTTTCTCTTTCATGATGGAAGACGCCAATGATACTGTGTTAAGAAAAGAAATAGTCTTTATATTTTGAGTCATCCTGAATAAGTTATGCTGCTAATAATATACTAGATTTCTAGGTAAACATTGAACCCTTAGCAAATTTCATACAATTTTAATGAAGAGGGGCACCAGGGAAGGAAGGAGAGTACATTTGGGAACCTAGTTTAATTAAAAAAAAAAAAAACTGGACTCCCAGAACCATAGGGCATGCAGAACAATTTGGGCAAGTTTCAGAGAATCACAGACACACATGGGTTGGGCAAGGAGAGGGAGGGACCTGGAGATTAATTATAAAACTCTTTTTATAAATATCATATTTTATAATACAAGTAATACTTCATCACCTAGGTGTCTTATTGGACATTTAGATAGTTTTTCAGAGATTTTTGGTATGTG
The DNA here is from genome assembly GCF_048773025.1 of Camelus bactrianus. Classification (NCBI taxonomy): domain Eukaryota; kingdom Metazoa; phylum Chordata; class Mammalia; order Artiodactyla; family Camelidae; genus Camelus; species Camelus bactrianus. The sequence continues at coordinate 39,969,334 of NC_133545.1, read as the reverse complement.
TTTATAGGTTATAGAAAATAAATATTGAAAATATTTTCAGAGAAGAGAATTAATACAGCAAACCTTTTAGACTTTTCAAGTAAAAAGCACACCCAAATTATATGATCTTATTTATTCTACTTATTTATTTCTTTTAAGTCTATGAAGTTAAATTATGACTTAAACTACATAGTTTAAGACACCTTGGATACTCTTCTAATCTCACATAAAGAAATGTCAGGAATGGCGGGGTCTAGTATAAGGGTGGTAGAAAATGTGGCTGAGTTAGAGATGGCAAATTCAGAGAAAGAAAGCAGCTGATTCTAAGTGACAGATAATAGATGGTGGAGCCCAAATTTAAATCTAAGTCTGTCTCACCAAAGCTATACTTTTAAGAAAAAAACAAATTTCGTCTGAATACAAAAGTATTACATGCTCTAATTAGCGCCTTACATACCCATTTACACTTTCTATAAGGGCCACCTTTATAGAACTGACAAAGTAGTGGCTTCTCTGTGACAAGATGTGATTGGTACCAAAAAGTGAGTATCTCAGAGACTGCTGTGAAAATAGAGGTGTCCACTCTGCTGGATAGTGAAAGATAGACAGACATACAGTAGACAGAATAAGGACTCCCATACCAAAGATTTCAATGTGTTACCTTACATACCAAAAGGAACGTTGTGGGTGTGAAAAAATGAAGGATCTTGAGATGCGGAGATTATCCTGGATTATCTGGGTGATCTTAAGGGTCCTTATTGGAGACAAGCAGGAGATTCAGAGTCAGAAAAGATGTGATGGCAGGAGCAGAATGTCAGTGCAGAGAGAGATTTGCAGATGCTGTCCTGCTGGTATTGAAGACGGAGGAAGCGGCCAGGAGCTGAAGAATGTGAGCCGCCTCTAGACTTTGGAAAAGGCAGGGGATGGGTTCTTCCCCAGAGCCCTTGGAAAGGAATGCAGCCTTGCTGGCACCTTGATTTTGGCCCAGTGAGACCCATTTTGGGTTTCTGACCTCTAAAACTTTAGGATAATATAGTTTGTGTTGTCTTAAGCTATTAAATCTGTAGCAATTTGTTGCAACTCAATAGAAAACTAGAACAAACTGTAATAGGCTCTTCTAGGTGAACTTGATATTTCAAGTAATCAGTGTCAATGGTGGGGGACGGGAGTAGGATAACTGGAGAATGTTGCTGATAAGGAGATGGCAGAATCACTGATGCTGGAAGGGACTAAGACTGTGATTTCAAGATGTATAGATGGTGACTTGTCCTTTTTCATCATTCTTCCTTAATCTCAGGTCCAAGGAAAAGCAGTATACTTAGAATGACACACATATAGCAATATGCTCACTTCATCACACAGAGTATTTTCTGCATACTGCAGAAAGTTTTTACAGTTAAAAATAATTTCAGTAAGGTCTTAATAAAGTAATTATCCTTGTATTTAATCCTTCCATATTTTAACCACTCTGATTTGTTCAAACCTTGTAAATTTTCAAGGACAAATTCAACTATCAATAATAAATTATTTAAAGCCTACAGAAAAAGGCTTTCTGAACCAGTTCCCACGGAGCAGACATTTCCTGAATCTCAGTCTTCCATCGTCTTCCAGAAGATGCAAAAGAAGAAGCTGGGCAAGTCACATAATTTCCTGGAGTTCTTATTTTGTGAAATTATGCCTAATTCATTGATATGGGCAGAGAACCTTGAATCTCAGATCTGGAAGGAACTCCAGAGACGGAAGTAGCCCAGATTTCACATGTCATATATGAGAAAATTGGATCAGTTGCTTACTTGCCCAAGATTTCACTCTGCGTTGCCCTCTGCCTGTGCCCCCAGATGCACAATATACCAGGCTCTGTACTAGATAATAGTGATGCAGAAGTGACAGATTGTTTTTTGTCCTTAAGAATTTTGTAATCTAGTAAGACAAATAACATAAATGTATGATTTCTTTTTTTTTTTTTTTTTTTTTTTTGGTAAATACAATGATAGACGTAAGCATGGAGAATTGGTTAGGCTTGGAGGAGGGGCACATAACCCAGACAGGCATCACTCATCATGGATACTTGTTGGTTTTTAGAATGAAAACTTTATTGTTTTTATTTTACAAAAAATAATTATGTCCTTGGTCAATTGTTTTTAAAATACTGTCAATAGAATGAAGAGAATAAAAACTGTCCATAAGCATGTATCATCCAGAGATAACTACCTTAACATTTTATTATATATCCTTTTATATAGTAATATTACACTTATGTAGATGTATATACATGCATAATCATGCATATAGGTGTATATTTTCATTCTCAATATATATATAATTTTAATAGATACACGTATGTATCCTGCTGCTATTTGTCACTTAGCAATCACAAATACCTTGTCTGAAAATCATTGAATATCAGAATTAGAGTGAATATACTAAATACCATTTAGTCTAACTGCCAGATAAATAATTTATTTTTGAATAGTTTTGCAGAAAAGCAAATTTACAGAAAAATTACAAAGAGAGAGTTCCCTATACCCGCTTTCCCCTATTATTACCATCTTACATTAGTATGGTACATTTATTATGATTAATGAACAAATATTGATACATCGTCATTAACTATAAGAGCATACTGTATTTGTTTCTTTAGTTTTTACCTAATGTTCTTTTTCTGCTCCATGATTCCACCCAAGATACCACATTTAGTTTTCACAACTTCTTAGGCTCCTCTTAACTGTCGTAGTTTCTCAGACTTTGTTTTTATGAACTTGACATTTTTGAAGAATATTGATCAAGTATTTTGTAAAGTGTCCTTCAGGTGGGATTTTTCTTGGTGTTTTCTTATGACCAGACTGGAGTTACGGGTGTGAGGGAGGAAGGTCACAGAGGTAAAGTGGCATTCTCATCACATCTTATCAAGGGCACAAACTATCAGCATGACATGACCGTTGCTGTTAACCTTGATCACCTGGTTCAGGTGGTGTTTGTCAGGTTTCTCTTCTGTAAAGTTACTCCCCCCACCTCTCCATACTTTATTATTTGGAAGAAAGTCACTACGAATAGCCTGCACCCGAGGAGTGAGAAGTTAGAAGGTGGAGTATCTGCGTAAATTATTTGGAATTCTTCTGCACGGGAGATTTGTCTATTCTCCCACGATTATTTGTTTATTCGGTCATTTATTTCTATCAGTATGGACTCATAAATATTTATTTTAAACTTCGGTTGAGAATTCAGTGCTGCTTTATTTACTGTGTGCTTGCATTGTGCCAGCTTTGGCCATTAGAGCTTTCTCAGCAGGTTTTTGTATCTCTTTGACATACCACATCATTATGTGTACATGCTTGTGTGTGTGTGTGTGTGTGTGTGTGTGTGTTTAGCACATCCTCACTTTCTGGCACTATAAAATGTGACAAGTTCATCATTTATATTTCACCCATCTCTTGAGGTTCATTGGTTCTTTTTATCGAAGAATGAGATTAGAAACCAAGATCTAGGTACTGTGCATGCTTATTACTGGAGGTGTGTTTTGCTTCTAGGCCCTCTCAGATGACAGAGGGAGGATATATATGTGTGTGTGCTAACCCTTGTATATAAACATGTCTATAAATATTTCCATATGTGACCATCTGTACGTTTAGTAAGCTAATCATGAGTTAATACTGATGTCCCCAACTCCGATCCATTACCACCTGTATCATTCTGGCCTCTTCTTGTTTATTTGTAAAATTCCACTCCAACTGTGAGAAACCTGGTGCCCACACTGCGATTGTTTCTTTTCCCTTTTATTTTCACTTAGTCTGGCTAAAGATTTAACCTTTTTATTTGTCTTTTCAAATAACCAGTTTTTGGTTTCATTGATTTTTCTCTGTTTTCCTGTTTTCAATTTCATTGATTTTTGCTTTTTAAAATTTCTTTTCTCTTCCTCTGCTTGTTTTAGGCTTATGTTCCTCCTCTTTCTTTAGTTTCTTAGGTAGAAGCTTTGATTATAGATTTTAGATCTTTATTCTTTTCTAAAATATGTGTTTAGTACCACACATTTCCTTCTTAGTACTAATTTTGCTGCATCTTACACTTTTTGATAAGTAGTATTTTCATTTTCATTTAGTTCAAAATATTTTTAAACATCTTGAGATTCCTTCTTTATCCCACATGTTATTTAGAATTGTGCTGCTTAATCTCGAAATATTTTGAGATTTTCTAGTTATTCTTGTGTTATTGATTTCTAAGTCTATTCTATTGTGGCACGAAAACATACTTTATGTGATTACTAGTCTTGTCAATTTATTAAGGTATATTTTATGGCCCAGAACGTGGTCAACTTTATTGACTGTTCCATGTGAGCTTGAGGAGAATGTATATTCTCTCGTAGTTGGATGAAATGTCCTATCCATTTCAACAAGATCAGTTGGGTAATAGTCCTGTTCAGGGCATCAGTATCCTTACTGATTTTCTGCCTGCTTTGTGTATCAGTTACTGAAAGAGGCATGTTGATGTCTCCAACTACAATAGTGGATTTATCTATTTCTCCTATCAGTTATATCAATTTTCACCTCATGTATTTTTATGCTTCTGTTTTAAGTGCATATGTTACCAGTCCAAGTTCATACTGCTCATTGCATGTCAGGCCAGTAAATCGAGAGACAAGTTTTAGGTGCAAGGAATAGTGACTTTATTTAGAAGGGCAGGAGACCCAGAAAATGGTGAACTAGTGTCCCAAAGAACCATCTCACTTGAGTTAGAATTCAGGCTTTTTTTTATACTAAAAGGGGAGAGAGTGTGGCTGGTTATCATACACCTTTTGGTGCAGGCCAGACCCTGGAGGAGATGTAATAATTCTTTGTTCTTGAACTTTCCATAGATCAGGTCTCATCTGGTCACAGTATTCTTGTAAACTTTCAACAAGACAAAAAATTTTTTTTTCTGTTCTGCAACTTTTTATTCCATATGAAAGGAAAATTGTTATGACTTTAAAGGTCAAGCCTGGAAGGCAGAGCCTTGAGAAAAGGTTGTTACATGTATTTCAGGCTATAGGCAACATTCTTTTACTGTTTCATGGGACAAAGGTGCAGAACCAGCATGACTAAGCATAGGCAACAAAGCACAAAGGTTAGAGCTAAAGGAATAGATCCAATATGGAGTCAGGTTTGTTCTTCTCTGTTATACACACACATTTAGAATTGCTATGCCTTCTGGAGAAGTTATACCCTTATCATTACATAATGCCAGTTTTTATCCCTGATAATCCCTTGTTCTAAAGTCAGCTTTGTTCGGAAGGAATATAGCTAATCCAGCTTTCTTTTGATTAGTGTGGTGTATCTTTCTCCATCCCTTTTACTTTTAATCTATCTGTTTATATTTAAAATGGATTTCTTGTAGACAACATCAAATTGGGGATTGTTTTTTAACCCACTCTAACATTCTCTGTCTTTTAATTGCTATATTTAGAGCACTGACATTTGAAATGATTATTGATACAATGGAAATAATGTTATATCTACTATGCTTTTAAACAAATACATATGTATTTTAGTTTTGTTTGTTTATTTATTTACTTTTTGCAGGGGGAGGCAATTAGGTTTATTATTTATTTATTTAATGAAGGTCCTGGGGATTGAACCCAGGACCTTGTGCATGCTAGGCATGCACTCTACCACTGAGCTATACCCTCCCCCTTACTATGTTTTTAATTGTTTTCTATTTGTTGCATTTGTTCTTTGTTTCTTTTTTCCCTTCTTTTTTGCTTTCTCTGGTTTTATTGAGCATTTTATATAACTCTGTTCTATTTCTCTCTTAACATGTCTTGTATACTTACTTTAAAACATTTTTAGGGTTTTCCCAGGAGTTTACACTACTCATTTTTAAATAATCTAAATTCACCTTTAAATAACATTATACCATTTCTCATGTAATGCAGGTAATTTATAATGGAGTATTCCCAGTTCCTCTCTCCCATCCCTTGTGATATTACTATATTTTATTTCACTTATTCATATACTTTAATCACCCAATACATTGCTGCTGCTATTACTGAAAGTAGTTGTATTTTAGATCACTTAAGAATAAGAAACTTTTAAAAATATTTCACATGTATATATTCCTTCTTCAATGCTTCTCCTTTCTTTTGTAGATCTAAGTTTCTGACATGTATTGTTTTTCTTCTACATGAAGAAATTCTTTAAACATTTCTTGCAGGGTAATTCTGCTAGTGATTCTCTTAATTTTTGTGTTTCTGAGAATGTGTTTAGTAATGTGTATCTGTTAATCCCACATTATTATATGTAAAACAGATAAACAACAAGGACCTACTGTATAGTACAGGAAACTATACTCAGTTTCATATAATAATATGGAAAAGAATCTGAAGAGAAAAAAATGTATATGTATAACTGAATCTCTTTGCTAGTTAACATTATAAATCAACTATACTGCAATAAAATAATAATAATAAAAGAAACCAGCAACTCTGGAGATTTTGTATTTCAAAAAACAGGAGAGAATGTATTTATTTCTTCTTTACATTTGAAGGATAATTTCACTGGATATAAAATAGGATATAAAACTCTAAATTGATGGGACATTTTCATTCAATATTTGAAATATTTTACTTGACTCTCTTCATGCTTTTATGGCTGGTGAGAAGCCTGGTGTAATTCTTATCCTTGTTTCTTTATAAGTACATCCCACCCCCAACCCCAGCTTCTTGCCAACTTTTCTCGTTGTTTTTAGCTTTCTGCAGTTTGAAAATAATATGCCTGGGTGTGGTTTTCTAGTATTTATCCTACTTAGTACTTTCTAAACTTCCTAACTCTGTGGTTTGGAGTCCGTCATTAACTTTGGAAAGTTCTCAGCTGTTACCACTTCAGATGTTTCTTCTGCTCTGTTCTCTTTTTTTTCTCTTTCTAGTAGTAAAATTGTGTATGTTAAACCTTTTGAAATTATCCCATAGTTTTAGATGTCCTGTTTTACATTTCATTCTTTTTCCTATTTGATTTTCAGTTTGGGAAGTTTCTGCTGATCTATCTGTAAGGTCACTGATCCTTTTCATGGCTGTGTGAGTCTACTGATGAGTTCACCAAATGCATTCTTCATTTTTGTTGTAGCATTTTTGATTTCTAGACTTTCCATTAGATATTTTTCTTAGAGTTTTCATCTCTCTGCTTACATTACCCATCTTTTCTTGCATGCTGTCTACTTTTTCCATTAGACTCCTAATTTATTAAATATAGTTATTTTATATTCCTTATCTGATAATTCCAACATCTGTGTCATATCTGAGTTTGGTTCTGATAATTATTTTCTCTCTTCAGACTGTGTTTTTTCTTGTCTTGTAATTGTTTGTTGTATCAGGTAATAAATGCTGAAGTAAATAGCCTTAGTGTAAGAATTTATGTTAATCTGACCAGGGATTGGACTACATTTAATGTTTACCATGGTTGTAGATGCCAGAGATTTCAAATTCCTCTAGTGTCTTGGTTTGTGCCTCTGTCTTGAGTTTGATTCTCCCCAAATACTCCTCAGAGAGAGAGAAAGGGTTGGGGATAAGGCGGGGGGGAGTGGAGAGGGACTTGAAGATCTGTCAGCTGTAATCCACTATTATTATATTAGAACTCTATTGGTGTGTTAGTAAAATGTTGGGGGAGAGGAAACATTCTGTTATTTTCTGACTAGATCTCAGTGTTTTAGTGGATCTCTGTGTTGGGGCTGAGACTTCCACAAGTGTTTCTCCAATGATATACCTTCTTCCCTCCTGCCCCTATTGCCATACCTGGCTGCAGCATTCCCGATCTATTTCCTTGAAACCCTGACCCCTGTTGACTGTGTTTTTTCTTAGGTGAGACAAGAAATCTAAAGTAGTCTAGAATAGGAAGAATGCTCTTCCACAATTGGGGTAAGGTTCTGGCAAAGTCTTCTCCCTTGGAGAACAGTCTTTGGTTATGGAGAAGGTTCTGGGCATATTTCACAATGGTTACTCTTCCTCCACCTCTCCCAGAGCCATTATAGTATCTTTCTTGCATCTTCACGGTGAGGACCTGTTGGGTTTCCTGAAGGTAAAGCCCACAAAAATGGGAGAGATCACCTTGGACTTCATCCTTGATCTTAGGTGCTGTCCAATTATGTCATACTCACTGTGTTTATGGTGTGGAATAGTAGGGTTTTGTTTTTTTTTTTTTTTACTAACTTTATGAGGTTTGTTGATGTAAATGATAGTTTTAAGAGTATTGGTTCTTCTTGAACCACTGAAGAGCCTGTTGGAGTAAAATGGCTTGGAACCATTAGCTTAGGAAATACTGAATGCATTCTAGATTAGGAGATCCATGAATGGGAATATGACAATGGACAGTACAGGAAGTGTATGTTAGTAATATAACAACTCCTCAGTAATGCTGACATTGTTGAGTACCCAAGATTATGTATAGGCAAGATACGTCCGCTCACTGTTTCCAATGAGATGTCCCCGATATTTGTTACTCTCCCTTCCAACCAAACATGGTGGCTTGGTAGAGAGAGGGACAAAATCAGTGCCCACTTCCTCTATTACTGTGTCAGGTCAATCCAGTTAAGTTTATCAAACATTTATTGAGCGTTTATTTATTTCCTGTGAGCAAAGTAACTGGGAATACTGTCCAGCTGCCTGGAGTATCCTAGAAAACTTCCCCCAAATACCATTCACTTGCATTCTGAGAACATTTTATACCTCAGTTACAGCAATGAGCAATTCACGGCATATGCAGCTATCTTGAGTCATGGCTAGTGGTCCCATTTCAGGATTAAAGACTAGAGAACTTCCTCTATTTTGTTACTTTTCTATACGGTCAGATTTAACATATTCATTGTTAAAAAGCAATTTCAGTTCCTTATTGACTTTCATCTATTCTGTAGAGTGGGTAATCTAAGTCATAAGAATGTATATTTTCCCCCATGGGGATCAGTAAAGTAAGGTAGTAAAGAAAGTTTTTTTGTTGCCAGTAATAACGTAGCCCATAAACTTTTAAAATATATCTTGAATTGCTCTGCTTCTAAAAAACTTTATTCACCTATCCCCTGTTATCTTAGGTTATTTTACATGGTATTGTAATTTTTGTTTATGACTCTATCTCTATCATAAAAAAAAAGAGCCCTTTAATTCAGGGAAAATATCTCATTTTTATATCTATAGTACCTAGAAGAATGCCAGCCCAGAGATTCTGCTCAATAAATACTCATTGAGATGAAATTAAAATGAGTAAGATTCTAGTTAGATTTAAAATCCAGCCTAGATTTTATTACTGAGCTCTAGACCTCTACATCCAAGATGCATGCACAATTATTATTATTATAGTCATCATTATACATACAATTTCAATGCATCTAATGATGACTGTATTAAGTTTACAGGCCATTTTTAAATGCATTGTTGCAGTAAACCCTACAATATTTTTTGTGAAGGGAACATATGTAAAATAAGTATCTACATTTTACTGATGAGAATATTGAGATTCAGAAATTTAGATCTGCTCAGTGTCCCACAGGTAGTAAATATTGGAGCCAGAGCTGGAACTAAGAACCCATGGCTCAAAGTCTAAGCAATTTATGTCTTCCCATTGTCTAATTCAGGGTTTTCCAAATATCAATGCTTTTGTTATTTGGGACTGAAAAATTCTCTGTTAGTAGGGGATAGCCTAGCAGCCCTGTGTATTGTAGCATGCTCAACGGTATCCTTGGCGTCTACTCATGAGATACAAGTAACATCCTCCTTCCCACTGACAGCCAAAAATGTCTTCAGACATTGCCAAAGGTCCCCTTGGAGGGAAAATCAGTTCCAGTTGAGAATCCATGTTCTAATAGCAGGCACAGTGTAGTAAGTGCTCTGGACAAGCATAAGCAAAACGAGAGTAAAACAGGGGAGTTTTCTTCCTGCTGGAGACAGCATTTGATTTGGATCTTTACTGTAGAAAAGTTGAATTGATCTAGCAGGATTTACTATACCCAGATATTTGCTGAGCATGCATGATATGTCAAATCTAACTCAAAGGGGTAAAATATAGTAATAGGCATCACTAAAGATCTTACTAAAATGAAGCACCATCTTAATGTCTTTCTAGGGGAACACAGAGCTATTTGGGGTCAGTTAATCTCATGATATGCATTTAGCATCTCGACTTATATTATCTACTAAAGGTTATATAGGAAAGAATTACCTCTCATTTATTTTTTGTAGTTTACTAACCTATAAATCATCATAATCATCATTCAATTGAACTGAACATGGGGCTTGTGTTTTCTAGTATGTTTCTGGTTCATTGGGAATGTTAAAAAATTATTTAGCTTCAGTGTCTTTGCATGAATGTGAAAGAAAGGAGAGCCTACCTTTAGTTCTTATCTATGTTTAGCCAGAGTTCTTGGACCTGCTTGGAACCTCTCTCAACAAACATAACAACCAGTTCTCTGACTTAACTCGTGGACCCAGAACAACTGGGCTAAATCTACTTCCCTTTTATTCAGAATCATTGGAAAACTGAGAAAGATTTTGACAACTCCGAAAAAAATATACTCTCTTTCCCTGAATTAACCATTTGGAAAGTTTATAAGAGCTGTTTATATACTCTTTTTTTGAGACCAGAGAATATATATATAATTGTTAACAATGTGGATTTGGAAGTCAGATAAGCCTAGATTTGCCTGACTCCTAGCTCTAACCATTACGACTTGTGTGACTGGGGACAAGTTGTTTAATAACTGTGACCCTCAGTTTCCTTATCTATAAAATTGGGATGATAATAACTTCCATCAAGTAAGAAAATATTGTAAAACTTTTAGTGTGGGGTTTGGCACAAGTCAGTAAGAATTATTACGATCACTATTATCATCTCATCATCTTATTTTTGTCACTGCTGTTACATACAGGATTCCTGTGTGGGAGGGTCTCGGTTGAAATGAGAGTGGATATTCCTTTGAAGACATAATCTTTTTTATAAGATAGGAAACACTTCAGTTGGTCTTAGTAAACAATGTGGGTTTGATGAAATTCTAGGGAGGCCAAAGCTCTGTCTCCCTACCCCAGGTTCTGCCTTTGATCATTTAAACCATCACCGCCATCATCATGCATCTCTCTGTATGAGAAATTTTCACAGGGTGAAAGAGGGAAGAATAACACAGCTCTTCTAGTCTAGTCCAATATCTTTTAAATGTTTAATAACAGAAGGTGAGTGTGTTTGTGTGTGTGTGTGTGTAAGAACAATGTCAAGAAGCAAAACTGGTCAGAGTTCAATCAGGAGAAAGGATGCACTAACCAGAAACAATGATTCTGAAATGCTGCTCTGGGATTCGCTACATCAAAGTTTCTTTGGAGAACTTAAAAATTTGGATTTTCTCATCCCACCCCAGACCTACTGACTAAAAGCGCCAGGGAATTCCATGCAGATTCAGGTTTGGGAACCCTTGAACCTAAAGTCTCAACTTTTTCCCTGTGATAGTTTGAACTCATTAGACATTTTAACAATACAACTGACTCTTTTCTAGACTCATCAAGCAACATGATGGTTGTAACCTGGCTTCTCATGCAGATCAAAGGTTTCAGTTCTCCAGAGCTTACAAGCTGGCTTCGGATTTTGGCACTCTTAATTCTCCCCTTCATCTTGCTCTCCTGCTTGGTATTGTATGTCCTCTCACTCCAGACTCCTTCCTGTAGTGAACTCACCTGTCATCTTGGCTTCAATTAGGAGCTATTTCATGGCTGGACATGTACGTGAGCTTAAAGTTTATTACTGAATTCTAGACTCATGTATCCAAATCGGTTACTGATACTTCCCCTTGGTGTTTCCATGGGAACCCCAAACTCTACATTTGCAAAGCAAAACATACTATATTCCTTCATAAACTTTTTCCTTGTTCTGTAATCCCTGCTCAATAAGTGAAATGGCATTGACCACTTGCCCAAGTTGGACACTTGAGAAAAATCTTTGACCACTGTATTTCCCCACACGGTGTAACAGTCAGTAAGACCTGCTGATTTTTTTCTCCCATGTGGTTCTAAAGTAGCTTGTGTCTTTATCTCTAACCATGGGCCCATTCTCCATATTGAAGCAAGAGGAGCTTTTTAGAATATAAATCTGATCATATCACTTCTCACTACCTTCAGAATAAAGTTCAAACCTCTTAATGGAATGCAAAGTCTTTCATGATCTTGCTACTCTTTTTCTCTCCCGCTACATCACTTACCATTGGTTCTTCATATATTATGCAGGAGCCATATTTAGACTCTTGCAATTCTTCAAGTAGACCACTCTCTCTCTTGCCCCTAGACCTTTGCACATGCTATTGCCTCTGCCTGGATCGCCTTCTTCTCCCTACCCATGCAGAGGATAGGGGCTTACATTTACTATATGGGGCCCTTAAGAAGGCTACTCCAGACAAATGGGACTGACTACAAGTGAACTCAGTTAATTGGAAAGACATTAAACCTCTGCCTCTTCTTTTAGCTTGTTTTCCCAGGACGATCCATTAATGGTAGCATTAGGTAAAGGATTCCTGAGACCTTAGTTCTAGTGCCTAATAGACCAAATATTATCATATCATTTAGCTTTTCTGGATCTCACTTTCCTTATCCTTGCCATTCTATTACAGGATGAAGGTTATGAGAATGATTTACTTATTGAAGATATGGAAAATTCATGGCATCACTTTTCCAGTCTCATTTTGGCCCTACCTTCATCTTCCTACTAATAGGAGTACCTCCTGTTAGCTTATTTCCCTTCTCCTTCATCTCCTTCTACTAACTTCTATTCTCCCTTAGGACCAAGCTTAGACCATATCTTCCAGGATGCTTTTTACAAACCCTCAAATCTGGGCTGAGGGCTCTACCTATGAGATTCCATGGAACTCTCTCCTTTTACCCCCTCAAAATTAGCAACTCTATTATCATTTTGATTTACTTTATTGCCTTCTCCCTTAGACAGTAAGCTACTTCAACTTTATGTATTTCTTTGTTACTAAAGAAGATAATATTCTGAATGCTGGTGAACAGACCTGGGAGGAAGGTGTTTTATTTGGAAGATTGTTCTTAGAATAACAATGCATTGGCTATCAATTTCTCATTGTTTCACAGGCTTTGATGTAGTATATGGTATTGTCTTTAATTTTCATGCAGAAAGCTTTTTTAAAAAAAAATTCAGTGATGTACACATTCTTTTTCTGATTTTACTATGCCTCTGAAGAGGAATTGATTTTCCCAAGACAATTCTAGTAGAAACTGGGTTACGATAGAGTCCTATTCTCCTAATTTCTAATACAGATTTCAATGCATTGTGTACTGCAACCTCCCAATAAATTACTTACATAAATAAATAAATACATATATAACTAATGGATTACTAAAGTATGGGTAAAAAGGGTTTCTTTGTGGATGCAATCGCAAATCTGTTTTTATTAAAATGAAGACTGTTAAAATATGGACTGCATTTTCCAGTGTAGTTCTGGACATGGTATTTCAGTTAAAGTGTGCTTTGTCAATTAGCCTTTGTCGGAGACAAAGGTTCTGGTCTCCTTTGTAGACGCCGCTGGAGGAAAGGTGGCTGTGGTGTTATCTCAGGCCTCGAGAGACTCCTGGGCTTCCGAGAGTAAAGGTCTCATGTACTGGTGGTGGAGAGCTGAGAGAACCCTAGGAGACAGAGGGTTTCTTTTGGGATGGATTTCTCCTGGGATAGATTTCTGGCCAGTTTATAAGGCTATTCCGACTCTGCTTACTGATACCAGGGGCTCTGCGGAGGAACCTCACCAGCTGTCGTTCGAGAGGGAGAGAGAAGATTTGATGAGGCCCTTTCCCTTCATTCCCCTTGAAGACAACCTCAGCACTTTGCTTTCATATATTGGGGTTCCTGTTCATTTGAAGTTAAATATAATTTGAAATGCACATGATTTTTTCCATCATTTGAAACTCTGCTAACGCAGCTTATCAAAGTGAAGAATGTTACTGGCTTGCATGACTCAAGGATAGAACAATTTTTAGAGAATGCTTTAGCATTATGTCCTTCACAAGAATGCATGCTGAATGCAGCTGTGGAATTTAATTTTTTTTAAATGAGGCTGATAATGTGCTTATTTACCTTTCTAAAGTGACATCGTCTGATCTTTCAACTAAAATACTTCATAGATACTGAAATTCATGGAGAATAAGGCTGACTGTTGGCCCATACAGACTGGTCCTCTTCTTTATGTGTTTGGGAGTATGTGTGTGTGTATTTATGTTCTGTTTCCTCTGAACCTTCCAATAGAAGTTCCTGTGAATTGGATCTCTCCACGCAGAATATCAAGTTCCAGTGTCCTCATTTCCAGTGATGGTTTGCAATGCAAATCACCAGGTTGGTAACACACAGTACCATAACCATGGTAACCAAATGAGGACAAGTTTGCTTTACTTCCTCAGCGAAGTACTTTCCAATCCTGCATTCAGACCTGATGCCACTGCCAACAGGTCAGAAGGCATTAAAGGGACAGCAAGAGTATTCATAGAAATAAAAATAGGAACCATTGTATCCATTCCCCACACAGTCCTCTAAGTCCAGGACTTATTACTAATAACTTCAAGCATTTCTAACTCTTACTTTCTTATTGGTTTCTTTCCTTAGAGGGGAGGGTAGAGAAAACACTATACATCTTCATTCCCAACTTGACCATGGATCTTGGCCAGCAGACCATCCTGGCTTTCCATGACTTTTAAATAGGAACTGATAGAAGCCTGGGTCACAGTTCTGTGGTCACAAAGACTTTTTAGTGTTAGCAGCTGTGATGCTCAAGGAGACAGGAAGGTATCCGAGACCCCTACAAACACTCTTTGGGAACTGCAGCAAACTAACTACAAGGACCCCTTCTCTGCTGAGACTCCTTTCTTCTGGTATAGTAACTCTTATAATTTGTTTCCAGCCTGTAGGGGAGGGGATATTAGTTCTCTGTTCTCATTTTCTCTCAGTTGGAATGAAAGGGCAGCCGTGGCATGTTCTGAAACTTTCTTTACCTGCAGCTGTGTGACAGGGGGATTCCTAAGAAGAAAGACTATTAGCAATAAGGTAAACAATCTAATTGTCATGGATTCTGGCCTGAACGATTTCAGCATCCCTGCGACTGCCTGGGTGGCTGCCATTAACACAGAAAGGTCTAAAACACAGGGGAGGGGAATGCTCTAGGCCCAAAATGGTTAGCTTATTTCTCCTACATTGTGAATATTATTTCAAGCGATGTTTCTCAGGTGAGATGCAGAAATTATATTTCCTCCCTTTTGTGTTTATTTTTTGTATCTTGGATCTTTTATATCATTTTTATTGATTATTTTTTCCTTACTATCTGAGGGAGCTCTAATTCATTAGAGGCAAAAGAGTTAAACTCTTTGGCTTTTAATTAATCAGTGAATTCACTAAGTGTGAAAACTAAGCTTGATGTGCTCAGGCCATGTGGGATTTTTTGGTATAGGCAGAAACTGCTATAGGAGTGAAAAACTCCTTTTGAAAGAGTGGGGAAAGCTGATTCAGGAATAGGTTTGCCAGATGAATACAAGGCACCCAGTTACATTTGAATTTTAGATAAACAGCAATTTTTTGGTATGAATAGGTCCCAAATAATGCATGACCCATACTTATGCTAAACAGTGTTTATTTTTTATCTGAAATTTAAATGTAACTGAAAATCCTGTATTTTTAGTTGATAATCCAGGCAACTTGATTCAAGGATGAAAACTGAAGAATTATAATGGAAAAAAAAGAGCATCCATTTGTCTTACTGCACATCTTTGACTAAAAAGTTCCATCAAAAGATTACCTAATTGTCATTGTCTTTTTATACATCAGGACATGATTTAATACTGGACTCAAACCTTAAAAGGAGGAAGCAATAGTCAAAACAGTCATAATGAGTCCAGAGTTCAATGATACTTGCCTCATAATGTTAACACCTGAGACGTTTTTGTATTAGTTTCCCAATTAGATACTGAAAATGATTATAATCAAGATTATATGTAGGTTTTATGCCTGTTTGATGGTTAAGATTCCAGAGTGCTGCCTGACTAGACTTGCTCAGAGCTTCCCCTCTAGCGTGCCCAAGTGGTGCCCAGTCTGCTGGGAGATACTGATCCCCTTGTCTTC
This sequence comes from Camelus bactrianus, assembly GCF_048773025.1. Classification (NCBI taxonomy): domain Eukaryota; kingdom Metazoa; phylum Chordata; class Mammalia; order Artiodactyla; family Camelidae; genus Camelus; species Camelus bactrianus. Next base: position 39,953,255 of record NC_133545.1, on the reverse strand, counting down.
CTGGGGCTGGCTGTCCAGGAGGCAGAGCTGGAGAACTCCAGGGCTGGTCTTGTCCCAGAGCAGGCTCCTCCAGGAATCTAGAGGGAGCCCAAGGGGTGCTGGCTGCAGAGGTGCTCTGACTGTCCGAACAGCTGGAAAGTGCTGTTTAATTTCTCAGAGCCTGGTCAGGCATGGTGGGAATCCTGCAGGGTCTGCACAGTCACAAGATGATCTCTGTTACAAAGGTAAATCAAACAAAGTAATGAATTTTTTTGTAAGAAGGAAATTGATCTAAAGAAAATAAGCATTTTTTTTCTGATAATACTTTTAGTTATACCGCAGAATACAAAAGGGAAGTGTATATATATTTTTGTCACAGTGAAAATTATTTATGATCATGATAAAAGATAAATAAGGAAAAGTCTGAGGAAGAAAGTAGCAATCATCTTGATCCTCCAAGAAATGCTCCCTATTGACATTCAGGACTAATTCCTTTATATTTTGAGAGAATATCATTATTATATATTATATACAAATACGTATATGTAATTGTATATTTCCTTTATTTTGTTGTATGTGTCTTTATTGCATCATAAATATTTTGATGACATTAAAGTTTATGGTAACAATTTTAATACTGAACATTTGAGTATTTAATATTAAATAATTCTGCATCACACTGGAGTTTTCTCTGTCATGTTGTCTATAAATACAAACAGTTTTATTTCTTCCTTTCTAATTTTCTTTGTTTTCTCACTTTATTGAGCCGACGAGGATGTGGAGATCAAGGTTGAAGAGAAGAGCTGAGAGTAGACATCTTTGCTTCATTTGCAATTTGAGGGAAAAGTGCTCAGTCATTCACTGTTAGGTGTGGTATTAGCTACAGGGTTTTTCACAGATGCTTTTTTGAGGAGCTTCTATTCCTAGTTTGATAAGAATTGTTATCATGAATGGGAGGTGAATTTCCTCCAAGGCCTTTTCTTCATCTGCCAAGTGATCATCTGGGTTTTTTTCTCCTCTATTCTGTTAAAATGGTGAATTATGTTGACTGATTCTTTTTAAGTGGTTACTGTTCATTAGAAGCTGTAGAGCAGCAAGGGTGAGGAAATAGAAACTGAGGTTGAGACGGATGGGACTCAAATTCAAGATGATACTTTAGCAATCTAGCCACCCTGCACACGCGTGCACCGGCATTCAGCCACTCAGGATAACTCTGGGCAAGTCTTCAAATAGTAAACCAGTCACGTTTCTAATTTGTTAAGGTTTTTCTTATAATGTTGACTTTAAAGCCTATGATTTTTTTTTTTTAGCTTATCTGGCTTTTTTATTGTTAGGTTAGGAGTGGCATTCTCTTGTGTGATTTCCCACATTCTAAATGGAATCAGATGTATAATTTTATTTTATAATATAATATATTTAGAGAACATTTAATTTTTTTATTCTCTATTTTAAGGTTTTTCATTGTTATTTATTTCAAGGCTTGGGGAAATGGAAATTACATTATTTCCTCATAATAAATGTAGTTCATGTCCATTAAAAAAAGATTTAAACAAATCAAAATTACCAAAATAAGAATGAAAATCCCGTGTAAAGCCTACCATTGGGGATAAGCACATTTAGCATTTTGAGTTAGTGTCTTTCTGCACAGATAATGTTTTCCTCCCCCACAAAATGAGATCATACTCTACATATTTTTCTTGACAATTTTTCATTTGACAAAATATTCCAGACATCTTCCTAGTTCAGTAACTATACAATTTTATTACTATTTTTAGTGAATGTATAGTATTCCATTAAGTGAAAAACTCATAAACTATATAACCAATTCATTACTGGTGTTTATTTAAGTCTTTTCTAACCTTTTGCTGTTGTAGTCATACTGGACTGATATTCAGAAATATTTTTGACTGTTTCCTTAGAAGAAATTATTTGAAGTAGAATAATTGGATATAAAGATATACAGTATAAAAGACTCCTATGTAGCCTTCAATCGGACTTCTTAATTGGTAACATTTTACTTCACTTGCTTTATTCTCTCTCTCCTTCCAAACACACATACATACATATACTATATACCCTAGAAATTATTCTTGTGTAACTTTTGAGACTGACTTGCAGATAGGATGCTCTCTTTTCCCTAAGCAGTTCAGTGTTTATTTCCTAAAAGCAGCAAGCCAGTTTTTTACATAATCATAGTACAACTATCAAAATCAGCAAGTTTACACTGGTGAAATACTATTATCTAACTATAGGCTATATTCATATCTGGCCCATTGCTCCAATAAGGTCCTTAAAACTAACATAAAAACCATGGTCCAAGGGTCCAATCTAATTGTCCTATCACTTTAGTTTTCTTTCATTGGTAATAGTTCTTCAGCTTTTCTTTGTCTTTCATGACATTGACGTTGTAAAACTAGAACAGGGTAGTCATTTTGTAAAATGCCCCTCAGTTTGGATTTTTTGGATATTTCTTCATGATTAGAGTCAGTTACTGCATTTTCGGTCAGAATACCATAGAAACAATGGTGCGTCCTCACTGCATCATATCAAGAGGAACACTGTGTTGCTGTGTCCTATTACCCGAGATATGAATATTGCTCACTGGTCTCCCAAGGTTCTCCAATGCAAAGCTACTATTTCTACCTTTACATTTCTTGAGAAGATAATCTGAGACAATCTAGACATCTTATTTCTTGTACACCCAGTAATTTTTTGTACCCAGTTTCTGAAACTGTTGATTATCACTATGTGGTAAATTGATAATTTTCTATAATCCGTCAATTCCTTCAACCATTATTTGTTGGTATATAGAATAGCTTTTCTTTAGAATAACGGGTCTGCATCTTTTAAACATTGGTGTATGTTACCCACCTGCTCTCTGGTTAAGGTTTTGCTAATTAATATTTCCACAAACAGTGATTAGTATCAATTTCCCTGCCTTCTAGGTATTCTCATTCTAATGAATTTCTATCTGAAAATCTAATATATAATAACTCATTCTCTTTTTAGTTTTCATTTCCTTGAATTTTAATAAGATTTATTACATTTACTTTTTTGAGTCATTCGTAGATTTTCTACTTTTCAACTGCCTGATTATTACATTGCTTCTACATCTATGTATCTTTCTCTTTTTGATTTGTAATTACGTGACGTACATTAAGGATACGAAAACATTTAATGTCACATACACCGCAGATATTTTTACATTTTTTAAAACATTTTGACATGTTTATTATTTTTGCCACAGTAAATTTTAAATTTTTATCTGGTTAAATTCATCATGAGTTCTCTTCATTGCCTTTGGTATCATTTCTCTACAGGCTTTCACCACCTCAAGATTAGAAAACTATTCACCAATATTTTATTCTCAGACTATTTTTATTTCATTTTTTTTCACATTAAATCCTTAACACTATTGAAATTTATTTTGATTAATTGTTTAGGACTATATTTTTGTTTTGTTGGTTTTTTAATTAAATATTTAATTTAGAAATAATTGTAGATTCACATACAGTTGTAAGAAGTAATATAAAGTCTACTTGCCTTATGCAGGAATCTTTTTAACTATGTAAACATAACTTTTTCTGCATATGCAGATTTTATGTAGGACAGGCTTTGTCTTCCCAAATAGTCAATAGGTACAAAGTTGTCATATCATGACGGTTTCTTATGATCATTTATGAGGAATGGGATCTATTCCCATCTCTACTGAGATGTTATGGTTATTATCATGGTGGGAAAGGAAGGATAATGATATCTCTGATATCAGAGGAGTAAAGAATACTGCTAGAATTTGCCTCTGTAAATAGTCCAGGAGGAAAGGGGATTTAGACACAGGAGCTGGCTTAAATCTTGATCTCTTCTCTTCACTACCAGCTATTTCTTTGTGTTCTTGGACAGAATACTTTCTCATTTATGTAATTAAGATCTTTACTATCATGATAGTTTTCTGTTGGGCTGAAATATGATGCAGTTTTTATTGTACAACAATGTATGTTTAAACTTGAGATGTATGCATCTGAAGATCTTAAAGCAAATAGCTGCACCTGTCATTTTGCAAAGTTATTAAGAGAGGTAGCTGGAAGGAAAGTGTGATACAGCCCAACTAAAATGGTTCATAAGAGAAATAAATATCTGCATTGGTCAGAGTTCTCCAGAGAAATGAAATAGAATATAGATAGATAGGTAGATAGATAGATAGATAGATAGATAGATAGATAGATAGATAGATAGATATGTAGAGAAAGAAATATCTATATCTATATCTATATCTCTCTATCCATCTGTAGAGAGATTTATTATTAGGAATTGGCTCACACAATAACAGAACCTGAGAGGTTCTGTCAGCTGGAGACCCAGGAAAGCTGGTGGCGGAATTCCAATCTGAGTCTGAAGCTGGAGAACCAGGAATGTCAATGGTGTAAATCCCAGTTCCAGAATAGGAAGAGACTCATGTCCCAGCTCAATCAGTCAGGCAGAGAAAAAAGAATTTTCCCTTCATCTTTTTCTTCTATTCAGGCCCTCAACAAATTGAATGATACCCATCCACACTGGGGAAACCAATCTGCATTACTCAGTCTACTAAGTCAGATGCTAATCTCTTCTGGAAACACCCTGACAGACACACCCGGGAATAATGGTTAGCCAGTTATGTGGGCACCTTGTGGCTCAATCAAGTGATCACATAAAATTAATCATCACACCATCAGATAAGACAACCCAGGATTTCAGTAAGCTAATATTGAAGAACATCTGTCTAATGGTTGCAAGGCCACTGGTTAATAGCCCTTTGGTAAAATTTATGCTATAACTGCTTGCATCTATTTTAGTCCCCTTATTTGGAACATTTGCCTCCCATTATCCCATCTTCAAGAGTCAGAGTTAATACTTTCACTTCCAAGAAGTCTTTTCCTATGCCCCTAAAAGAACGTTTTCCTCCATTAATATTTAAGAACAGTTGTACTTCTCTCAAAATGCATATTCTGCCTCATAATATGTAGTTAGTAAGTACTATTTCTTGTACTGTAACCTCCTCAAAACTTCTTTGCTCATAGTAGACAGTAAAATACTGAACTGTATTAAATTAGCAGATATCGTTACTGAATTTATTTAACTAATATTTCATTTATACAGTGTGCTTTTATGAGCAACTGCTAGTGCACAGTACTTTGCCTGACGTGATAGAGACTACAAAGATGAGTAAGTCACAATTCCCACAATTCTGAGCAAAGACAGAGTCCAAGGTCAGAGGTAATTATTCCTTCATTAAACATTTATTGTTAATCACCTATTATTATTCATGGTCCTAGACTAAGTACCATGGATACTAAAATGAGTAAGTCATGGTCTTTGTCCCCAAGAAATCCATTTAGTTGAATGAGAATGGCAGAAGTGTAAATAGACTACCTGAGTGTGAAGAGTGCCACCACAAGGGGTTACACAGGTTGCTGTGAGTTCCAGAAGCAGTCTGGGGTGGGAATAGAGAGCGATCAGGAAAAACATCCTATAGAGTAAGTGCTGTCTGCTCAATGAAATGGTATCCAGTAAAGAGGGGCAGCACTACAGAAGGATCTGCACCTACTGGGATCAGAGAAGAGGGCTCCTTTGGGAACAACAATTAGTTCTGTGCACCCAGAATGTGATGTACATGAAGGAACCTAGGTTGCAGTGATGTTGGAATGGGAGGCCAGAGGTAGAGCATAGATACCCTCACCTCCTTTCATTGTCCCTCCCTAGGATGAGGCAAAGCAAATGTTGAGAAGACAAGAGCAGAAATGATGACAAAAGAGGGGATCATCGAGAAATAAAAATGTCTTTAAAGTTGGAAAGGGATTGGAGCAGAGCTAGCAGTAGATGCATCAGTTGATCCAAGTTCACCAGCATCAAAGTCATTTCAAGTTTCCAGGAAGCTGTATATATGTTTCTTGAAATAATAATCTTTTGCTTATTTTTCCCCAGCAAAAGAGGAAAAAACTCACAAGTCCAAGAGAACTGACTTTGGGTTCCAACTTGGGCACAACTGCCTTGTCTTTAAATCCAGCTTGCTCCTGAATGGCAGGAGTGAACACCCTTCACATATTTCGTGGTGGGAGGAAGCCACCCACAGAACAAGTCATCACAGACTGCTTGTTCCTCCCAGCAGAGTGTTGACAGAACACTCTCTTCCCCAGGCTCTGCCTCTACTTCACTGAATCACTTGGAAACCTTTGCAAGTGTTTGCGGGACTTTGATACTTGGATAGGGAAGAAGAGCAGAAGGGCATTCCTGGCTTGGGTTTGTTGCTTGAGTTTTTGAGTGGTCCAACTATGAGTAATAGGAACAATATTTTTATTCTTTTCACTTTTCTAGTTTTGATTAATATAGCTTTAAAATATTTTTAAAATGTGAGCTCCATTGGTCAAATATTAACTAATCTATGTGGAGGCTAGAAATAGGATAATCAACTTATGAAATTATATCATCTCATTCAATTCTCTCATTTTATGCAAGAAGAAATGACATTCTAAGACAACTTGAAACTAGATGCCCAGTATCACACACCCAATTAACTATTTGTTGATTAATTTAAAAAAGTTTTTCCCTGGTGATGAGTTAATATCTTTCATCTGCTTGTTAGCTGTTGGAAGACTCAAAAGAGAAGGTTAAAAAAAAGGTATATGCTCAGATAATTTTGGTCAAAATGGCAGAAGTGAGTATCAAGTGATGACAGAAAATGCTGCTTCAAAATGGTGGTGTTTTACATATATGTATGTATGTATATAAGTGTATATGTGAATATATATATACATAGACATAGACATAGACATAGACGTAGACATGTATAAAATCTTCTCACTTTTTAAATTCAGATCCACAACACATTATTCCCTGATTTTGTATATCTATTCCCGGCAAATTGCACCTTCTGATAAGTTGTTTAACTGCTAATTATCAAACCATTCTTAATGATTTCATAAATGACTATTTAAATGAATGCTAGCAAGGGATTGAGCAATATCAAAGAAAGTCCTGCTACTAAGGAAGGCATTAAATATGGAGGATGGAGGGGAGCAAGACAAGCCTAGATACTATTTGAGATCTTATGAAGGCTTGAAAAGAGGCTGTGACAATGAGGGTCTATAGGGAGACACAGAGATGGCGAGATCTCTGTGGACTCAGAATGCCTTGGGGCTGTTCTCTCATTATAAAGTTCTCTTATTGACCACAGGGCTCGTTCAGAGGTGGTGGCCAAGAGCTACAGCCTGTAATCATAACCTTGAAATTAAGCCCATAGTTAAAGGAATTTCCAATCTCTGATATGAATCTCTAACTAGTCTGAATTCTCATGGTCAGAGAAATATTTTATTCTTACGCTCCCCAAATGTATCTACTTCTCAGTTATCCAAACTAAGTAATCTCAAGATGACACAGGTTATCTACAAACTAGGAATTTCAAATGTATCTCCTTTGAGAAAAACTTGCATTGATTGGTGATCCTTCTTTACTTCACAGCTCTTGCCAGGACAATGACAGGAGGCAACATAGAGAATAAAAAAGGAAAAACTGAGCAATAAAGCATATCGATTGTTCTGTTACACGTTTTTCATTAAATTTTCCCAACAACCCGATGAAATGATTATTTCATTCTCGTTACAGAGGTGAGGAAATAGATTATCAGAGGAATTTGAAAGTTTCCAAGGAAATGTCAGAAAAGCAGCAGAGCTGATTAAAATCTGGAGTTATCTGACCTCAAAACACTTGCTCTTTTAACCACATAGGAACCATGAATGCTGGCTAAGCCGACTGGATGTTCCTTTCCCAAATAACCAAGCAATCAACTGATAATAAGTTACAGATTATTTACTTTGAGTAAAGTGCTGCACTGGGATCCACAGGGAACACAGAGGTAAACAAAGCACATTCCTTATTCTTCAGCATGAACAACCTGTTTGCACAGAGGTGCAAAAAGTTAAATAACCCCAGAGGACAAGAATGTAATCATTGTCGCTGCTCTAAGGATCAAATTCTATGCTTTCACTGTGTGCTGAGAGCTTCACAGTGAAAAAGAGCATGTGTGGTTGAATTTGCTCAAGCAAAAGAAACTGATATAAAATTAATATAACACATTTTTTCCCATTTTGGTTATTTTTAACTTTTTGAAAAGTTGATAACTTTTCAGTACATTTCTTGTTGTCTTTTCAATGCATTGTTTATTGTTTTGTTTTGTTCTTACAAAACTGAGTTCTTGGTGCATATATAGTTTTGCATCCTTCTTTTCAGTTGTCGTTAAACATGTTAATACAAGAAATTTCCCATGTTAATGGCAGTTCTTTATACATATAAGGATTAACGACATGGTAGTCAGAATATAAGGGATCTGAAGAGAGAGGAGGGCCTCTCAGGCATAGGAAGCAACATAATCCAGAATAAGGATTCACTTTGGATCAAATCACAGTTGGCAAGAATTAGGTTCCACGTGTTTCTGGGGACAAAGGGGTTAACTAGGGGAGTCAGCAGAGGCCACATGCCATAACTTCTGCCCTGTCAGTTCACTGGGCTGTTGGGGGCTGCCACCTGATATGTGTCCCTTTCCAAAGAACTGCTCTAGGGTCAAGCCAGTGGATGCCAAAGCAAGGGCATTCATGCATCGAAGAATCCATTTCCAGAAGCAGCTTTGTTTACTAGCTGGGAAGACATCCACTAAAACAGAGGGAACAAAAAAGAGTTTTCCTTTACAAACCCGTCCCTGACCCTTGCTTCTAGCAAGGGTTCCCACTTTCCTTGGCAAGCTTTTTCCTGCTCTTAAGCCAAGTACGTCTGAGCTGGCAGGGAGTGTAGCCTCACTGGCTGTATAAGGCTGGTGGCTGAGGTCACACATGCCATCGTTGAATGGAAGTTTGGGGACATAACGAATAAAACAACACCTTTATCTAAAATTTTGATGACTTTTACAGTGGTACGTTTGAAAAAGCGGCAGCTAGGTGAAAATCCCACATTATAGTACAGAAACGGCACTTTGAGGACTGAGCTGCTTGACACCTCCTGCCCCTCTACAACATCTTTGTGCTAAATAGAAACTGACCTTCAGCTGAGGCCAGTGAAGGTCCAAGATTATTGAGGGAATATTTCTATTTTTTTGGTAATACATTATTTTTTTCTTCAAACCCTGATTCTTTATTGAGTCTGATATTTTCATGAAGGTTGTTGAGCATGATTTTGGAGTTTTTCCTCGTGAGATTTTGCACTATCAGAGTTGAAGCTCTGATTATAATTCACACACACAGGATGCAACACATTGCCACAGAGAACTTCTTTTCACTCAAAAAACCCCAAGCCTACATAAAATTAAATAACTAAAAATTAAATGTAGTTTCTAAATTTTGTTCTGTCATGTTATGAATTCTACTATATCAAATAATTCCATGAAGTTTAGAAATTAATCTTATCTATATGACTTTGGTCTCATGTTATCATCAAAATTTGTGTAAACATTTATTTGCTCCCAGGGGATATTCCTAAAATTAACTTTCTAAACTGTCTAAATATAGATATTAACTGTCCACCTTGGCCCTAATTTTTAACTAATTGAGATTTCTTAGTCATTGCTTTTTTAACATAAAGTTAACAGTCATCACAATGAATTTTTGCAGTAATTTACTATTGCAACAATAATTGTATACTTATATTTCAACTGAACAACAGAATTTTAATATATAAAGCATATAAGAAGACCCTTACTGCCAATTGCACCTAGAATACTCATCTATAATTAAGTAAAAATATTCAAATGTTTATAATAAATCTGAATGACTTGACTTGCTAAAACACTGGTTAGAAATGATTGTTTGTATGTCACGTGATCAATGATTATGCATAAGTTTAGGGATGCAGGACATGCTGCTGAAGTAGGCATTTGACTATTCGGTCGTTCCTCTGAACTTGAAGAACAGACTAATGCAAATTCAGGTAGATGCCATGGGAAGAATTCAGTCAGGGTTTTGTGGTTTCGAAACCTAGCTTTGCTACTTTAGCTGTGTGCATATTTATTCAACACCTACAATGCGCTGATAAATTAGTCAAACACTGACACATCAACAAGTAAAGGGGGGGCCTTGTTCTCAATGTGCTGATAGTCTGGGAAGTTTGAACAGTTTACACAGCTGCTCTAAGCTTCTGTCTCCTTCTCTTACCCTGTGAGCCTCACAATGATGTGAATGAAGGTCAGATGAGATACATTTCTTGTGCCATGTACATAATATATTTATTACTATCCTAATTGTCCTAACCATCCTTTAGGGCACATAGTACGGCTTAATAGTCACGGGAACATGCTTGGGAGTCCAGAGCCTGGGTTTGAATCTGGTTGTTTTGTGTGGTTTTGGGTATTCAGTTTAACCCCACTGCTCTTAGATTTACTAGAAGATTATTTCCTTCTTTGACAATTAAATAAAATAATGGATTATAGCATTCAGCATAGAATCTAGCACATAAGTATTCTGCTTAGGTTAACAGTTATTAAAATTCAGTACAATTTATCCCAGTTGAAACTAAGGGGATGCAGAGAGGTTATATGATTTACACAAGGCCACATAATTAAGCCGCAGAGATGAGACTCAGACAGGCTGATCTCTTGCCAAAGCCCTCATTTATTTACATTTTGGGTCCCTAAATGTATTGTTATAGATGTAACTGTTTGATAAATTTGGAGGATACTTATTATGTTAGTCAGTGCTTTTAAACTGTCTCCTTGTCTGGGTGCGTCCTCCAGTCCAGTTTCTTTGCTCACCATCCACATCTCCAGGCCACCAGACTGAATCCTCCAGAGCGTGGTGTGGCCTGGTGATGGGTGAGGCAATGTTAGTCCCTGGTCTCCAGCTGCCTGTCCATTGAGAAAGAAACTTCATTGCACTGACACAGGGAACTCCCCTGGCAGGTGAGCCAGGCTCCCAGAGGTTGTGAAGCTGAGTCCACTCTTTGGACTGTGAGTCCTCTGGTCTTCTCCCTCTCAGTGAGCCAAGTTCAAAAGTTGAGCTCATTGTGTCTAATTTGATTATGTGTGTGTGTGTATTTAATTTAGCTTGCTGAATTACTCGCTTCGATGGCGGAGACGTCTCAAGGAAGCCAGGAAAAGGGCAGGAGAGACATCCTGAGGTCCACCAAGCAGGCATGGACCCCCCTGGATGAGCAGCTGCCTCCTGGCTCTGAGGAGGAGAGCCGGAGTCCCACCGTCCTCATGCTGGGTGAGAACGGGCCCTCGAGGGTATTTGAAACCAACCTGCTGTGAGTGGTGAGGGATGTGGAGGCTTTGGCTATGGGCAAATGATTTTGGAACAAGGACTTGACTTTGAAGATACCAGTGTTACTGGCATGATACCAGAAACTTCTATGAAGTAGGCATGTCTGATTTTCCCTACAGACACTTAAAACACAGGCCTTCTTGATGGAAACAGACAAACTAAAGAGTGAATTCTGTTTCCTTTCCACTCCAGTGTCCCTTCATCCTAAGTCCCCTAGGACCCTGAAGCTGTATTGAGTCCATACCAGAGTCATGAGTCTTCTTGCAGGACATCACACATTTTAATGAAAAGCTCTCTTTGCTGGGTCTTGCATAAGGTATTGATAATAATTTTAATAATTTAAGGAGTAATAGAAAAACACTTCTCCTTCCACTGTGATTTCTTATTTATTTGTATATTTGTTTATAATATAGCTATCTGATGGTTTTTCTTCTTTGCCCACCACCCAATTCATGCTATCCCTTCACGGTACCTCAGCTGAAGACTAAGCACCTCCCATATCCACTTGCCCTTTTTTGTTCATCAGACACCTTGTAAGGGGGTAATTCTGGTACCTCACTGGTTGGCCTGTAACCAACCAGGATGGAAACAAATAGTTACAGGAAATGCTGCTTTTGTATCCTTCCCTTTTTGCCTGTTGACTATTTGTTGAGCCAGAGATAAAGATCCACCTTAAAAGACTGGTGCCCCTTTACCACAGGGTGCCTTTGGCATTCCTGAGATTCTGGTGCAGTTTGTCCCTGGAATGAATGCAAATTTGGTTTCTAACCTGGCAGAGAACTCCTTGCAAATAAACATCACTGGCTAGCTGCCTTAGGTAAATGTGATTCAGGAAAGAGAGGCTCCATGCGATTTATACCCGACAAGAGAAAGACAAAAGTCTCCTGTACTTTTTTTCACCCTCATATTCACACCAGGTAATTTAAAATTATTCTAACAGTTCTTAATCTCTCGTGATTTTTTTTTCTCTTTTACCATATTTTCTTTCTGTCTCTCTTTTTAAGTTAGTCTTTTGGCAAGTTCTTCATTTTCAGGGAAAGCTGATTATGGAAAATAGGACGTTTTGCCTTGGGGGGGGAAATGAATATGCTTATAGAAATATGTGACTAAATACTAGGAAACAAATCTATTAGGTGGTGGCGGTATAATGGGGCAGGGTCATTTTGGCTGGTTGTGTTTTGACTGACTGATCTGTTTTTTATTTGTAGAAGATTCCAAACTAGAAAGTATTCAGCAGTGGCTGGACTCTGGATCCTTGTAAGTATTTCTTTATGCTCTTACACATCCCTCTTGTGAAGATTCGTGAAAACAAAGTGGGTAACCCTGTTGGGCCAAGGTGTGACATATGCGGGTTTTCATTTTGACTGGATGTTTGAAGGATTGCTCTATTATTGCAAAAGTTATATAATGGCTTAAAAGTGCAAAATAGAATAATACTATTTCAGTCCTTGGCTGTTCATTGGTTTCCAAAAGTCTTGTCATAAAGCCTTACTCTACATTTACTCTTGTCTGTTTAATTAAAAAGCAATTTAGCATAATTTATTTACACACAGTTGCTTGACTCACAGTACTTTTGTTTCTTTGTAGTGTCTCCGTAGATGAGAACTTTCAGCCCTTCATTGACCACACTGGTAAGACAAGAGAACCCAGAAGAGTTATGCTTTGTGGACCTGAGTAGGAGACGTATTTAAATGTTTGTGTGAATAGCTCTTCTTAAAATGAGAATTATCAGAGTTTCCTAGAAATGGAACAGATCTCAGAAACCATTCAGCTCAATCTCTTTGTTTGACATATAAGACTGAGGCTTAGAAAGGTTAGGTGTTATCCAGCAGCATGTCGGGGGCTGGTAAGCAGGACCCGTGCCATGCTGTTAGCTCAGACTACCAGAAAACTCGCTGGGTTCTGGGAAGACATTTTGCAAGGATGTAATTGTGAAAATAAAATTGTTTAATTTTTCCTCATACTGAATTTTGCTTTTGCTCCTAAATTTAGTCTCTTTCTATTCTTCAGCCTTAAAATGATATCCTCTCTTTCTAATGATGCATTTGTTCTCAAAAAGAACAAATGACTGAATTCTATACCAAACAGTGCAAGTATGTATTTCTGAGGCAGAAAATGTATCACACTTGTTACATTGAGATGTAACATGATAAGAAGAAAAACAAATTTAACTACAGGTCTCACAGTTTCCATCTTCATTAAATCAAGCACCGTATTTCGTAAGACTCCTCAGTCATAAAATGCACCTACATTTTAAGTACTACTCAGATAGGAAAATAAAACAACAAGCCCTGGCAGTTACAAATGAAAGGCAGCGTTGACTACAAGACACATCCTGATTTCATACACGTTAAAATGTGGAAAAAAAAGTGTGTTTTAAAATTGATGAAATGCTATAAATAATGTATGTAAAAAAATGACATAAATTAGGAGTTTAATGATTAGAGGTAAAATTATTTGTCTAATTGTTACTTACTTGACTGGGTTTTAATTATTTCATTTCCTTCACTGCCATTTAAATTAAGATTGACCATTGGCTACACACCAGTTAAATACAGGATTTTTTTTTTTTTACTTTAAAAATCTAGGTATACTGTTAAAAATTTCCTCCTTGGCTAAGCTCCTTTATTTTTTAAAATATTAAAGTTCCATGATGCCAAAATCTCTGAAGATGTTTGCCAATAAATTGAATTTAAGTACTTTGTTTCTGATAGTTCAAGTCTCAAAAAGTCAAGAAGTTAAGAAATATAGCCAGCATTTCATATCCCCCTGACATTTCGTCTTGCCTATAGTGGGAGGCCTGGCCCCAGTTCTGGGGTTGTCAGGAACTGTATTAAATGCTTCACTTCCCAGAAATTAAGACAAAGCATGGCGCTTCCTCCTGTGAATCAAGTCAATGAAGTAAAGGCATGAGGTGAAAACCTGGAGGAGAGAAGGGGTATCAAAATGACTCTGAGATCAGACATGCACAGCTTCCATTTGCCAAGTCCTTTGTCTTCAGTGAGATTTTTCATAATAATGGAATAACTTCTTACAAGTTTAATTGAGCCTTCACTTTTACAAGGCCCTTCCTCGTCTATCATATTTTATTTTTTTTAAACATTTTTTATTGATTTGTAATCATTTTACAATGTTGTGTCAAATTTCAGTGTTCAGCACAATTTTTCAGTTATACATGAACATATATATATTCATTGTCACATTTTCTTCTCTGTGAGCTACCATAAGATTTTGTGTATATTTCCCTGTGCTGTACAGTATAATCTCGTTTATCTGTTCTACAATTTTGAAATCCCGTCTGTCCCTTCCCACCCTCTGCCCCCTTGGCAACCACAAGTTTGTATTCTATGTCTATGTGTCTATTTCTGTTTTGTATTTACGCTCTGTTTTTTGTTTGTTTGTTTTGTTTTGTTTTTGTTTTTTAGATTCCACATATGAGCCATCTCATATGGTATTTTTCTTTCTCTTTCTGGCTTACTTCACTTAGAATGACATTCTCCAGGAGCATCCATGTTGCTGCAAATGGCGTTATGTTGTCGGTTTTTATGGCTGAGTAGTATTCCATTGTATAAATATACCACATCTTCTTTATCCAGTCATCTGTTGATGGACATTTAGGCTGTTTTCATGTTTTGGCTATTGTAAATAGTGCTGCTTATCATATTTTAAACTCAGTAACCTGTGTGGTAGCAAAGCTGGTGTTCATCTACAACTTTTAATGATAGCTGGTTGGAGGCAGGAGGAGGAACCTGAGGCTGGGCATTCTCTCAACCCCTCGGCATGCTGGTTTTACTCAATGAGCTCATTGCACATGGAGTTTAGGGAAGACATGCATTCACTGGGAAGTGGAAAATAGAACAGGACCAGAACCTGGAGTCCTGAAGGTCGTGAGTGTGGCAGGGAGAAAACTTGGTGAAACAAAAAGGAACTGAAGAGAAGAAAGAAAAGTCATCATTGCTTGAGGGAAGATCCTGTGAAAACGCCCACAATCCCATTATGCTGTGGAGTGGTGCGTTTGTTCCTAGGGAAGCCATCACCAATGACCACGAACTTGGTGGCTTGAAACAGACATTTATTCTTTCCCAGTTCTGAAGGCTGGAAGTCTGAAATCAAGGTTTCAGCAAGGTCATTTTCACTCTGAAGGTTCTAGGGAAGAATCCTTCCTGGCCTCTTTTTTTGTGACTCCCATCAACCCTTGGCACTCCTTGACCAGTAGCTGCATCTTTGCATTCTCTGCCTCCTCTCCCCGTGGGCCCTCTCCTCTTCTCCTCAGGACACCAGTCATTGGGTTTAGGATTTAAGACTCACCCTTATCCAGTTTGACCTCACCTTTACAAACCATAGCTGCAGAGACCTTATTTCCAAATAAAGGACACATACTGAAATGAAATTGGGGGGCAGGGGGACAATATTCAGCCCACTACAAGTAGAAATTATTCTGAGACTGTTTTCCTTCAACAATCATTCTGAAGCTGTATATATTACAGTAGCAACAAGATCCAAGTGCTGCTCATCTTCCAGATGACCCAGTACCTCTCATAGAAAGCATGCTAATGGGCCCCAGATAAAATGAACAGGTAGAATAAGGCTTCAGTGGCCCTGTTGCTAATTCCCTTGAGATGGCCAAGGTTGGGTCTTGGCTCTTTATGGTGATTCTTTGGCTTTCATGCTGCTCTGTGGCTACCTAAAGTCTAATTTTTATTAAACTGGAATCTGGTTGGCCCGTTTCCCATCTTGTTCACCATCATTACGCTAGGTAAAGCCCCCTAACCCTTGGCACTTCAGCCTCTTCATCAGTAAAACTCGGAGGGGAAAGAAATTAGCACGTGTCAAGGCACACAGGCTAGGTACTTTATGTAAATTATCTCATTTACCAGAACCATCTTCTGAGGTGGATACTATTGTTACTAACTTTTGCAAGGTGGATAATGAGGCTCTGAAATGTTAAGTAATTTGTCCAAAGTAACCCAGTTAGTTGGTGAGGGAGTTGAGATAGAACATGGGTCTGTCTGACTCTGCAACCATGTTGCCTCTCTAAAGTCCTGTAGTGTAAGTTACTATCCATGCTGTGCATGGACACCCATGGGAGGAAAGTTCTATGTCAGCATCCCTGCTAGAAAGTCAGTGTGAGTGAGTTCACTGGTGTCTGCTTCTCCTTCCAGGTCTTCTGACTCTTGTGCACCAGCTTTCAGAGCCACGACTCAGTCCACTTGAATTTTAATTTTTCAGAGTGGGATAAAACGAACTTTTTTAATGTCAATCAAATATCTGTGGAAATGCAAAATGGTCACATCTAAATCTTTAAATTAAAAAAAGATGCATCAAATAATTTTTCTAGAAAGCCTTAAGAAGCCATTTTACCTAAATTTTAAATTATAAGAAATTAAACTCTTAGAAAATTGACATGACTGAGAAACTCATGCTTAATATTTGGAAAATTCTATGGTTATTTTTTTCCCCTGAAGCTCACTAGGTTTCTGATCTCTGTACATTTCTGTCTCAAAAATAATAATACTGACCATAGTTAGTAACCATCATATATCAATAGCCTATTACATATTTAAAAACTTGTGAAGTACTCCTTAAACAAGGTGATTGATTAACCTCATTAAATATTGAAGAAACAGAGACTCAGTAAAGTTAAGAAATTTGCCTAAAACCACATAGAGCCAAAGAGGTAGAGACATGATTTGAATCCAAGTCTGTATGATTTCAAAGTTCATACTCTTTCCAACAGAAACCAGTATACTGCATACTGGTGTAAATCCACTGCCATTAATTCTGTCTCTAGCTTTTCTTTATTTCTGTAAGCCAAGCTTGGATGGCAGAAAGGGACACTTCCTATATTTAAAGGTTTTTATGTTTATTAAAACCTTATTTCATTTAAACTTGAGGCACATGATGAAGATTTTTAAATTATTAATTAAAAACAATTTTAAAGGAAGAGGTATAAAGCTTTTCTGAAATTAACCTATAAATAACTCCTATAACTCAAATTTGCCTCCAATTTTACCAGTCTGTGGGTAAAAAAAATTAAGTTATAATTAAGTCAATACCCCAATTTTGATGGATTATTGCCTCCATGTTGGTGACACGGGGTCTATTAAAAAGTATCCCCCATTAGTTATTCTAAGAATCATAAGAAGATGCTCCACATGTTTTCATGAATGAGGTGACTTTCACTGTCACTGCTGCTACTCCAGTAGAATCCCCTGGGTGTCATCCTATGGGCAATTCATGTTTCGTCGCTTCCTGAGCGTCAGTTCTTGTGGGAGCTGCCATCAATGCCTTTGAGTCGTTATGGTGCTCCAGTTCTTCCAGAATTTGGAGACATACTCTTCTCCATTATAGTGCATGTGGGGATCTAGGCAGCATTAGTGTTCTGTGTCACACAAAACTCATGATGGCAATAAACGTTCAGCTTCTTCCTACAGCCCATCTCTCTCCTTAAGCTTCAGAATTAGTCTGGAGACTGGATACTCAAAAACAAACATGCTATCAACTTTATTTCCTTGCCTGTAAGTACACAAAACTTCTGACAGATTTCATTTTATTCCATTCTTCAGTTATTTAACAAATATGTATAGAGTGCCTCCTACAAATTAGACACTCCTTTAGGATTGGGGATACTGAAGAAAAAAGATACAGTGAAAATAGAGATAATAAACAAATAATATGTAATATACCAGGAGTATAGATGGTCGGGGAAGGCATCTCAGATAAGATTACCTTTGAGCAGCTACCTGAAAAAAGTGAAACATTTGCTTATCTGCAGGATGAGCTGTTCCAGGCAAATGAGACAGTGTGTGTAAAGGCCCTGGGGTGGGAATGTGCCCTTTGTATTCCAAGAATAGCAAGGAGGCCTGAATGGTTGAAACTAAGTAAAGAGCTATAAGTTAAAGAATTATTTAGAAGTCAAATAATTTAGGGCCTATATATCCCTGTAAGTACTTTGACTTTTACTGTGAGAGAAAAGTGGATCTTTTAATATGCTTTATACAAAGGAGTGGCATAGTCTTGGTTCTTTTTAACAGGACAGTTCTGACTGCTACTGGAAAAATAGACTGTTGGGGAAAAGTTGAAGCAGTGAGCCCAGTCAGGAAGCTAAGAAAATAATTTAGAGGAGAAAGAATGGGGTATAGACCAGGGCAATGAGAGTTGCTGCAGAGAGAAGTGTTAGCTTCTGAATGGATTTGGTATACGGACATGACAGGGTATGCTTGTGGATGTAGGGTTTGAAAGAGAGAGAGAGAGAAGTCAGGGATGACTGCAATGGATTTTACCCAGGCATCTGAGAGGATGCATGGTCATCTACTGGGATGGGAAGAACACAGAAGAATTAGACTTGAGGTAAGAGATGCAATTTTAGGCATGCTATGATTCAAATACTTAATAGATACCCAAGGAGATACTAATGAGTAGGTATATATTAATATGAATTGGAAATAAAAATCTAGAATCAGGAAGAAAGTTCAGGAATAGATAAATGTTTGGGACTAGTTGGCACATGGATGGTGATCAGCCAGAAGACCAGATAAGATCCCCAAGCAAGTACACCCAGACAGACAGAAAAGAAGCCAGGAAGATATGGAAAAACCAGCAAAAGAGAAAGAGTAGGCCATGAGGTAAAAAGAGAACCAAGAGAGAAGTGTCTGGAAGAGGCATGAAGTTAGGCTATCAAGGAGGGAGTGATCAACCCTGTCAGCTATTGTTAATGGGTTGTATATGATAAGAAATGAGAGTTGGCCATTAGATATGGCAGTGGAGGTCATTGGTGACCTTGAAAAGAGCTATTCAGAGGAGGAGAAAGCCTGATTGTACTTTCAAGTGAAAATAGGAGTAGAGAAAATAGAAACAAAAATGTTTGGAGGAATTATAAGGTAAAAGAATTAAAACGGTCGCTGGAATAAAGGTGGAAACAAAAGATTTTCTCTTCTGGGGATGAGAGCTATTGCAGCAAGGTGTATCAGCTGATGGGAATGATCTGGTGGCCAAGATGATCTGAGGTGGCTGTGGCACCTTCCTCTGTCTTCCTGGAGCAGTCGGCAGAGCCTAGACCTCCCCTCTGGGAACTTGCCTCTTGGGACTTTGGGGTCTCTTCCACTAAAATGTTGCTTGCCCAAGTTAATTTACTGATAGAAATCATTTGTTCTTCCCCATTATGAAAAATACCTTCTCTTGCTCTTTCTTTCCATATTAGCATAATAACTGCAAAGAGTTGGACAACTGCCCATATTGCTTGCATCCCAAGTCTCACTAATGCAGTTCACAAAGGATGGTTTTTCACCTTCTGCTCTGTCTTCTGACGAACATTAGGGCATCTTAGCTGAGTGGTCGGACAGTCTCCTTTTTAAGTATCTCCAGGACCCTGTCTGCTCAGGGCACTTGGATGATTTACAGGGAAGAGCATCCTTCAATTTCTTTCTCTTTTCCTTTTCCAAGAACCATCACCACTGGGTACAGATTAACTTCTCTTAGTGGTCACCAACTTCACAAGCAAACAAGATTTATTCTTTTTTCTTTTTTTTTTAATTGATGTATAGTTGATTTACAATGTTGTGTTAGTTTCTGGTATTCAGCATAGTGATTCTATATATATGTATATATAGATATATGCACACATTCTTTTTCATTATAGGTTATTACAAGATACTGAATATAGTTCCCTGTGCTATACAATGTGACCCTGTTTTTATCTATAGTAGTTTGATGTGTTAATTCCAGACTCCCAATTTATCCCTCCCCCGCCCTTTCCCCTTTGGTAAGCATAAATTTTTTTTCTATGTCTCTGAGTCTATTTCTGTTTTGTAAATAAGTTCATTTGTATCATATTTTAGATTCTACATGTCAGTGATATCATATGATACTTGTCTGTCTCTGTCTGACTTACTCCACCTAATATGATAATCTCTAGGTCCATCCAGGTTGCTGCAAATGACATTATTTCATTCTTTTTTTTATAGCTGAGTAGTGTTCCATTTTGTGTGTGTGTGTGTGTGTGTGTGTGTGTGTGTGTGTGTGTCAGATATATATATCAGAATTTCTTTATCCAGTCATCTGTCTATAGACATTTAGGTTGCTTCCTTATCTTGGCTATTGTATATATAGTGCTGCTATGAACATTGGATTGCATATCTCTTTTTGAATTAGAGTTTTCTGTGGATTTATGCCCAGGAGTGAGATTGCTGGATCATAGGGTAAGGGTTTTTTTTGTTTTTTAAGGAACCTCTATACAGTTTTCCATAGTGGCCAAATTACATTCCCAACAACAGTGTAGGAGGGTTCCCTTTTCTCCACACCCTCTCCAGCATTTATTGTTTGTGGACTTTTTAATGATTGCCATTCTGACTGGTGTGAGGTGATACCTCACTGTAGTTTTGATTTGTGTTTCTCTGATAATTAGCAATATTGAGCATTTTCACGTGCCTGTTAGCCATCTGTATGTCTTTTTTTGAGAAATGTCTATTTAGGTCTTCTGCCCATTTTTTTAAAATTAGGTTGGTTTGGTTTTTGCTGTTGTTGTTATTGAATTTTTTTGTTATTTTGTTTGGGGTTTTTTTTGTTATTTGTTGTATGAGCTGTTTGTATATTCTGGAAATTAAGCCCTTGTCAGTTGCATCATTTGCAGATACTTTCTCCCAGTCCATAGGTTGTCTTTTCATTTTGTTTGTTTCCTTTGCTGTGAAGAAACTTATGCATTTGATTAGGTCCCATTTGCTTAGTTTTGCTTTTATTTCTATTGCCTTGGAAGACTGATCTAGGAAAACATTACTATGATTTATGTCAGAGTGTTTTACCTATGTTCTCTTCTAGGAGACTTATGGTGTCCTGTCTTACATTCAAGTCTTTAAGTCGTTTTGAGTTTATTTTTGTGCATGGTGTGAGGGAGTTTTCTAACTTCATTGATTAACACACATTTTATTCTTGGTTCGGGCTCAGTAAGGATCCACAGCTCTTCCTATAACCACAAACACAATAGGACATTCAGAGCCTCTTTGGGATCAGTTGCAGCACTACAGGGATCACAGTCGTGGATGTTAACATTCCCCTTCTCAGACTGCTGACTCCTTCTTAACCCCACATTTTACATTAAAACTGTGTATAAGGAACCCTGGAGAAAGGAACTGGTTTGTGGCAAACCCTTTCCCACCACCATAGAACAAACCCAACATCAGCACTGTCTGACTGTGGAACACATCCACCCTGATGCGGCAAGGACAGACACATAACACTGCCTGTGTCAGCATGTGGGTGTATGTAATGTGTGCTGGTTTAACATCACGTCCACAGTCTAGATACCAGACTAGAAGACTGTTTCTGTCAAAGGTCTCCTTGGGGCTGTTGATTACTCAATGGGTGGTTAATTCATTTGTCCTTTTTCACTAGACATTTCTTCTCTGATTCTCAGAGAGGTCCTGAAGAGTAAACTTATTCCTTTCCAGATGGAATTCATTAAATAATAAGTTACAAAATCAAGTTCTAAATTTGTGATCTATACCTTAAAAAAAGTTTAAATGCAATTGAACATAGTAGATGTTGCCTTAATGTTTATCAGATGAAAGCATTCAGAGCAGAGATCTGTGCTAGGTGGAGGGTACAAAGTTGGAGAGTACATGACTCCTGCTCTCAAGTGTGTCACGCCGACTCCCCAGGACCGTTACAATTTGAATATACCTATACTGATCTTCTGCAGGACCCACTGATCTTATCTCCTCTCGTTACATTCCTAGTTCTTTCTCTTCATCCAATTCCTTCTGTCGTAAAGTCTTTCCTGTTCTGTTCACCTGTTGCCCTTTTTTTTGAGGCCTTACCCAAGTCCCATATTATCTGTAAGGCCCTCCCTGACATCTGCACTGAGACTCAGTCTTTCTTCTGAACACCAGTCACATCCATCATGGGTTCTACCCATATGGCTTGATCTGTGCTGCCTCAACTTATTAGGATATGATTGGTCTTAACAAAATTGTAAAGGCCACCGAGGCAAGAATCATCTCTGACATACCTGATTTCTCCAAAGCTGGTCAACAAAAAGATCTTAGTAAAACTGGTCCACAATAAAGATGATGTGATCAGATTAGGAAATCTTCAAAGAGAAAATGAAACTTGAGCTAGTCAATCAATGAAAGGTATGGTTTTGAAAAAAACAAAGAGATTAAGCAAGACAATGTCATTTCCTGGAAGCAACAGGAGCTTGAACCACTGCCCAGAATGAGAAGGAAACTGTGTGCAGGAAAGCACAGAGAAGGTGGTAGGACTAGAGAGATGGTTTCATGCTATGAGCAAAGGTAAAAATTTTTCTGTTAAGTAGGGTGTAGTCAGGTTATAAATGCCTTAAAATCCAGAAAGAGGGAATCACACTTGATGTCTTAAGACAGGGAAGGCAAAGAAGTATCATTTCAGGTTCCAGCCAAAGGATAGGCAGTTGCAGCTGGAGCCTTTGTTGAGTAGAATTTGGTAACTGTATCTTCATTCACCTGAAATAGAGGGTCATGAATAATAAGTAATAAACCCACAGGTGCAGCATGGGGGAATTGAAACAGGTGTGTTTCACATTTGCCATCATTGTAATGAGTTATGAATGGTTTCTGAGAAGAGAAGTGACAGATTCCAGCGTTTATCCTGACAACAGGGAGAAGGTGCACCCCTTGGGAAGAAGCTATTATGACCTTAGGCTCGAGGTGATGAGGGCTTGCACTGGGTGTCAACAGAGGGATGGAGAGGAAGATTTGACAGCATCTGGGAAATAAACAGCTATCTAGGTGAACAAGAGCAAAGCATTACAATTGGCCTTAAGGTTCTGAGCATGAAGATCAGGGAGAATGTAAGTCTCTTTTTTTTTTTTTTTTTTTTTTGGTAGGAATATAGTTTAATAAATTGCTGAGATAAATAAACTCTGATGACTGCCTCTACCAAGTGTCCTGGTCATGCAGGAGTTAAATGTACAGAAAGCTGCAGAATGCTATTATTTTAGAGCCCTGTGAAAATGTAATTTGATTAGTCTATTGGACGATATTCCAAAGAACCAAATGTCTTCCATGAATCAGTCAGAAATGCTTAGGAAAACCAAAATAAAAAATGCTTTCTAAGCCAATAAAGGTGCTAATTAGTGCCTTCTGCATATCTCACTACATCTTCTCCAGTAATACATTTTGCAGGGTTAAGTGCAGTGTCTGCTGCTTCAGATGGCAGAAGTCCACCTAACAGTAGGGAGGGTGGCTGGAGACTCAAGTGTCTAAAAGGGAATCAAAACTGGCATTTTAACCCATGCAATGAGATGTATTGAGTAGAGCAGGGGGAAAATTTTTTTTCTCACTTTAATTCTCCTTCAGACCGACCTTCAGGAAACTTGACGATAGGAGGACATTGTTTTTTTCTTTCTTTCTTCTTTCTCTCAATGTTTTCAGAGAGTAAAATCTGGTTTTAAAAACCCAATACGAGTACTATCTTGGAAGGACAAAGAAATGGAGAAAATATCAAAGCCAAGCACCTAGAGAAGCCAGTGTGGAACTGAGGAGGCCTGGTAGGCAGGGCTTATGTGGTGAACACAGGCCCGTCTGTAAGGGTCCCACCTTTTACTTGCGGAAGCTTGGGGAAATCCAGGGTAATGGGAGGAGTTTGTCCCATGACGGCATTCCCTAGGTGTCCAAATCTTGCTCTAACTAGAGGTAGCAGACTCAGATGCTTCCAGGAGCCAGGCAGGTAAGTGCTAATGAACCAAGCAGGTGGGGAGAGACAGCAGAGAATTGCAGAGCGTGTTACCTTCAACAGATGCTGCCCTGAAGAGACGTGTGCCGGGGCTACTGGATCTTCTGGGTTATAAGGAAAGTCTAGGAATTCCACTGCTGCTGAGAACTAAGCTATCAACTTCAGGCTCGTTATTGAAAACAGGCAAATAAGCAAGGACCTGACCCTGACAAGCCCGTTTTCAGGTACCAGGAAGTTTACCTTACGAATTAGCACAATGGAAAATAAAAACAAAACTAAAACTAAAAAACTGTCGAACAGGCAAGGAATAATAGTTTCACACTGTCCTGTGCAAGACTCTTAACTGTCTGGGTCCGAACACTGGAAAAGCCAGTTGCTGCCTCCACGGTCATCAGGAAGTGAACACATAGTAACAGTGAAAATGCCCCTTCGTCTCCCAGGACCCAGGGAGCCCAGGGAATGCACAATGGAAATGAAACAGTGCAGCTAATTAATTTTTTTGTAATTTTATTACAATTTAAAAATCAGGCTTATCTTGTGAGTTTAAAAAATGATATCAATTTTCCCTGGCTTCATTTTCTCCAAAACTTAAGCTTGGCAGCAGAGAAGGCTATGTGTCTGAATGTATTGGATAGAGACAGACATTTGTGTCATTTTAAACAAGATCAAGAAGAAAGAGTGTGAAGAGTCTAACAAAAGATGTAAAAGCTCTATCTGTATATCAATGTGGATGGGATTCGGGGGAGGGGGGAATCAAGCATCCTGCCCGGTCCCTAATTGTCAGTGGTGGCTGGGCCTTACCGGGAGCTGTAAGGTGAAAGGTCCTACTCCACGCTGGTGCTAGAACTGTGTCAGGCTTTCATGTGTGTCATTAGACTAGAAAATCCCCCCACTGTAAACTTGCTGGGTCCACTTTGCACATTTCTTAGAAAATACATTTCTTTTAGGGGCTTCTTTTCCCCTTCAGGGCTGCCTTTGGTTTCCTGGCAACCAGATTGCTCCTGAACCGGGATGGCAGAGCTGCGGGGTGTGGTCCAGGGAACGTGGCTGCCAGATCTGTGTGAGCACTAGAATTCCGTGAAGAAGCCCTGAGTGAAAGGATGTGGAATTTTCTGGATGACCAGATTTTCTGCGGGGCTAAGATTTTTGAAAACTCAACAAGGCTGAGCTAACTCTTTTCATCAATATCTGAAAATGGATCATTTCCTCTCTGACAGTTTGAGCAATTTACTGTGGCCACAATGCCAGACCCCTGGCCTGGATGTACACATTCATTCATGTGTTCTAGGAAATTCAGGGCAATGGCAGACAACCAGAAAAGACTGAGGTAGAGGCAAGAGTGGTGGTGCCTGCAGAATATGAAGACAAACGTCCCCAAATCTCAGAATATTTTATGCAAGAAGAGCTGCTCAGAAGCTCCAGAATTCTCTGGATGAGCTACAGAGGAACAAATGGAGCCTGCTTTTGTGAGATACATGCAGAACAACAGGTGGAGGTGGTGGTAGCAGGAAGAGGGCAGGGAGAAATAGAACAAAACTGCTTACAGTGATAAATATTTATTTTACCTTCCATTTTGGGGCAACCTATTATTTAGTTCATCAAGTCATTACAACATGACTGCCAAAAAGTTATACTATGCTTGCATCTATAACTTTATGACTAATAAAGTAGCAAATAGGCTTTCTCGCATGTGACAGCTTCAGATCAATTGGCATTGACTTTATGATTTGAGACACTGAGACTGAGTTCAGTTGAGCAAGAGAGCTGCAGTGGATTAGCAATGCCCGCCTCGGTGAGAGATTTGGTGTCCAATAGACGATGTTTTTCAAACTCTGGATCTTGAAGGTGCCTCACAGAATGAAGGAACAGCTAAATGGGAGACCACTCTGTCCAGAACAGCTCCCATTTTATCTATTAAATTATTAGAAATTTGTGAAAGAATTCCTCTGCTAAAACTCATAGTTTTAAAACCACTGATGTAACAGACAAAAAAGACTGGAGTTTGGATTCTAAGTTCATTTCTTACTTTGTGCATAAGTTTGAGTCAGATATTTTTACTTGAATATTTGTCACCTAATATCCCATAGGACATTTAAGAAATGTCACATTTGTATCATAATAATGATCATTCACCTTGTTATTCCATCCTTGGCAGGGACTCCCTATAGTGTTTTATGAAGTAGTTTTTTTTTTTAATCCAGTTAGCAATTTCTAAAGTTTAGATATGTACCCGCAAATTACCCTGTTTTTCTCAAAAACCAACTCATGAAGTTTATTCTAAGCAAAGGTTGGCAAAAGCTCCGTCTCATTCAATTCTTGACAATCTTGAGAACCTATCCAGGCTTGAGAAAGTGATGTAATTGATTAATGATGTCTGATATAAGAACGAGGTTGAGAGTGGTAGCGTGGAAGCTATATATATACACACTTCATTTTTAAACTTCTATCATAGATTAATGTTTTTCACCCTGTATAACTCTTGTGGTGACAGAATTCCATTTGTTTTGTAGGGCAGCCTTCATTGTATCTGTTCTCTCACTACCTTTCTAAATGGTAATTGTGCCTTCTGGGCTTAATTAAGAATCCACTGTTTTCTCACACCTCAGTAATATACCTCTAGTCCTCATCTTTCTAGATCAGTTGTCCTTTTCGATTCATCATGATCACAGAGCCTTAAAAAAAAAATAAGCTGAAAACTATGAGCATTCTTAACTCTACCCCAAAAAAGTTCGGCATTCGGAGACAAGTTCACAGATCCCTTGAGCTCTATTCGCAGGCCCCCTACTATAGACAAGAACTCTGGCTCCAGGCTGAAGAGCCGTTTATTCATTTCCCTTTTTTATATGTTTCAGTCACTTAGGTTTGTTTTTCCAAAATTTCTCCCAACCTGCGTTTATATTTCTTACAGTGAAGAACTTCACATTCCAATAGAAGTGCTGGGTGGTTGTACTTCCAGTTTGATACATGTCACACGTTTGCACCCAAGAGAGCTACAGCGAGAGGAAATGGGAAGGCAGAGGAACTTCCTGAGTAACTTGCCTGTATTCTGAGCACTTCCTCCTGCTGCAGTTACATCATGGCACAGGTTCTAAGGAATGCATCTGCCCCTGAATGGGCCTCTCTGGCATCCCATATTCACTCTTCTCTTCTGTCCTCAGCACCACTAACCAAGCAAAAGGACTTTCAACATTATCTTTCTCACATTTGTTTGCTCAAAAACTTTTCATGGTTTTCTATGTCTTGACACATACATATATAAACTCCTCTTTCTGGCTTTCAAACAAATTACAAGACAATCTGTTGACAGTGTGGTGTTTTGAAAAGAAATAAGAGCAACAAATAAAAATAAGCTGTGGCACCCTACTGACCACAGGAAATTTATTTAATCTGAGCCTCAGTTTGCTTCTCTATTAAGTGGGGGTGAATAACATCTATTTCATGGATTTGTTGTGAAAATTAGAAGACATTGTGCGTGTAAAATGCTTAGGACATTGTTTAACATAAAGTTAATGTTAAATAAATAGTAACTATTATTGTTATAATCGATAATAAAGGTAATGATAAAGTCCAGGATCTGCTACTTTTGACTGTGTGATCATGGGCTCATTACTCAACTTCTTCTGTGAGACTCAATTTCCTTATCTGAAAAATGAGTAGGTCCTAAATTATTAGACTCTTGTAAGGATTAGGTGATATAAATTAATGGAAGATGCTGAATAAATGTGGGGTCCTTATTCTTTTGTCTGTCTCCACCCGTGCACCTCAACCTTCTGTACCAAGGGAGAGTATTCCAAAATTCCCTGTGATCTAACTGGACTAGCCCTATCACTGTGCTTGGCACTTGCTATAGACAGTCTTCTTTCATGGTAACACCCCTTTTCCATCTATCAAATTATCCCCATTCTTAAAAATCCACGATAAATACTGCTTCCTCCACAAAACCTTTGCTGACTACTTCATTTCCCACTGACTTCCCTCTCCACTGAGCAAGTGCCACGTTTCTTCAAGTGTTTGTCACACAATTTCGCCATTAATTACATTGTCTTGTTCCCTGCAGAGATGCCTTGTATCTCATGCCTACACAATCTCAGATATGGAAATCAGTCTCATGCTGCTTAATACAAGGGTGAGAAAATCTCCCATGAGAAAAAAGGAAGTTAAGTTCATCTCCCCTTTTTTTTTTCCGTTGCAGTTTCTGCTCATGAGCAAGGCGTGGTTCAGATGACTGTGAAAGGCTACATGAGGTAGGTGGCGGAATCCCTGTTCTTTCACTCCAGTATTTGACAGCTGCATCTTTCATGAATGAAATGGGAGTGAGGAGGTCTTTTAAAAAGGCCACGGATCTTAGGATCTTGTCACTGGTTTAGCCACAGTGCCTGGACTGTTTCCACTAGCCTTGAGAGAAATAGAGGGTCTTTAAAGGAGTGAGCAAATTAAATCAACAAATACTGACTTGGGCCGGAAATGCAGTTAAAATGTATGCATAAGTGGTATTCTACTAAAATTCACCTCTTCCTGAGGACCTGTTCATAAAATAGTTGCATTCATAGCTTCATATTGCCAGTGTTATTAATCATCATGCTATTTGCTGGACAATAATCCTGCAGTTTCCAATGTTGTGTGGAAAGCCATGAGGGTCTCCTAATATGAGGCTAGACTAGGTCTCAAAGTGGTCCCAAACAGCGCAGCAGCAGCTCCTGGGAACTTCATAGAATTGCAAGTTTCCAAGCCCCACCCCAGTCACGCTGCATCAGAAAATCTGGACGTCGAAACCTGTTTTTGCAAGCCCTTCAGCATTCTGAGGCACACTCTACTTTAAGAACCCTGGACTAGACCGTGAGCTTCCTGAGGCTGGAAGCTCTGCTTCCCGTGCTCTAGCTGCTCTTGCATTTCGAACTTGTTGAAAACCAGGTATTCAATACTGTATCCCTCCAACATCTAAAGTGCTACTTTGTCAGAGTTTTTCCCTCTTAGAAGATTAGTTGTCTTTGCTCCTCATAGAATCATAGAGCCATAGGGACCCCAGAAATCTCTCAGGCAACTCTCTCTTTTGTTGAAGAGGAAAAGGGAGAGCCAAGGTCAATGACTCACCCGTGCTGCTATGTCAGGATTAGAACCGTGACTGCACACGGATTCTCTGGATCTGAGGTCAGGGCAGTCTCTGGCTAGCTCTGCTGAACATTACAAAACAAGGTGTGAATCTCAAACACTGAGTGAAACAGAAATTATGGCAGGCCTAGTGCAAACTGAGGGGAACCAGTAAGTGAAAGTTATCTTCTGCCTGTCTTCAAGACTCCCAGCAAGCTCAATCATCTGTTAAAACAGTCTTTATTATTCAGAAACATGCACTTTCTCCACCTTAATACAGAGAAGTAATTGAACAGAGAAGAGGCAGGGCCCAGCTATTCTTACCTAATGTGGACAGGACTACGGCAAATTCAGGAGCCCGTGTAAGATAACTCGGTCTCCTTGGGAAACATATCAACATTGTATTCTTGGTAAATTCCAATTTTGTGCCAAAGTGCTGTTACATGTGATGAGGCTAGACGTGTTATGGTGTATCTGAGCTATATAAAAGTGAAACATGTTACAACAGAGTTTCACTGTCTTCAGAAGCTCTTTCAGATGACTCGCACTGCAGGCCTATTTGGATAGAGAGACTGGTTCTTGCGGTAGTAAAGGACTTTGCTGCTGTCACATGTGGACGGCCACGGAGCCCTGCAGACAGCACTCAGAGCGCGTTAAACGTGCCGTATGAAGCCCTCCACCACTATGAGAACTAATGTAGTGTCGCTTCGGTGGCTGCTTGCTGTACCTCTTCCATCACACAATTTTAACTTCTTCCCGAAAGTTGGTGCCTAGCAAAGCTGTATTCCTGAAAGGTTCCCCAATGATTTGCCATCTGTCAAAAGTGAGACATTCTGTCACCTTTATAATGAGCACTAGCGGGCACCTAACACTTAAATTCTCACACTTTCTGTAACACAACACTCTTGACAAGAGGAGCAGTTCCTCGGCTGTGTGCTCTCTCTTCTTCCAAGGTTGTGGCCATTATGAGATTATTAGGAATGAAGAGGAAATGCAGATGTTTGCTCTGCAAGGGAACGAGTCACAGTGACCTCCCAGGCGACTAACTAAATCAACACACCTCATCGGTGATATTTTCCCCGACTGCAGATCTCTGCATCAGTTTTCTGAAACTCCCACTCTATCCAGAGGGACCAGTTTCAACTCTTGCCGTTCTGCTGCCAGTATACCACAAAGGTATGTGATGTCCAGGCACTTTTCATCCAGAAAAATCATTCTGTGTGACAACAGATTTGATGGAATTATAAATAGGCACTTGAGAAATGCTTGTTCAATGGGTGGATGAAAGAATGAATATATGATTTCAGAACTCCAACTTGCAAGAACAATATAAATCAGTGAAAATGGGCTAAATATCTGCCAGTGGGGAAATGGCCAAATCAACTACTGGCCCACCCATTTTTATGGCATTCGATACAGTCATACCCAGAGTGAGTAGTGATAACCATACAAACTTGGAATGATCTCCAAGTCACATTTGATGGAAAGAAAGAACAAGCTGCAAAAAGATACATAGAGTAGGTTACTATTTACAAAGCCAACAAGTGAAGACTATAAAGCATATATGTAACTACATAGCAAAATGTCTGGAAGGATACACATAAATTCAGTAAGAACGGAGTCAGGATTAGCAGGGAAAACGACCGTGGGGAGATCAACGCTTATGTAGGGTATTACAGTGGTTAACAAGGTGTGTGTATTTTATGTATTTCTTACATGGTTAAATACAGATTAAAAAGAAGTGATGATATTGGAAATACTTTAATGAAAAGTCAATCAATAATTATATTCTTGGCCATGAGAATGTGAGCCTTTGGAAAGCAAAACTATGTTTTTGCTCCTTTTTACACTTTGGATGCCTAGCAGAGAGCCTAGAACATGACAGATTTTCAAGAAACATTTGTGTGAAAGGGTAGGCTAAAAATTTGTACATGAGGTCAATAAGGTAACAGATTAAATCTTTCATTCACAATTTAGGTTTTTCATAAGAGGTATTTTTCCTCCCTCGAACCTCTCTTGTATTATGGTATCAAGTGATTGGTAGCCCCTGTTCACCAGTTCTTTCCAAAGATTAAGATATCCAAGCTGAGCCATGTAAGCCCCATAGTAGGAGTTCTTGGCTTATCATTTCTTCCTTGGGCAAATCAGGAGGAAAAGCCCGAGATCTCTGTGTCACATAAGAGATTGTGAACGTGACGTTGGGTGGTGTCGGATAAGTGAGCCTGCCCAGTGAGACTATAGGTTGTTGACTATCTGAGTGGCTAAATAAATGAATTTTAATTAATCCAATTTAAATGGCAGCGTCATGAAAGTAAAATTATCCAAGCTATCTCAAATAAGCTCCCTACTGTTGCATGTAGAGAAAGATAAACAGAAACTTTAACAGAAGAACCAAGCAAACCTAGGAAAACCTCATTAAAAGTCCTGATTCCCATGGAGTCCCTGAGGTTTAAAGGGTCATTAGCACAGTCACTGAGGAGAAGTTCAGTGATGGGGAAGTGAGTTGGTATACATAAAAATAATTTCCAGGTAACTGAAGGGTATCGTTTTAAGTGCCAACACTGAATAAAACAAAAGCAGTTTTGTCTCTCAGCCAAGTCCAAAAAATTACAGAACATGCTTTAACCCGACCTAGGGACTTACAGAATGATTATTTGTGAACATTAGTGCTTGCAGTCTCAGTTTAGTGGTGCTCTCAACAAACTTGTGTGACTGAAGATGCACCAGACTCATACTCTTTTTAAATATTCTGTCTTTAGCCTGCGGTTTTCAGGGTTATTTTTTTTCTTTTTCATATTGCCGTCAATTACTATTTTTTTTTTTGTGGTTATCAGTGCACTGCCTCTGCCTTCTCTCCCACAGTCTCCCTGCCCTATTTAATTTAACATTTGCCTGTTGTGAAATGGAAAGCCAGTTGAGTAAACTCATTGTAAAGTAGAAGCAAACAGTCCCTGAGTGGCAGTGATGGACTGTCCTTTAAGTAAGTATATATGAGCTCTAGTAAATGCACCATCTCTTTGTCAATTCAGGCTCTTCTTTTATTCAATTTCTGGAAGATTGGGTGGGTGAAGTGACTAGGAAAAAATGGCTTTTGGTTAAGTGAACTGGATAAAGATATTCATATTTTTACCACAGCATTCCTGAATGGCTGGAATTTGGGGAAAAAGATCCAGTGGAGATTCTCTTGGATCTGGGGTTTGGTGCTGACGAGCCGGATATCTGCACACAAATCCCAGCCAGATTCCTGGGTTGTGGCTCAGCAGCCAGAGGAATCAACATCCGTGTTTTTCTTGAAGCTCAAAAGCAGCGGATGGAACTTGAGAACCCTAACTTGTACAGTAAGTGAGAACCACGTGGCATCAGAATCTCAGTGATGGCAGTGAGCAATCAGATGGGCCGCAGTCTTGGGAGGGACGGGCCAGGAGATCTGTGCAGTAGCAGTCAACCCCAGTATCACAGTGGCTTCCAACAGAAATAAGTTTATGTCTGGATCACTCTCCATGTCCCCTGCCGATTGGTGTATATTTGTGGGGAAAGAGAGAGCTGCTCCATGAAACAGAAACTAAAATGAAAAATCCAAGCAAAACCTCTGTCCCAGATATTTGTTTGAGAGAAACACTTCATCTCACTTGACTTTACTTGCAGTGAATTTATTTATTTAAAAGAATGTATTTCACTAACAGATTTTTGGCATGTCCCCCAGTCCAGAATTCTGCAAACTCTGTTCCACGGAGGAGATGTTCTTCAGTGCTCCTCTAAGGGAGGTTCTGTACTGCAGTAATTTTGAACCCGCTGCACTGCATCCCACCTAGGAGACTAAGAGCATATTAAACAAATCCTGCAGTAAATAAACCTGTGTAACTGCAAGTCCCCTTTCTCCCCAATTATTTGAACACCGTACACATACCCCAAGAACATCCTCAGTAGTGACCTAGAGGAAGGTATTCCACTGACCACCAGTTGTAGAAAAATAGCAGCATACATGATAACTGTAAGGTTTAAGCACAGATAATCCACGTATCTGAAGACATGACAGTTAATAACTACACTTACATCTCTTGGTGGAGTAAGTAGTGTTCTAAGCCTCATGGATGAGAAAGTTAAGGTTTCACTTAGTGACTCATTTTAGTTTGTTTCCCCTGCCTTCACATGGGTGAAATGGGTCTCAGAAATCTCAGCAATGACATTTTTTTTTAAAAGTATGCAAAACTGAAGGTGTCACAATGTGATTCTTCTTTGCCTTTAGAAGAAATTGGTATCATTTTTTGTTGTCTCCTCCTCCAAGCCACACAGATATGCAAAACCTTAGATCAGGTCTTTATCTGGGGAGACGAATACACTTACCAATATTTGAGGAGTGTTTGAGTTGATCAGTGAAGTAAACATTTCACAGACGAAGTTGACACATGGATTATGGGGAAACCGGGAGTTGGCCCCTGACCCTGCCTGCTGGTCCCCTCTTACTTCTGCCACTTAGCACTGTGCTAATAGTGCTCAGTAACTGTTCTCACTCAACACTCACCAGTGCACTTTCAGCTCAGGAAAGCTGAGAAGGTCAAATGTAAAACAAGCAATAATAAAATCAGTTGGTTGTCCGAAAGACAGAATAGAAAAGCCAGTACAAAAGGCTCAGACTTGAAGAGATGAGAACCAACTGGCTCATTGTTCATCGTACCCCAAAGCAAAACAAGCAAAAGTCCTTGTCCAACACTTCACACTATTGTGTTCTCTGAATTGACTGAACCAATTAAATTGATAGCTTTTGTCTTAGTCTAAGTATAAAAATCTGCTATAGAATGGATGTTAAGACAATCATAAAATTATGATTCAGTCATGCTCTTGGGCTTATATCTAAGGCTAAATTTAAGGGGGAGATGTAATCAGAATGCTTCTGAAAGCATCTGGAACCCAAGAGTTCCTCTAGGTCTTGAAAGAATATCACAGTCCTTTGTAAGAAGTCCACCACATTAATTTTTTTTGGAGTAAACGATGAATAGTCAATATCTTCCCTTTTCAGGTGAAGGAAGCAGGTAGGCACAAAGATTTACTTGTGGAGGAGTTCGTAGCATTGCTTTCATGGTGCAAACAACAGAACAGAGGACAACATCCTTACCCACCAATGGGGCCTTTGACTGTTGCGTGCTATCACTGGGGTTGAGAAAAGCTTGTGTAATAAAAACAAAATGTTCCATTTCCATTACTGTGATTTTATTATCTGGAGATACCAAAAATATTTTTCACCATTATTTTCAAAGTAGCAGTGTCTCCCCAAATTAGCCCTTGCTACATTAGATCTCACCCACGTACTAACTAAACTTAAATGAGTGAAGCCAGATCCTCCAGAAAGACTTCCAAGTTGAGGAGCTGGTTTGTTTGGACGGGTAAGTGGGTTTTCACAGTAATGACTTACTTCTCTTAGAAGACTGAAGACAATATATTCCCTTCCTGAGTTGTGCACCTTTATAATTTTAACTGATATTTATGTAGCATTGTGCTTTTCACGACAGATGTGAGAGATCTGTAAGGCTGGTATTATCACCCTTGTTCTCCAGATGAAGAAACTGGCCATTTACTCTGTGCCAGGCACAGGGCTAAGCACCTTGTATCTGTTGATTCATTTACTTTGTGGTTACACTTCCAGTGACTGGTTGAGCTGGGATTTGGATCCAGGCCTTCTGACTCCATGTGTCATGATCTTTCCACACTCAGGTGAAGGGTATAGTTGGAGCTGATGGAGGTGATGATGAGGACGTCTACTGTCTTGAGCAGTGGAAGGATGCTTAAGCTCACCTCATACGAAAGAGCTGGGTTCACTCTGAC
Source organism: Camelus bactrianus (assembly GCF_048773025.1). NCBI lineage: Eukaryota > Metazoa > Chordata > Mammalia > Artiodactyla > Camelidae > Camelus > Camelus bactrianus. The sequence goes on along the minus strand of NC_133545.1, from coordinate 39,918,387 downwards.
ATTTAGGTTAATACATGAGGTTAAACTCAAGGTTCATCCTTGTCTATAGTTTTTATAGATTAACACATAAAACTCTGTGAGTCTATATAGTTAGGCACATTCAACTAAATGTAAACGGCATTCGCGTTCCCTGTAACACAGTGACATCTTATTATGTAGGGAAATATCCTCCATGATAACCAATGATATATGCTGAGGAAAAACTTGAGTTTCAAGAGTTTAAAGTCCTTCCCATCTTGAAAATCACATGTTACGTAACCTCTTCAACCTTCACTACATTAATGCAGTTCCACTGAAAAGACCCAGTCTAAAAGTTGTGTGTTCCTTGTATTGTTCAGGCCGTTTCCGACAGCTGGAAATATTGGACCATGTGGCCACTGCCTTTTCATCTTTGCTGAATGACGTTAACATCCTGCAGAACAAAGCTGAAGAGGAAGATGAGGGTATGCAAAGAACCTCAGTGAGTGAAGCCAAAGAGCATCAAAGAAGAATGGGTGAACTCTTCAGGAGAGGTTCAAAGCAGAACATTAGGAGGGATTACAGCCTGGAAGTGGCAGAGTCATTAAAGGTGAAGGATGAATTGTCCATCACCTCTGCAAAAGCAGGAGAGTGCGGGTCAGAGTTTCCAGCCATGACAAACAAGCAGGACCAAAGTCGTTTGTCTCCTTTGGCAGAGCATCAGTCTCTTCCAGCCTGTGAAGATGTGACACCTTGTCATCCTCCCCAGGCTCTCCTGAGCAGCCAGTGGCGTCATTCATCCCTGCTGGCCAAGCAGGCTCCTCCTTCCTGGGAGGCTGAGGGATCAGTCAAGGACAGAACTCGAAAGGAGAACTCAGTTCAGACTAACAAACTTAAGAGCTTGTCTCGTCTTGCGGGCAAAACACCAGACTCCTTCGAAATGGAAGAGGTCAGTGTTGTACCTGTGTGCTCAACTTCTGAGGGAAATAACTCTCACCAGAGCATCTTTTGTCTTCCAGCCCTCCTTTAACCCCCTCAGCATTATGTCTGATCGTTCCATCTTCTGTTTAGTCTAAGACATTTAAGGTCGCACTAGTTGCTTCAGTCATAACTAAATTAGTATGAAAGCTTTCCCGCTCAGTGAAGCTTGCCCGCCCCTTCTCTGTATTCTCACAACGTTGGCAGGGAGGGCTTGTTACAGCCGAGATCTGTGTATGTTGATGACATCTCTGCTGCTGGACTGTCAGCCACTTGAGGACCAGGTTTCATCCTCAAGAGGATATGTCTTAGAAATATTTCCCCCACGATGCCTAATGCAGGGCCTTGGACAAAAGAATTGGGTTTTGGGCTTGGTAATGTTTTATTTGTTTGCTTGCTTTGGGATTTAGTGATACTCACATAGCTTGACCCCCATTTCACACATATTCTTTGCTTCCTCATCCCACCTTCATTCACTCATGCTAATTTTCACCTTCTTTTAGATGGCACCCTCAACTTCACTTCAAAGTCTTTTTAAAATATATATATACACCTTTTCACTCATTTCTCTATTCTTAAATATAATTACAAAGGAAGTACAGAGGAGCAGGGCTTTTCCCCCACTTTTCATGTGAACTGTTCAGAAGTGGGGTAGAGTGTTTGTATGCCAATCCCAAGGTCAAGCCACTCTCCTTGGAGCCCTCTACATGTGAGACACTCTGATAGGCTCTAGGGCGCAGACTCTGTCCTCAGGGGACCCACAGTGCAGTGGCAGCGTTAGGCATGGGAACCAGTAGCATAGTAAGGACGATGACAGCTCTACTGATTAACTTTTATGTCACTAAAGAGACATGTTTGAGATATCTGGGCAGTAAGAAAAGGGGGCTGAGAGAATCAAGGAAATTGTAGGATGTTAAAGCTTAACAATAAGTTTAAAAGAAGACCGAGAGTTAGGTGAATATGCCTATTGTTAACTCTCCTTGTTCCACAAAGATAAAAATTGCCTCAAAATACATAGCTGCGAATGATTCTAATATCTATGTATATGTATTTATGTATACATGTGTCTTATGTCAGAAATTGTTTTAAGAGCCTTAAAACATTAATCTGACTTTAAAACAGTAGCATAAAAGTGAATAAAAATTATGGGTGGGAAAAAAACAGAGCTTTGGTCAAGTGCCCTGATTTGAACATAAACTGAGATGGCACTAAAAAAGAGTACATTTTTTTCACTCACTCTTGCAAAAAATTGTTTAATTACCAAACTAATAGTTAAATTACTATCAAGAATGTTAAGGAAATCTGCAGTTCATTAGTCAGTCTGCTATCTATTTCCCAGGATCCAAACAGGAAATTTCACCAAACTCCAGCTGGTTGACAAGCCTCATTAGACTCTACTGTCTCCTTACTGTCTCTTCTGCTTCAAACTAGACTGACTTAGAGGAAAACAAAGTTCACTGTATGTCATCTATATGTGAGAGTACAGGGAGATTAATATCATCATATTCAACATAAAGAGCTAAGAAAAGAATGTCAGTCCTTGCATGGTACACTTCCAAATATTCTTAAATAATACTAGTATATATATATAGTAATAATAATACTAGTATACATAGGGGTAGGAGGAGAACACACTCAGACACCAAAAAAGCAACAAAAAAATTTTTTTAAATAACCTCACATGTATTGGGGCACACAGTAGGTACTTAGTAAATATTCATAAATGAGTAAATTAACATTAGAAGTATGTGATAATATTAATTCAGTCTGTGAGTGGCTTCCATAGAAAAAACAGAATATGCTGTTGAACTTCATAGCTAACTTTATGATGTTTCTTTAGTATTTGCCTGGATTTGTGTGTATAAGAGGCTGTATGCGTATGTAATGCAGAGAAAGCCCTCAAAGTGATATAAAAGAAACACTAATTGAATTTTGATTTCTTTAAAAATATATTTAAAATATTATATCCTCATCTCACAGGTTGGGGGGAAAAATATTTGTTTCACTCAGTACCAATGGATGAGTAAATGAAGCTTGGGTAGTTTGCAGTGTAAACAGGAGCTAATGCCAGATTTAATAGTCATTTTTCAATGGCAAATTAGAAGATCTAATTATAAGAAATGAAAAATATGTGTGAAATTGGCAGATTTTCATGGCATTTAAAACATGAGCCAATACACTTAAATATCTACCTATCAGAATTTCAACTCCGATTGGCCAGATTCTGCCTCTAGAGCAGTCTATGATGTTTTCCCTACAGTCCTGCTAAAGGTTAAATATGGCAATATTTGGCTCACTTCTCAAAATTATGATTCCAGCAAAGTTGTACATGGATTTTTAATGCAAGAAATCAACATATTTTTGTGTTTAATTTTACTTGGTTAAACTGAGTCTGTTTCTTTCTTTTTTTAATTCCCAAACATATTAACAGAGTTTAATTTAGACTCTTCTTGTAGGATGCTTCTTTGTATCTGCAATATAACATCTTTAACCTTCCCTCTGAGGCTTACACACAGGACTCCTGCTCTCTGGAGCTCAGACATAGGAATGTTACCCGTATTATTAAACAATGCCAATCAGCATCTTGATTAGGTGGGAAAATTTTCAAAAGTCATAACTATTTCTTTATTTTTCATTTGTTAATAAGTTTGGCCCAGGTGGCATAACTCAAGAATACACCTGGTTTCTATTTTAAATTATTGGGACTTTTTTTTTTTTTTAGTTTTGTTCTCTTTTTTTAATAGATGAATAGATACTTTACATTGTGCTAAGTGGATTTTTCTCTAGGATGATGGTCACAGCAAAAAGAAATTTTTTTTCTTATTATACTAAAAAATGTATATGGTGCACACTGGTTTGAGTTACAGAACTAATAAAAATAATGTTAAGAAGTAAGCTTAATTAATTATAAGTATAAAGTAACTTCTTTGAAAAAGAAAAGAGATGAAGGATTAAAAAGAGAGAATAAATATTTCTTACACTGCTGAGCTATGTCCTCATGGTCTTCTGTTTATTCCTGGGTTAAAGGTCATTTTTGGCCATATGTACCACAATGTTTAAAATGTTTACATCCTTTGATTCAGCTTTCAGTATTCAGACATCAATTCCAAATAAATAGTATGACATGTAGAAATAGATTTATGTACAAGTATACTCATATCAGCATCATTTCTATTTGCAAAATTTAGAAAACATTTCAACATTAGGAGAATCATTAAGTAAATTAATATACTTTAAAAATATGGCCTGTTGTGCACTCATTAAAGACAGTGTTTTCAAAGAAATTTTATGATGTGGGGAAAAAAGTTCCTTCCAAATTTTGAGTGAAAAAAAATTGACCATGTTGCTATATCCAGAATAAATATGTCTAAAAAAACCCTGCAAAGACACACTCCAAAATATTAACAGTAACTGTTTTCTTACCTTCTTTAACTTTTTATACTTATCAAATTTCTATAATAGCTGTTATTATTTTTAAAGACATTTATTATTTTGTTTTAATAATAATTTTATTCTCATCAATATAGTAGTATTCATTAATTCCTTAAAAAAATTTGTAAAATAAATTCTGCTCTCTCAATTTGGAAATCAGATTTTCTTTGAGCAAAATTTCTAAGCTTTATATAGCAACTGAGTTATGTATTTTCTGAATTGTTCTCCATAAAATTAACCAAGTTGTAAATAAATCCCTTAAAGAGCTGAAATTAAATATGGGAAATAACTTGCTTTCTCCAAATGTAATTAAAGCTCTTTGAGAGCAAAAAAAAAAAAATTCTAGATTAATAATAACATTATTATTTAAGTTTAGTTCAAATGTCACATCTTCCAGGCAAGGCCTCTACTCCTCCCACCCAGAAGTGGACTTTCCTGTTCTCTCTTCTTAACTCCCTTAGTTTCTTTGACTCTTTGTTATGAGTGCCTTGTACATACCACCTGCCTGCTGCAGACTGTCAGCTCTTAGAGTTCAGAAATCATGTTTAATTCTCTTAACCATAGCCAGTAGGCACTCATTATATGTTGATTAAATAAATAAAGTGAATTTATTATGAAAGCATATCTAATGAGATTGATTTTGATGTCTCAGGTCCAGAGCTTTGAAGAAGAGACTGGTAATCCTCTTGACATGGCTTCAGGAACTGTAGGTAAGAGTTCATCAAGGCGTACAATTTCATCAATGGTCTTTCAGAAGGAAAACGTAAATAACTAGTACTCCACTTTTTTACTATGTAGAACTTAAATTATCTTCAAAAGATACCATACTGACTATCACTATTACTTCCACCTACTACTATTCAAACACCTGCTAGCAGTGCAAATGTACATGTAAATTTCAAAATACTTGCTACAGAAATGTTCAGTATTCCTGGGGCTAGTGTAGTACGCGATTTGTCTAATGGTAACTCTGCATGACCTGAATAGGCTAATGGAGTGGATTTCACGGAGAACTGGGGCTAACCGAGTGAATACTTTATTCGACTGCCAATTGCTTGATGTTGCACAAGTCATGTCATTTCACAGGGCCTCAGTTTTTCCATCTGTAATAAAGAGATAAGTGCAGATAACTTTTAAGTTCTCTGCCAGCCCTCTTTGTCTAAATTAAGTGATTGTATGACCGTCATATTAAACTCGAGGTGGAAACAAGTTGCCTAGATGTAACTTTCCAGTCATCTCTTAGATTGATTATATCATCCTAGACCATAGAGAAGGAAGTCTTTCCCTACTCCTGGTTCTTATGCTCCCATTCAGTCATCATTGTGATTCAGCATTTCCATAATCCTATAAAAGCTGAAAGTAGACAGGGGTTAGTGAAGCAAAATATAGCAGATGAAGCTAGTGTGTTTCCTGGAAGAAAATATGCAAAGTTTAAATTTAATTTAGTGTAGTGTCAAACACATCTTTTTCATTACAAAGTGTATGTATGGGTCTCATTTTGCTAAATGCTGTTTAGAAATCATGCATTAGTAATTATAGGGTCCTGCTGATTACATAAATTGTCATCCTGCTCTTCAAAGTAATTACCACCTAACCTGCATGGAGGTTTATAAGACAAAAATAAGCATCTGTTTTCCATCTAATTGAATGCCTCTCAGTGAAACTGGAGGTCCCCTTGCCAATAGGAATTGCCTTCCTAGACATTCAATTAAGAGGTCTGCTGATATCATGTAAGTCATCCCAATCATTCTAAAAATTGATTTGGGAAGTTAGACAAAAGCATTTCCTACATTTAATCTCAAATTCAGAGAGCAACTTAAGGTGGATGAAGGTTAGCCTAATGAAGGAACATCTGAGTTATAGTAAAGCAAATGTGATTTTATTACTTTCAAAAAAAGTGTTGTTAACCCAAGAAAAAATAAGACTGAAAAAACAATAAATAAAACTAGTTTGATTAATGGGGAAAAGGGAAATTACTACTTTGATATATATATATGTGTATATATATATATATATATGAATTGCATACATACATTTTAAATATGTGCATACAATATGAATGAATGGTGATACAAAGTTCAAAAGATGACTTTACTCAAAAGATAAAGGTACATGGACTGTTTGACCAATAGGATATGGCAGAAGTGATGCTGTGCCACTTCCAAGCATAGCCTTCATCCCACCTGGCTGCTGTCCAGCCCTTGAGATACCTGCTCTTGGAACAGTCCTTCTGGGAACCTAACCCTCATGCTCTGAAAAGTGCAACACCTAGTTATGCCACATGTGGTCACTCCAGTGGGCAGCCTTGAATGAGCTTCCATGTGAATAAATCATCTTAGTTGTCCAGTCCAGTCAAACTCGCAAATAACTCCAGCCCAGATGCCGTCTGACTGCAACTGCATGAGAGAACCCCAGCAACAACCACATAGCTGAGTTGTCAACCCACAGAACCACAAGGAGTCATAAGTTGTAGTATTAAGCAGCATATATGGACACAAATAGATGAAAGCATGTGATGAACTCTTCAAGCACATTAAAAACTTAGTTTAAAGACATTTTAAAGACTATTCATCTACTTATGTACCATGCTCTGAATATTAGCAGAAAAGGTGTATTTAAGCATTTCTCTAAGTGAATTTGATCAAAATTACTTCTTATAAGAGATGAGGATCCAAGGCCATCCTCCCTTTATCCATGAAAATGATCACTGGAATGACAAAGGAATATAAATATAAGGAGGAAACATATAGCAGTCAATTAAAAAGTTGGGGACAAAGTCACTCATTCATATTCTAGAAGCCTTGAGGAATTTGTGCGGTATATATTGTGGGTGAAGTTGCAGACAGTTCCACAGGAAGAGCTCACCTAGGGTTTAAGGAGACGAGTGCACTGCAGAACTGTATTCACATGTTAAGTTCATAATTACCAAAAGAATCTGAGTTAACTGTCAAATTGGACAATGCATACCTTTCCTGTCACCCTATAATATCAGCAAACACAGCAAAATTACCACAGTACCTAGCAGTTCACAATTGGAGGGTATTCAGAAGAAATGCCTGCCACAAAAGAATGACTGCCAAGAATCATTAGGAATCCTCAGAAATGAATATTCTCAGTGAGATGTATGAAGACTTTGCATTTATATAAGAGAACAATCTCCAATGAGTAAACATCCTTTTCAGGTAAAACACGCAATGTCTGATTCTGCTTCTGATAATGGCTAAGTGACAGGCCAACCGTCCCACAGATAACTATGAATTCTCAACAAAACATTTTAAAACTCCTACTTAAAGGCACTGGAGAGTGAACAAAAGCAGACAGACAGTGGAGAAGGCTTCAACATGTGGGCGGGGTGGGGAGGGGAATGGGACTGGATGAATTTCCTGTTTTTTTCTTTTTTTTTAAGTCTTTTAGCCTGAAGCAGGAGCTAATTGACACCACTCTAAAATTTTAATAGAAATTAGCAGCAGTCTTGTTAGCTAGAAAAAATCGGAAGACAGAATTTGGAGCAATAACAGAAGCTGAAAAATGAGGGGAGAAATCTCAGAAAGGAGAGAGCCAGAGAGGAGAATCCTCAGACTCTGAGTATGAAATCTATCCAAATCGCTATCCAGTTCTTGAACTAGACATGCATGAGGAAGACTAAGAATCTTAGCTAAGGTTAAAAGAGTGAAATGACACTTCCAATTGGAGTTTGCTTCCAGCCAGTTTTCTGACTGCTAAAGCAGCATACTGTTCACCGTCCAGGTACAATAAAAAATTACTGGGCATATGAGAAAATAAGAAAATGTAACTTATACGTAGGCAATTAATAGAGACAAACCATGAGGAAACCAAGATGTTCAGACCAGCAGAAAAGAATTTTAAAGAGTTTATTATAACCATGCTGAAGGATGTAAAGGAAAATTACACTTAACAATGAGTGAAACAACAGAAAATCTCAAAAGCAAAATAGAAAGTATAATAAAAAATGAAATGGAAATTCTATAAATGAAAACTATAATTTCTGAAATATAGAATTTGATGGATAGGCTTAATAGTAGATAGAACTGAGAAAATAAGGACTTGGAAACTTTAATGTATTATCCAATAAGCTGGAAATTATCCAATAAGTTGAAGAACAGGGGGGAAAAAGACATTAAAAATTATATGGAAAAAGTTATCTGGGTCTCAGGGGCCTGGGAAACAACATCACAAGGTCAATCAGAGTTGATGCAGTTGCAGTCAGAGAAGGAAAGGATGGAGACAACTGGATAGAAAAAAAATCTGAAGAAGTAATGGTGGAAAATTTCCAAAATTCAGTCAGAGATTTATATTTACAGATTCAGGAAGCTCAGCAATTCCAAAGTATGAAAAAAAAAACCAGAAAGCTACACTTAAATATAATGTCAAACTTATAAAAAGAAAACAGTCAAAGCAGGTATAGGAAAATTACATACTGCATACAAGAGAATAAAGATTTGAACGACTGAAGACTTCTCATTGGAAACAGTGGAGCCCAGCAGGCAGTAACTGTGAACCAGATCCTGTATGCAGCAAAAGTGTCCCTCAAGAGTGAAAATAAAGACACTTCCAGATTAAAGGAGAGTAAGATAACATTATCAGCATACCTGCGTTGCAAGCAATGCTGCAGGTAGTTCTTCAGACTAAAGATGGACAGTGAACTGTGATGTTTCACTACACCTCAATGTAATACAGATGACAGTTTTAGCACAGAGGATGGGGAGGTTGGTGAATGGACCAGTACAGCTCAGTGTTTCTACATTTCACATGAAGTGGTACAATATTAAGTTTAAGTAAAACTTTGTGGCTATAAAGCAACCATTAAATTACAGAGATATAGCAAAATACTAATAGAAAAATTAAAATATAATTCAAAAAGTACACTGAAGACAGTAAGTGACAGATTGAATTCTTCAGGAAGAGAGCTGAATTATAAAAGTAAGAGACATGTGTGAGAAATCATTTAAGAGCTGAGTGGAGAAATGAAATGGATATAATAAACAAAATGTCAAGGAAGACAGATCCAAGGAGTATTACATAGACGTAACAGGTGGTTAGAGTTGGACTCTTCCTGTCTTAGTTTTGACTGAGATTCTAAAAAAGATAGATTATCAGATATAAAGTCAATATGTGACAAATCTGTATATGCAGCTTTTCTAAGGAAATCATAGGACCCAGTTCCACTACTCTGGAACCATTCAGCCCACCTTGTATTTAAAGAGGCAACAAGTTGCAGAGACAGAGAAAATATTGCTGAAGATATTTCATTGGCACACAGTAATCCCGGGCTGTGTTCCCTTTCTACCATTTGGAGGAAGACTGGGGATGCTACCTTGAGCCACAAGCAGTAAGACTTTGAAGGAGACCACTCACGGAGCATTTTCAGTTTATGTAACAAGGACAGTCACAGTGTGGCAGGCACAGTTCTGTGTACTTCAAGTGCATTGCATCATTTAATCCTCACAATAAACCATTGAGTTAGGCACTGTTATTATTTCTAATTATTAGATGAAGAAACTGAAGCACAAAAAAGTTAAGTAACTTTTCATAGCCTCACAGATAATAAAAAGTGGTTTCAGGTTTCAAATTCAGGCTGTCTAACACTAACTCTTGAACACTGCACCACACAAGTTTGAAATGACTCCTCTGCAGTTGGAAGACATGTGGCTGGTGCATGAGAATAATATGCAGGCTGTGGAGTGGATTGTAACTCCACACTGAGAACTAACTGCTCAAGAACAGGTCAAGAGGGCAAGAGAAGAGATGACACTGTATTTCATCAATTAAAAGATGAACAATTTGTCCTTGAAATCTAGCTACATCTTACAATTGATGGTGGGTCATAATTTATTTGGCAGAGGTTTTTTTTTTAAGTGGTACCTAAATAATGGGAGTCTTAAATTAATGGTATCTAATACCATTTGATGGCAATGGGCATGAAGAAAAGGAAATGTCCCCTGACCAAACTTTGGACCCTGCAGTAGATCATATTTACACAGCCATAACAATGTAAACACTGTTGATTGGTTTTCAGCTTTGAGAATCAACAAATAGACAAACACAGAGAATGATTCTGGTCATATAACAAACTGGAAATATTATCAAACCAAACATTTTGAAGGTAGAATTATAACTATTAGGAAGTGGTAGATGAGAAGTCTGAAGAAAAGGTGGAGGAAAGGATAAAAACGTTCCTCCAAAAAGAAATCAGAAGGCACCAATCCAGGTGACTGAGCAGTGGTTTCCACAAAAGTATGAGCAAGCTTAGCAAAACCAACAATGACTGGTGCCAAATCCTAGGTTTAGAAATGCTGGGGAGAAGTTACCACTCTTATGACTGCAGGGGCAGGGGAAGGATTAGGGACTGGAGCCTGGAGTGAATAGCTGTATGGAAAACTGTGGCTTTTTGTAGAGGGAGGCAGCCAAGCTGTGGGTGATGCAGCAGGGGAGGCAGGTGGGAAAATGAATACTTCAGACTCCCTCTTTTTGCTATCCTCCAATCTCCAGTGGCCAAGTCTAAGATGATGCCAGTGATCAAGGAACACCATTGATACAGTCTTTATGGGACACACACAGAGCAGGATGGAGAAGAAAGGAGAGTAGGTCTAGAGAAGCAAAGAGAAAATGTTTAGCAGCACAAGGCACTAATGTCTCTACCTTAGATAGAAGGCTGGCAAGGTACTGATTAAAGCTGATGGAATGAAAAAGAAAGAGTTCAGATAGATGATTGACAGACAAAGGTAAAGAAAGTGGAGTAGCAGTATAAATCTTACCTTTTATAGTGGAATCAGATGGACCTGGATTCAAGTTCTGGCTAGTTTCACTACTTAAAAAAGCTGACCTAGAGCAAGTCAGTCAACTTCTCTGTGTTTCAATGTCCTCAAAGATAAATAAGAACAATATAATTTATAGGATTATTGTGAAGATCAAATGAGTTAACTCTTGTAAGGGGACTAGAAGTGTGTCTAGAACATGTTAAGCACTTAATAATATGTTGTTATTAACAAGTCAAAAAATAGAAATGAAAGTATATTATTTAGAAATGAACTATATAACCAGAAGAATCACAAATGGAAAGGGTTAAAAGCAATTACCTTTGGGGAATTTCTGTTCATTTTATGGCCTTTGGTACTACCTGGAATTTTTTATGTGTCTATAGTACTTTGATATAAATAAATAAATAACATTGCAACAAAAAATAGTTTTTATTAAGTCTAGGCACATGAATGAAATGAGAACACTTGAATATCACAGTAAAATGTATGAAGTACAAACATAAGGTAGGGAAAGGAGTAATTCACAAATTTCCAGACAGAAAAATACAGATTATTTACAAAGTGAAAAAATTCCAACTTGTCATTCACAATGCTAAATGGCTTGTGGGAATAAACTAATACATGGAAGAAGCAGGAAAATGTGAACCAGTGATCTTTTACCCATTCATACTTTTTTCTATATGCAAGGGCAGCATAAAGTCATTCTCAAAGGGGAACTCATTGAAGTATTTCCTTCACTACCCTTCCGGGACAATGTCCTGACTAAGATGCTACTCAAATAATGTACTGTAGAATAATTCAAGTAGGGTATGGAAAAAAGTGAACTCAAGTAAAACCTAACTAAACATACCAGATTAATTAATTATTGTTAAAAATTTTAAAAGAAAATATTTCAAAGTAACTTGGGATAAAAATAAAATTTACAATAATGATTTGTTTAAATTCTATTTTATTGCAACTAACTATTGTGAAATGTTGGAAATAGGATAAAAGAGAAATAAAGACAAAAACTAACCAGGGTTTATAATATTAAAATCTAAGTGTACTTCAAGGTAAAAAAAAAACAGAGAGAGAAGACTTTAAAAAATTAATCAAAATTATAATCCTTATTTAAGATTTAACAATTATGAATCATTACATACCAAGTAATTGACATTCGATATATAAAGGCTGATTTTATTAATTTGTAGAAAGCCCCTACAAATTAATCTAGAAAAGTAACACTATTTCAGTAAAAATTTTGATAAAGTTTTTTTTTTTGTGGAACCTGCAGAATTGTCCTAAAATTCATATGTACCCATAAAGAACCAAGAAAAGCTAAGACAACTATGAAGATCATGGAGGAGGGACCTGCCCTATTAGAAACTGAGAGACTTGTTATATAGTTATTGTAAGTAAGTCTCTGTGTCATGGCTAAAATAAATTTAAATAGTGGATCAGTAAAATAGGTCAGAAACAGACCCAACCCCACATACATGGAAATAATAAGTCAGAGACAACATTTCAAAATCAAAGGAGAAAGGGTGAATGTGATAGATACAATGAATTGGTCATTCATATGGAAAAGGCAGAAAATTAAACCGTTGGCTTGCCTCACCCACAAAGATAAATTCCAAGTAGAGCAAAGGTCTAAATGTGAAAGGCAAAGCATTGGTACTTACAGAAGAAAATACAGAGGGATACACTTAAGACCTCAGAGAAGAAACAGTTTCTTAAACAGGACACTCAAAAAAACAAACAAACAAACAAACACATTATAAAGAGAAATACTGATTTTTGAAAAGGCTTCATTATAATTATTAATATTGGTTCAACAAAGATAGCATAAATCATATTCAAAGACCAATCACAAAGTAGAAGGTATCTGCAATTTATTATACAACAAAATATTTGTTCCCAGAAAAATAGATAATTTCTAAAAGTCAATAAAAAAGGCAAATGACTTTTAAAAAGGACATAAATATACAAGTCACAGAAAAGTTGGCCAATAAGAAGAAAAAATGCTTCATCCCATTATAATCAGGGATAGATAAATTTAAATAAGATACTATTTTAAACCCAAAATATTGGCAAAATTTAAAAATTGTGATACTCTCAAATGTTAGTGAGCCTGTGGAGAGAGGGGAGAACACTTATCCTGCTGGTGAGATTATAAATTGGTACAACCATTTTGCAAAGCAATTTGCAAAGTGGTTTAGCAAAATCTAGTAAAGTTTAAGATGCACAGACTCTGTGACTCAGCCATTCCATTTTTTAGTATATGCCCTAGAGAGATCCTCACATATATGCAGAAGAATTGGAGGTATAAGAATATTTTTTCACAACACTGAAATAGCAAAAAACTGAAAACAATCTTACAGCAATCAAATCAATAAGAAAAATGTTAAAGATATCATAATATAGTCATATAGTAGAATAGTACACAGCAGTGATGATAAACAAACAAGTTAATGTATCCACCTGGGAAAATATTACAAATATAAGGTGAGAGAAAGCAAATCACAGTTGGGTGTATACAATACATAAAATATACAACATTTGTTCTGTATTAATCCATGTTAAAGCAAAAGCACAAAAATATGCAAGGAAAAATATAAATACCAAATTCAGGACCCTGGTTAACTGGGAAGGAAGGAAAGGACAGAGGACATGGGATCAGGACAGGGCTTCTACTGCATCTGTGAATTTCCCTTTTGAAAACAATCTGAAATAACTATGGCAAAATGTTATATTTTAGTAGACCTGATGGGTGGTTACAAGGAATAGGTATTTGTTGTGTTATTTTTCTGTACTCTCTACTGTGAAATATTTCCCAATGTGAGAAAATTTTAAAACCAAAGGTATCAGTAGGAATTTTACTAAACAAAATAATGTTTACTAAACAAAAAAATTACAACAGTAATCTAAGAAATACAAATTTAAGTTACACTAAAATAGACAAAGGAGTCAATTGATTAAGTTTTAAGAAATCATATAATCTAATGTCGGCAAGGATACACATTGCTTTCTGAAGGCAATATAACAATTTATGTCAGAAACCTTGCAAATGTGTTTACCTTCTGACCTGCATATGCCTTCTAGAAAGTTATCCTAAGATAATTATAAAAGATGTGAAAAATTAAAACTAGCTTAGATATTCAACATAGAAAATTGTTTAAATAAATAATGCTGCATTAAATGGAATATCACGCAGTCATTAATGAGAACACAACTGGTATTTCATGCCACAGTGGCTAAAGACTTAGAGTTAAGAGATGAAAACAAATCATAAAATAAAATGCATGTCCCTACATAAAAAATCTCAATTTGCTTCTATAAAATTATGTATTTAATCTATATAATACACATAAAAGTTACATCTGAGATAAACTATAGGTAAGAGTTTGGTGACCATCTCATGGTGATGAGTTTCAGGTAGTATTTTTTTCTTTCTCCTTTTTACTTTTTATATTGTACAAATTTAAATGTTTCAAGCAAGTTTCTAACCCTACCCCTCCAACAAAAGATTCTAGTAATTGATCATTTGAGAGAGAAAAAGAGGGAGAGATCACAGTGTCAATAATGACAATCTCTGGATGACAGAATTACGTCCGTTTTTTCCTTCTTTTGCTTATCTGTATTTTCTATTTTGTATACACAGAATAATCATTCAACAAAAATAATTCTAAATGTTAATTTTTACAATTTGAGTATATTTGGGGATTTAGTGAGAGCTAAATTATTAAGGTTTTGCTCATAGGATTTTTGCTCCAAAGCAGATTTGGAAAAGGTTACTTTGAAGAGGTAACTTTGATATCCTGTCTCCAAGCTGGTCTTCTTTCTCATCAGTTACCACTAAACTAGAATCTATTTATTCCCTTACAGTTCTTCGCTTCCCTTCTCTCTCTCTGTCTCTCTCTGTCTCTCTCTGTCCCTCTCTGTCCCTCTCTGTCTCTCTCTCTCTCTCTCTCTCTCTCTCTCTCTCTCTCTGTCCTTCTGTCTCTCTGTCTCTCTCTCCTCTCTTTTCTGTGTTATTTCAAAGAGGCTGCTATTCTTTTAGAACAACACCAAAGTGGCCCGTTTCCTTTCTTAGGCAGACAAATGCCATAGTCCCTGCTATTCTTCCTCCTTTATTTCCTTACCTGTAACCTCTTCCCTTATGCTACTCTTACCCTTGGAAAATGGCATCTCCACAGGACTTACTGGAGAAACTGTAACCATTTGCTCCCTTGCACTAAACTGTGTTCTGCTTTGGGGTAGGAATCTTGTCTTATTTACCTAGTATTCCCAGGCCTAGGACAGTCCCTGAGCCATCAGGGAACCCCACACATACATGTTGCCTCCCCACATTGGTCATGTCGCCATCTGGGTTTCTCTTGTCTTACCCAATTCTAATTCACCAGTGGTGCATTATGGGCAGAGTATAATGACTGTCTTAAAATGTAGTATGTGGTATTTTTAATGATTTTGTTGGCATGGATTTCAATATTTGCAAATTAGGAATGTATCCAATTTGAATATTCCTTTCAAATCTATGAATTGCTACTTCATTTTTTCATGTTGTATTTAGTACTAAGTAATATATACAATTTACTTCACTTTGTACACATTCCAGCAACATCTCTCAGAAAGTTGGTTTACCTAAATATACATGGAATCTGATGCTTAACTTTATATTCCAATAAGTTGCAATTCTTATTAAGGCACAGTTCGTTGTTAATTAACAGTTTATATCAATATACAGATTTGCAGTGTCCTAAGCAGTTTTAATTACATTACTTAATGTAATGATCACACTATCCTTTCCTCTTTAGAAATAAGACATCAACAAATTGAGTAACTTGACTAAGTTTACACAACTAGCAAAGGGAAGGACCAAAATTAAAGCCAAGATCTTTTTGAGTTCAAATCTAGCCCTCCATCCATACTTACTAACTCATTCAACAAATATTCAGTGAGCACTTACACATACAAGAACCCCTTCTAGGTGCTGGGGGTACAGATTCAAACCAAACAGAACCTAGTCTCATGGAGTTTACAAGAGTTAGGAGAAACCAGTTAATTATTAAAATACAATTGTGATGTAAGTGTCAAGAGGAAAAAGCAAAAGATAAATCGAAAGCGCTAACATCCAGGAAAGAGCCGAGTACAGATCTGAGTGCCTTGATAAAGCGTCACTTTAACTTCTTGGCAACATTTGAGTGCTGACTCCATGTCAAGCACATGTCCAGGCACTTTCCATCACTGAATCCTCCCTCAGAGCTGGATTCTGTTATTATCATTCCCCTTGCACAGATGAGGAAGCTGAAATAGAGAGATTGTGTAGCTGCCCATGGCCACACATCTCAGAGCCCCTGACTGTCTTTTGTTTCTGATTGCCTTCTAAATTGATCTTGACAAAATGTTTGTGGTAGTAAGCTCTTAGCACTTGCCTTAAATCCTAGTGCATATAGGCAATTGAAACAACAAAATTGCTCAAACATAAAGCAAACTTAGATCGTGGAACTCAGAAGATACTGATTTCTGTACTACTTTGCCATCTACAGTTTCATCCTTCAATTGTTACCACTGGCCTCCCTGATGACGTGATTTGCTAACTTGAAGGTAAAAATGGACTCTGTTGGCACTGAGAAGAAAGACGGAGTGCCCACCTCTTTTGTTGTTTGGTCTGGGTAGTGGTGTTGGTTTGGGGGGAGCTAGTGCACAGGGAGGAGGATGGCCAGAGTGAAAGGAACTGATCGCTGGGCACTGCCTGTTCACACAACAGATTAGGACCAGGACACTGATGGAGCACAAGTCTTGGTGGCTCTGTCCCTTGGCTTAGTCGCCTGGCCTCAATTTGAGTCCAATTGCTTAATTTTCTGCACACCCCATGAAAGCCAATTCCCATGCTGCTCTGTGTCTTCTTTATATTTCTCCATAATGCCGTCTCTGGCTGTTTAACTGCAGCAGGCTTTATGATAAGGGTTGCTGTTTGGTTTTTTTTTTTTTTTTTTCCTTCTTCTTCTTTGGCAGTAGGCAAAGACTTAATTTTAAAAGACACACTCAAACTCAAACAGCCCTGAACGACTTACACGGAAAGCAGGGTGTTTTCTAGGCTTGTTTTTGAAATATTGCAATTTTTTTATTAGGCAATTTTATCATTGTTATAAATAAGTAATTGTACTGGGGAGAAGGGATAATCCTTATTTAATTAAATTCATCTATACTCCCAGGTTGGCAGCAACAAGACATATGTGAGACTAATACCCACAGCCTGCCTCTTTGCATGTGCAATTAAAAATTCACTCTACAGTAGCACTGCCAGTTTCGTGTTGCTTTTGGCATTTACAAATTCTTTTATTTTGTGACTTTTTTTTTTACCATACACATATGCTGGAGCAGATGTTGCTTATTTGTTGTTTATTCAAATCTGTAGGCTCTGGCAGCTAACTCCATTGTTCTGTAATGAAGCTTTATTCACTGTCCTGTATTAGGACCCAGCGCCTGCACGAGAGGCTGCGTTGGCTCCCAGTAGGACGCCACAGTTATTGCCCTTGTAGTTGGCTGTTTATAGTCGGAAGCCTGCACTGGGGGAAAAAACAACAACAAAGGGCTTGGTGATTACAGTCGGGGTGAAGGGAAAGGAGTGGGCAGGAGGGTCACCCTGAGTTATTCTGCTCTGTAGTTCTGCCCGGTGGCCTCAGCCTGGCATCCCAGCTCATCTGCTGTGGGGATTTGGTGTCTGAGGCTGGGAAGCATTTCCTTCCTGCTCTTTCTCTTCTTTTTCTTTCTTTTCCTCTCTCTAGTTATTAAATTCGTTCACACGCAGGGTGTTTAGTGCATCTCCCCACCCTCATTCTGCCCCCTTATTTCCAGGGCATACATAGATTCATTAACAGCCATGCTCAGTCCAACACAAAACTGTTTCTTCCATGTATCACACCCTCATCACATCTTTCCTCATCCATGTATTATTTCTGGCTCCCTGTGTCTTAGGGGTAGCCACACTTCATAAAGTTGAGAATGTCAGGTCCGTGTTGACCAAAATAAAGACCTGCTGATCCCTAGAGCTCTGATGCCAATTTGGAGACATTCGCCTTCTGGAAAACCCCTGTCTTGGCCAGGAGGCAATCAATCAGAGATGTAACCACCTCCATCTGGCACATTATGACATGGAACCTCACTATTAACACATTTGTGATTCATCTTGTCCCAACGAGTGGTGCCAGGGATCAAACCACATCCTCCCTCCCCGTGGCAGCTGGGAGCATTCTAGCTTCCCAGCATGCAGAGTTAACACATTGGCTCCTGTGACATCGCAAGTAACAATTCTTTTAATTATCACACCTTCCCTCCCCCTCCCCACCCACTCCACAGACATTTTGGCACCATGGGGATATTTTGCAGCCGCCAAGCAGTACTTTTCTTAATTGACGGAGTATGTTCCAATAGCATGAAGCCTAGTATCATCCACTATCGAATGAAAGGGGCAGTTGCTTGATGCTAAGTTCTATAGCTATAACTCTACACTTGTTTAGAGCTTTTACTTCCATAAGGATGTTGTAGTGTTTGTTCATACTTTTTTTTTAAGTTTATTTCTCCCGATAGTCTATACATGGATATTTCCTTAGGATTGAATTCAGGGTCTTTCCCATTCTGGCCTCGGTCCATCCTAACAGTCCTAATTCCTGTCCTACAACCCAAACTTCCTGTGTTGGGGTTGCTTTGAATCCCGCAGCATTCCCCACCTTTACATCTTTGTAGTGCATTGCTCCCATTTCATGGAATCCACTTCCAGTTTCCTTTTCTACACTCCAAAAGCCAAGGTCTCAGTTCAGTTACTACCTCTTCTGTCATCTCCTCCAAGAACCCTATTCCCCGAGATACTCCTTCTTCAGTGCTCCCAAAAATGTTCATATGCTTTTATCATAGGCCTGAACACAGTTTGCCTTGAATTATAATTAGCTGCTGGAAAACATAAGTCCCTAACTAAATTGTTATTTCTTTTATGGATTCTTTGCATACATCTTTATAGCCATGTCTTGAGTAGGGGTTGGCATCGCATCTACAGAAGGATTTGCATGGGAAATGGGTTTAAGGCTGAGGACTGAGTCTATATTGAGCATTCTGTATGCCAGGCATCACACAAAGCCCTTTACATTCTTAATTCATCCTTTAAAAAACCATAGGAGTAAGTGTACTTTACTCCCATTTTACCGATGAGGGAACTGAGGCTCAGAAAGAATAAGTAAGTGATTCAAGGAAATCTAGCTATTAAGTGACTATGAGTCACAAATCTATCTGATCCCAAAGCTTTTATTCTTGCCACAACATTCCTCTGTTTCCCTAGCAAAAATGTTAATGTTATTTTAGAATAGTCAAAATACCACCCTAATATAAAAATATAGATAGAATTAGATTTACAATTCAACAGAGAAAACACTGCTATATTTCTAAGGGGATATTAAAATCAAAGTATATTAATATGGTTGAAATGATCCCCACCAAAAAGTGAAGCAAATCAAAGTTTATGATTTAACAAGAGTTGAGTTTATTTAAATTCAGCCTTAATAATAACAATTATTATTGTTATTAGTTTATTATTTATATTACTTATATATTATACTTTATTATATAACAAATATATGATAATATATTTATATATTATTTATATGTATTGTTATTTATATAATAATTATTTATATAATAGTTTAACAATTATATATATTATTATATAAATCATAATTATTGAAGCATTATAATTACTTAGATGATAATTGTTAAGCTATTACTATTATTATTCATATAATTATTTTTATTATTTAATCCTCCACAGAACTATGCTGGATGAAAATAAACAAGAGCATTTTTTCTGTGCCCCTTATGAAAATTAATTAATTTTTTTATTTAACAAGTGATGTGTTTCAGGGTTTTTTCCAAAGGATATCTTGTATCAGATATGAAACCAAGAATCCTTTATTTTGTTTTAGCCTGAGAGGTTGTTTGGGAAGAAATTAGAAAATCAATCTCTCACAGGTCCTTTTGAGCCTGGAGAGGTACTTCTGGAAGGAATGGAGGGTGTGACCAAGGTGGCTGATAGAAGCCGCCAAAGAGGAAGAAAGAGGGGGTACAGTGGATGCATTTCAAATGCTCTTTATCACACAGTTTATCCCCCATTCTTGCCATAGCTCAGTTCCACCACTTTTCCCCAACTCCTTCCTAGTTCCCTTTAATTACTGGCCAAGTGAAAACACAAAACCATTCAGGGCGAATATTGCATCAAGAAACTAGGTTTTAATAAGGGAGTTTGTGTGTTGCCAAAAGTCCCAGATAGTATGAAATCAAAGTGAAGATCAATGGCTTGTGGGAGAGCAAGGGGGAAATCATAGTATCCCATGTCGTTTTCAAGAATCCATTGGAAAGAAGATCCCAGTTCTTGTCTCGTGTAGCAGACATCATCCTGTTATGATAAGCACAAGGCTCTAGAAAAGTTTGAGCAAATGAAAAGGACACTGGCACTAGCAGAGGCTTTGAGTATTAGGGTTTTCCTTCCATAGCTGATCTTATTCTGGCTGCTCTCCTCACCTTGGAAAAAGAGTTGACATTTTCCCCTCTTAGCCTTCCCTGGGAAAATTGAAGCCAGAGGTGAGGCTGGTTCTTCTCCCTGGGAAGAGTGGTTAGAGAGCGGCTCAGAGCCAGAGCAGCTGAGAGTTTGATTGGTTTTCTCCTGCTGCCAACTCTGGGCTGCTTCTGGTGCCCACACAGACTCCAGTGATGATCTCTGACATGGTCTGTTTCCTTCGGCATGTGCAGTTTGCCCACCTGCATGGCAATCACACAGGTTTAACCTTGGTCGTGGTCTGATGCATTAACCAATAGGATTTGAAGTTTATTTTATGAAATACAACATGATACAAACTTGTAAATACTCTGTTTTCATTAAATGACTTTCTTTTTAAAAATGTGTAGAGTCTAGAGTTTCAAAGTTCTATTTTTATCATTATTGTTCCTATTGTATTAATGGATAATATTATTAGTATAAACTTTTGACTCTGGAAAAATATGACTATTTCAAAACCCAGTGTTGGCTCTTTGTTAACTATAAAGTGAACGAATTATGATTTACTAGCAGCCCAAAGACGCTGACACGCATACCCTGGTAGTCTAGTGGGGGACCTGACACCTATTGGAAGCTCAAAAAGTGTTTGTTCAATGGATGAATGAGACAACAAAGATTTCTCAGGGGCTCTGTTTCTGCCTATGATTAAAAGACAAAATCAAGCTCCTTTCTAAATGTCTTCACAGTGCAGTGATATGAGAGAGAGAGGAAGAGACAGAAACTCATGATGGCCAAACTCCAAAAGCTTAAATAAAACCAAGGTCACTTAGATAACATTTTGCAAAGATATATTCTGCAGTACCATAGATTTCTATTGACCTATTGATAAAGAGATTTGATTGAGAAGAATAAAAGATTTTTAATGCCCATCAGACTATCATTTTCAAATGTAAGTATCGAATAATCTATCAACTGGGGGTTTCATCAAAGAAATTGAAAGTTTACATGGAGATACTGAATAAAAGAATGGACCAAGATAATTTTGGCAAAGTATTGCTTTTCTTTTTATTTTCCTTTGTGTATATTGCCAGCTCTTCCTACATTTCCCAGTACCTTCTCAATATATTTTTTCACAAAATAAATTTTTACATCAGGTAAGCTAGCACATCTAATCATTTCAGTTTATTCTTGGCATCCATCCTTATTTCCATTCTTTTTTTCTCTGGAGAGAATGA
The DNA here is from genome assembly GCF_048773025.1 of Camelus bactrianus. Lineage (NCBI taxonomy): Eukaryota > Metazoa > Chordata > Mammalia > Artiodactyla > Camelidae > Camelus > Camelus bactrianus. The sequence goes on along the minus strand of NC_133545.1, from coordinate 39,896,485 downwards.
TTGCTAAGCCTGCTGTGAAACTGTCATCCTCGGGGATTTTCCTTCACTTTTTTCTTTCTACATCTTTCTGGGTTAGATTATCTTCCTCCTAGAACTCATTTCTTTCTTTGGGTATTTCTTTTTTTCTTTTTCTTTTTTTTTTTTTTTTTGAGAACATCCTCCAGTCATTTCATTCAATAAAAAGGATATTTAATCAGAAAACAAAGCTCTGCTCTCAGCGTCAACTAGATGGTGACTCTTAAAGCCTGGTGCACAGTTGTCACTTTAGGAATTCTTATCATTACCAACTTGGAGATTCCTTGAATTAACTGGATCTTTGTTTATCTCTTGTTTTTTGTTTGTTTGTTTGTTTGTTTTTTTGTTTGTTTTGGCATTTCTCTATTTTAATGCCTTCAGTTTGATGGAAGATGGTCTCCAGTGGCTTCCAAAGAACTGTGCCAAAGAGCTGAAAGGTTTAGGACATTGTGTATCTGAAAATGTCTTTATTCTGCCCTCACAGTTGATTAATGTGTTGGCTCAGCATCAAATTCTAAGTTCAAAATCATTTTTTTCACAATTCTGGAGGCCTTGTTCAATTGCCTTCTTGCTTCCAATGTTATATGTTGAGAAGTTTAAAACCATGGTGAAGACTCTTTTATTTTTCTCTCTCTTTAGAAGCTTGTGTCATGTTTTTGAGATTCATCTATGTTGCAGCATTTATCAGTACTTTATTCCTTTTTATTAATGAATAATATTCTATTATAGATATGCCAGATTTTATTTACCCATTCATCAGTTGATAGACCATTGGATAGTTTCCACGTTTTGGATATTGCACATTCATGTATTAGTTTTTGTGCAGACTTACATTTATGTTCCTCTTGGTAATTTACCTAGAAACAAGATTTGCTGGGTCATGTGGTAGCCCTCTGTTTAAAATTTTGAGAAACTGTCAAACTGTTTCCCAAAGCAGCTAAACCATTTTACAATCCTGCCAGCAATGAATGAGGATTCCAATTTTCCTCATCACTGTCAACTTTGTTATTATCTCACTATTTATTTTAGCCATCCTGGTGGTATCTTATTGGTATCTTATTTGCATTTCCCTGATGGCTAATGAGAGTGAGCATTTTTTCATGTCTTTATCAGCCACTTGTATAACTTGTTTGGAGAAACATTTTCAAATTCTTCGCACTTTTTAAACGGGGTTATTTGTCTTTTTGTTGTTGAGTTGTAAGGGTTATTTACATATTCTATATAGAAGTCCCTTATCACACATGTGATTTTCAAATATGATTTTCTATTCTGTGGTTTATCTTTTCATTCTCTTGATGGTGTCATTTGAAGCTCAGTTTTAAATTTTGATGAAGTCCAATGTGTCTGTCTTTCTCTTGTTGCTTGTGCTTTTGGTGTCATATCTAAGAAACCATTGCATAACACAAGGTCATGAAGATTTACTATGTTTGCTTCTAAGAGCTTATGGCTTTAGCTCTTACAAAACTGTTTATGATCCATTTGAGTTAATTTTTGTATATGGTCTGAGGGAGAGGTCCACCTTTATCCTTTCACATGTGAATATTTAATTCGCCCACCGCCATTTGTTAATAAGACTATTTTTAGTACTCTTGTTGAAAATCAGTTGACTATACGTGTAAGAGTTTATTTCAAAGCTCTCTTAATTGAATTTCACTGATATACATATATATATATGTATGTGTGTGTGTGTGTATATATATATTATATGTGTGTGTGTGTGTATATATATGGTATTGGAATATATCCTATTCCAATACCATATGATCATCATTATATGGCTTTGTAGTAAGTTTTAAATCAGAAAATCTAAGTTTTCCAATTTTGTTTTTCTTTTTGAAGATTGTTTTGGTTACTCTGGTTCTTTTGCATTTCATATGAATTTTAGAATCAGCTTGTTAATTCCTATTTTTAAAAGGCAGCTTGGATTTTGATAGAAATTATATTGAATCCTCAAATCAATTTGGAAACTATTGCCATCTTTATAATATTAAGTCTTCTGATCCATAATACAGGATGGTTTTCCATTTATTTGGTCTTCCTTAATTCCTTTCAACTATGTTTTACAATTTTCGATACATAAGTCTTACAGTAATTTTGTTAATTTTTACTCTAAGTATTTTTTCTTTGTGATGATATTGTAAATGGAATTGTTCTTGATTTAAATTTTGGACTGCTCATTGCTAGTGTATAAAAATGACATTGATTTCCTTATATTGATCTTGTATCCTACAACTTTGCTAAACTCATTTTATTAGTTCTAATACTTTTTTAGTGAATTTCTTAGAATTTTCTGTAAGATCATGTTATCTGCAAATAGAGATGGTTTTTTACTTCCTTTTCAATCTTGATGCCTTTTATTTCTTTTCTTCTTCTCCTTCTCCCCCTCCTCCTCTTTTTCTTTGCTAATTTTCCTGGAAAGAGAAGTGAAGAAAGTGGACATCTTTGTCTTAATCGTCATTTTACAGGGAAAGCCTTCAGTCTTTGACTATTAAGTATGATGTTAGCTGTGGTGTTTTGCAGATGGTGCTTATCAGGTAGGGGGTGTTCAGTTCTATTCCCAGTATGTTGAGTTTTTTTTTGTTTTGTTTTGTTTTTTTTATCGTGAGAGAGCATTAGATATTGCCAAATGCTTTTTTTTTTTACATCAGTTAACGTGAACGTGTGCATGTGGTTCTATTCAGATTTTCTGTTCCTTCAAAAGTAAATTTCAGTAGTTTGTGCCTTTATAAGAATTTATCCATTTTATCTAAATCATCTAATTTTTCATTCATGGTATTGCCATATAATCCTTTTTATTTTAGAAGGTTAATAATGTCTCCTCTCATTCCTGATTTATTAATTGAGCCTTCTCTCTTTTTTCTTGATCAGTCTAGCTAACGTTTGTCACTTTCGTTGATCTTTTCAAAGAACCAACTTGTGTTTTCTTATTCTTGCTGTTGTTTTTCTATCCTCTATTTCCTTTACGTCTGCTCTAGTCTTTATTATTTTTCTTTCTGCTTGTTTTTCATTTTGTTTGCTCTTCTTTTCTGTAGCTTTTTAGGGCAGAACATTGGGTAATTGATTTGAGGTGTATTTTTTTTTAATATAGGCATTTACAGATATAAATTATCTTTGAAGCACTGCTTTACCTGTATTGCATAAGTTTTTTACATGTTGTGTTTTGGTTTTCCCTCATCTTGATATATTTTCTAATTTCCCTGTGTGTCTTTGACCCATAACTTATTTAGGAGTGTGTTGTTTAATCTCCACATATTTGTAAACTTCCCAAATTTCCTTCTGTTGTTTATTTCTAATTTAATTCCATTGCAATCAGAAAACATACTTGGCAAGATTTCAGTCCTTTTAAATGTATTGAAGCTTATTTTATGGCTTAATATGATCTATCCTGGAGAATGTTCTGCATGCACTTGAGAAGAGTATGTATTCCCTAGATGTCTAAATGGTCTAGTTCATTTATAACGTTGCTCAAGTCTTCTGCTTTTCAGTTGTTCTCTTCATTATTAAAGGGAGTATTGAAGTCTCCAGTTGTTAGTGTTTAATTTTTTACTTCTCTTTTTAGTTCTGCCAGGTTTTGTTTCATATATTTTGGAGCTTCTTGGGGGGTACATATGTGTTTTAAATTGTTTTGTCCTCCTGATAGATTGACTGTTTTAACATTAAACAGGGTCTTTCTTGGTCTTTAGCAACAATTTTTGTCTTAATGTTTATAAAAGGTAACATAACATAAAATAATCTAACCCAGGTTTTGTTATTGCTATTTGCAAGGTGTATCTTTCTTCCTCATTTTACTTTGAACTTACTTACTTCTTTGAATCTAAAGTATATCCCCTATTGACTGCATATAGTTGGGTCATATTTTTTCTTATTCTTCCTATCTCTTTTGATTAGAGTGTTTCAGTTATTTAAATTTAATGTAATTATTGATAGGGTGGAATTTATGCATGCCACTTTGCTATCTGTTTTATATGTCTTATAGCTTTCTTATTTCTGCATTAATGGATTTTTCAGTTAAATAAGTATTTTCTTGTGTGAATTTTAATTATCTTGTTTTTTAATTATATTTTTAAGTTACTTTCTCAGTGGTTGCCTTGGGGATAATATCTTAAAACAATCTAGCTAAAATTAATACCAACTTAATTTCAATAGTATATAAAAAGTTTGCTCCAATATAGCATCATTCTCTCCTCCCTCATTTGAGTATTATTGCCATACAAATTATATTTTTATACATTATAATTCTGTTAACTAAATTTTATACTTGTTCTTTATTAAATCATCTTTTAATTCAGATAAGAGAATAGAAGAATTATAAGCAAAAAATGTGGTATATACATATAGTGAAATATTATTCAGCAATAAAAAGGAATGAAAAAAGAATTATAAGCAAAAATACATTTTTATTATCTTTACATTGTTTTTTGCCAATACAGTTACCTTTACTGCAGCTTTTTATTTCTTCATGTGATTCTGAATTACTCTTGGTGCTTTTTCACTTCAGCTTGAAGGACTTCCACCAGTTTTTCTCATAGGACAGGTCTGCTAGTGATAAATTCTCTCAATTTTGTTTATCTAGGAATGTCAAATTGTCTTTTATTTTTGAAGGACAGTTTTCCTGAATATAAAATTTCTTGGTTGGCATTCTTACCTCTTTCAGTACTTTGACAATGTTCTTCATGCTTTCTGATGGGAAGTTAACTGTTAATCTTACTGAGTTTCCCAATGGTTTATTGTTATGATGATTTGTTGTTGGTGTTGTCTCTGGTTTGTTTGTTTGTTTGCTTGTTGTTTGTTTGAAAGTAACTCCCCTGGATTAATTCTGTGAAGTCTGTCTTCTTTGTCATCTGCAGCCACTGAAGTCTCTACTTAGATATCTTAGTGGTCAGTTAATGATTGGATGGGTATTTCCTTAAGTGCCTTAAACAAATAAGTCTCCCACCCTTTAATGATGGTCTCTGTTCATATGTTGGAGCATGGCTCCATCTCAGCTTAGTCTTCACTTCCTGCTTGTTAAGAACCTCAAGGTCAGTCAGAGGTGAGAGATTAGGGTCTTCTCAGATCTTTCCTGGGCATGCACACAGCCCTGCACATGTGTACAGCCTTCTAGACCCTAGTTGTATATCAGACCTTTTCAAAGTCTTCTGTGGGCATTAGCCAGCTTCTTGTTTGCCCCAAGCGATATCACCATCTCAGGTAGCTGCCATGTTAAACCATTATCATTGGTTGTTTTTGATAAATACCCCGATGATGCGGCTATCCTCACTTAAGGACCTGTGAGTCAGGTCAAATAAAGACAAGCTTAGTGAATGGAGCTTCACCAGAGAGCTGCCAGCCAGGTCAAATAGTGACAGTTCTCCAGGATGGGGCTTTTCTGGGAGCTTCACACTTTTTCCGCTTCCTCCAGTAACTGCTAAGGCTTCTAGTTTTCACAGCTATTGTTGTTCCAAGGATGCTGATTTTCAAGGCTAATTGCAGAGCTGAGGAAAGGATGATGGGATTAGGGTAAGTTAAAATGCCACGAAGTTCACTGTTCTTACTTATATCCAGCTTTTTGTTGTCTTGAATTAATGCTCCAAAAGTTGTTGCATGCCTTGGATTAATCTCTGGAGTTCTGAAAAAGTTAATTTTGACAACTTTTGCCAGTGTTCTTGTTACTTTTACATAGCAGTGGGGTTTTGGGGGCTATCTTTCCCATTATTCCAGAAGTACCTCTCTCCCTTTCTATCTTTGTAGTAAACCAAATTTCTTTACTATGGTTTTAGCAGAATATTTGCAACGGAAAAAATTATATGTATTCATTTTACCATTTTAGTGTGTAGTCTACATTTGTTTTATTATTCAGTAACAATGGATTGAAACATTTCTACTAGTAGAATATCAGGTTGTAAGAAACACCAGAAGGAAAGATATTCTTGGTTAAGGCCATTCTTCTTTTAAATCCCCATATGATCAGCAGTCTGTTTTGTTTCAGTCTAAAGCCAGATTCAGTGGTTATGTTTATATTTATGTTGTATACCCAACAGCATTCCGGACCTTCCTGAATTTGAGAGATGGCTGTTCAGCAATGCAGATATCATTTTTAATTCTTTATTGCTTTATGTCCAGCATAATGACATTAAGTTACATTGCGTTATTCTTGCCATTAATAAGAGCTTCAAATTTTTCTAGCTCATAAGTTTTTTTCCTTACAGTCACCTGTGCAATAGCTTAAGAAGCGCGGCCTGTCCACATTTTTCAGATACTAAACTTTGGCTCAGAGGAATTAAGTGACTTGCCACAAAACAACGAGTTAGTATACACCAAGGTTGGAAGTTGAATTCAGGCGATCTATATTGAAATTTAGAGACCTCTTCACTATACCATCCAAAGTCCTTGACTCCAGGTACCATGGACTTTCAGATTATTATTCAGTCCAAACCTTCCAATGCTTAAAATACCTACATCACCTCCAATATCTTCTTAAGCACCTAAAGTAAGGGGAACGGAGAGTTCAGTCTATAAAAGTTTCCAATAAAATTATGCTTTATAAGGGAAGACCAGAGCTAGTTATCTTTGCTTTTGGTGAGGAGCAAGGTGTGGAAGGGAGGGTGAGACTCAGTTTTAGCTCAACAGCTTATTTAAAAAATAACTGTGTATGCAAGTTTGCAGATTTATACTTTTTCTAATAATTTAACAAATATTTATTATGTGTCCAGAGCTGTAAATAATTCAAAATCTCCACACAAGGAAGAGGTGGCATACAATTAATAGGTGTATATATCCCATGAATAGAGTAATTTTCTCTGTTTTGTTCAATACTGTATGCCCAGATCCTTAGAACATACCCAGATCCTGGTGCATAATGAGTGTTCTGTAAATATTTATGTAATTAATTAACTAACTAATAAGGTAATCTTAGATGTTTTTAAAGGTTATGAAAAAAATAAAATGGAATAATGGAGTATAGAGTGTCCTGGCCCAGAGAGCTATATTATATTGGGTGGTTAGGGATGTTTCTCTGAGGGGAGAGTATTGGACATCCTTGTCACCACATTTTAGAACAGTCATTGCTTTTTTTTTTTTTTTTTTTGAAGCCTCTTTCAGAAACCACTGAAAAACTCCTGACTCAGAAACTCCACTTGTACTTTCAAATCACAAGGAACCCTAGAATGTCATTTCTTGTTCCCTGGAATAGAATGGGAGGAATAAACACTGCACCTCAATGCAGGTCCACTGCTAATGTTTTCCATCACCATCACCCAAGGCACTAAGCAGATATTTCTTTTTAAGCTATAAGCTATAGGGTCGAGAATGTTACTTAGTTCAGGTTAATTTTATATTAATTTTCTTAAGGAGAATGAGTGGCTTCTAGATAAGTATATATTGATTAGCAAAACAGTCTAAGTTACCAAGTCCAGAATTTACCCTTAGAAAATAAAGTGGCGTAGGTTCATTAAACAAACACAGCCTGAATGTTCTCCTTTCTTCTTTGGACATGGATATAGGACTGACGTGAAATACCAAACAGCTGATATGTGTGGTTTAATGGAAAAAGCATGAACATAAGTTAAGGTCACATTGTTTGTGGGACCTATGGTAAGTTTCTGAGGCCCACAAACCTCGATGTTTCCATTTTTATGATGGGAATGATAAAATCTACCCAACTTGGCAGTTGTAAGGATCAGAAACAGTGGGTGCAGAACAGCATGAACAGTAATGGCAAACTGTAACTGGTGGCTGTTAGTACTATTGTTATTGCTATGAATTCATCACGAAAGTCACTTATGAATCCTCTTGTGTCATTTCTATGGACAAAGATAAGAAGACATGGTGAGTGATTATCAATATATAATCTTTAGTGCTCTCTTAAGCAAAATGAGACATTAACTGATTTGAAAAATGAAAATCTTTTCTTCTGATTCTTATAAGCAAAGTATGTGTAATTATATAGACTTTCATTTTCAAATGTGATCAAGACTATTACTGGTAACACACTGACTAATTAAGGGCTAATACAAGTGGTGTGGTAGAGTTTTCTGAGAATTCTAATTTAGTTTTCTGTTAAGAGTCCTGGCTGCTATACAACACTTTGACACTGTTACAAGATGCCTGCTGTACATACAAACATGTAAATTGTTGGAATTCTTCCAATTCTCAAAAATTATGATTTGTTGTCAATATGTTAGTGACATTATCTTTAATTGATCATGGTTTTCAATTGTGGCTCTTTCTTGATTTTTTAATATAAATTATTAATTTACTTTTTTTCATTTATTCTATTTATGATTAGCCCTTCAGGACCTCGTGATGAACGTTTACATATTGAGGCCTATTGCTTTCAATAATTAGATTTTTTAGCATATAGGTTCTAGGGCATGGCATGCAGCTCAGTGGTAGGGTGCATGCTTAGCATCCACAAGGTCCTGGGCTCTATTCCCAGTACCTTCATTAAAAAAAAAAAATATATATATATATATATATATAGGTTCTCAAGTTTACTTATAAATCATCCCTACCATTTGTCTCAGATTGGGATCCACAGAAACAGTCCTTGGGAAAAGATTGGTGTTAAAGTGATTTATTGGGAAGTGTTCCCAGGAAAAACAGTAGGGGAGTGCGGAGTGGAACTACAAAGAGAAGGAGGTAATACACTTTTTAACACACCCTTCCACACACTGACAAAGATCTAACTTTTCCTATCATCTCTGATTCCACAGGCTCTATCTGTTATTTTAGCTTTGAAAACAGCTAGTACCTTAAACCACACAGTAGATTCCCCAGACAGCTGGAAGAACATTTTTCAGTGGCTTTTTCCTGATTTCCTCTGTGCCCAAAGCAAGAAACAGCATGAGGATTTGTGCAAGTGAATGAGACAATAAAACACAAGACCGAAAAGTTTTCTCAAATGCATATGTTGGCAGCATAAAAGTATTAGCTTGTCTTTCAAACAATTGTCAGACTCCCAAACCTCTCCTGCCTACTTTTTGCCTTTCCAAATCCAAGTGCTCCACTAATAAAAGGGGTGACTTTCACCTTGGTGGTTTGCATATATGGTATGATTGTCCTGGTCACATTCCAATTTAGATAATTATATCTTCTCTTCCTCAAACCCCCTGTTGCTTATATTCCAAGTGGCATTCTTCTCTCCTTTGTAACCAACTGCTCCCAGGCACCACTGTGAGGTGGTAAACAGCTGGAGGGAGCTGCCCTAGAGATGGTGGCACATCAGCGGTAGGTGTGCTCATCGCAGAATAATCTGTCTATCAAGTTGTTCAATTTTTAAAGCACTTGGCATCTTTTAGAAAGAAAAGCCTGGAGAAGGGAAAATCCTATTGTTACTCCTCTAACCTCAGCAGATTTGAAGCACGGCTCTAATTAGAATGGAGACAACACCAACAATTAAAAAGTGGTAGCCCTGTGCAGAGAGGATGATTAATGTAAAGGAGTTTCTCAGGATCAAGTATTTCATCGATAACTTATAATAAAATTAGCCTTAGGTTTTAAGGTGCCAAGATATCATACCTTTATGCAGTAGTAAGCATTTCTAAGTTATGCATGAGGGACATTGAGATACTAATCAAACATCTCCAATAGTTTAATTAAAAGAAAATGTGTGTCAGCATAAAATCAAAACCATTTTGCTTTTTGTGAGGAAAACGTCTCTGTAAGTGGAAACAACAGAGTTTAGACAAACTTATTTGAGGAAACACATCCTTACTGGTCTCCTCCATTAATAATTGCCCTTTAGACAAATCCCTTGCCTTACATATAATTCAGTGTCCCATCTTCTAAGGAAAAACAAAATCACCATTTTCCCTTGTAATTTGCTGGTTTATAGTTGTGCCCCATTCCTGCTCCCATGGTACTTTAGGGCTGGCTACTACTTTACCTAAAGTAAGATCAGTAAATTTGGTTGAGAGAGTGAAGATAAAATATTTGAATTTCAGAAGAAAATATCTGACTTCAGAAGAAAGGTGCTTACATTTGCTTCTAATACCTACAAGTTACTACAGGAAAAGAAAATAAAGTCCCTTTTCTATTTGTAGCAAGGGAAATGGTGGGGAAAAATTTCAAAAGCAACATATTTATTGTTGTTAGAGAAATTGTACGTGCTCTTCAGACATTTCCTGGTAGTTCTGGCCTCCCGGGATCCTAAGGAAGCCTGGGGAAGACAGAAGCCATCTGGCTCAGACTCTTACAATTCATATGCCCTTTGGGTATCCATTAGTGTTATGGGAGCAAGGACTCTGATGTCTGTATCAGATCAAAGGTGTAACCATTTCTCTAAACTTAAGAACTTTTCTACTTCATGTATATCTCTCCAACCACCACCCAATTTGCCCCTCTTGCCAGTAGGACTATATCCCACAACAAATACTTAGAGCTGCTCAAGAGAAAATGGAAAGAAGGCAGGTTCACGTTATTCTTTGGGGATCCCTCTCTTGCTCTTTGCTTCTGATATACAACACTGCTAGAGGCATCTGGGTATTGCCAACTCTCGGTACACAAGCTTCACAAATATTTTGGCCACAAAAAGGAAAGTATAGAATGTTTCTTCACTGATCCATAGCCCAATTCCAGGATAAAATGCCTCTAGCGGGCCCTCCCTCTTCCTTGGAGAAGGTAGAGATGACGTTAGAAAAGGCTTTGAGCCAAGAAAGCAACAGAGAACCCAGAAAGGCCAAAGGCAGATTTCAGAAACATCCCTTTTTTAATCTGGTGACAATGTAGAACCCCATAATTATAGTTGAGTATTAAGACTTACCTGTAATTATTTCTGATTGGTGAATAAGGAAACCAGAACTCATAAAAGTTGAGTAACTTGCTCAAATTCACCCAGCTGGTAAGCATTGGCATCAGGACAAAACCCAGATCTCTCTCAATGCCCTGCCCAAATTCTGTGCTGCAAATAACCCAACGGAAGTAACTTTTTTTATAAAATGAGTTTTGCTGATGCAAATTGCATTTTATTAGAAGCCAAAGTGGATAAAATGTTTTATCCTGTGTGCCATGAGGGAGGGAGTGACACAAAGCATTGCAGGATTCACTCTGTAAGGCCTGATTGCTCGCCACCTTAGAGAATGTGAGAGAGAGGAAATCCTCTCTGCTCTGCCCCCTGACTCCCTGTTCACCTTTGTCCTCTTAGAATTTCTAAAATATTACCATTCAATCCACATTACCTTTAATCTGTATATATTAACCACAATAACTTATTTTTTAAAATAGATTTAGTCCTCCCTCCTTTTCTTTGTAAATACACGCAGGATACCCTGTCGTGCCTTGGTAAGCTTTGGTGGGCCATGCTGAGCCAATACGCACACTCATATTAGATATTTAGAGGTTGGCATGGGGTTATGGTTATCTCAGGCAATCAAATTTTGTTATTATAAAATGGAAGGTTTAATGACTACATTTCTAGGCCAGCCCTCATACTTTACATATGAGGAAAGAAAGGCCCATGACATTAGTGATTTGTTCCATCGCCAGTGATGATTAGTGGCAGATCCAGACCCAAGACTCTCAGTTCTGCATCTTCAATTCTGATTATTTTATTGTTAACTAGTTCTCTATATAACATGTTCCTAAATAATTCTTTGTTTAAATGATATGTGGAAAGCTAAGTTCAAGCAGGTAAATCCACTACACCATGCCATTTTTAAAAAATGAAACATAGTCAGTTACAATGTGTCAATTTCTGATGTATAGCATAATACATCGTAGCATTTTGATGGCAAGAATAATGTAGGACTTCTTTTCAGTACCCAGAATTTACCTTAGTGCCTAGCACAGAGCAAACACTCAAAAATATGTATGTTGGGGAAACAAATGATCAAGCAGGTTTTTAAATAAAGTATGCTCTTCTTTAAACAGTTAAAAAAAATTAGAGTATGCTTTTCTTAGAATGTCTTTTAAAAACATTTCCTTTATAAAGTTATTTTATAAATGCTTAATGAAAATAAAATGATCTCACCTTAAATTAAAACACTATATTTCAGATTCATCTACACTGAATGTATTAAGAATGTTCTTTATTTACAGATATTTCTTGATGATAAAAATCCTAAGTAAATTTTGTTAAGACTTCTTTATGGAAAAATCTGTAATTTTTCTAATGTTAAAAGGAGCCTAAGTTTATTCTAAAATCAAAGAACAAACAGAAGTTCAAGTGGGTTGCAAACTGGGCAAAAACATGTTCTACCAAGAAAAAAAGAATTCAGCCTCAAAATCTGTTACTATGCATGCATCTTCTGGTTTTCCTTTTGTAAGAGCAAAGTCCATTAAAAAAAATCATAACATCACATAAAGCAATGGAGAAAATATATCAAAATTGCTTGTTTGAAATTAAGCCAGCCACATAACTGTTTTTGAAAAGTCAATTTGAAATAGGTCACCTTATGACCACAATCATGCTTTAAATTTTTCGTGTATAACCTTGTTCTGAACACTGCCATTGATAACATTCTAACTGCCATCACTACTCTGGTGCTACTAGGTAGAGATAAGTTTTCCTAATATATTTTTGTTTGTATTTTAATATTTATAGATCCATGATTATCCTTTGTTACCATGTTTTCCTTTTCTGCCATGAATGTCACAAAAATATATACAACAGCTTCATTTGATCTTTTCCCCCTGTCATAGGTATTCAGGATTTCTCTTCTGAACAATTTTTAGAGCTTTACTCCAAATAGTTTATACATGTCAGTGAAACCACTTTTTAAGGGAGGAGCCAGAACTGCTGGAGACTCAGATAAAGGGACTTAGTTTTAAATATGTCCAAAGACTCCTGTTATAAGGCTGTTTCACTCTTTGTAAGGACTACTGACATCCTCAGTGTTCATTCTCAGAACATTAGATTGTGAACTTCTGCAGAGGTGAGACACAATCTTATTCACCATTGTACCCCTTGAGTCTAGAACATTGTCTAACTCACAGTAAGCACTCAATAGATAAATATTTGTGGAATGAATAAATATAGCAAACTTTTTTTTAGAGGGTAACTAGTCATCACCTTTAGGATTATTTTGTTTTATTTCATTGTTTACGAGGCATGCCTTGTGAATTATGTTTCTAAAACATGTTGACAAAGATGGTCTAGAGTATTTTTTATTGCTATCAAATTGAATTAAAAGGCATTTTTAGCATTTTTCTTTACCATCTATTTTATCCGTAATCTGTGCCTTGTCAAGTAGACAAAGTCTGGGCTGTGTCTTTCAGCTCTCTCCATTGTTCATCCAGTGCCTGGCACAGAGTAGCCAATCAGTAAAGAGTTGTTAAATGCTTGAATGACAATATATGAAATAATTTTTGCCAAAATTTAAAATGACTTGGAAACAGTAAAAATAACATCGATAGTGAAAAAAAAAGTGACGTGGAAGTCATCCTCTAAAGAAACAACAAAATGAACAGGACAAAGAGATAAAAGGAATTAAATATGACAGATTTGGAAGGCTGGGTCCCAATCCTCTGTCCATCTTTCCTCCAAGCTTGGGTGAGTTGAAGCCCCTAAAAACCTAAACCTCCTTTTTATTAAAAAGGAGATTAATTAGAATTAAAATCAAAAGATACAATGCTACAATAATATTAGATTAGCCATGGCAAGGCACTTTTTGTTGTCTGGTTGATTGTACTGGATGTTTCACTCAGACACAAAAGCAATAGCATATTCAGAAGAGGGGTTTGAAAAAGAACCATTTACTGAGATGGGCTGGATTCAAAGAACCAGCAAGAGATGGGGAATCCCCCCCTAGGCCAGCAAGAGCAAAAGGCCACCATCACTCCCAGGTCTGAAAAAACAGCAGGAAAGAGTTATCCTTACTGGAGCCTGGTGAAAGTGGAAGCCTTAGAAGAGAAATACCTTAGCTGGAGCTCCCACTGTAAAGGAATGCAGCTGTTTGCAAATAGCACCTTGAAGGAGGTAGTGGTAAATAAGTACTCAGTGTTTTCCTTCTGCCCTTCAGTCTCCTAATTCTACTGGCACCTCCCATTAACCAAACACAAGTGAAAGCCTGCAGTGCAGACAGGGCAGAAAATGACCAGAGTGGGGGCATTGAAGGCAAGGAAGGGCAAACAGGGACTAACCAACATACGACTGGCTTCCCTGAGAGTTTCCCCTTTGTCTCGGACGCAACCACGAGCCCTGCATCTGTCCCCGAGAACGTAGCCAGATGAAAAGCCTAAGCCTGATTCTTGATGAAAGTCCTACGAGCTCCAGCTTGGAGACTCCAACTTTTTTTCCTTTTCCATCATGAATTACGACTATTTTTTTAAGAATCATATTTTTAACAAAGATTCTTTACTTACGATTGTAACAAAATTAGATCGAATTTGGATATTTAAATGATTACTTTCAATGAAGCAGACTACCATGTAAAAGTTTTATTGACTCTGAGTATTTGATACAATCCTCTGCCAATCCAACCAGTTAAGTCAAACAAGGATACTGTTTGCTCCCAGACAGCTTTACCACTATGTACTACTTCTATAATGCTCATAAACAACTAATGGTATTAAGCCAAAATGAAGTTAATTTTAGAGAAGCAGCTGGGGTTTTTTTGAGGGTGCTTGTTTTTGTTTTTTGATAATGATGAAGGAAGGTTATTCTGACTAAAGAGCAAAGGCGAAATTGCTAAACCTGGAGCAATAACAAAAGAAGGGGGAGGAGGAGAAAGAGAAGAAGAAAAGGAGAAAGAGAAGAAGAAAAAGAGAAAGAGAAAAAGGAAGGATTCCCAGGTTATAAGAAAGAAATTGAAACGAAAATGTCAATAGAGTTCTAATAGAAGTTATCAAATCCTTATGTGGAAAGCTTTATAGGATGGAAACTCCTCTGCCCCAGCCTTCTGGCATAGAAGGAAGAATTAACTAGCCTCGGGAATATCTGCCACAGTCACGAATATTCTCAGCCCTTCTTCAGTCCTAGAACTTCAGTCAAGATACAGATAAGCTCCGTGAGGCCAGGTGCTTTGGTTGATGCATCCATGGAGTTTGGACAACAGTGAGCACCTTGCAGTGGCCCCATGAACATCTGTTAAATGAAGACTGGAGGTTTGCAGTAGAGCATCTCCGGGCTCTTTCTCATGGCCTAGTCTCTTCTGAATATTAATGGTGACCTGGCCCACAGCAAGACTGTGTTTCAAAGCCATGGATAACACAAATAGCTTTCAGAACAAAGGTCAAAACAATCCAAAGTTGGAACCATGGCCCCAAATTAGCTAGATCAAATTCCGCAAGAATACAAAATAGAGACTGACCTCAGTACAAACCAGCACTGCAAACACAACTTCTACCAGACGAACCTCAGGCTGTAGCTAAGTCGGATACCGAGCAGAAGGGAAAGGTCAGTCCTGCTCTGCTCCATGCTGGTCAGAGCGTATCTCAGCCACTGAGTCTAGTTCTGGGTGCCCAGTTTTACAGTAAACATTATTAAGTAAGAGCTTATTCAAAAATACAAAACACAAATGGCCTGGAAACCTTGCCTTGTGAGGACTGATTTAAAGGGTCTGAGGAGATTGAAGCTAGGGAGAAAGGGCTGGAGAGTGCGAGGGAGCTGTCCAGAGGGAAATGAGTTAGACACGCTCTGTGTTACTCCACAGAGCAAACTGTGACCAGCAACAAATGGAAAATGCTAAAGTAGATTTGGCTCAATATAAAGAGGCACTTTCTAAAAGGTATGATACACTCTGACTACATAGGAGTAGGTCTCTGTCACCACAAGTGGGCAGGTACCAGCTAGATGACCATCTGTAAAGAATGTTCCAAAAGGGATCCCTGCATTGGATGGTAGGTGGCACTCTTCTGGCTTCCAGCCTGGAGGATTAGGGGGACTGACTGTGGCCCTTAGAGAGGTTTTGTTTGTTCTACAAGTTAATTTTTTTAAATGCCTTTGGGTTAACACCCACCCTGGAGTCCAAACCATCCACGCTGCTCCCTGCTGTCTAGAATCCTGCTGCTTCTCATACTTATGCCACCTGCCCATATATTAAAGGCATTTACATTTGCATAACCTGTAATGTCCAGTCCAGTTGAAAGGTAATTTGCCCCAAGACTGAACTTCACCACAAAGCTGTCACAGAATTTTCTACCATTGGGGAATGGAAGAGAGAAGAATTTGGTTAAAAAAAAAAAAAAAAGTAGAATAGATCGGTGAAGATGGAAGTCCCAAACAGCCTAAGGTTGAACCATCTCTTCTGCTCTGCACAGCTCCAGCACACATCACACCCCTAGAGACTAGTTTTCTCCCTCCCTTCATTTACGTTTCAATTCCAAAGGCTTCTTTTTTCCTGAGCCTCTAGAAACTCGGACTACATTAAGTGTAAAACTTTCCACTGAGGATTGAGCTCTTATATTACCAACTCAGCTCAGAAAAAGCAGCCCCTCAGGTTGACTTTTCTCACTATTCTAAACCAGTTCAGAGACTCTCGGCAGGGCCCTGACGCCTCTGTGCTGTGGTTGGTGTAATGCTGCCACCTGGTGATTGTTTGGACCAAGTGCCTGAGGCACCAGTCTCCTCCCAGGCAAACTTAGGAGATGATGAAGAAATCTCCTCATTGGGAGGGTAAAATCTAACTCTGTGAGGACAGTCCTGTGCTGGAAATTTCTAACAAATATTAACATTAATAAGGTTACTCATTAATGATATTTAAAATGATATTAATAATGACTGAGTTCTGACAGCTAACAAAATATTAAGATGATGTTCTGCAGTAAAAATGTATATGTAATTATATCATGTCTTACATGTGCATAAAGTCTTCATGTGCATATTATTGGATATTATCCTCTTCACAACCCTGCAAGTAACATTATCATCATATTTATTCTTTTTCCCTATGAGGAAACAGGCCCAGAGAGTGTAAGACCACACAGCTAGTAAGTAAGAGTCAGAATTTGAAGCCAGTAGATCTGGCTCCAGATTTTCTAGATGACTCAGTTACGGGGCCAAACTGGATCTTAGTAGCGTACACTGTAGAGAAGTTAGCCCCCTCAAGTGATAAGATTGGCAGAGTGGGGGAATCAGCAGTCTAGAGGGGCATGACAAGCTCATGGCAGTTGCAGGGGTTGGGGGAGGTTGGTGGTGGTTTGAAACAGGATCCACCCAGTAGGGGAGGGTTTGAATAATAAGACCTAGCTAGGCAAAGGGTACTGGTCGGGGTCAGGGATAGGTAGGGGTAAGTTAAGGCTCCAATCCAGCGGAGTAAGGAAGAGCTATGACTCCTTGGGCATAGTAAGTGCCTAGGGAATATCCCATTGGAGGTGATGAGGCTTCTAAAATTCTACCTGCCTTCGCCTGGACAGTTTCAGGAACTGGGTTGGGTTGGCCTGGAGGTGCAGGTGCTAATTTCATTACTCATCAGAGGCCATGTCTTCTTCCCCGAAGCCGTGCCCTCCCTCATGTTCCATATTAGGTGTGAGGGTGCGGGAATGATTAACGATGCACATTTGTATTTGTTTGTTTAATCATCTATCATAGCCACCCTGGGCTAGACGATTCCTCAATCTTTGTATCATGTAATTCCTACAACCCTAAGAGAATATTTGGAATTTGCACACCCAGTTTTGAGATGTTTATCATCTAGTTGCCAAAAAGGTGGTGTAGAAGCAGAAAGATGTTTAGCCTCCTGAAGAAACTAAGCCAACTGTAAATTGGACCACATTTTCTTGGTGACTTGCTCGAAATGATTCAGATGTATGTATTTGACTTCTAAAACACAAGATAAATAAGCCTCTACTCCTGAGAGAACTGTGCCCAACTCCACCATTTGATCTTGCCATCAAAGAGAGGCTTTCAAAATCTGGTTGCTTTACACTTTCACTTAAATGAGTTTCAGAGGTTATTTTTGCTTATTTGTTTTGGGTTTTGTGTTTTACACAAGTACAATTAACTAAAGATAACAGTTAAAATATAAATATACCCCTTTTAGAGGAAATTTCTTTCTTCCTTTTAGGGACCCTTTGTGTTTGCTGTTGTTTATTTTCATTTGGACCAGATTGATATGAACCAACCAGTTTACAGACAAATGGGCTCTAACCTATAATTTCTTTCTAGTGCTCTACTGTATATTTTTATCCAAGAGTTATAAGAAAGGGACTAACAATTTTATATGAATCTTACATTCCAGAATAGTAATTGCTTAGATAATGATCTGAAAAGTTTAAAGAATAATGGTGTACTGGGAGTCCTTCACAGCTTGTGGTACAAATCTTGCCCCAAAATATATATAGAAAAAGTGAGAGGTTGCTAAGTCAGTTTTGTCCATCCTGCAGCAAGGTTCAACCCTTCTGCTGAATATCTTTGGGTCTCCCACTGTTGACACAGCATAGGTTTGGGGACTGAGAGTGAAAGTCTCTCCTATCTACATGTTCTGCCTGCTGCAGAGGGCCATTGGGGGCTGAGTAGAAACAGGCTGTGCTGGGTATCTGAGGCACCTAAGGGGAACTCGGAACAGGAGGTTTGTGTGGGAAATTCCTGAGGATGGGCTTCCCAGTCCATAGAGTTATTCAGTGGAGGGGCTCCAGCCAAAGTGGCCAGAGCCCTTTCCATAGCCCTGAAAAAAATTTGAAATTTTGCATTTAGTTTTTGAAAGATTTCTGACATAATCATCATTTATATTGTACCCATAGTTGATCTAAGGAGGAAAATAGGTGATTTTTTTTCCACCTCCTTAAAGATCTGAAGACTTTTCATACTGGCTGAGTTAATTATAACAAAAGCAGTGAAGTCTTATATTACACAATATTGTGTACATTAAATATTACACACGTAAGTGAGTATACACTATTTCCTTTGACAGCAAGTAAACAAGTATTCTACTACCCAAGTTAAAGGCTATAAAAATTGCATTGTCTTGTCAGAGGAAAATCTCACAGGTAGTCCCTTCCATACACCATTTAATTTTATAACAGGTGTTTGGTTTTTTTGGCTCTTCTAGGTCTTTGTTATAAACCCCACACTGTGATGTTATCATTTTTACTTAAATAGTCAGTTATCTTTCTAAAACACTGAGATATTAAAAACATATTTAAAGCTCTGGAACCATGTCTCTAGGCTCTCTTTGCTCAGACCCATGGGCAGTTAAGGCAGCTGGGAGACAGTCCTACAAGGAGATGAGGTGCTCCTGCCTTTTTTGTGGAGCTGTCCTTGACGGTTGGATCTAGGACATCTAAGCAAAGGCTGGATATTCCTTTGTTTGTTTTTTCCTTTGAATTCTTCTGCAGCAGCTAGTTCTTCAAGTATTTGCTTGACAACAGGTACTAAATATTCAGGCATTACAGCCACCAACCCTATTGGCTTTTTCCTTTTAACCCACATCCCAGACCTACAGTCTTTTTTCCCAAGATAAATAAATATCTTTCTTCTATCACTTGTATTATAAGGAAGCTACATTCCAACCACCCTTCTCCCAAAAGACTCCCTCTTCTAGCTTATACCGTAGTGAGCTAGAAGCACATCTCATTACAGAAGAGAAAAAAAAATCCTACAATTTAATTTTTAGCAGGTTAACGCTCTAGTGGTCACCCATTTCTCCCACCTCCATCAATATAATATTTACATAAGAAGTTACAGATAAATTTAGAATTTCAAGGTGCTCATGTTTACGGAGTTATTACCTGCCCACACTTAACATTGTTCTTTCTCTGCCCCTTCCAGCCTCTCACAATGATGGGAGCAGCAGACTAAAACAAGTGTGCAGACTTGTTAATATAAATAGAGTCCAGATGAAGCTAGTAAGGGGTTCTTATCCAACATTTAGTAAAAAGAAAAATTATATAATATTTTAGTCAGTTTGGGCTGCTATAACAGAATACCATAGATTGGGTGGCTTGTAAACAGCAGAAATTTATTTCTCACAGTTCTGGGGGCTGGAAGTCCAAGATCAAGGTGCTGGCAGATTTGGTGTCTGATGAGGACCTGATTCATAGATGATCGTTCTCTTGCTGTGTCTTCACATGGTGGAAGGAGCAAGGGAGCCCTTTGGGGCCTCTTTTATAAGAGTACTAGTCCCATTAATGAGAACTCTGCCCTCATTACCTGATCACCTCCCAAAGGCCCTACTTCCTAATACCATAATCTTTGGAGTTAAGGTTTCACCATATGAACTGAGGAGAGGGCATCACATTCAGTCCACTGCAATATGTAGACTCACATATAGAAATTTTGGTGTTTATTGTTTTGTTAGTGTGGTATTCAAGGCATATGCATTTCTTTCTGGATTTTCTTCCCCTTAGTAAAAATGCATATCACAATCATATCGCTATTTAGTTTTAAGAGATGTTAGTTCTCCTTCCTTTGTTTTATGTTTTATTTCTTGTATCAGGAAACCAGTGGCACCATTTTACATGGACTCTGACAACTGAGAAAAAAAATCCTTGGAATTCTCTCATTCATTTATACTTGCATGCAGTGGACATCTATTGAGGATCTAAGGCATGTCAGGCAGAGAGAGGGTTTGACCCCAGTCCTGTTGGCGGTCTTCACTTTATTAACCCCAGGGCTCTTTATTCCTTTCCGCAGGTGCCATGGTGAACAGGGCAAACAGCTGCCAGTCTGACAGCAGCGGGTTCCTAGAGGAGCCACTGGAACCACAACTCGTCCAGGTAGAGGGCCACTTGAGGGCTGGAATAGGAATGGAAGGAAAGACAAGATTAAAGTGTGTTACCCGAGTTGCAAAGTGCCACCAGTGCTTAGGAGACACATGCCACAGGAACCCCCCAGGGATGGGGGACAGTGGAGTCATACTGGACAAGGTGCAGAAAGCTCAATGTTCCTTCCCTTTTTATTTGCTTTTGATTATTCTAAAGAAGGAAGCTGAGCCTTGTATAAAAAAGGCCAGGCAAAGCATAAACTGACATAAACCTGAATTTATAACCCTTGTCACCTGACTCCTAAGTTAATGATAAGAAAAAAAGCAAAACAAAACATTTCGTAAACCTAGTGCCTCCTCCACCTTTCTGACCCATTTGTCTTTATCCCAGTTTCTCCCACAGATAGCTTCCTTGTCAAGCAGCCAGAGTCCTCCTGAGAATGGATACAGAAAGCCAAGGAGTCAGAGCCACAGCTCGGAGTCATCCCGGGACTGTCAGCGGGAGTCAGATGGGTCTGATTCCACGGGTATGGTGAGCACATCTTTTTCAAGTCAGGACTGGAGTGTCTTGGAAGAAAAGGTCTCAACCTCTGTGGAAGAGAAAGAGTCTCAGTTTGAGGCCATGGAAGGGCCCCCAGAGCTGTTGACCCCAGATCTGGCCCTTCGTAAGACCACCACTGGGGGAGAACTCCCAAGGAAAGATGGCCACCGGCAGCAGCACCTGCCTGTGCCCCAAAGTGAGTCTGAGGCTACTGTGGGCACAGTTACCTCCAAATGTGACTGTCCCCTGGGGTTTATGGTGACCCACACCACAGAAGTGAAGGATGGGTTTCTGAGGCCTGAACGAGATGGGGAAGTATACGTGCAAAGCCACCACTGTGAGTCTCAGAAATCACCTGGAATTGATCCTGATCAAGACAAGTCTCTTCACATTGACTCTGAGGCCCCAAGGGGTGTGGAAAGTGGTAAACTCTGTCCTGACATCAGCCACACCTTACTGATGCGAGAAAGTCCCCCACAGCATGTCCTCAGGCCCAGTGAAGTCATGCCCTATACAGTTGACCTTGTTCAAACATCTAAAAAGTCTATTTGCCATCTAGATAAAGTGGCTGGAGATATTCCCCAAGTGAGGCCCAAGTGTAGTGCTTTGGGTCAAATACCACCTAGGACAGAATCGGAGCTGGGAAACCTTCCTCCAAATGCTGACTTCAGCACTGTTAGTGCCAAGTCTGTGACAATCCAGATGTCCTCCAATCTGGCATCGGCTGTTCAGAATGCTGTGGTGTTGGGGATAGATTCTAGAGGAACAACTTCAGAATTCACTATGTGTGACCCTGTCCCCACAACAGAACCAGGACTGGGGGCAGAAGCAAGACAGTTCAATGATGTTTCTGTTCAGACTTATACATGTGAGCCTAGCCCCTGGCATTGCTGTTCAGCTCCAAGTAACAAGGCCCGGCCCCTCACCAAATCTGTCTCTCTAGACACAGTCTTCCCTAGTGTCCACCCAGTGGGCATCTGTCATGCTGCACCTGCCCACTGTTGTGTCTGCTGTCATCACCATCTCCACCGCCACTTGGAGAGGCAAAGCCCCAGCTCCGTGTCTTCAGCCTGTAGGCACTGCCCATGCTCATATACTCTGGAAGCCCAGTTCATGAAGACTTTGAAAGTCCTTCAGGACACTGCAGTGAGGGAGCTGTATTCTGTAAGTATTTACCTCTGCAAAGATGGGAAGACAGATGCAACAACAAGAAGTACCTCAGGGAAAATGTTCAGCCTTCCTTTCCAGATGTGAGCTCTGAGGACAGGCCTTTCCACTTCAAATCATGAGTTACATTTGTAGAGTGCTTTATTGTTTACAATATGTTCTCACAGTTTTCTTCTTATGTGATACTTCCAATCACCTTGTGAAAGAAGGCAAATTTTATTATTAATCCCCATTTTATAGAGGGATGTAGAACATACTTATATAGAACACACAGATAGAACACAAAGATTCATACATAAGTTTCAAAGCATTAATGCATCTGTACATCCTCTTCAGTTTAGTCTAACCGAAAATTCTGTCTTGAATTCACTTAGCTGTATGATCTTGTACAAGCCATTTAATCTCTCTGAGTCTAGTTCCTGTTTTACAAAATAGGGGGACTATTTATGTCACTGACATGGAATTTTTTTAAGATGAAATGAGAGAAAACTCCTAGGGTAGGTACTCGGCACAGTGCCTGGCACACGCACACACAATAGGGAGCCCTATAAAGTGCTAATTGTGTGGTTGTTTGTCTTATAATCAATTTTTGTTGCTATTTTATTATTGTTCAGGTCTTAAATATGGAGCGCCTTATGTCAGATAGAGGGACTCTGGGTCTATCTTTGCTAAGCTTATTTAAAAGTGGACATTGAGGTTACTGGAAACTGAACGACCCCCAAACCTGTTCAGCCCCTGATAAACCAACAGGCATTTAATAAGTCTTTCCAATGACCCCTCCTCAGCGATTCTCAAAGTCAGAGATCATCCAGGCCATCAGAGTTAGCTGTTGATTTTAAAAAGTTAAGAATATCACACATGAAACTGCGTGTATAGGTGGGGGGCGGGGGAGATGGCACATGTAATGTAGGATTATAGCTCTTTAAAGGAGAATGGAGAGCAACTGTAATTTACTGAATAGCTGTTATTTGCTACTTTCTGGGTTACCTTCTCATTCTTTTAATTCTATGAATATTTGTCTATGGTAAGTACTTTATTTATACTATATTAAGTAACTCTCATTTTTATTCATGCCATAAATATTTGTTGAGTCCCTATGCATGCCAATTCCTCCCTCTCTTACAGATGAAGAAACTAGTACTGAGAGAGTTTAATTTTTCCAATTTCCCCCAACTACTAGATCCAGATTCAAATTCAAATTTAACTGACACCAAATTCTTGAGTAATACACTCCAAAGATGTGTCCAACGTTGAAAAATATCTGTGTATCTATATAAGTGTAATAGTAACATGAGAAAGTGATCATTTTAAAGATAAGGTGAATTACTGCATGGTCCTTCAATGTATAGAAGTGTAATATAAACATAGAAAGTGGTTACATGAAATATAAAATTCACTACATCTTTTTTCAAATTTCAAGATTCCCAGGCATTTGTAATATTTTAGAATGAGTCATTAATGAGGGTTGAACTAGTAAAAGAAGGGGTTGAGATCAACTCTAGGTATAACATTATTGAAAAGTTCAGTGGGAGAAAAGAACAAAGGTTAATGTACAGCTAGGATCCGTTGGAGGATCAAAGGACTGGTGTTCAGACCCTGGAGAATAGTAGGGGTCATCATCACCATCGTTATTTACCGGGAGACTTTAAATGCTGTAAGGCAGTGATTTTCAATTGGGGGTAATTTTCCTCACCGCTGGTGACAGTTGGCTCTGTTTGGAGACGTGTTTAGTTGTCATAAGTAGGGTAGGTGTTACTGGAGTTTAGTGGGTCAAGTTCAGGACTGATGGTAAACATCCTACAATACACAAGATAGCCCCCACAACTAAAAATAATCTGGCCCAAAATGTCAACAGTGCCAAGGTCGAAAAACTCAGCTCTAAGGGAATAAACATTTACTTGACAACAGAGTCCATGTAGAAATATGTCAGGGATGAGACATAGCTGGAGAAGGTGACATTGTAAGCAGCTATGGGGGGAAATATTAAATCCTACAATTAGGTACTCCAGATACTATGATGAAAACCAGATTTTTTATCTAACATATCCTGAAAAAAGGTTATTTTTCTAATATACATTTTTAAGATAAGTTTTACAAGGATATACTAATTAAACCATGTTTGGTTTTATATTTTGTTTAAAAGTATAAAAAATCAAAATTGTGTTAAAACTTCAGAAGAAATGACACACTAGACACACCTCACGTCATTCTTTTAGCATTTAGTTAAAATGCTGCAGATACTTACTCCGTGATAAGACGCTATCTAGTTTCTGTTCACATTACCACATCACCGCAGAAACAGTATAAATCACTTATTGATGGTGCTCAGAAGAGAAATAATAAACAGGTATCCATGGGCTAAGAAGCTGGAAATCTATTGCATCAAATTGTCTTTGGGAAGTACTATTACTTAATTTATTAATATTATGATCAAGCATCTACGGCAACAGCTGTATATTGATATTCAGTTAGCCTATCATTTATTCAGTTATATGACCACAAATGAAAACAAGAGAGAAGGGTAATTCAGCCTCCTGTGGCACAAGCTGAAGACAAATTCTAGCTAACAAGGTTACTTGGCGTGGTTGAGGTGATTGTGACAAATCAGTGCAGACAGAGGACTCACCAGGGTCTAGAGTGGCTCAGTCACTCAAGGGGTGGACCTGACTACAGGTGTCAGGAGGGTGCCCAGTTCATCAGGCAAACCATGGCACCCAGAGGGCACAGCTGGTCAGTTAGTACAGCCCAGTAAAGGCATTAATATGTGTGGTTTTATAGAAGGCATAAAGGGTTTATAATGTACTGGGGATGTCCTTATGAACTTACAGCAGCATGGTCTGGGGACTGAAGGAGCAAGTGGGCATCCGGCACCTGGGAGCATGGTGGCAGGCAGAAGGATGGCGGCGATTGGGAGAGAGCTAGACTGGAAAGAGCGAGAGATGCTGCTGGGGAAACTCAGGTGCAGGAACCCAGAGCCAGGTACAAGGTAAGGACTGGATCTAGCAGCTGTAAAAGGACACTGCTTAGAACAGGGACAGAAGATTAAACCTGGGCCAGCTCTAGGGGTGAGTGCCCCTGCACATAGAGCAGAGCTCTCCCCAGTCCTCCCCCCTGGTGTCATGGGGAGGCCTTGGCCTGAGTACCCCAGCTGTGTGGAGAGATCTGGCAACTGGAAATCGAAGTTCCTCTTGATTTGACGCTATATCATATCAGCACTTCTGCGGAAAATACAGAGGTTTTGTGGCCCATTAAGCACAATGGCCATCTTCACACTTGTATGTAGGTTTTAAATGAGTAGGAGTTCGAGTGAACATACACACCACCATCATGTCTTCTAATACCTTGTCTCATATTGCTGTAGTCTTCTCTCCTCTAAGAATTTATAATCATACCCCAAAATAGTACTTTTATGTCAAATTGATTTGGCGTTAGACACCTGCTGAAACACATACTCTGTAGGATTTTATTAGATGATGATGCATTTCTCTCTATCTAGATCCAAGAACCACACACATACTCTCAAGTAATCAAAACCCACATACATGGAAGTGTATATATGCACTGGTATGCAGGTGCACAGACACACACACACACAAGCAGAAAAGCAAGTAAAAATAAGGGATTGCATTCAGTCACAAGAGGAGGTGACTTAAACTAAAGAACAAACCCAAGAACAAAGAGAAAAAGCACCCATGGTGAGTGAGCCTGGGTTTGTAAGGCCTGAAAAATACTGTGGATAAAAATGGGCCTAAGTTAGACGTCGGGTGCCAGCTAGGGTTAGAGATATTATTTATAAAAAATTACCTAGAAAATAGGTCTTGGACCCAGTGAAGATTATAGGCAGAGATAGATACCATCTCTTACATGTCAGTGGAAGTTTCAAGCAGGTGCTGAAACTAAAAGCAAGTTTAGGTAAAAGACTCAGAAAACCATCCCCACTTCACCCCCTTACACAGAAGTATGTGACAGTGCAGAGAAACACTGACTAATTGGCAAATGCGACTTCTTTGGTCTTGTGGGTTACCTAAGATAACGGCTTGCTGATATGATGAAATTCTTATATATAAGTGAATTCTTCACAATCATTTGTTAACTCAAAAAAAAAAAATCTTTCCAGAAGAGAAAATGAGATGCATCTGAAATAAGAGTTTTGGATATTAGATTATTCTATAATGTTTGTGACTTATATTGAAAGAAAAGAAAAATCATACAAATTTTAAAAACTAATATGAGCCGATTCAAAAGTGAAGGGTCAATACTGTTGCTGTTACTGTGGAAGTTACTGTTTATTTTAATGGGCAGCTTGGGTCAGTAGAGTAGAGCGTGCATTGTATCTTGAGTTATAACCTAGCCCTTATATTGGAAAAAAACAGTTCAGAATAGTAGAACAGTCTCCTTTTTTTTTTTTTTTTTTTTTCTTGCCTAAGGTTTCCTTTTTTCTAAAACTACTCTAGAGCTGACCAGGAGATGGCAGCATCTCAGAATCTTCCACATCACTCCTTTCATGGGGAGCACACCATCAATTCTTCCTAAATCCCAGCCCCCATGCCTTTCAGTCACAAAAGGTTACCCCCAGAGTATCTAGATAAAGCATAATATTCGATGTTTACAACGTTCAGCCTACTTGAACACCGTATTTCCACAGGCCTGGCCTCACTGTCCCTGGAACGTGGTCATCTTGTAAGAACCTACTAGGACCACTCAGTTGGCTCACTCCTAAGGGACAGATAACTTCTCCGTGTGACCAGCGACACTGTAGTCCCCCTGTGACCACAAGCTAGATCTTGAGAAGAAAAGAAAGAAATCAGGAGAGTTGGGTTTGAAATCTACCATTTTTTGACCTCGGACAATTTAGTTAATGGTTTGTGTCAGAACACATCTATAAAAAGAAGTCCTTCACAGTCCCTAAAATACTTTCTGGTTTTAAGAGCCATAATTGTAGCCACCTTTCAAGCAGTCTTGCCAACATCAATAACCTTCAAACACTCCTCTAACTGATTCAAAAGCACTCGTGCTAAAGCAAAAGTAATCGAAGAGTTTTACTATGCGAAATGTTACTCATGTATAAAAGTTAGAGGACAGAATCAAAACCAAACTCTCAAGGAAAATGATGGAGAGTTTTCAATACTGAAATACCACTCTTAGGACAGTATTTCCATTATGACAATCCCAGTAAGGATAGCCATCAGGCTGCCAAGATCCTGGCCATGTGGTTTTGGGGAGAAGGATAAGAAATCTGGGACTTCCTAGAAACGGGGATTGGTCTCTATGGAAGGAGGAAGAAGAAGATAAGGTTAAAAGAGGCCTGCCATTGAAATCAGTTTCCTTTAAAGGGCTTCCCAGAAGCCCAACAATACAGTCTCCACTTCCATCTCTGCCACCCTAACTATAAGGGATACCGGCAAGGTCGTTTTTAAGTTAGACATACTGATGCCCCTAAGATACTAGAGTTCTGTTAATATGAACAAGAGAGGGAGACATAGTGAGCAGGCAACTGGCAGCCTCTGCACTGATAAGGGAGAGGGTGCAGACTGGTAGGCCTGGTAGAGACAGCATTAGGGTCCAGCTAGCATTAGTATCACTCAGTCAGATAGGTAGCAATTTGGGAGTTCTGGATCATCAGTCTATTCAAAGCATTATGCAACCTGGGCTGGAAAACAAAGAGACTAGCTGGTAAGAACTCAGCAAATCAGCAGAGTACCTGAAAAATAAACTGGGCTGAGTGGCTGCAAGATGTTTACATAAAGAAATCAAGGCAAGGGCACTGTCATACAGACAAAGTAAGATTTACAGAGCGAGTCACATCTGGGGCAATGGGCAGCAGGATTGGGAGGACAAACAGTTCAATTCTGGGTACCAGTCCTTGGAAGGATGGGATGCCTAATCTATGCCTGCCTCACTCTGAATGGGCTTGTTAGCTGGGTGGAGCTGATCCTGCGTATTCAACCACCGGAGGCTGTGGTTACGCAGAGCTAAGACTAATAAAAAATATTCTCAGCCGACTTTCTTTAATCAGATGCACAGCATCTGAACAGATGTGTTCAAAATCATTGAGATTCAGAGTGAGGCAGTACTCAGCACCAAAGTTAAACAAGATTCACTAAGACTCAACTTCTGTAAACACAAATCCATGCTATTCTGACCCTTCCCCCCTCCTCTCCTGTCTACATCCTTGCACCACTTACATCATCTTCCAGACTCCCTTCCTGTCTCTGGGACATAAGGGTCATCCGACAATCGCTGCCCTCTTGTCCTAGCCACGTACCGCCTCTAGTTGCTTGGAGAAGCCAAAGGCTGGGCTTTCCCTATCCTCTTCCCCACACGGTAGCAGCAGAGCTTCACTGCAAACAGGTAAGCCCAGGTGGGAAAGCAGGTGCCTCTGTGGTGCACTCTCACAGTGAATCAGAAAGGACTTCCTTCTCAGCTCTCTCTAATTGTTCTCAGTGCACAGTCCACGAGATGGAGACAATGAAGACGGTATGCCAGAGTTTCTGGGAGCATTTAGAAGAAATTGAGCAGCACCTGAGAGGACAACAGGCACTCTTTTCCAGGGACATGTCAGAGGAGGAAAGGTAATTATCTAAGAGAGCCATAAAAGTAAGTACCAGCCCGCACACCTGGAGCAAGGAAAGGTAATCAGGGCAGGACAGATGAGCACCGGGGAGCAGGGCTAATGAGAAATTGGCCAGCTTTTCCTTCGCTTTCATGTTCTTGTTCTTGCTGTCTCAGTGGGAGTCTGTGAGAGCCATTTGCTATATAACAACCCTTACTCTTCAAGGCCAGGGCTATTTGAGGTCAGAAAATGGGCAGCAGCTGGGAAGAGGGGGCTAGCCAGCAGGATATCTTTAATCCCTGTGAATGGAGCTCATGCAAATGCAAATACTGGCGGTTGTTAGAGTTTTGAAAATGGGCACTATTCGCACATAGATTAAAAGTGTATGTCCCAAAAGCAGATTAGTCATTGCCTGCGGGTTGGGGATAGGAGTAGGGATCAACTGTAAAGGGGCACAAAGTTTCTTACTGGTGAGATGGAAGTGTTCCAAAACTGAATGGTGGTGACAGTTAACCACTTAGCAAATTTACTAAAAATCATTGAATTGTACTCTTAAAATAAGTAAACTTTATGGTATGTAAATTATTCTACGATAGAGTTGTTTTAAAAAAAAAGAAAGAAAACCTGCTCTAGGGTAATATATCTATGCCTGATACAAATAAGGAAGGTGACATTCTCTTTTAAGACGTATTAAAGGAGTGACCTACATTTTGAGAGGGACAGTGGAAGACTGCACCAGGAGGTGATTATGAAATTTGGTTGTTTCATATTGTTTACCTGCAGGGAGGAGGCAGAACAACTGCAATCTTTACGCGAGGCCCTGCGACAGGAGGTGGAGGAGCTAGAGTTTCAATTAGGAGACCGGGCTCAGCAAATCCAAGACGTTGTTCAGTTGGTACGTGGCAGTGGGCTGTGGAGTTTCACTAGATCCTGCCCACCGTAGCAGGGGTGCATTCAGTGAGAAACTGAATTCAGTGCAGTCAGTCCAGATTCTAAGATTAGGTGCCAACACCTTCATTTTAAGTATAAAGAAATTGAAGCCCAGAGAGACACATAGGTTTGCTCAAGGCCACACAGCTAGCTGGTAGTGATTCAGGACTAGAGCTCAGATCACTTAATCCCCATGCCAATCTTTTCCTCTGCCCTGTATATAAGAGAAAAATATTATTAGCCCATTTTCCAAATGAGGACAAGAAGCACAGTTTTTGACAATTTGGGCCAAGTCACTGCCAGAATCTGCCGCCATCTCACAGATCCCACTCTAGAGAATTCACCACCGTCAATACCTTTCCCACAAGTCTGAGTTACCTGCTTGGTGTAAATATGGTAGGTGGTCCACACTTTTTGTTCTTGTTTTCCTTTCAGCAGCTTGAGCTTCTTACCGGGGAACCACCTGAACGTTATACAAATCTGCATCAGTGTCACTGGACAGAAGAAAAGAATGGCCAGACTTCGGGTGCTAAGATCCACCCTGCCATGGCCGCTGGGGCTGCCGTTCCTCCCGATGACGATGACGGCCAGCGGACGCCCTGCTCAGGTGTGGCCCATTTAGCTGCCTTTGCTCCAGCCACCTTGGGGAGCAGCAGCAGGATGTCTCCTCCAGCTTGGGCGGAGTTAGATCCAGCCTCTCGGTTAAACTGTCCAGTTGGAGAAAAGGACACAGATGTCTTCCTCTAGATCACAGCAGATTTGATGACCCTCCTGCAAAATGTAAGAGCACCTTCTAGCCAGAGAAAAGATACCTAGATTTTCCCCAAGGAGAAATATCTATTAATCTTTCATCAGTTTTTTTAAAATGTTGTACTCTATGGTTAAACATGGGAGGAATAATTTAATACTCATTCAATACAGAATAAGTGAGTACCTACTATGTGCCTGGCATACAGTGTGGTAGCCAAGGTATATATATATATCTCTCAAGATATATTTGGTGTACAGTCTTTGCCCTGCTGAAGCTTACAGTCTACTGGGGGAGGTAAAATGTAAACCCATGAATAGGTATAAATTTGAAAACTATAGAAGTGCTTTGAAGGAAATAACAGGGTTGTATGAAAGAGAATGTAACAGGGAGTCCGATCTAGATCAGCATATCAGGAGGGCCTGGTTGAGGGAGTGACAGCAGAATGTGGAAAGACAATCCTGGCCCCAGAGGTACCAGACTGTTGAGAAGACTTGCATCAGTCGGCGAGCCAGGCACACTGAGGAAGCGCCTACGGGTGCCAAGACCTCCTCTTGTGCTGGAGACAGAGCTGTGAACAAGACAGAATTTCTACTCATGCAGAATTGGATGAGGAGTGAGAAACCACAACAAGAAGTAACTAAGATCGTCAGTACTTGGCCATGGTGAAACAGCACAGTGACTCCGTGGAAGGTGATGTGAGGTGAAAAGCGTACCGCATTTGTCCGAGTGGTCGGCCTCGCTAAGGGAAGCTCTCTGGGTAAGGCCTGGATGGTGAGGAAGAGGAAGCCATGGGAAATTCTGGGGAAAGAATATCGAAAGCAGAAGGGCTAGAAAGTGTAAAGGCTCAGAGACAGAAATAGTCCGAGTGGCCGAGTAGGCCGAGTGGGCGAGTGATGGGGGAGTGGAGGCAGAGGCGGCATGAGAGGTGGGCCCCCGGGATCACTGTGGGCAGGAGTCAGAGCCCGAACGTTTTTCCTGGTGTTATGGAAGGCCGTTGTAGGTTTTAAACAGGGTTGTCGTATGATACGATTTACATTTAAAAATCACGCTGACTGCCTCGTGGAGACTCTCCACTGAGGACTTAACAGCTGGCAGAGCTCCAGCTAGGAGGCAGTTGGTGTAATCCCTGAGGGAGAAGCAGAGCTGTCACGTTGCTTCCAACCTGCTGGGGAGGCTCGAGAGGCCGCACCCCAGTGAAATGCAGGGAGGCGTACACAAGGGCTGAGTGCCGGCGAGTCTCTAAGTCCTACAGGAATTCTAAGAAGGGGGCATGCGTGAAGAATGGAACAGTCAGGAAGCTTCATGGAAAAGTAACACTTTATAATTTGTATAAGATGAGCAAGTGATGGTCACTTCCCAGCAAGGAAACCAAAAAGCTATTTCTTTTGAAACTACCCATCACCAGAACCAATCTCATAGCCTGTCTCCCTTCTTCACCCTCCTTGCTTTTTGGAAACGCTTTGACTTCATGGGAGCCCTCCTACCCTTGAGACCATCCTACAGGTTCCTCTGTTGACTGTACTTCCTCAGGGTGTGGACATCCCCCTTCCGTCCTTAATTCTCTTCTTTTTCTCTCTCCATGCCGTCTGTCTCAATGTACACACTCACTCTAGAGGCCCAGTTCCCAGCTCTTTCCAGAATTCCTGTCCAGCATTTTCTATTCTCTACAAGATAGTTTCCCTTGGAGGACTTGCCTTCATGTCTCACTCGGCCTCAATCTTTTTATTTTTTTTCTTTTTTCTGTTTGTTTTTTGGGGGTGGGGGAGGTAATTAGGTTTATTTATTTTAAATGGCGGCACTGGGGATTGAACCCAGGACCTCATGCATGCTAAGCATGCACTCTACCACTGAGCTATACCCTCCCCCACCAGCATCAATCTTTTTATTTCAGTGTGATACACAGTGTCCCCTGCCAAGTACCTATATGACAATCTCTTATCCTCAAAAGCAGCCCACAGCAAAATGGCTCATTAGACATAGAAAACATTTTTTCCTGAGAACGTAGGTTAAAGCTAAATAAGACTCCATTTTGGTGTTCAGGTCTGTTGACAGGGTTCAGACATGTTTTTGACATGAGTTGCTTCCACACAAAACAGATGGAAATGAAGATTTGGCAGTGGTTAGTTCATATGATCAAACTGCATAAAGGGGACTGACATGCAAGTTGCCATTTGCTCCTACAAAAGTCTTTTTCTCATGTGACATGACAGGCTTCCCTCGTTTGCAGTCCTCACTGCTAAGAGAAGTATTCCCCACTTGAATGATGAGGAAGCGGAGATGCGGAGAGAATGACCTACACAGGCGCACACTGAGTCCTGCACGTTGTTACTCATGAGAAGCAGCTGCACGCTGGCATTAAGGGCTCAAGCTCTGAAGTTAAATCCAGGGTTGGAACCTTAAATCCAACTCCACTGTGTGCGTTGGATAAACTACTTAACCTTCCTAAGCCTAGTGTCATCATCTGTACAGTAGAGTTAATGTATATATAGCCCTTTAGAGCAAGCCTGGAGCATGGTTCCAGGAGGATTCCGTACTGGGTATGGCTCAGTATGATTAGGATGATAATGATAATACAAGTAGAGGCAATTTTTGATTATCTATTTACTTGCAAGGTACTGGGCTAAACACTTTATGTGCCTTATCACTTATCTTCACAACAATCCTGAGAGGCAAGAATTAATACACACACACACACACACACACGCTCACACGTGCACACACATGCTCAAAAAGACTATAAATTGTCTAAGTTTCAGCAACCAGTAAGGGACTGAGTTGACTCTCTGATTCCTTGTTTTGCCACTGCTCCATCATTATGGCTCTGCCAAGCCTTGGGTTTATGTGGAGCCCACTGATGTGTCCAAATCAACCAAAGTAGCCCTGCTTCTGTCTGCATAATCTATTTAGCCTTAGCAGAGATTTTCCTTAAAAAAAAAAAAAAAGATCTCATTACTGTAGAAAAGTGTGAAAAGCACTGTGCTATGCTAATCACATGTGACTCTTGCAGTGAATTACAGGTTCTGAGTTGCTTTCATGCAAAGAGATGACTTCCTCTACAAAGACTCCTCAGGAACATACCACCCTAGCAACTCTTGGCTTACTACTGCCATCCCCGAATGATTTTCTGGGGAATCTCATCGTGCTATCTTCAAGTTCTAAGATCCTACATTTTCTTTCTTTAGAAGTTAGCCTGTCCAAGATGACTGTATTCAGGAAAATCTGTATTTGAAAACAGATCTTGCAATAAGTATTAGTAGAAAGTTAATAACATAGAAAACCTTTTCATTGTGAAACTCAGCTCAGGGTTGGAGTCATTTCGCTTCAATGAAAAAGAAGAAAAAAGTAAAATCATACCATCTGATCGTATTCAAACTTAGAAATCAGCAAGTAACAATTTAACCTCTTGTACATGAAAGGACGGGGGTCCCTTCCTGTGTTAATTTTATTCCATCCAGATACCATTTCAGTATTCAAAGCCCAAATCTTTGAATAGAGAAAATTGAGTTGAGAAACAATACTTGGAAACTCAAGTCACATATTTTCCCTGGTTTTGTTATGCATGAGTGAAGGCCTAGGTTGCAGGATGGAGACAAAGGATAAAACCTTGAAGTTAACTCTGAACCACTGCCTGTGCATAGGCTGTATCGATTTCACAAGGAAATCCATTTTTCGATCCACAGAAAAACATTCCCACAAAATCCCATTCAGTTTTATTTAACAGATATTCCCTTATATGTAGATGTTTGTCTGCAGGGTCAGAGTTATCTTTTCTTCAAAAGGAAATAATTCTGCTAAAGTGGAAAAAATATAATCAGAAGACTTTTTTGAAAATCTGGTCTATTATAACCGTTTCTTCTTTGTTGAGAAATATACACAGGTCAAATAAAATAGACATTTGTGCAGAGGTCAAAGGATAGAATTATTTTCTTTCTGAGAAGAGTGTTGTATTGTGAGCTAGTGCATTGTGTATCTAATTTCCACAACAAAGAACAGCCACAATTTGCAGGGATTATGGATTATTTTAAATGATGTCAAAATGCCTTTCTTGAAAATGAGAAAATGTGAACAGAAACCAAAATATGGTTGGCAGCTTTCTCTAACCCAAGCCTCAGAATCTGCTGGTCTAATTTTGCAAACGCTAATAGACCAGAAGTGCCGTATGAGATCCTCGCTGTCTGAACCACCTCGGTTATGTCAAGAAGGAGCCTTCCACAGCAAGAATGATTTCTAATCATTAGAATCAAATTGAAGACTTGCCCCTTTTGGGTACTTCCAGAACTCAGTGCTGTCCAATGCTGGTAATCCGCTCAGATTACACTCAGAGCCAGTCCTCTCTTCATTCACCAGGAAAATGAAAGTGAAAGAAATGCACCTACTTCCAAATGTCCCTACATTTTCTTCATTCCCATGATCATTCAATAATTGCTCATTTGCTAAGTGACAATGTACCAGAGTCACAGGACATCTATGTTTTTCTTTTTAAAACAAATATTTGGGAATATTTTACAAGTACGTAGCTTCTAAGACTTAAGAACTGTAATAGGTGTCCAACATTTTCTTTCCCCAAAGCCAAGTATTTACTCATTTAAAAAAGTCACATGTTTCTACTTTACACCATCTATGCTCTTCTTTGGAGACAGGTAGGCATTTGTCAAATGCATTGCTCTGATAGCAATTCCTATGAATAAAACGGAATTTACTTTTATTTTGTATTATCCACTGACACGGTTTTCTCAAGCTTGAAAACTGTTGAACCCTGTGAAATTCCCATTGTCTTAGTGAGTGCTTAGCACTGATGCATTGGGGGGGGAGGTTCCCTACCTTGTTCGACTCCCATTCCTGTCCAGTCTTACAAGTTATCTGCTCTATACAGACTCAGCCTCTGCCTCAGCCTCCACCAGCCCCTCTGCTGCTGCTTCTGTCCATGGTGGAGGCTCCAGAGCTGGGTAGTGCAAGTGGCAGAGTCGATCTCTGTTTGGCGTTTGGTCACTTTATGTGTATGCTCTTCTATTTTGTTTCAGCAAACAACTCTCTATTATCCATTCAATCTGAATAAGTGTAGAACAATGAATCATACTTTTGCTTCTCCTCAAAACTCTTGATTATAATAGAGATGTTCTTTGAAATTTAGAAAGGTAATAGGTTTCCTTCCTTGTGGTTGGGTGGTCTGCTTTCTGAAAAGCTGTAGATGGCAAGAATATTTCGTGCGTCCTTTTGTAAAACATTCAAGTCATTTAAAATTACAGCAAGAACTTCTAACTCAATCTCACTCACTTTTGTATCTTTCACTTCTGATAATATTATCTTGCTCATAGCCACTTCTCCAAAAATGCTTATTGAAATAAATTAAAGAGAACTGCTTTGCTTTGTATAAAGCAGTGTTTAGGGATTTCTCTTCATTTATGCTCAAAGTGAGATATAGTTATACATCTAGCTATGCAAAGTCATAGTCCATTACATCATATAACATTCTCCTGGATTAAAGACACACATTATAGACTGACTTATGTCTCCCAAAATTCGTATCTTGAAGCGCTAACCCCCAGTGTGACTGTATGTGGAGATAGGATTTTATAAAGGAGGTAGTTGAGGTTAAACGTGATCATAAGAGTGGGATCCAATCCAACAGGAATGATGCTTTTAAAAGAAGAGTAAGAGACACCAGAAACCCTTCACTCTTTTCCCATGGGCACATGGAAAAGGTCATGTGAAGACAGAGAAAAAGGAAACCATTTAAAAGTCAAGAAGAGGATCCTCAGCAGACCCTCATCAATCCTGATGGCAACTTGATCTTGGACTTCTAGCCTCCAGAACTCTGAAAAAAAAAAAATTTCTCTTGTTTAAGCTGCCCTGTTTGTGGTATTTTGTTATGGTGGCCCAAGCAGACTAAACAGGTTTAGGCACCATGAAGTAGGGCGCTGCTGTAACAAATTGCCTAAAAATGCGAGTGGCTTTGGAACTAGGTGGTGAGTAGAGGTTGCAAGAGTTTTGAGGTGCATGTTCTTCTCAAAACAAACTTTCTCGTTTTTTGCAATATGGATGGGCTGAGAATTTTCTAAATCTTTAAGTCTGGTTCCTTTTTGCTTAACAATTCCTTCAATTCATGTCTCTTCTCTTGCATTTTTACTATAAGCAGTAAGGAGAAACCAGGCTGCACCTTCAACCCTTGGCTTAGAAATCTCAGTTGAACATCCAGTTTCATTGCTTGCATGTTCTAGCTTCCACAAAACACGAGAACACAATTCAGCCAAGTTCTTTGCCGCTTTATAACAAGGATCGAATTTCCTCCAGTTTTTAATAGCATAGTCCTCACTTCTGAGACCTCCCCAGAATTGTAATTTTTTTAAGTTTTTCTTTTAATTGAAATATGGTTGATTTACAATGTTGTGTTAGTTTCAGATGTACAGCAAAGGAATTCAATTATACATATACATATATATTCTTTTTCAGATTATTTTCCATTATAAGTTATTACAAGATATTGAATATAGTTCTTTGTGCTATAAAGTAGGTTCTTGTTGTTTATCTATTTTACATATAGTAGTGTGAATATTTTAATCCCAAGCTCCTCTAATTTATCCTTCCCCACCAACGTCTCCCCTTTGGTGATTATAGTTTTTTTTCTAAGTTTGTGAGTCTATTCTAGTTTGTAAATAAGTTCATTTGTATCATTTTTTTTAAGATTCCACATATAAGTGATATATGATACTTGTCTTTCTCTGTCTGACTTACTTCACTTGATATGATAATCTCTAGATCCATCCATGTTACTGCAAATGGCATTTTCATTCTTTTTCACAGCTGAGTAGTATTCCATTGTGTGTATATATGTGTGTGTGTGTATATATATATATCTCACATCTTCTTTGTCCATTTATCTGTCAGTGGATATTTAATTTAGGTTGCTTCCACATCTTGGCTATTACAAATAGTGCTGATGCCAGAATTGTTTTTATGTTCGTATTTCTACCAGCATTCTGCTGGTATGACCTTTTCAAGATTTCTTGCTTTTGTTTTGTTTTTGCCCTTTGATTATGATGAGTCAGAGCATATTTTCTTTGAGTTATTCTATTTGAAGTTTGTGGAACTTCTTGCATCTGCAAATATATGTTCTTTACCAAATTTGTAAATTTTTCAGCCATTATTTCTTCAAATATATTTCTGTACCAATTTCTTTTTCCTCTTCTTCCAGGACTGCAATCACAGTATATAAGAACTTTTGAAATTGTCCCACAGTTCTTTGAAGATCTGTTCATTTTTCGTCAATTTTTTTTTCTTCTGGTTTTTCCAGATTGGTTAGTCTTTATTGATTGACCTTCAAGCTCATTGACTCTTTTTCTTTTTCCTCATCTCTGTTCTGCTCTTGAGGTCCTCCAGTGGACTCTCTAGTTTTGTTATTGTATCTGTCAGTTCAAAACTTTCCACTTGGTTTTTTGGCATACCTTCTATTTCTTTGCTGAGGATGTCTATCTTTTCATTCGTTTTAAGACTGTTTACCCTTACTGCATGGATCATTATTATAAGAGGTGCTTTAAAGTATTTGATAATTTCTACATCTGGGTCATCTTGGGGTTTGCATTTGTTGATTACTTTTCTCTTGAAGATTGTTAACATATTCCTAGTTCTTTGTATGTCATGTAATTCTGGATTGTATCCTGGACATTTTCATATTATGCTGTGAGACTGTGGGATCTATTAAGAATTTTCAGAAGAGTGCTAATATTTTTGCTTGTTTGTTTTAGTAGGCACTCAACCTAGTTAGGTTCAGACCACAGTCCTGACTCACCTGCAGGCTGTGGCTCTAGTGTCAATTTAGTTTTCAAAGCCTTTCTGTACTATCTGGCCTACCTGTGCATGTACCATCCAGGGCTCAGTCTGACACCTGGGTGGTGGTCTATACTGTAGTTCAGTGCTCAAAAGCTTTGCTGTGTTGCTTATGATCGAGTTCTCTGCATGCACAACTCATCATAGCCCAATACTTTATACACGGATTTAAAGGATCCCTTTCTCCAGCTCCCTCCTCTTTGTGAATCCTCCCCACATTCTCTGGCTTCTATGGGCTCCTTTTCATGCTCTTCCTAGAAAACCATGGTTGGAGCATCTATGTTCTATAATGAACTTCCTGAAACTGGAGCTACCTCAGGGCAAAGTTGCAAGAGAAAGGAGCATTGCAGAACCCCTGCTGCTGTAGCTGCTACCCAGGATGCCACCTCCACTGCTGCTGCAGTTGCCCTGCCATGAGAATGCCACTCCATTACTTGGGTATGACTGAAGTAGGGCCTAGAGAGGTAGAAGATCTTTCTTTCCTTGCGGTCCCATTCCTAACCTTCTTGCCTAAGGGAAAGGACTTCTCTTGCAACATTTTCTGTTAGCATCTGTTATACAGTTTCAAGATTCAGGCTGCCCTTAAATCTATGCCAGGAATCCATGCCTTGAAGAAGCAGAAACTCATCCTCATAGGTGTTTCTCTTTGAGGTTTTTATTCTCTTCCCCAGTTAACTTGCTGTTATATACTTTTCAGAGCCCACAGATAGTTGCTTCACATATTCTTTTCAGGACATTTAATTGTAATCAATGGGAAAAATAGGATGGTATGACCTTACCCTACCTTAACCAGAACTGAAATCTTCCAACCTAATTGTTTTTAGCATTATCTTACTATAGTAAAACTTGCTAACAGTTGGTTACTATGTGCTCAATACTGTACTAAGCCTTTTACATGCATGATTTACCTATAGGAAAACAACAAACATTTGTAATAAACATCATTATCCCCATTTTAAAGATGAGGAAACAGAGACTTAACAGAGGTTAAGTGGAGCACTCAATGTCACACAACTGGAAAACCAGGTCCCATCTTAGGTTGGCCCAACTCCAGAGCCAAACTCTGAATCACTCTGCAGTGTAGCCATAAGTGGGGCCAGAGCTTCCGACACTGATTACACGTGAAGATCAGGCAGCAGTCTTCTCTGAGACCCATGTTTTCCTAGGCTTTCAGCGTTGATTAGGTCAAATTGAAAGATGTACTTATGCCCAAGGCAGGTTGAGATTTAATATTGCTTTGTGTTGGTTATTGGGCAGGTGTTTGTTTAACGGAAGTGGAAACAGGTGTGTGGGCCCTGATTCAATTACATGATGGAGGGGAACACACTGATCCATGGCCATTTTCAAGGAGAGATGCTGATTGTGCTAATTAATCATTTGTCTGTCAGAACAAAATAGAACATAATAGAAAATGATGTTCCAGTTACCATAGGTATGGAATACAGACTCGTGTGCCTGGCTCTCCAGCAACCAGATGCAACTGTTTATGATGACAGCAATTAAGATGCAGTACTTGAATCCTCCTGGATTACCACGTCTGAGATAGTTTGAAGGAAACGTATTTTATAAACTCTTGCCAACAGCATGGGACATCATCCAACAGGAATTGTCTCTCAGAGGAACTTTTCCCTTCAAAGAGAATAATTGAGTCCTTTTTAGATCATAATGGTATCCAAGAGATATGGCTGAATGGAATATTTTTCCATTCTGTGTCTTGGAATACTTGGTCTTCCTCACCTAACCAAGACATTTATGCTCATAATGGAGCATCATAATAATGTTTAATTCCTTCTTGAAGTTATCCACTTTACACCCAATAATCAGAGTGGTCTTTTAAAAACATAAATTAGATGTATTGCTTCTCTGTATAGGAATCTCCAACGGTTTTCAGTACATTTGTAACTAAACCCCAACTCCTTACCAAGATATACAAAGCTCTATATGACCCAACCCTGCACACCTCTGTGACCTCATTTCATACAGCTCTCCCTCTCTCTCTCTCTCTCTCTCTCTCCTCTCTCTCTCTCTCATTATGATCCAACTTCATGGATCTTTTTGCTAATTCCCAAACACATTAAGGTCATTCTCATGCAGGGGCATTCTCCTTTCTGTTTCCTCTTTGCATTTGCTATTCCACTTTCCCCAGATATTTATATGGCTGATACCTCCTCATTTAAATCTCTGTTCAAATGCTACCTCTTCAGAAAGTCTTCCCACGACCTTATTCAAAATGGAGCTTCTTCCTACACACATCTCTGTATATTCTCTATCCACCTATCCTACTTTATTTTCTTTATGGCATGTATTATCTGGATTTTTATTACTTCATTTGTTTATTTGTTTAGTTGCTATCTCTCTTATTAGAGTGTAAGCTTCATGAGGAAGAGACTGGTCTGTCATCTTTCCATATCCTATTTCTAGGCCAAAAACACTGCCTGGCATGTCATAATTTCATAAAAGAATTTAATGAATGAATAGATAAGAGAATTACTTAGCTAATTAACTAATCAATATATCAACACTAATAAACATTGGACAAACAAAAATGAGACACAATCTAATCTGTCAAGGAATTGTTGATTTGGAGAGGAAAACGCATATAGATAACAAACTGTCCATGTTACTTCTTTGTTTATACTTTTCAAAAGTTCCCCACTAACTGGGCCTGGGATCATCATCAGTACCAGGCAGTGGAGAAGTTGAAAAAAACAATAGTCGGACAGCATGGCAAGTATGTAATCAAGTTAGTGTAACCCAAGTAACAGTTCTTCCTCTTACTTCAGGGTTATATCTTCTTTGAAATTAGAGGAGTTGCCTCTTGGTTGCAGCGTCACAAACCTGACTCCAAATTATATAATCCACCTCAAAGATTTCTCCTCCACGCTAGGCCCCTGATTGTCTCACCAGCACGTGGAGTTCACTATCTTATTGTAAAGCTACTTCCTGTCAAGGGTCTGCTTTGAATCAGGATTTAGTATAGACAGGTTTCCTCTACTT
This sequence comes from Camelus bactrianus, assembly GCF_048773025.1. Taxonomy (NCBI): domain Eukaryota; kingdom Metazoa; phylum Chordata; class Mammalia; order Artiodactyla; family Camelidae; genus Camelus; species Camelus bactrianus. Next base: position 39,855,149 of record NC_133545.1, on the reverse strand, counting down.
TTGGACCCCATGCCTATGTGAGTTTTCCAGATTATAGTAAATCACCTAGGTCACTAATTCTCAAATTGAATGCCTATTAAAATAATCTGAGAAATTTCAAAAAGTTACCATTGCCTAGGAAAAAACCGAATTTTTAATATAATTGATCTAGGATGTGACCCAGGCATTGGCATATTATAAAAGTGCCCCAAGTAATTTTAATATGTACACAGGGCTGAGAACTGCTGGTATAAGTAACCTCCATGGAATTGTATTTGTAGGGGGATAACTAGAACACATGTGTTGAATCTGACTTTCCTTCTAGTCCAAAGGAGACACACCTCCCAAGTTAAGCACTTCTTAGGAGGTCCTTCCCTGGATACCTTCCCGGTGTTATCCTTGCCTACCTGCCCTCAGACTTTGACTTTTTCCTCATACAGTGCTTTGTGCAAACCTTCTTCGTGAGAATTTCCACAACTTTTTTCAAGAAATCGCATCCCTAACCTGCAGATGTTGGTATCACCTGAGGACCCACCCTCCCCACCAAGTCTGCATTATTCAGTCTTGACCTGTGCCCTGGGATACCTCTGCTCTGATCGTGTGAATGGAGTAGAGAATGGGACTATGGAAGAGCTTATTCCCTGGATTGTGACTCATTTTCCCTTGAAACGTCTGAATTCAATAATAACTACATTAGAGATTAATTTTGAGAAATCTCTTTCTTCTGAGAATGTATAAAGCAGGATCACTGTTAGTTAACAATGAGGAAAGCCAGATAAAAAATCATAATTTCTGTGAATCTTTCATAGAGCTGAGATCACAGGGAATCCAAGTACCCTGAAATTCAAGGAGAGACAACCTCCCACCTCACCCCAAGGGGAGACAAGAACGTCTCCCTGTAACAGAGCTTGGGAGAAAAACTGTTTTTGGTTACATATACTGAAGGCTATTAATTTTTGTGTACTGATTTTATAACCTGATACCAAAATTTTAAAAATATATTCCAAGAGAAAAGCTACCAATCAATATCCGTCATAAGTAAAAAACTGGTTAATGTCTTACAGGCAATAAATAATATTTTGGGGGCTTATTTTCCCTACTGGATAAATCTTATTTGCATTTGGTATTAGATATAAAATCATTTGTATTTTGTCAGATTTCGATAAGCATATCTAACTATAGAAAGTTGTTAAATCCCTTGGCCCTAATGTAAGTCCGACAAGTGTACTTTCATGCAGAGTCAGATAACCCTCATATGGGTTGAGTGAGAAACACCCAAGCATGGCAAAGACGGTCCTAACAGCTACAAACAAGAGGCATCCTGGACAAGGGCTTCTTTTTCCCCTAACCTTCGGGGTTTTGTCCCTAGATAGAACAGTGGAGGTGGTGGGGAAGGATGCTCATCTGCGCCTGCTCAGATTTGCCTGAGTCCTCCACAGAGGTAAATTATTTGTCCAATTTCCACTTCTTCACCTACGCAACACCCTGGGATTAATGCGTTTGTTTATCTATATACATCTAATGAAAGGGCTTCTTGAGTGGGAATATGTGCCTTTTAGAATAGACAGTGGGCGAGTAAACAAATACGCAAAAACAATGAAATGTCAAATAATCATAAGTGCTTTTATATAATCAATAAGTAAAACAATATGATAGTGATTGTAGAAATTATATTGTGCTGGGTCATAAAGTGGAACAACACTGTCCTTGGGGTGCAGACCGGAATGATGAAATAAAGCCAACCAGATAACAAATTTGGATGAGGATGTGGAGAAACTGGAACCCTCTTATGCTGCTGGTAGAAATGTAAAATTGTGCAATCACTGTAGAAAATAATTTGTCAGTTGCTCAAAATGCTAAACATAGAGTTACCATTTGACCCAGCAATTCTACTTCTGTCTGCCTGAGGAAATGAAAATGTATGTCCACACAAAGACTGGTGCATGTATGTTCATAACAGCCAAAAAAGTGAAAACAGTACAAATTTCCATCAGTTGAGGAATGGATAGACAAAACATAGAATATTCTTCAGCAATAAAAAGTAATGAAGTACTAGTAAATGCTGCAACATGGATAAATCTCAAAAACATTACATTAAGGGAAAGAAGCCAGTCACAAAAGACGATATATCTTATGATCCCATTTATGTAGAATGTCCAGAATTGCCGAATCTATAGAGACAGAATGCAGATTAGTGATCGTCTAGGGCTGGAGAATGAGGCAGGGGAATGGAAGTAACTGCCAATGAGTATGGTGATGGTTGCACAATTCTCTAAATATACTACAAACATTCCATTGTTCACTTGAATTGTGTCATATGTAAATGATATCTCAATGAAGTGTTTTTTTTAAAAAAAAAATAACAAAACAATCATGTTAAACACTGAGGCAGTGTTTCCAGGGAGGGAACAGCAAATCCACCACCTGAACTGGGAACAAATTTGTTCTATTTAAGGAACAGAGAGAAAGTAAGGCTAGAGCCAGTTAAGGAGGGAAAGGAAGTAGGGACTGGGTCATAAGGGTCTCAAGGCATGGCAGGATCTTTTTGAATCTTGTTTTGAATGTAATGAGAAGCCACCGAAGGATCTGAAGGAGGATGGTGACGGGGTATAATACACACTAAGAAGATTAGTCTGGCATCTTGTGGGTAATTGACTTGGGAGAATGAAAGGAAGCAGGTGGACTTGCCAGGACCTACTGTCGTAGTTTGGGCAACACTCAGAAATGTAATAGGTTTCCTTTCCTTTCCTTCCGTTTCCTTTCTTTTCCTCTCTTCTCTTCTCCTCTCCTCATCTTTCTTTTTTCTTCTCTTCTCTCTATCATAAACAAACAGCAAGGTCACTTTATATTTAGCAGAACAATTCTCATGAGTTGTTCCAGAAAAAGACAACTAGCCAAAATATTTGACCCACTGTTAACCTTTAGTACCTCAAACAAGCCATACATCACTGGTCACAAGAGAACAATCTATTAATAATGAAAATTTTAAACTCTTACATAATTAGTTCTTATAAAGAAAGTATTATCCCAATTTAGTATCAAAGCCTGCTTTTCACTCCAAATAACCCTATCAAAGTAAAACATAGGCCACTTAATTTGTCCATGACAGCTCTTTCCACACCAATTTCCCAGCTTACAGCAGCCAAATGATTTTCCTACACCACAAACAAACTACAGTCTTCAGTGCTATATTTGGAAAAGGAACAATAAGGCATCTGTAGAAAAACAGCATTTGCATTAGACTCCTCTTCTTGCCTAAGGGGTTATTTCCATCGTGCAAGCTCAAGTGGGTGGCAAAGAATAGGCAGGCTTTGTTAGACCATTACGCACATAATGAGATTTGCAGTCTGCTATTCAACACAATTTTCAATGGGCACTTACCCCAGGGCTAAATTGTAGCCTACAGACATTTTGATTAGCAAATATAATTTAAAAATAAAAGAATACAAGACACCCTTTCTTTTCTCCAGCCCCCATCCTTTTGAATTTGTCAGTTTTTCCTCATAGAGAAGGTTTTGCTCAGCAGAGTACTGTGCTCTGCCTTGGAATGTGTGACTCTCATCTGGGACTCCAGCGATCCTCCTATCCCATGACAGGTCCCAAGATATCTCTCCACTTGACCCAAATATTTCTATGTCAGGAGCCAATCAACCTTGAAAGTGTGAGTGATTTGACACCTTGTCTTCTAGCCAGCCCCAAGCATTCATACACCACATGCCCACTTCTCTGTAAAATCCAGCCGTACCCCCGCACCGGTGATGGTAACGATCATTTCAGAGCCTGTTTATTAATTCTAAACCTGCCCTACTTCAGTGCAGTTTTCTTCCAGGTACTCTCCTTTATGATCCTGCACATCTCCCTGTGAAATTTGTTTTGCTCCTAATCTTTCTAACGGGTAACTGTTGTCCCATTATAGTTTAGTTTCTAGAAAACAAAGGCTGTGCCTTAAAGTAGACTTGCAGGTAACTTTAGAACTTCAAGCCGAAGCCCTGGCTGTACACTGCTACAGGACTATCTTCCCACCTCTGTTACGAAGTCTCATCATACCTCACTGGTCACTTGTTGCCTTGTGCCATGGTGACAGCCTCACAGGTCCACTGACTCTCAATGGTCAGCTGTCTGCTGTGCACACCACCACCCTCAACAAACTGGGGCACATGGAGTATCTGGCTCTCACCAATGTCATACCCAGCCTGCAGGGAATCATGGGACCCTGCACCTAAGTCCACCATGCTGGCATTTCTGTTGTGCCCCTCCCCCATATAGCCATGGGCATATAAAGCTTTAGAACCACAGAACAGACATGTAGGTGGTCAACCAGAAGCTCAGATGGAAAGCATGCTGTGTATCCCCAGGGCCCTGGCATGTACATCTGTCACGGACTCCCAGAGATCTAACGGGGATACAGCAGCACACCCTAGCAGGGCGCAAAACCCACCATGAAGCTGTTATTTTTCCCCCTTTTATCTCTTTCCTAGCTTCTTCTACCCCTAACTCCACAAGGGCTTCTGTGCTTATATGATAGGAATGTTCCTTCTATTATAATCTCCATTCCTTTGTGGTCCAAGGGTTGATTCTTGATTTGTGCAAAAACAGTTAAGGAGTTTTCTAGAAAATTACTACTTTTCTTTCTGAAAGCCCTGTTTTTATGATTTTTATCATGATAGGGACTTTAAAATGCTCAAAGCTGAGCTATGACTTGTATGTGCTGATTATCCATCCTTCCCTCTCCTAGGGCAGGAAGTCTCAGGCTCAGGCCCAAGTGTTCATGTCAAAAAAAAAAAAAATGCTTGGCAAGGAAGAAGGGGGTATCCTTTACCAAGAAGGGAAACCCATTTTATGATCTTTCAAAAAAGTACACAATTGCAAACATGAAAGTTGTTTCTATTATAATTATTTTCCAACATGGCTGATTTCCCACGTTGATACACAGAGAGCTTCTTATGTTTCCTTCTCGTTAACAAAGAAATAGGGATCTCTGTACACAGGTCAGACAGTTTGGGGAGATCAAATTAATAAAAGTGGGATTTCAGGGTCAAAGTGTGAACGCTTTTAAAGCTTTAGGTACATGTTGCCCAACTATCCCCTTCTCAATGTAAAAGTAAACTCACCAACAGTGACCCTTACTCCATATGCGTCATAAATCATTATCATCCATTCAATTCTACCAATCTGATAAGTGAGTTTGGTTTGCATTTATCTGAATGTAAGTGAGATCAAACATAACTACATATATCTTGGACTCTTTTTTTCTTTTATTTTGTTTTCTTTTTTGTTTTTTAATTGCCTATTCGTATTCTTTGTACATGTTGGAGGGTGTGGAAATGAACGAAGAGCACTCAAATGAGAACAAGCCGAGACTATTCATTTCAGAGCTTGCTGTAACAATGGAGTCAGCTAGCAGCGCTTGTGTTTGGCAGTGACTCCAGGGCAAGCAGGGGAGTGGGAAAGCTTTATGGTGAAATAAAGGGAAGGCTTCAAGAATGCTGTGATTGAAAGTTGTCGGCATGGGGATGCTGGAAATGAACTAACTGGAAGGGAGCTAGTTCATATGATTGGTTTGAGGAGCATAGCTGACTTTCTCTGGTTGGTCCTGAATTTGGACTGGGGCAAAAATTAGGGAAGTTGGCAGTAGTTATCAACTCTTGGCCATTTGGGGCTGATTGCTGCCAAGACTGGGGTCAGAGTTCTTTTTTTAAACATATATCTAGCAGTTGTTGGTTTACATACTCAATTTGGGGGGAAGAGAAGGATATTTCTTTCTCTTTGATATGTAAAAACTCTATAGGGTAAGGGGATTCAATCTTTGAGATCTATTTTGCAAGTTTTGAATTTGTTTAAATGTGTTTATGTCAGTTTTTAAATTTTATATAAACTATTAATTTTCATAGCCTCTGCTTTAGCTTGGAAAGATTTTTCACATTCAAATACTATAAAATATTCAGTCTGCATTTTCTTCATATATTTGTACTATTTTTTTAAACTTTTAATGTATTTGGAATTTACATTGGTATAAGGTAGGTGGTAGAAGGCTAGATTTCTTCTACTCCAAACTGATACGCGGTTGCCTCAACATCACTTAATAATAAACCTTTCATTCATTACCCATCAATAGATTCCCACCAATAGTTTTGATGAAATTATAGTATCAGCATATGAATTTTTAATTGAACTCTAAGCTTATGAAGTTGCCTCACAGAGCTTTACATAGTAAGAGTCTCCTACAGGGAAAGGGCAGGGAGTAAACACCACTGTGAGCAGTTGAAATCCAAAACTAATCATGGTAGGAGTACACATCTCATTCACAAGAGCTTATGATATGTTTACAGGGTTTTTTCCTTTAAATATATAATGAAATGTACAAATATTAAATATATCTTTCATCTACTTTTAACAAATGGGAAAACTTCTGCAACTCAAGGTATTGTCAAGATATTATCAAGATAATGAACATCACAACCATTTCAGAAGTCCCCTCATGTTCCTTTCCAGCCAGCCCTGCCCCACACTACAGAGGCAATCACTGTTCTGATTTTTTCTATCATACATAAGCTTTGTCTGTTATTGTCTACAACATAATTTGAAACACATCAAAAATAACATGCATTGATGGAGAGAGGGATGAATAGATGGATCACTGTACAATAAAGCCCATGTAGTAAAATGTTAATGACAAAACCTGGGTTGTAGGTATATGTTTATTCCCTACAAAATGCTTTCAACTTTTTATGTTTGTAAATTTACATAATAAAATGTTAGAAATAAAAAGAAAAGCAAAAACCCAAAGAAGAGCTAAATAAAACACTTCTGCAGAAGATCAAGACCAGGAGAATGTTGTTAGATAGCCAAGAAAAAATACAAAGATATGTTGATCAATTCAGGGTGCTGTTACAGATATGGAAAAACTGACCAATGAAACAGAATAGAGAACTGAGAAACAAACCCGTAAGTATGCAGAAACTTCACTTACGATGGAAACAGCATTGCATATCAGTGGAGGAAGAACAACCTTTTCATGAAATAGTGTTTGGGCAATCAGTTATCCACGTGGAAAAATAGCATAAGGTAAGATTCCTTCCTGACAGATGAATTAAGGACTTGGAAGGCAACACTGTGAAAGTTTTAGAGAAGCTGTGAGATACAGTTGATTGATGCTCACAATCCATTTCTACTTTCTTCTGATGTGTATCCCTGCACTGCAGAAATATTAAAAAAGAAAAAAAAGTTATTTGTCAAACTCCCTATAGCTAAGGCCGAGGATACAAATTAGGTCTCATCAAATAGGTGTGCTCACATGAGACTTAGAAGGTGGCAATGAGGCCAAGGCCACCTACCTGCTGCTTTAGGCTGTTTCCTGCTTCAAGCAAGACCATGGAGAGTGCAGCAGGCAGCCTGCCCGCCTGGTGGGAGGGCCAGTTGTGATGGCAGCAGTAGCTGGGATCTGTTCCAGCCTTCAGTCACCAGCTTCAGCGCTGTCAAGATGTGGTTCATTTGGTGGCTGTGGCAGCTTTGTGATTGTGGCTTTTGATCCTAGATCATAGATTTCATTTTGAGCCTGGATCCAGACTTGATTAGAACTCCCTCTTTTGAACTCCTCTAAGGTTAAAATACCTAGTTGAATGCATTCAACCCTAGCTGACACAGAATACAATAGTGAAAAATATCCTTATGGCCTTTTTTTGTGGGAAAGCATTTCTTAAATAAACAGAACACATATTAAACAAGCCATAAACCATAGTAATTCACATTTGACTTCAACAAAAGACACCAAAAATAGAGGGGAAAACTCATAAAATAGTTGATGACATTTGCTACACATATACTTGGTACAGAATCCAAAATAAATTTTATTTTAAAAACTAATATGAATCAATAATAAAAAGGGGAAAGGATTAAAAAATACGGGCAAATACATGATCAAGAGGAAGGGCTGATATCCCACAAACATATGTAACTATATTTAACCTCACTGGCAATCAACAAAATCCAAATTAAAGCCACAAGATAAAATTCTATTCCCATCAGATTGGTAAACATTTAAAAAGTAGATAATACAAAGAGTTATTAGGAAATAGAAAAATCAGAATTCTAAAACACCACTAATAAGAATATATCCTGCTATAGCCACTTTGGAAAAGAGTCTAGATGACTTGAATACCTCAGCATGGGCAAACTCTACCACAGATATTCCACTGCTTGGAGTATATCTTTGGTAAAATTGTGTGCATATGCATAAAAGATAAGAATAAAGAATGCTTCTGGGAGCTTTGCTTGTATAGGAAAAAATAAGAAATAATTCAGTTTTATCACAACATTGTAAACAGATTATACTTCAATTTTAAACAGAAATAATTCAATGTCCATCAATAATAGAATAGACAAATGAACCCTGGAATACTCATTCGATGGAATACTATACAGCAGTAAAAAAAAAAAAAGAACCACCACTAGTCCTTGCCTTTTGCTCTCAGATCTATTCCTTGTCCTTGTCATGCAAACTACATTTTCTGGGTTCCCTTGCCAACTGACTTCTGGTTAGGTATGCATCCTGGGCAATCAAACCCACAGCATGGAGGCTAGGGAGTTGGAGGAAGGGAGAATCCAGGGTATTTCTCCCTCTTTTTCCTGCTTTAACGGACTTCTTCCAGCATAGGCCACAGCTCTACCATTCCTCTCCAGACGATTTCTTTCTCTATGAATCCAGTTCCTACTGTGGTTCTAGGTCTCATCAGATGGACAAGCTCTGGGCTCCGGTTAGTCTACCTCCTTCGTCCTCCCAGCCCTAGTGGTAGCAGTGGATTTTGTGCTGTTGTTAATAGCTAGCTTGCTTCATTATCCTCTACTTGACTTCTCAGATCTTTCATTCTCCATGGAACCACTGCCCTGTATTAAATTTCTTCTGTTTTGTACCCAGAGTGGTGTTTGTTTTTCTGCCTAGCCCTTAATTGATATCCACAACTACATACATCACACATCACCAGTGGATCTCAAAAAACTTTTTTAAAAGGCAGATTGCAGCAGTATAATCGCACTTATGAAAGTTTCACAAATACGCAAAACTAATATACTGGTTAGCGACACAAACGTGCTAAATTTATAAAGAAAAACCATAGGAAAATATATATACCAACTGCTAATTCCAAAAATTAGAAAAAGATTAAAGTAAACCAAAATAAACTAATAAGACAGATGCAGAATTTAATGTGTTCAAAAATAGAAAAATACTAGAATCAATTCAATACAAAAGCTGTTTCTTTTAATAAAATGAATGAAATAAACATACCATAAGCCAACTAATTAAAGGGGAAAAAAAGGACATGATGGAGAAATGATGAAAGAGAAATAAACTCAATCAGGGATTTTTAACAAATCATAAGAAACAACTTTGTGTAGTGTGACACCTTCTCCAGGGCAGTTCATGCCCATTGTCCCAGCATGACATCCAATTATGACATGATTTAGCTCTCAATTAGAAAATGATTTTTAATGTCATCCTAATTTTGCACAACTCTGTATATAAATTTGGAAACTCAAATTAAAATGAATAATTTTGTAGAAAAATGTGGAAACAAAATTAACCACAGCAGAGACAGAAAGTCTGAACAGGGCAATTACCATAGAAGACAGAGCATAGTTTTACGGATTCCCAACCGAATAAGCGCCAGGACCAGAAAGTTTCACAAACTTTCTAAAGACAACTATTCTATTATTGGCTGTGAGAAAACACTCTCTTAACACCACCAGTGTGGATATAAAAGTGCACAATGGCATATGTTTTTGCCCTTTAATCTAATTATGCCACTTCTAGGAATCTGTTCCAAAATAAGGTGTAGAATATTTATATCCCTTCCAGAAAGTTCCCTCGTGCCTATTTTTAGTTAACAATCTACCACAAGCAACTACTCCTCTGATTTCTTTCACCGTAAATTGGATTTATCTGTTCTTGAATTTCATGGAAATATAATCATACAATAAGTGTCTGGATTTTTTTTGCTCAACGAAATGTTTTGAGCTTCATTTACATTGTTTGGTGTAATCGTTTTTTACTCCTTTTCATTATAGCAGAGCATTTTTCTGTTAAGGATGCCACAATTTGTTTACCCATTTTCCTGTTGATAGACATTTGGGTGGTTCCTACTTTGAAAATTTTTTTTCTGCTTAAAAATTCTTGGGTTTTTTTCAGGTAAATATTTGGAAATGGAATTGTATGGTCAAAAGCTAGGTGAACATTTAACTTACTAAGAAACTAGCAAATATCCTCCAAGATGAATGTTTTATTTTATACTCCCAGCAATAGTATATGAGTGATCCATCTGCCCCCCACATCCTTACAAATTCTAGTATCATTAGTCTTTTTTTTTTTAACTTAGCCATTCCAATATCTGTAGTAATATTTCATTGTTGAATATATTTTTATATGCTCATTAGCCATTTACCTACTTTTTTTTTTGGTAAAAGGTCTATTCAGATTCTTTGCCCAATTTTTTAGTGTTATTCGTCATTTTATTGATTTAAGGAAGTTCTTTTTATTGTCTGGATATGAGTCCTTTGTCACGTGAGTCTTGTGAATGTATTTCCCAATTGCCTGTTTATTTTCTTGATGCTATGTTTTGATGAGCAGAAGTTTCTGCTTTTGATGAAGTGTGGTTTAATGAATATTGATTTTAAGGTTAACGCTTTTCGGCACTTCTCTAGAAAATATTTTGCTGCCTCAAGTTTATGGAAGGCACTATTTTGTTTCTTCTAGAATCTTTACAGATTAAGCATTTTGTTTAGGTCTATGATACATTATGAAGTGATGTTTTTGTATGGTGTAAGACAGGGATCAAAGTTTACTTTTTTCTGCATAGATAATCAGTTGTTCTGGGATGATTTGTTGAAAAGACTTTTCTTTCCACACTGAATTGCTTTGGCAGCTTTGGCAAAAATCAACTGATGATGTAACTATGGGTCTCTCTGGTCTGTTTCCCTGATCAATTTATCTTTCTCTACTGTGTCTCTATGCCAGTGGTTCTCAATCAGTGATTTTTGCCCCACCCCTCGGGGCAAGGTGGGTATCAGGCAATGGTTGGAGACACTTTTCGTTTGTCACAACTTCGAGAGAGGGCTACTACTGGTATCTAGTAAATAGTGACCAGGATGCTGCTTGACGCTGTACAGTGTACAGGACCACTCTCACAACAAAGAATCATCTAGCCCAAAATGTCTATAGTGCCAAGGTGAGAAGCCCCACTCTAGGTCAATATAACACTGCCTTGACATGGTAACTTTATAGTAAGTCTTGAAATCAGGTAGCATAATTCCTCCAACTTTGTTCTTCTTTTTCAAGATTGTTTTGGTTATTCACATTTTGGAATTTTAAATGAGAATTGCCTTGAATCTTTAGATAAATAGGGAAAATGGACTTCTTAACAACACCAGATCATTTAATCCGTGAACGTGCGATAGCTTTCCGTTTATTTAGGACTTCTTCCATTTCAGGGATGCTTTGAAGATTCAGTGTAAAAATCTTGCACATGTTTTGTTAAATCACCCAACTTATTTCACATTATTTGATTCTATGTAAATGGTATTTTTAATTTTATTTCCCAAATGTGCATTCCTGGTATAGAAATATAACTCAATTGTGTTGGATGTGTACCCTATAACTTTGCTAAATTCACTTAGTATTTATAGTATTTTTGTAGATTCTTTAGGATTTTATATGAATGTGATCATCCTATCTGCAAATAAAGACAATTTTTACATCTTCCTTTCCAATGGTTTCTTGTTCCTGTTCCTAGGGGCGGAAGAGTTTTGGTTTTCACTAATAAGCATTTTGTTAACTGTAGGTGTTATTCTAGATATTCTTTATCAGGTTGTGGAAGTTGCTAGCATAATGATGAATTTTATATGAATGGATTTTTAATTTTGTTAAATGCTATTTTGGCATGTGATGAGATGATAATACATATTTTCTTTTTTATTCTGGTAACGTAGTGAATTATGTTTATTAACGTTTGAATGTAAAATTTAACTTGAATTCTTGACATAAAATTCAGGCAGTTATGATGTATCATCTCTTTTATGTCTTACTGGATTTTTCTCGCATTCTTAAGGATTTTATTTTGAGTTTTACATTCATGAAGGATATTGGTTGATAGTTTTCTTGTAGTATCCTTGCCTGGTTTGGGTATGAAAATTATGTTGGCCCTATGAATGTTTTGGGAAGTGTTCCCATCTCCCTATTTTCTGAAAGATTTTATGTAAACTCGGTACTATTTCTGTCTTAAGTGTTGGTAAATTTAGCGCTGAAGCCATCTGAGCTGGCAGTTTTCTTTGTGCAAGACTTTAATTATGAATTTAATTTCCTTTTCGATGAAGGGCTATTCAGATTTTCTACTTTTTCCTTGCATCCGTTTTGGTAATTTGGGTCTGCTAAACATTGCTTTAATGACAGCCTACAAATTTTGATTTGTTGCAGTTTTATTATTCAATTCAAAATAGTTTTCTTGATTTTTATTTCTGGACTAATGGAAAATTTTGAAGTATGTCTTAATTATCAACTATTTGAGGAGTTCACAAACATTTTGTTTTTTATGTCTAATTGTAGAGACTGAAGTAAATATTTAACCCCAGGAAAGGCACCTTGATTCTTCTGTCAGGCACTAGCATGGGAGCCTGAATAAGTTTAATCTGAGGTTAAACTGGATTGAGATTTGTTACAGTTTTAACTAGATTCACATCACCACTGGCTCTAAATACTTTCAGGGTGCGATAAGGACTTTGTCTTCAGCAGGGCTTGGGTGCTATGCATTAATGACTTCAAGATCTCTTTAAGATTCACTACCCAGCTGCTGCTTTCAGAACCTAGGGATATCTCTCTCTGCTTAATAACCCAGCTTTCAGCTTTCTGAATCATTGGGATCTTCTCTTTGCTCTTCAGTCCCTCGTCTACTCTGTGCTTTTCTGGAAGATCTTTCTCCTTTCCTGCTTCACAGATTCTAGCCTTTCACCATCTCTAGAATGTGTGATGACCCAGGATGCCTTGGAATAATTTCCCTTGGTTTTCCTCTCTGCTTCTTGCATTCAGTGGGTTCCTGCCTTGCATTTAGTGAGGAACTGAAATGCCTCAGGGGGCAGCTTCCTTAGTTTCCCTGTCCTGTATGCAGTTTTTAATGAAGTGGCCCACTGCATTTAACTTGGAGACGGCACTATGGGTCTGGAAAAGGATCTCTACCTTCCTCCAGCCCTCCTGCCTTGCCCCAGCCTCAGTATCCTACCTAGCCCCTTGCTCTCAGTGACAACCCTTGGAAAAGAGTCATAGGAAGTAGGTGTAGGTTCACTCTGGCCGGGGATCTTGAGGCTTTTAATCCGTCACTCCCAACTCATACCCAGACATTAAGATTTCTTTTAATCTTTACTTACAATGGATTATTTCTCTTCCTTCCTCTCACCAGCAATAAAGGCTGCCATAAGTCTTTTTTTATCCTGGAAAAGTTAGTGAATTTTTAGCTCATTTAGCTTTCTTTGTATCCTCAACTCTCTGATTGGTTTAAAAAAAAACTATGGTTTTTGGGGGTTTTTTTTTGTTTTGGGGGGGGTTTGTGGCTTGCTTGCTCTCTTTGTTAAAATCTGGCAATTTTTTATATTCTAAGTGGTAGCAGAAATCTCTCGCAAGCTTTGGTTTTAATGAACACAATTTGAATGACGATGGAGCTATAACCTTTTACTATATGGCCTCATACATGATTTTCAAAGTTCTACTGTAGTTCAAATGTCGATTTTATCTAAGTTGATTCAGGAGATTATTATTTGACAAAATTAAACTTGATGTTATCATTAATGGGAATGGGAGAATAAAAGATGAGGCAAAGGACCAAGGAAGAGAATGAGTATTTATTAGGTGACTTCTGTGAGCCAAGGTGCTGTGTCAGACACTTTTATGGTATTATCTCTCTTAATACTTACTCCAGCTCTGTAAGACCGGTGTTCCTATCACCATGTACAGGTTGGGAAATGAGGTCTCAGAGATTAGAGTGTCTGTGGTCACCCAGAGTGTAACTAGATGTGATAGGACTTAACCCCAGTTCACTATGACTTCAAAACGTGTTGTTTTCTTTTCCAGGATATTATATGCTTGAGACAAGAATGTGTAGGAAACAGGGAAGAAGTCATTTAGGCAGCAGTGGGTGGCCAGGTTGGAAAGGGAAGATAAGATCAGATCAAGTGAGCCTGAATCCTGGTTGGAGATGTTCAAAATTGACCTTACAGGCAATTGGTATCATTTCAAATTCCTGGACTGTGATGGGAATGTAAGAAAAACTCTTCTGGAAACACTGGCAGAGATGAAGGATGTTGGCTTATCCTCCTCGCAGTGTGCACACCAATGCAAACCCAAATGAACATGCAATCTAGTAATATCTATGTGCTTGCTTTGCAAATGCAGCTATGAAGCAGAGCCTCCAACCTCCCCTTCCAACCAGAGTGCACCCTGGGGCTGCTCGTATGCAGGCAGGGGGTACTGGACAGACAGGAGGAGGAACCGGAGTTCTGTGTAGGGGCCCTTGACAGAAACTGGGGTAGCTGACCTTCGCACAGGCAAAAGGCAAGAGAGTTTCCCACTGGGCTTTATGAGTGTAGTAATATGAGGCGTGCAATTTCCTTGAAATCAAGTGCAGAAGTTATAGCCGCTATTTTAAATACATGCTGGGTTTAAAATTTGCTTTCACATATTCCTAAATTGTGTGTCATTTTTCATGCAGTTGAAACCATATAGGCAAAGTCCTAAAACTTTAAAAGATTTTTTCCATATCATAAAAACCTTAGTTAACACTTTTTTATGTTCATAGAAAGTTAATGAACTTACTTATTAATATTTTTGTAGCACAAGTCAAACATGATAACCCCTCATTTAGCTACTTCTCTCTGAGCAACAGAAGCTTTAAACCACATTGCACATACCTTAAAATTCTATGTGCCCTTTGGGAAAATCGATGTGCTTGCTCCCTCTGTGTTTAGAAGGCCCCATAAACAATGTGTCGTGTCTGCCGCTATTACCATCTGGTAGCTGACATCAATTCCCTCGCTGGTTTCCTCCAACAAGGCAGCCTTATATGAACGCTTGCAGTAACGTTTGACAGGCTTTGGTGACGCAGTGGGGATTAGGCTCAGTTCCTTTATTGTGCTGCCTCTCTGGTGGAGATTTCTCAGAATCCAGGCATGTCACAGATTTGGAAAATTCTAATAGCTTAGCTAGAAGGAGGCAAGCATGGGAAAGGGCAATGAATTTATTCTCCACAGGGCTATTCATTCTCACAGGCTGGAGAGGTAACCAGTGACCAGAGAGCACTTGGGTGCCCTTAATGACTCAGAGCTGCATTAGTCAGCATATTTTCAGCATGTTTCTCATCTTTAGTACACTTACTTAATCGAGCATCAGAGAAGCCGCGATAGAATTAATATTCAAGCAAAGCTTTGGATTAGTAACCGAAGAAAAGCCACATGGCTCCCTTGCTGTTCTGCTGAGTGGTGATCACCATTTTATGCAGTAGCCAGATGTCCAGCTTCGAGAGCATGAGACTCAAAAAGAATAAAATCAGTTTGGTTTTCATGAGGGAGCAAAGGGTGGGTCGGCGCTGTCTGCTTCGTTGCTGCAGGAGACGAGCACGAAGCACGGGAAGACCACCAGGGCAGACCCAGCGGGGGAAAGTGTCACACGCGTGACAGCGCAAGGGAGAGGGGAGAGCGCTGAGTCGGGGGAAGAGAGCTCTGAGTTCAAATCACCCCCTTGCTCTTCAGTAGCTATTCAGCATGGACGAATGACCTAGGGCTCTGAAAACCAGGTTTTAAATCTGTAACATAGAGTAACATATACCTGATGGACTTGTGATGAAAGTTCACTAGAATATAGGTATACCGAAGGGGGAACTTAATAAAAGGTAGTTAGGTCGGAGTGACTGTGGCTGTTTGGATCAGAATGGTGCTCAGGATCAGTCAGTGTGATTGTGACCCTTTGGGTTAAAACGGCACTTGCAGTCAGTGGGATTGTGGTCCCTTTGGTCAGAATGATGTGCAAGGACCTCATGGCTCTAGAGCGTTCCTGGTTAAGACAAACCAGTGTAGATCAGGACCTGGAGACTTGATAGAAATGCATGTAGGTGGGGCAAGCCTTAGAAGTGAATAAGCTGTAGGAAATGAGAGAAAATCAAGGTAAAGGTAAAGGTGAGATTAATTTTCAGTCACGCATGGGAAAGCTGGCAACGTCAGGTCCTGGCAGGTGAGTGACGCATCCTCTGAGACATTCGGGCTGGCCAGCTGACATCAGAAAGTAGGGACAGCCCATGCCATGTAAAGGCAAGCCACCCACATTCCTAGGGAGATGTTGTCACTGAGGCAGAGATAATTCAAAGTTTTATTTAAAATTTGACAGTTCTTGAAATGATATAACACTGTTCCTACAAAGAGGTTGTAATTTTTTGTTCTCTTTCAGAAGGGTGGGTAAATAGTTGCTGCTGTCTTCCAACTTTGGGAATTTGACAGTCCTTGGCCATCTGCCCCGCCATATCCCATGCATAGGACTTTGAGATTGTGGTGACACTGTGTTTTATTTGCCTTTGTATCTGCTGTGCCTAACATATTGCATCAAAGAGGAAGTTTCCAAAGAAATTTGAAAATACCTAGAATTAAATGAAAATGAAAATACAACACTTCAAAATATATGAGATACAGCTAAAGAAGTTTTGGGAGGGAAATTTGTATCATTAATGCTTACGTTAGAAAGGAAGAAAGTTCTCAAATCAATAATCTAAGTTCCTACCTCAATAAACTAATAAAAGAAGGACAAAATAAATCCAAAACAAGCAGAAAAAAAGAAAATAATACAGGTAAGAGCAGAAATCAATGAAGCTGAAAATAGGAAAACAATAGAGAAAAACAGTGAAACAAAAAGCTGGTTCTTTGGGGGAAAAAATCAGTAAAATTGATACACTACTAACAAGACTGACAAAAATAAAAGATAGGATACAAATTACCAATATCAAGAATGAAATAAAAAATATTACTACATATCTTGCAGCCACTGGAAAGAAAACAAGGTGACAAGTTTATGCTCATAATTCAATAACTTAGAAGCAATGGACCAATCCTTGAAAACCACTACCTACCAAAATTCAACCAAAATGAAGTAGGTCTTCTGTATAACCCTAGAACCTGTAGAGAAATTTTTGGATTTGTAATTTGAAAGTTCTCAAAAGAAATGTCTAGGCCCAAATGGTTTCAATGGAGAATCTACTACACAAATTAGACTCATCAAATTTAAAAAGTTTTGCTCTGTGAAACCCAAGTGAGGAAGATGAAAAGATAAGCTAGACCATGAGAGGACCTTTTCAAACCACTTACTTAACAAAAGACAACTATCTAGAATATACAAGTAACTCTCAAAACATAACAGTAAAAATTGGTCAGTTTAATTAAACAAAGGGCGAAAGACATGAAGAGACACTTCAGTGAAGAGGATATGCAAATAGCAAGTTAACTATATGAAAAGATGTTCAATGTCATTAGCCATCCGTGAAACGCAAATTGAGACTTCAGTGAGATGCCACTGAAATAAAAAATAGTGACAACATCAAATGTTGACAAGGATGCAGAGAAACTAGGGCACTCACACATTGCTAGTGGGACTGTAAGCTGATACAACCACTCTAGGAAATTGGTTGGTGATTTTTTATAAAATTAAGCAATGCACCACCTCATTCCCAGGTGTATGTGTTCTTTTAGTTGTCACCACATTGAAAGTGTTTTGAGAGGTGATTGGAATAAAAGGTGTGGCACATAAAAAAAATTAAGCATTCAATTGCCATGCAGAGCAGCATTTTCACCCCTTGGCACTTATCCCAGAGAAATGAAAACTTATGCTCACACAAAACCCTGTACATAAGTGTACATAGCAGCTTTATATGTAATAAATAACAACTTAAGTTGGCCCAGATATCCTTCAACAGGTGAATGGCTAAGCCAGCTGCAGTATATCCACACCATAGAATACTTTGCAGCGATAGAAAAGAACAGGAATTACTGATACACACAACGATCTCCAGAGAATTATGCTGAGTGGAAAAAACCAATGCCAAAGGTTACACACTGTAGGATTCCTTGTATATAACATTGTGGAAAGAACAAAATTATAGAAACAGAGAACAGATTAGTGGCTGCTGAGGTTCTTATGGGGCAAAGAGAACAGGAGTGGGAGGTGGGGAGGCGGGTGTGGTTATAGAAGAGGACAAGGTATCCTCGTGGTGATGGAGGTGTTCGGTATCTTGATGGTGGTGGTAGATACATGAACCTAAACAGATGCTGAAATTGTATGAAACTTAATATACACACACACAACTGGAGGAATCAGAAGAAGCAAACTATATGGATGACAATACCCGATTGTGATTATCGTGCTGTAGTCTTACAAAATGTCACCGCTAGGGGAAACTGAGCACAACATAGAAGGCACCTGTCCCTCTCTATTATTTCTTATAATTGATGTGAACCTACAATTATCTCAAATGAATTAATAATACTACCTCTTATTTCAATAAGCACTTATTAAGTATTTGACAATTTCTGGAAGGTTAAATGTGTTCGATGTTTTTATTTCAATCTGATGAGAATAAATGATACCAGAATTTCTGACAGATTAACTCAAATAGCCCTCTGTTATGAAGAGCTAAAATGTATTCAAAGCTGCCCAAAGCAAAGACATAGACACTTATTTACCAGAAGATATTGATCTGAAGCCGTAATTCCCCTCTCTGAGGGTTGAAGGAGGTAACCAAAGTGACCCAGCAAGATCTCTGGGATAAAATCAGCCTCCAAATATTCAGTGCTCTCTTTTTCTCTCTCTCTCTCTCAATTGAAAAGCTGGAGCCGTCACCCATCAACACAGAAACTGCCTTGGATTGATTTTGGAAGGCAAATATGTCAAGTGCACATTTTATAGGTTATTGACTGAAATAAATTGTCTGAAAATGCCCATCACTGTGATCATTCTTATTCATAAAGATTGAATATTTGTGATTAAAATGAAAATATACTCACTTAAAGCTAGTTACCGCTAGACATCCATCAGGAATGAAGCCAGAGGCCTATTCAGCCACACGTCAGAGGGCTCTTGGACCTACAAATCATGTCACAGACACAGTGGCTTCTTGCATTTACGCGGGGAGCGCTGTAGGCCAGGGGTCTATGACTTCAACACTGCACATATGTGGCTGTTATTTAGAACTCTCCGAGGTATAGATTTACGTTACCATCTGCCATCTCAGTTGCTGTTTGCATCTGCCTTAAAAGGGGGGTTGGGCATAATCAATTAAAGCATGCATAGAAAGTCCTGGAAAAAACCACCGCCACCAGCAACCTGAACTTGGGAGAAGTGCGCATGTCTGTCTGAAGAGGGAAATAAAGAATTCTGCTCTCTTTGAAAATAATTCCTTTGAACTTGGGAAATTCAGTGACAAAAGAGTGTTTTAAAATTCCTAACACTGTTCTGCTTCTCTGAAGGCCCTCAGAAATAATCTCAGCTTTATAGGCTTTTAAGTTAATTTAATGATACATGAGACAAAATAAAAATTTTAAACTTTTGCTCTACAAAAGACTCTGTTAAGAGTTTGAAAAGACAAGCTATCGACTAGGAGAAAACATTTGCAAAAATATATTTCTGTTAAAGAAAGATCAGTATCTAGAATATACAAAGAACTTTCAAAACTCAACAGTAAAAAACAAGCAAGCAATTTAATTAGAAAATGGGCATAAGATATACATTTCACCAAAGAAACATACAGATGCAAACAAGCCCATGAAAAATATTCAACATCATTCGTCAACAGGGGAATGCAAATTAAAACCATAATGAGATAACCCTACACACCTATGAGAATGACTTTAAAAAAATTGTGACAACACTGAATGCTGACAACTCTGTGGAGAACCTGGACCACTCATAAATGACTGGTGGAAATATGAAACGGTGTAGCCACTCTGTCTGGCTGTTTCTTATAAAATTAAACATGCAGTTCCCATATGAGCCAGCAACTGCACTCCTGGGCTTTATTCCAGATAAGTGAATATTTAAGTTCATACAAAAGCCTGTACATTAATTCACACAACAGATTTATTTGTACTAACCAAACACTAGGTACAATCCAGATATCCTGCAACAGGTGAATGGTTAAACTTTGGTGCATACCGTGGAATACTACTCAATGATAAAAAAAGGAACAAATTATTGATGCATAAAATAACTTTGATGAATCACCAGGAATAATGCTGAGTGCGAAAAAAAGCACCAAACTCAAAAAGTTGCATACTGTACACTTCCAGCTATCTAACATTTTCTAACATTTTTGAAATGACAAAATTACAGAAATGAAGAACAGATTAATGGTTGCCAGGGGTTAAGGATTGCATAGGGGCAGAGAGAGTTAGGAAGAGAGGGAGGGAGGGCTGACACGAGGCTTCCTTAGGGTGATGGAACTGCTCTGTATCTTGACTGTATCAATATCAATACACTGGTTGAGATATTATACTATAGTTTTGCAAGATAACACTGAAGGAAATTGCTTAAAGGGCACAGGAGATTTCTCTGTATTATTTATTACAACCTCTTGTGAATCTACAATTATCTCAAAAAGGTTTAATATTTTAAAATAATTAAAGAGTCTAGGAAGAAAGTGCATTTTTTTCCACTCAAGTTTGGAAATAAAGATGCTGCTCATCCATTGGCCAACAAGGCTGTTGATAAGAGGATAAAGCAGTCAGTTTGGAACCAGGAGCTGCTTTAGTGACTTTCCCTCAGCACCCAGGGTTCTCCCTTCCTAGCCAGGAGCATTACATTTCGGCAGCCTCATCTCTGTCCTAAAGTTTCCAATAAGGGCCAAGACAAGCTAGATCAAGGAAGCCTACTCCCTCCTGACTCATTGCCATAGTCTTTGAAGAAATTCTAACCCTAAGGGTCAACCTCAGGATGAGTTTATTATGGTTCTGGCTTTGTTATTGGATGCTGGCAAATGTCAGGGAGGCCTGAACCAACTCAATGCTGGTAACTAACAGGTCGTCGTTGAGGCCAACGAGGGGTTTCTCAGGACCCACACACATGCAGCCTCGGGAAGGTAAGAAAACAGCATGGATGGAAAGAACTCACACCTCCTCTGTGAGACCCCATCTCCAGGGCAGCAGTGGTGGGCGGCCTCTTGACTCCCCTCAGGGACCTCAAGCCCTTCCAGTCTGCGCTGGCCCCTACCCAACCTCCCAGACTGACCTCCATGCTCTTGATGCCCAGACCAGTGACCACAGACTTCCACTCCTCCCGTCAGCACAGGACATTTCCTCCAGGGAGCTAACGGGAAACACAGACCCTTCCTCTCCACCGGACAGCATGTCACCCCCACCCCCAACATTGCTTAAATACTCCTTGGCCCTAAGCCTTTCCCGGAGTGCATGTGGATTCCGAATATTAGAGTATTCGGTTTAGTTCCTTTGAAGGAGCAAATCTTTCCTGGCCTCCACACCCCACCTGTATGGTGAGGGCTACAGTCTTTGTTAAGTTCGATTTCTGTCTTTGATGAGTAGGACTGCAAAGTGGTTAAAAACACGGACTCTAACCTTCGATGCCCAGTTCAGACCCTAGCCTCACTATTTACTAATGGCGAGAACTTGGGCCTCTGCTCGCACTTCAGTGAGATGGGCATGATGACAGCAGCTTATCTTGCAAAGCTGCTATGAGGGTTAGGGTAGCTGTGTGTAAAGAGGAGGGCGTGGCGTGTGGGAACCTCACGTAAATATCAACGATTGCTACTATGATTGTTATTCTCATAATGATCCTACTCTCAGAGGCAGCCACAGTAAGTAAAAGTACTCTGAATTTAAACTGGATTTGAGGGTCAAAATTAGCTATGGCACCTTTGGGGCAAGTCACTTAATCTCTGTGCCTCAGCTTCCATATTTGCAAAGTCAGGCCAGAAAAATCTACTGCATAGGGTGGTTATGAAGATTAAAGGACCCGGCTGGTTTGTCTGGACCTCTCCAGCCTTGCACCCTAGGTCCTCAAAGCACTGCTCTGTGCACGTTTTTGTAATGGACAATTACTGCAGTTGGGAGCAGTGACTGCAAGATGAGTCCTCTTTCCCTCTCCATCCCCCTTGCCCTGGCGCCTGAGAAACAGAGCATCCCCATGGCAACAGCGGCAGCTGGTCCCTTGATAAGAGGAGCTGGAGCCGGGCAGCAGCAGACACTGCCACTGAGGAGCCGGCCCAGCTTCAGGGAGGAAGCGCTTCCTCCATCACTCGCCTTCTCATCTCGGCACCTGCACTGACTGGTAAGTGCTTTGGATCTTTACTCTGAGAACTTTTATGGTGAGAAAAGCCAGTTTCCAATAAGTTGCTCTTTTGTGGTTGCTGGGACAGAGGCTGCAGCTGGAGGTGGGGGGTGTGTGGAGGGGTATCTGCTGGGCAGGAGTGTGCTTTCTGGAGCAAGACGAAGCTGGGGCGAGGAGGGGAGCAGGAAGAGTCTCCACTTTCAAGTCATTTTTCCAAGGGAAGTGGAGTCTGGAATTCTGCAAGAACCAGAGTCTTCACAAATTAAATTGTGAAGTTTCACAGTGAACACTGGTGTATCTGCATATACACACAGCAGCATGGAGAGGCTTACCTCCCAAGGCTGGGGAGAGTGTCCTTATCAAAAAACCTCTCTATGTCCTACTTTGAGTAAAAGTCATTCCTTGAGGAATATTGCAAATTTAGGTCTTCTAAATGAAAAAATTTGACTTTATAATGTGGTACTTTTTGACCTGAATTCAGTCCTCAGGTTAAAGAAAGATTTGACAAAGGATATGACTTTTATATCACCAGAGGGTACTTTAACCAGACACCACATTGGGCTGTGGACGTAACCTTCTAATTTTTTATTCCATCAAATAAATCCAGGCTTGATTACTTTGGGGAAATTGTTTAGAATATCGCACAACTCAGCTAAGTGTCACCTTACTTTTGAAGATCAGTATTACTATGTTCCCAAGACCTGGAAATGGGTGTTTCTGCAAGTTGCTTTGTGCTTGGATTGTTCTAATCTCATCAGTAGCTTTAGAAAAGGTCAGAAATGGGATGGGGAAGTGATTCAATGGGCCAGTTTAGGTATACACGTAATTACAAGGTGAGGACTGAAAGAGCGAAGAAAGCGACTCGTATTCTTAAAATGGTAGCATGTGCTGGGGTCTGGGCTGGGAGTTTGATACACTCTCAACAACCCTGGAGAAGAGCCACTATCATGCCCATTTCACAGATGTGGAAACTAAGTTTCCAAGAGGACATATGACCTTCCCAAGTTCACCCAGTTAGAGAGTAGGATAAGCAATCAAACATTTGCCTTTACCTCATACTACCTCACAGCACCACATGCTTACAGTCAGGGAACAATTTTCTGCCTATGAATTAAACCACCTATTCTAACACCCAACTGAGAAATCTACTCAGTGTTAAGAACAAGGACAAAAATGCCCAGACCAGCTTATGACTTCAAGCTGAACTGACCGATCCTTTTTAGCAGGAGAAGTAGCACTCCTGAAATAGGAACCAGCTCTGAGCTAGTGAAGGAGGCAGGCTCCCTCAAATGTATCCTCGATTTCAGCAGGTTGCTCAGACATGCTGCCCTAGCCAGCCTCCTTCCCTGGCACCCAGTTCCCTGGACTTTCCAGGTCCCGTTCTCAAAAGAGAAAGAGACCTTTGTCATTAATAACCCCTATATACTGTGACATCAGTTAATGCATCTCCTCTCCCAGTGGTATTTGTGTTTGCAAATGTCTCCCTGAGAAGAGGAATGTAAGATTCAGCAAGCGGTATTTCAAGAGTTTAGCATCGTGGTCCTGAAGACCCCTCAAACCCCTGAGATGCCATCCCTTGGCCTCTTGTATATGCTACACCAAACCACCCACATTCTCTCAAACAACAATAAGGAAAGTAATACAGACCCACAACCCTTTCTTCTCTAGTTGAGAAATCAGAAAAACTCTGAAAACCCAAAGTTTTTGTTGTTGTTGAGCTCAACATAAACTCATTTGGTAGCAAAACCTGACAAGAAAGGTGTGAATCATTTTGTAGTCTTTATTTATGTGACTTAGTGCAAATGTTCACATTTTTGCTGGGGATGTGATGTGATGCCTATGGACTTGGTGCTTCCTGAGACCCCTCTGGAGGTGTTATATAATAAAAGTGGCCTGATTTCCACCGCACAGATGGCCTCAGGCTTTTCAGGAATGGGTGGGCGGGCCAATACTTACAGTCACAGTGGCCGTCCAAGTTGTCACTCTGTGAGTATTAAAATTCAGAGACCACTCTGAACCAATAAGTGGCAAGAGGTTTAAGGGTTGCAAATCTTTTGACTAGTTTATATGATAGCCCCAAAGCATCTCTTAAGTCCCTAGCCCTTCGGTTAGAATCTGAAGACGCAGGGAACCAGGCGTTTGGGTATGAAAGAGTTGATGCTTCAGAAAGTTCCCAAATTACAGTGAGCTGCTGAGGGAGGTGAGGAAACCATCCCTGGGCAGCAGGGCAAAATCAACATCCATTTGCTGTGCTTGGAGTGGAGTCTGAATTAAGGAGAGGAATGCATGGGCAGAGTCAGGACTAGGAATAGAAATATTTCATTTCCTGGTTCAAGAACTAGACCAGCTCGTGACTTACAATGGCTCGAGTGTCTGAACACTCCTTCTCAATGAGGATAGAAAAGCAGAGGGGGTCGGGAGAGAGGGTCATCTTACACTAACACTCAACAGGCAGGTAAAATGACAATCATTAATAAGGCGACAGTAAACTCCAAATATCTCTCTCCTCCGAGTACTTGTTCCTTTCTTTGTGTGAAGGTTTTCTGCCAAGAAAATCGTAATGACATCATCTATGCTGAAAGTCTCTTCTAATCCCATGGGCAAAACACATTCCTGCCCAGCACGAGGTGTTTTTGTATTGTAAAATCCCAAGTGTGAAAGTCATCTCTCAGCCCCTAGCAAGCAGAGGCTTGCCGTCATTCTTTCACTCACACTGATTTACAACAGTGCTGTTTCCCCCGTAGACACGAGGTGTTCTCCTGGGGAGGAAGCGTGTGTCAGTTCTGTGACTAATCACCGGGTATCCTTGCCTTGTCCAGGGACTTCTGATCCTCGCACAGTTCATCTCCCACGGGCAGCCTCCTCTCTCTCAAGCCCAGTACCGAGAAAGCCAGTTTGCTCAGATGAAGGCTGGCCCTCCCATGGCTCAACATCTAGATGAAACAGAGAGTCGATGAGTTTTAGATTTTTTTCAGTTTGACAGCTGGTCTTCATTAGCCAGCTACCTAGTAAGGTGTAGACAAAGTCACATAACAATGACTGCCAGTTACTCAGTGCCTACAGTGTGCAAAGCATGTAGCTAGCCTATTTAATCTTCATAGTAACTCTATGGGATAGTTACTATTATGTCTATTTTACAGATAAGAAAACTGAGGCCAAGAATGGGGGCCATAGAGGAACATATGTCCCTGGGGGCCAGTCTGTGTGTGCACCACAAAGAGGCTAGCCTTGGCAAATTCTATCACAGCAGCTGTAACTTGTAGGGAGGAAGGGCAAAAATGGTTATACTGCACTTGGGCTCCATCTACCCTCACTGGGTCGTGAAGATTTAGCTGTTCCATCAAAGCCAAATGGCTTGTAGTCAAAGGGCTGAGATTTAACCTAGATCTGTTTGACTAAAGCTCAGATTCAAATTGAATATCTAGGTATTGAGCACAGAGGGGCAGCCATGTGATCCAAGTACAAAGAACAGCTTACCTTGGGTTGGAGAGAAGAAGAGGGGTGCTCCTGCCAGATAGGACCGAGAGCAGAAGGTAGGAGGCCTGAGTTCAAATGAGATTTCTGACTCTAAGCATGCAAGTAATTGTAGGTCATTTTTAAGCTCTTTGAGTCTCAGTTTCTTCTTCTAGAGAATGAATATTTTGACTAGATCTTCCATGGGGTGATCTTCAGCACAAAGTCTATGACAGGGCCCATGACCTTCTGCCCAAAGAGATGGGAGGTTGATTAAGTAGGTGCACAGGCCATACCTGGGGCTGTAACTTTGCCTCCAGACCTCAGCACCGAGCCCTCTCATCCCGAGTGACAGTCCCGTAACTCTCCTCTTAACGCAAGCAGGTAGGGACCGGCCACTAAAGTTAACAGCATACTTCCTTATGGTCCCAGGGAGTTGGCAGTCTCTATATAAACACTAAAAACAATGGTCTGAATTGATTTCTGCTGAAGTCACTCAGCACAGTCAGTCTGCTCAGAATGACACTAAAAGCCGGCTCAAGTAATCCGTTAATGGCTCCATCTGCTACTCAATGATCTCAGCTTGTAGGAGAGCCCCTCCAGCCTTCCCAGAGAACACTGACTTATTCCTCAGAAGACAATTGAGTTGAAATAATTCTATGAGCTTGAAATGTTAATACAATTGATCTGGGTATTCATCTGCATGCCAGTAATCCAGGAATCTCAAGAAAAGAGGAGCAGTAGGGTCATTTTAATCTTATTCCTCTCCAACCATGCTTGCTGTGGTAGGACATCAGTAATAAATTATCTAAAAGAAACAGAACATAGGCAGACCCTAATGAAGATTTCCTATAAATCTCAACTAATGCATTCCTCATGCAGACCTGACACATGTCCATTCTGAATTTCTACTCCTCCTGGACAATGGCTACAACTAATAGCTCTGGAAAGTTCAATGGATTTGTGGTTTAAGAAAGATGGGTGATGGGAGGAGGGGGAAGGGGAAACAGATTTTCTCTAATGCCAGAAATCTCTAGGGAGAAAATAATAAAGATCTACTTCAAGACCTAGATTTTTTCCTACCACGTCTCTACCACCATTGTTACATTGATAGAGAAGTCTCATTACTTTGTAGTTAAAAGCATGTAATGGTAGAAAAACCAGAAGCCTAGTTCAATTCGGATTCAAAGGTACTGCTGTTTTAAAAGTCTTGGGTGTCTAGTGGAAGTCTGCAGAAATGGATTTGGATCCAAGCTTGGCTACTTAACTGATGTGTGACTAAATAAATTAATTAGATTTTCTGATCCTCAGTTTCTTCGTCTGTAAAGTAGGCATAATCCTATTTTGTAGAACTCAACAGAGGAAAAAAAATAAGCAAGGTTTAATCAAGATTTTTCTGTAATTCTCAGCTAACTCAGTTCTAATTCAGACTATACACATGTTCATTCTGAAATTCCTACGGTGCTTACAAAAAAGGGCAAATATTGAACATCTGATACATGACAATTACTGATAAATCTCTGTGTGCGTGTTTGTGTGTGTGCCTGTGTGTCAGATTCATTTATCTTGGCTTAGATCATAAATTTAGCACTTCTAGTAGCTAAGTAAAATAAGCTGACTTAAAAAAAATAGGATTGAACTGAGAACATAATAGTAAGTTCTCAAGAGGTCTACTTATATAATAAGTGAGTGAGTGAACAGAAGACATACTAGTGGTCTTCTTTCTTTCCTTCTGTAGTGCTGGAGAAGAAATCCACACAGCAGCCCTCCTTTGATGATGTCCACTGAGCAAATGCAGCCACTCGAGCTCTCCGAAGACAGACTGGACAAGCTCAACCCTCGTTGTGGCCACTTGGGTAAATGGTCCAGTGTGGCTGTCAGTGGTGGAAGTCAGAAAGGGGGTGTCTCTGCCATTTGGTTTGCCAGCAAGTCAGAGGGAGGCCCCCTGCAACCCGATAGTGTGTGACTTCTGGTGACAGCCAACACCAGATGGACAGGCAAATAGCCATGGGTCTGCGGGGTCTGCCATGTAAATATTAGCAGAAGCACTGGAGAGACGTTCATTGGAATTGAAAAAGAGAGAGAAAAGGCATTGTCCTCTTTTTTGGGTCTGACAGTCCCAGGCAGAGCATTTTTGAGGCAATAAATGGAATGTGGCTGCATAGCTTGTTTCCAGTATTTCCCGGCATACTTACACCCCATGTGCAGTGCCAATAAAATATTTCAAATATCTCTCTTTGCCTATCAAGACGGAATTTTAAATAGCCTTTTTCTGCTTTATTGTCAATCTGTTTCCTTTCCAGAACTGACTTTTTGCATAACCTTTGTAATGAAAATACCAGAAACATTTCTGCCTCTACCCATTTCTAAAAATGAGACACTCAGACTTTTGATGGATGGGCCTTTTGCATATTCATAGCCTTTGTTTATGCCTCGCCTGGTTATGACTCCCCGCCCCGCCTCTCCCCTCTACCCATTTGCCATCAAGATATTTTATATTCAGGATTTCTCCAAAAATGAGGAAAAGTGGAATTAAAGTAAATGTCAAGATTGAAGGAAATGTCTCGCTGTCTGTACGGGGCCCCGAGTCGCATCCCCAGGTTGAATGGTGACGCCTGGCTGATCCATAGCCAGCCTGAGACCCCACAGTTGGGCAGCACCCATTCTGAGCCACTTTCATTCATTCCACAGATGTCCACAGTATGTAAAATATGGGGGAAATTAACTGTGCTAAGCGGTCATAAATTTTTAAAATTACATTTTCAACCAGGCATTAAGATGCATAGTCCCAAGAGCCTGGTTTTCAGCCTGATGCCATAACCTGCCAGCAGTGAAACCTTCAGCCTTTTAGCTCGCCTTCAGTTCCTTCATCTGCAAATTAGGGGTAATAATAGTACCTTCCCTCGTGGGCATGGTGTGAGAATTAAATGAGATAATACATTCAGGATGGTGTGACTATGTAACAGCTAGTGAAACACAGCTTTTCTACGGATGATCCAGAAAAGGCATTGGTCCGTCCCACACACTAAAATGACGTGATGTCACCTAATATGTAAGTAGTACTCAGTAAACTCCCCCCTCGCCTCCTTTTTTGGTGTGTGTGCATTTAAACTTAAAAGCATATAGTCCAGTGCTGTATACATAGTACAATTTCATAGAACAGGAATAGACTGAGAACCTCACTACAAGACCAAAGAGAGCACCGGGCTGCGCACTGGCCCTGGGGCTCTCCACCGCGAGCAAGGCTTGAGCGAAGGATTTTGCAAAGGAGCATTTGGCACCGAGAACCTGTTCTCCCATCAGCAATGTGACTCAAACCCACTCTGTGGCTTGCTTAACAGTGTTTTATAGTTCCTCTTTGCCTTGATTATCCCTCCTATTTGAGTTCTGTTCATTTGGAGTTTTATAGAATTCTAGTTTTCCCTTTTATGACATGTATCCGTGCACGCAAGGTCGTCTGTAAGAGAGGCCACAATAAATACATACTTTTGTTTTTCAGACCAAATGACTTCTATCCCTCTCATCAGGTGTAACGAAACCACCCAGTCTGTGACTGGACCCTTACTTATGTAATATTCTCTTTTTTTCTTTACATCTTGAAAAATCAGATGATCTTTCAGACCAGTTTATTAAGGACTGTGAGCTCAAAAAGAAGCCAAGAAAAGGCAAAAATGCACAAGTCGCCCTGAATGTTGAGTCAGACCAGAAAAAACCAAGAAGGAAAGATACACCGGCCCTGCACATCCCGCCTTTCATACCAGGTAACGGACAATGAGGTCAGTTTGCACATTTGTGAAAGAAAACCGCTGGCCACTAATCATGTTGGCCTTACAATTGTTTTCCTTAAATATTTGGATGTTTTTAAATCATTGGTACAATCTCTGCATTTGTCTTAGTTACAATAAAGCCAGTCGCTATAACATAAATTCCAAATGATTAGTGGGTAACACGATACAAGTTTACTTTTCACTCAGCAGTGGAAGTTGAGGGTGGGGGAGGCAGGGTCTGCTCCAAACAGTCATTCAGGGACTCAAGCTGAGGGAGGTTCAGACATCATCCGTACATGTCTTCTAAAGTCACCATGAGCATGGGCATCCAGCAGGTACGGGGCAGACAGAGCGGAGGACTGGGAGACCTGCAGGCGGCACACGTCGTGTCCTTCAGTCACAGGCCTCGCCTGACTGCAAGGGAGGCTGAGAGATGCCGCGCAGCTGCGTGCCCGGGAGAAAAGCAAAACGGTTTGGTGAACAGCTAACGAGTCTCTACAACCTTGCATGTGACATGTGACATTCTCTGGCTTCCAAAAGTTTTGTCTTATTTCCTTTACTCCTTCCCCCCAGGCCATTTATTTAACGTCTTCTCTATTCACAACCCACTCGGAGAGATACGAAACAAACAGAACACAGCACTTTCTGGAAAGGAAATTTCTTTCCACTTTTTTTTCAATTGAAGTATAGTTGGTTTACAATGTTGTGTTAATGTCTGGTGTACAGTATAGTGATTCAGTTATACATATATTTATAATCCCTTTTCATATTCTTTTTCATTATAGATTATCACATGATACTGAATTTCGTTCCCTGTACCATACAGTAGGACCTTTTTGTTTTCTTTCAGTTTTATAAGAAATAAAAGAAACACATAAATAGCTGAAATATGCAGGAAGAAGGAACATCATAATGGGGGTCTTCAGATAAGGACCCCGGGAGCTCAGGCTGGGCAGTGAATTGTAGAGTGTGAATTTATACAGGAGACTGTATTTAGAGAGTTTGTAAATGATGGAGAAAACATTCACGCATAGAAGAGAGGGGACGAGGCAGGTGGGTGGAAGTAGAGAACACTTTAAGTCATTGGAGAGTGTAGCACATAGTGGTGGAACAGGAAATGATCCATTGCTATGCAGGGGATGGACTTTGGGGGCAGACAAACCCGGGCTGTATTCCTTGGGCGCCTGTCTTTGCCTCACTTTCCACAGCCCAGTGATGGTGTTAGTAATATTAAATCCTTCAGGGTTTGGTGGGGCTAAAATGAAATGAGACATGTAAAACCCTTTGCATGGAGGAAGTTCTCTGGTGTTGCCTCAGTCGATACTAATTCTTATTATAAAGAAACTGCTTTTATTAAGTTTGAAAAGACATACTGACTGCCATCACCAGGTGTATGTGCAAATATGCACTCCTTGTGTATTAGGATACACGTATTTGACCCTGTTTCTCCCTCTGTTCCCCTAACTATGCAGGTGTGTTCTCAGAACATTTAATTGAAAGATATGATGTCCAAGAGAGACATCCAAAGGGCAAAATGAGTCCAGCTCTTCATAACACTGACCTGGAACAGAAAAAGCCAAGGAGAAAAGACACACCTGCCCTGCACGTGTCCCCCTTCGCAGCAGGTAAAAGAGCTGGTGCAGGGCATTTGCAGGGGGCGGTGGGAACAGGTCAAGAGCCTTACCATCTGGAGGTGCCACGGGCATGGCCTTTGTCCCAGCCCAGCAATCTGTGTCTCACAGAAGTGCTCAGGGGAGGAACAGAATTTACTGCTGCCTTTCATGTTTACCTTCACTGGCAGCTCCCCTGGGGCTGACTTGGAGATGGGTGAGGATCAGAGCATAACTCATGCTTCAGCAGAACTGGTCAAATTCACTGAGCTAATGAAATAGAAATGTCAGTGGGTCCTTGAAAGAAGTTTAAATATCCTCCTCCCCAGCCTTCCATGAGTCATGTGTCCTACGGCTGACGGCTGACTCTCCCAAGACACCTGGATATATTGACCAAATCCTCAAAGCAAGAGGGAGAGAGAGGGAGAAGCAGAGAAAGAGAGCTGCAGAGATAATGACAGCTATATTAGTATGTGTCAAACCCAACCAAAAAATCTTGCTGAACTGTGTGCACAACCCCATGCCATAAGGCCACCAGTGTGTGAGGTGTAGTCTTGTCCCTGAGAATTTTATGTACAGGCTGGGGAATAAGACATGTACACTCATGACTAGAGTGTGAGACGGAGTGTGTGTATGCATGTGTGTGTGTTTTATTTAGATAGTTGGGGGTGGGAGAGTGGCAGAGGAGAAAATGTACTAATGTTTATTGAAACCCTGTTAAATGTTAGGTACTAGGTTTGGCATGTCTCATGGATTTTTAAAAACCAACTGAATAACACAAGAAAGTAGCTATCATCTCCCTTTACTGAGAGAGAATGTAACTCTAAAGTCTTCTGTTGATGAACTTGATGGATGGGTGGCTGATTAGCTAATGGATGATGGGATGATTGGAAGGATAGAAAGTGGATTAAATTATGCTCATGACCAAGCACGATTACGTGACAGAGCTGGGGCTCTGACGCAGAACTGTCTCATCTGTGAGCAGTTTTTCACTGCACCATGATGCAGTTTGGACCTGTAGCATTACAGCAATCCAGAAGGGACACTTTGGGGAGGAAATTTGGTTGTTATTATAAAACCGTATTTTCCCATTGCTTCATTTAGTAAAGAAAAAATCGAAAGACACCTCAGATGATATCATGAAAAGGCAGTCAGGGGTGCAGACAGGGCTACTGATTTCTGAGAAGAGACAGGCAAGGAGGCAAGGAGCATAAGGAGGCACTTGTCTGGAGAAATGGACCAAGGACCTGTTGGGAGGGTCTGAACCTGCCTCCGTCCTGCTTCTCAGGTTACAGGCGCTCCTAGCTATATTGATCCTCCAACCCATCACACGTTTCCTCCCAGCTCTGCCTCTGTCCACGTTCTAGTCACCTTTTAAGACTCAGCCAGCTTAAAATCTGTGCCAGCAGACCTTCCAAGTCCAAAGTGAAACTTGCTTATTACGAACTAACTCTGTATTAGACATGGGCATGCAGATCCCCAGACTTTGCCCTCTCCTCTAGTGTTGGCCTTATTCGTGTTGCTGTTATTGTAACTGTCCTTTACACTGACTTACATCAGAGACTTTCCTGATGAACTCAGGAGAGCTGGCCTGGGAGTGCCCTGTTGCTGGTGTTGGCCTTGACCTCTGGCCCAGTCCCTCCCAGACAGCAGCGCTCAATCTGTTGATTCGATATTCCATTTAACAATCATGATTCGGCAGTTTCAAGTTCTCCATTAGGAGACATTGTTTTCTGCTGATTCTTGTATTTGTTTTCATTGAAGTCCTTCTGGAGGAAGACTTGGTAGAGGAACAAAAATGTTTATGGACAGAGGGTTACCTTAGGACACAGCATTGAACATGGGCTTTGGAGTCAGAAAAGCATCGCTTTGATCTCTGGTTCTTCTCCACTCTAGCTTTGTGACCCTGGGCAACTCAGGTTACAGGCACTCCTACCTATACTGAAGGAACTATAAGTCTCCCTCATTTCATCCACCTCTGAAAGGAGAACAATGAAATCTGTCTCCCAGGGTTGTTAACATAATTAAATAAAGTGTATAAAGCACGTAGCACAGTTCCTGGCTTATTGAAAGTCCTCCAAAATGTTAGATCGCCTCCATTCTCTTTTCAATGTTATATTTTTTTGAGATAAGTCAAACCATTTTTAAAGGTGAGACTTTTTCTAGCCACAATGGTTTACCTCTCCATAGCAACCTGCAGATTCAAGGAACTTCCTAAAATGTTGAGCTCTGTTTCTCTGGCTATGGAGGCTGCCTACACCCCAATATCGACATCCTAAGAGAGCAGCTTCCCAGCTGAATAAAAAATGTTTATCAAACAATGCAAAGTACATAAGAGTTGGGGAGGGGGTTGCGTATTCATAGATTCTAAACACATTATAGAATTCCTTGAATCAGCAGATCCCTGTGTCACAAGTATTTGCAATTATAGATCGTGTTCGATGATTCTAGCTTTTATTAGCATATTAGCTAGAGCGCTTTATTTTTGAAGAGCCTTTTAGTATCTAAAGATTTGGCAGTAATCGAAATGCTAGTTAAGCTGATAAGGATAGAGCCTTCAGCAGATGTTCAGAGAGACTCACATTGCTTCTAATAAGGGTGTTGAGAGCAACTCACAGAAAAATGCGCTCCAGAGGCATCTCCTCTCATTAGCCCTTGGCAAGTGAAGACTGGACAAGGATTCACTCTCCTCTAAATCTCTTGCTAACTACCTCCATCCCCAAGGTTAATGAGCTTCTTTGACAGTTTCCAACCACCAGACAACTCCTCTGAGCAGTGAGGAGTCATCTTGGACTTCTTTGCCAGCCCGAGGTTTGCTCCCAACGTGGCCTGCAGTTGCAGGGCCAAGTGACTTCACAGCAGGGAGCACTGGGCTGGGATTGGTCAGATCTGAGTAGCCAAGACCTGCTGAAGAGGAAATGAAGCCTTTAGTTGAGGCCTGTGGCAAAAGGAACCAGGAAAAATATTGAAGCATTAAAGAGAAGCCTCTTAGAAAATTGGCCCATGAGCTTTGAACACTTAGAGATCAGAGCTCAACATTGTACTTGTAAAAAGGAGACTGATGTGTCCTTTGAAATTGCCCCCCTCTTCTGTCCCACTGGGAACAAAGCACCCTCCCTGATGTGGTTTACGAGGAGCTGGGGCTGCCTTAGATCCAAGGCACCTGTAATGCAGGTGAGCAGCTTTAGATGGTGCTCTGGGTCCATCCTGGCCTAGAACAGCTTGCTGCAAGGCTATTTGGCCCTCAGAGACCTTGGACTGACAGGTTTCACCTTTAAAACATACTAAGCTCTAAGAAGCAGCTAAGTTCCCTACACGCTCCTACATAGAGAGTGGAAGGGAAGGAACCAACATTCCTTAAATCCCAACTGTATTCCGAGTCCCGTGCTAGGGGTTAGAGTGTCCTTTGGGAGCCTCACAGAGCGGCAAGGAAGACGGATGTCTTGTCCAATGACTCCTACAACGTGAAGGTGCTTTCATGGAGGTCCGTGTGAGGTGTGGCTGAGGCATGAAAGCATGTTGGCCTAAATCTATCATGGCAGCATCGCCCCCTGTGGGAGAGACAAATTATGTTTCCTCTAGTTTTATAGATGAACAAACTGAGGCTCAGACAGGTTACGTGACCTGCTCCAAGTGGAATGGCCACCAAAGGTAAAGCTTTCTGGCTCTAGAGCACATTCCTTCACTAACACACCTCCTTCCACAGGAAAATGTGAGGATCAGGACTGGATCAGATATGATAGAAACCAGACAGGCTGGTGTTTGTCATTCTTCATTCATCTTCAAGTGACCAAAGCCAATGATGTGAAGCATCAAGAATAAGAATAGATGCTACTGATTTCAGTGTCATCCTAAGCAATGAGATCCATGAAATCAAGATTTTGATGAGTTACCATATATATTTTTCATTATAAGACATTCAAGTGAATGCTGAACTATACTTATACAAATGCTAGTTCACTTTCCACTTGAGATTATCTCCTATGTCCCCGTGGAAAGCCAAGCCCACTTTGCAAAGGGCTGACCTTGGTGATGAAACAGCCTCCTCCCTTCTTCAAAATCCTAGGATTTTTTTTTTTTTTTTTTCCCAGATCATGCATGACTAGGTTTCAAGGATACCCAAAATGCCCAGAAAGTTGACTGGGATCTGGGAGTTTAGGGTTCTTGTCCACTTTGACTCCAACTTGAATTTGGTTTAATGTGAAAAAGTGTCAAGAAAGGAAGGATGGAATGCGTGGGGGCTCAGCATAGCTAGCTCTGTGTTCTCCTACCAAGAGAGCGTGAATTCTAAATAAAAATCCAACCCTCTATGCGGCTGATCTAAGAGAATGATACCCCCCACCGTGTTTCATATGTGATTTATGTGAAAGCCTCAGTATCAGCCAGCCTCCTGAAAGTGTTTTTCTCCTCCAATAAATATCAGCTAATTGGTAAAGAACCCATATGAACAAACTAGGGACTGAATCAAATGAATAGTCATTAAGATCAACACATGGCTTCCATTAATTTGCCACTGTTGAATGGAGTCCAGTGTGGTAGAAAGGCCTCTCGTGGTGCACGACTCTCCTCCCTCCAGTTTAGATCTTTGTGAAATCCTTCATGAATGGAAGAGTCTCTAATTATGAGGAGGATAGGGGGCCGGTGCAAGGCAGTGGTGGGGAAGCAGAACTGGCTGGCTGGGGTGAGAATAACAGAAAGCATGAGGGCTGGCCTTGGATCACAGCTTCCTTTCCTTTGATTAAGATAACCACTTCACAATTCACAGGATAGCAGAACCGCCCAGACCTCCTGGGATGGTCTTCTCTGGGCTGATCAGTCCAGAAAATGGTGTTCAGGTTACTGAATTTCACAGACCAGTGAACTTTTAAAAACAAGATGCTGTGGAGCCAAACATGGAATCAGGATCACAACTTCGAATTTTGCCTCGTGAGGCTGCTGAAAAAACAACCAACCAACATCCTTAAAATTTCATAGAAGAGAAGCTATTTCAACCCCAACTCCAAAGAAGAAAAAAAATCATCCCGAAGAACTTTTTAAATTGTAGCCATAGAGCTGTATGAAAAAGTCACCACACTTTCCTTTTTTTCTCGTTTTGCTCTAAACCACGTAAACTTTCTCATCTACCAGCACTGACATTTAGAAATGACACGTTCAGAGTCTCAGCTCAATATTTTCCCCAGATGTTAGTAAAATGTGTTTAATTTGACTTCACGAGGCTTACTAGTTCTTTTCAAAGGGAAAATAAACTAGCAAACCGTGGAAGGAAAGCAAAAACTAGGTTGCTCACAGGTGTAGCACTGTGCTCAGCATTATTACGCACTTCTTATTTGTCACAATAACCCTTTATGTATTAGTGCCCTCATTTTACATACAAGACAATTTAGGTCTGAAGGTGTTAACTGGCCCGATACAGATTAAGTGAGTGGTAAAGAGTTGGACTCCAAAGTCCATATGCTTTCCTTCCTACTGCTGTAAATTTAAATGCAGAACCAACAGAAGGTGAAGGTTGTCTCTGACTCCCAAGTTGAGCATCTCTTGTAACCAGAATAGTGTCCTCATTGAGCCACAGGTCCTCTGGGAAGGCCCAATCAGGCCACCCAGCTCCCCCTGTCCCTGTCGGCACCATTAGTAGGTGGTTTTGCAGACACTAAAAGGTTTCTGGGTTGCCGTGCTCCTGTGCACGGTGTCTTTGCTGTAAGGTTGTCTATTGTTTTAATTAGAGGCACTTAATTGCAGATCTGTGCTTTGTTTTGCAGGTGTGACACTGCTCAGGGACGAGCAACCCAAAGTGATCATGGAAGATGATGAAAAGGATGGTGACAAGATAGCTATTTAAAGATATTTCCCCCGAGACCACTTATAAAATAGGTTAGATTGGTTCCCTATGGTGACCTAGAAAAAATAGAGTTGTTTCTGCTTTCATTTTGTCATAGTCTGCCTTTAAGACCCAGACACCTTTTCCCCAGGAGGCATCCTCTATCAGATTGCCAGTCACCTCTTTGTCTCTCTCTTCTCCCTTGAATCTGGTTTCTGTCCCCACCTCTTAAAGTTTCATTTTCTGATGGGATGGAAAGGAAGCAGATCACCCTAACTTGGGAAGTAACAGGGAAAGCTGTAGTGCTCAGCGTCTGCATCTTCCTGATCGATTCCTGAAGCAAAGAACATGGATAACATGGGAATCCTTTGTTTCCAGGTTTGTGCTGCTGAGCAGGACTCGATTTCACATCATCCAAATGCCAGTTCAGGTGGGGGCTCCCTGCTGCCAGGTAGTGACGTGGAAATATTTGGGTTCTAACTCACTGATTGTTTTGGAGAACATGGTCTTTTATCGCTTTTATCCTTTCTTACGAGCCCACATGTCTATGGTGACATACCTACCTGAGA
Source organism: Camelus bactrianus (assembly GCF_048773025.1). Classification (NCBI taxonomy): domain Eukaryota; kingdom Metazoa; phylum Chordata; class Mammalia; order Artiodactyla; family Camelidae; genus Camelus; species Camelus bactrianus. The sequence continues at coordinate 39,817,611 of NC_133545.1, read as the reverse complement.
TCCTCGTAACTGATTCCCTAAAAGTGAGTATAGAAGCTGGAGGAGTCAACCCGGGCAACCATGCCTTGGCTGAAAATACCACAGATAGAGAGTGCTGGTCTGTCTGGGAAGCTTAACAATATACCCCATTTACTTAAAAAAAAAAATGCTTAACCATGTTGTCCTGAACTTTGTGCATTGTGCCACAAGTGAACTATTACTGATGACAGGTAAAATGCCAATGTTTGTGATGAATTTGCTTTTAAAAAGCTTAATTGAGGTCCATGGATGTCCGTTCCTATACTTTTAGCATTCTCACTTATTTAGACCCCAACATGCTTTCTTGGGTGAGAGGGAAAGACGTGTGTTAGCTAGTGAGCGGGGGTCTAAATATGCCCCCTGCCCCAGCCTGCAGCCTGTGCTGCAGTGGAAAGGCTTTGCCCCAGGGCCTCGTCCACCAGGTGATGGACATGGGGAGAAAAAGAAAGCTATTGTTCAAAAGTATAAGGGTGGATATTCAAACAGATCCTGCCTAAAATTGATCATTTGGAAGTTCTGTGTATACCCTGACTCCAACAGTTTATTAATCCCTTCTGTCTGTCTTTCTGTCCTTCTCACAAATGTGGGAAAGATGCTGGACCCTGCTGGTAATAAAGATGCTTCTTAACAAGCATCTCTATGTCCTGTGCATTTCTCCAAAAAAACACCCTATTTACTTACAATTATAAAGAGAAGAGGTTGCAACAGAGACCAGAGGATTGTTTTGTTTGTTCTTGACCCACAGAGTTTTTTAAGTGTTTGAATCAACCCTTAATACTTAACAATCCAATCAGGAGAATTTACATAAAATTTTAGGTTTCCAGATTTTCTTGGAAAACCGCGTCAGGATCTGGCAACCCGAGCCAGGTTAGAGGCGTGTCCGCCTCGGCTATTGCTGAGCATAGACGCCCTTTTAGGAGAAACAGACATTCTCCCGCTCGCCCTCTGCCCCACTGGGCCTGTCCCACCCACTGACATCACCCTCCAGCCCTCACATTTGAATTTGGAGCCCCTGGTGAAGACCCAGACTTTGTGTCCCTAATGATCTCTGACCTCTTTGATCCCCGGGCTCCACTTGCACTCCTGGTGGCCCCAATCCCAGCTTCGGGAGGAGGGGAGTAAGACTGTGGCCGGGCTGCTGGTGGAGGCAGGCGTAAGTGATGAAACAGGCCACCATCAAGGCTTTAAGAAGCCAGATGCTGTCACATGTATGTGGGTGGTAGGATCATATCACCACCAAGGGATTCTTAGCAGGAAAACACAGGTGACTCTCAGCCTATCAGCTTTGCTGTAGAAGCCTCGTGTGCCTGCAGCCTTGGCCACGGGGTGTGCTCAGTAAACCCGCAGGTGCTCAGAAAAGCTCTCCTGTTTCTGACTTCCTGGGGTGGGGTGGGAAGTAGACAGTTGCAGAGACAAAGGCCTTAGGTTCCAGCCTCAACTGCGCGACACTGAGCAGGTCCCTGGAACTCTCTGAGTCTGTTTCTTTATCTTTAAAATAAGGATAATAATATCCACTTTGCCTCCTTCACAGTCTGAGAATTAAATGAGATAATGTGTGGCAAAGGGCTTAGTAAGCTTAAAAGGCCTGTTTATGTGTAACAGGATAATTTTAAGACATTTTCAGAGCGTGAACTGTGCCTTTTCTATTGCCAAAGCCGCATGGCCTGGGTATTAAATAAGTAGCAGTTCTGTGGACTTTATCGCAGGATCTGAAGAAGTACTTCAAGTAGGGAGATCCCATTGCTTATGCAGCCTGAACTGAAAGGCCAGCCCTCGTCTTTTCGGGAAGATGGTCTTTGTCATACTCAAAGGAGCACGCACAGAAATGGTGAGGGACAAAGCTGGGCAAGGCATCTACCCAATGCTGGACGTCACTGAGTGATTTGGATTGAAGCCAGATCTCCCTCGCTTCCCTTGATCTATGTGGCCCTTTTCTGGGCTGGTAAATTAGAGGTTTAATGATTACGATTGCATTCCGATCAAAGCAGTTCTCAGTACATTATGAATAACTTCCCTCTAACCAAATAACCGTTATATTAAGAAAATAAGAGCATCAGTGGTGGCTCACTCGGAAAGAAGGTCCCAGTCAAAAGCATCGCAACAGAACCGGCAAATCACCTGGCCGTCTGTTCATTCTGAAGGCATCTACCCCAAGCGGGGGCTGTCCGAGATGAGGCACCAGACAGGAAACACATAGCTCTCTTTCAGTAGCTCCACACAAGACCAGTGCCTTCATTTAGATCCGGATTCTCTTTAGAAGCTGCTGCCTGAGATCACACAGCCAGCTTCTAATGCTTAATGATCACCTGGAGAGGCGGAAGCTGGTGCTGAAGGATCTGGACAGGACCATAAAGGGCTCAAGCAGCGCTTCCTTTTAAATGCAGTTAAGTGGACTTTCCCTCCCAAGCCTGTGTTGTCCTCGTCGTTTTCTTGAAACAAGGATAGGCTGGGATGGCATGTGGTTGTGAGAACAAGTTAGTCAAGCAATGACTTTTCCTAGCTACGTGGATTGTGTAAACTCTCTGTCATCTGGTGTCAGTGAGGCTCCCTTGCCACTTATAATTTGTACGTGTTTCTCAGAAAACTCCACAAGGTAGTGAATGAATGCCCAGGAAATAGATGGACTGAAAATCTCCTCCTTCTGGTCTCCCAGACACAGGATTGCTTTTGAACTGGCTTTAAAGTATCATCTAGAGAAGTCCAGAACACTGTAATGACCATAATTCCTGACCCCAAAAAATCAGGGCAGGAGACTCTACAGATAAGTGTATTTACGAGAAAAACAATGTCGTATTTGAAAAACAATGTAGTATTTGAAATAAGCTCTTTCCTGGAAAAATCCAAGATATCAGCTTACCTTTCTCAAAAAGAAAAGGCTAGGTATTTCCTAACTTATGGTGTCAGGTCCTTCCCACAAGATAAGATTCCTCATCTTTCAGGAGACTTGCTGAGAAGCAGCAGCAGAAAGTGGAAGATAATGTGCTCATCCTAACCTAAGTCACTCTTCCAGTCTGGTGCCAAATGTGAACTTTTGAGAGTTGAATAATAACAGTGAACTACAAGTCCTTACAATTCTGTGCCAGAGCTCCAGAAAAACAACATTTATCTATCAAGTCATATATAAACTATATTTTAAATGTATTATGTAATCACTACATAAATAACATCCTTCATGAAAAGAACAGTGTGGCCTGAGCGCTTACCTTTGTTCAGTCCTTTTCCTCTGTCATCTCATTTGATTCTCAAAAGCAATCGTATGAAAACTAAATAGGCAGGGAAACTGACTTGGAGGAGAAGCCAAGATGGGGACCCTGAGCTCCTAGCCCGGTGTTACGTGTGTAGTATGGAATTGTTCTGAAAATCCCCATTAAAGCAGGGTCCAGAGTAGAGAGATAGTTAAAGAGGGAGGTTTTATCAGTGATCCAGAAAGGAGTGAATTATAGAAGTGGTTCCCTTTAGTGACTTTTCTCTGCCCTCTCTGTGGAGATGCATTTCTGAATAAGTAAGTGCATGAATAAACACGTTCCACTTCCCAACATCCAAAATTTAATCACGGCCAGCTGACCCCTGTGCATTCGGGAAAGGACCGCATTATTTTTGCCTTCCCACTCCACTCCATCCTTCATGTCATCCATTCTCCACTTTGCAGCTGGAGTGACTTTTCTCAGAACATGCATCTGACGCTGCGTGACCCCTCCTTAATATCGTCTCATTGCTCAGAATAAAGGCAAAGATCTCAAGCCTGAGCCTTCTCCCTCCAGCCTCCTGTATGCTCCAGTGACATTCACCTCCTGACCTCCCTAATGTGTGAGGCTTCCCTCCGCCACCGCATCCTGCCACTGCTAGGGACGCTCCTCTCCCATCCCCCCCATCCACACCCTCACCCTGGCCCCAGGACACAGTGAGGTCCTGCTCATCCTTCAGAGCTCAGCAAAATGCCACTTCCTAGGGGAAACTCTTCCACGCCTTTTTGACCAGATCAGGTTTCTCCCTCACTTGCTTGTTCTCCTCCATAGTCTTTATCCCTTTGCATGATCATCCCTGTGTGAAACTGATGAACATCTGTCTGCTCACTATTGTGCAAGGTCCGTGAACACAGGGATTGTTGGTTTTATGTCAGTATCCCCTATACCTGGCAGAGAATCTAGCATGATGTAAATGCTCCAGAAATACCAGTCAGCGAGTGAGCGAGTGAATGAAGTTTGTAAGAAGCCAAGCCTGATAGTGCAAGCAAGATTGCCAGGCCATCTGCCTACCTGGAGGATCCCAAGGTTACTAACTCCTGCAACAGACCAGGGAGCCACTGCCAGCTGAATGCAGACATCAGTCAGAGCAAGCTGGCCTGCTTCCCGGAAGCCAGGGCTTCCCTTTATCCTCAGGGAGTCAATTAGCTGCCCACCTCCCCAAGAACAGAATGAATCACCCTGTCACGTGGGATCGAGGACGCCAAGAGTTCAGACCCTGTGTGCCTGGGTCTTGGAAGAATTCACATTTGCCCGGAGGTTCACTAAGACCTGTTACCAGAAGTCCTGACCCTTTGACGGTGTTGTACAGCCAAGGACCGACTGCCCGCCTTGGGGCTGGGCTCCTGGCAGCTGGGCGTAGAGGAAGGAGCGCTGTGGACAACCTTCTGTAGCTGCAGGCTGCCAGGCACCCAAGGAAGCTGGTGTGGGCTTGTCATAGGTCCTGGGATCGCCTTGGGGGAAAGTGCCCGAAACACCGTCTGGTGTAAGTAGAGTCAAGGCTGTGACCCTGCCTAGGGTTCTCCAACCAGAGCCTTTATACCAAACTGACCCTCAGTTCCCAGCAGCAGTGACGCAAGCAAAGGTAAGTTGGGAGACAGGACATTTGAAAGAAGCATGTGAAACCTGGAGACGAGGTGGCGAGGCTGTGTGCTGGAGGAGAGGTTGAGTCCAGTGGTAGATCCAGGTTCTGGAATTTTCAATAGCTGGGTCCTTTTCTTCTGTGCTGTCTTTAGCAACTTACCAGAAATACTTCCTGATGGCAGCCTGACTTTCCCTCTTCCCTGAACACTCTGTGGCTCCCAGTCACTGCCAGCACTCAAGAGAGCACATGCTAGTGAGGCCCCAAGTTTAAGCTTCATTAATTTCCTGGTAAATCGCCCTTAGAAGGCAAGAGTCAGGTGCCTGCCTGTACTGGGGGGGAAAGAGGGCTGCTGTGAACCTGGGCACCTGTTTCTATCAACTTTTTTTGTGGTGGTTCTCAAATATCATATATTCTCCACACACTTTCATTAACCATTTTTTCTTAGTAGGATGATTGATGCAATGAAAAGGTGAACATTAATAAGACAAGAGTACCCATTTCAGGAAATTCAAAAAAGAAGTCTTCCCCCATTTCTTGTAGCGCTGACGAGGTCGTCTTTCAATGCTGAGTGACTGACACAACTCCTTACTGCCCTGGTCAATGCTATTGTAATTTCTTGGTGCCGAGTTCTCACGTGTCCCGGGAAACATAGCTCTTTCATTGACATGATCCCTCCATCCTCTCCCCAGCCACACGTGGCCCTCCCACCCCATCCCATTGCATGACCACGTGGCTCTTTGTTCTGTCTGACAGTAGGGGGAACAAGAATGAATCCCACCCATTCATGGAAATGAACCATCACATGTAAGAGAGGCTCGAGGCCTGCGCGCTGCCCTAAGCCTTCTACTCGGAAAGAAAACAGGTGCCATGGCCAGTCCCGCTCCTCCCTAAGCCCTTAATCCCACAGTGAACTTCTTGCTTCCATTATCGAGTGTTCGGGGGCTCCTGTAGTCGAAGGGTAATCGTGCTGAGAAGGCCCACGTGTGGAACACGTAGAATCTGAAGTACCAAATGGGGGTGTGGCAGGAAGCCCCGTGGTCCCCCACCCCCACTGCGCCTCCTCCCCATCACCTCCTTTGGTGGCCTTTAAGGAAACCCTAAGACTCTGCCAAGCTGGGTCAGAAGCACCGTAACTAGATAATTAGGAAGGCCAAACATTCTTTCAGCTGAGAGTCCTCCGTTCACACTCAGCCCCAAGCTCCCGTGCCGAGTGGGAGGAGGGTTTCCATTGTGTGGGTAATGTATGGGTTTTAATATACGCGTTTGCCAGCTCCATCTTTGATACACCCCGTGCATTTCTGAATAGGAACAACGTCCCCGGCGATTCCTCAGTCTGAGCAGCAGCCAAACCTGCAGTCGCTCTCCCATTGAGCAACGCAGAAAGCCAGCAATAAAAAAACTAAATAGCAAATCAACAGGGTGTAGTTCTTGAACAAATGCACATTCATAATTTGTAACTGTGTAGTGATAAATCCCCTCCTAGAGCTTTGCTCTAACGACCCAAAACAGAGAGGAAGCTTTTATTTTTTTTCTCCATTTGGGTATTTGGTGATGGAACAATGTACACTTGCCAACAGTACAAATATTGGTACTTTTTAGGACTTTAAAGCATTATATCAGATGCAGTGGCATCACAGAGAATCAATTTTACCAAACCCTGCCTCTGCCACACCCACACGCACACGCACACGCACACACACACACAAAATCCTCCAGCCACAGGTATTAATTTTAGAGAGAATAAAGTATTCTTAATTTGCCCCAAGAGGTTTAAAGACACAGGCTCAGTCACCAAATCCCCAAGTAGAATGCTTGTCTGTAGACAGGAGTGTAAGCATGTAAGTCTCAACCCAAATGCTCTTTCCAATCAAGCCAGGCACACGTGGTTGGCGAAAGGCAGTGCATTCTGGGCGTCCATTTCATTTCAATCTCAACCCTGATCAAGAGAAGTAGGAGAAGAAGTCAACAGAAGGAGAATTCCAGAGCAGAGATGGTTTGTCATTCATGAGAGGATCTCAGCAACGGGGCTCATTTATCATGGTGCTTAAGTGAGGAAATAACACCCAGTGATCTGGAACAGCACTGACCCTCAGCTAAGGAACAGCTTCCTTAACTGAGAATTTGTACCTGGGAAGCAACTTAAACCTAAGCCTCGTTTGGTCCCCTCCTGATGATTTAGGGGATGGGGAGGACCTGCCTGGGGAGGTGAGGGTCCTCTGATGTTGATTACTGTAAGCCAGCCTGTTCCAAGGGACGCTGTGCCTCAGGGAAACCCCCTTATCTCCAGGAGCTGTGTGCCCCGCCCCACATGTAGTGAGCCGCTCTGGGGATGGGTGGGCACACCTGGGAGAGGAGGACTGGCGGGGCAGGTAGGTCAGTCTACACCTGTTGATACTCACACCTCCCACCGACCCTGGCCAGGCTTGAGAACAAAGCTCCTGTTTCCCCGTCACATCAGCTCTTCTTCTGCCACAAAATGGTCATGGAGTAATTATTTACACAGGATGATGGGGGTGGAAGAAGAAATGGTACTGTTAGGGGCGTTTCTCTGGCTTATCTTCATCCACAGCATCCTGGCCTCTCTAGCTGCTCCTCTCCACTCCCAGCCTCCGAATCAGACAGATCTGCACACCGGCCAGGGGACCATCACCTGTCTCTCTAAGTGGCTCTCACTATGTCTGCATTTCTTTCTCAGATCCTTCTGCTTCCTTCTTACTTCTGTCCTCTTCAGCGTTAGGTTGAGAAGAGGCCACAGTCCCTGCTGGATCATCATTTTACTGCTATTTACTTTTCCAAGTATAACTGGTTTAGTGAACCGTCTGAACCCAATGGGCACAGACAGAAGCAACTTTGTATTTCTCCTGCCTCTGCCGTCCAGTATGCTCTGCCTTATCCATGTCCCACTTCTTGGCATCAAAAGGGACTGGATTGTTTCAGTGTTGATTTTCTGTCGTGATAGTGTACGGTCGTCATGCAAAGTGTTAACTGCTGGGGGAAACGGGGTGAAGGGTGTATGAACTCTCCAGTGACTTCTTACAGCTGCATGTGAGCTCACAATGACCTCAAAATAAAAGCTTAATGAAAAGGACTGGAGATTGTCAAGTTCAATGCTTTTATTTGTCTGTTTTTATTTGTTTTATTTGTCTGGGTATAAAATTATATCTAACTGCCTATAATAGGTTCTTTTTTCTTATAGAAGCAACCTCTGATCTAAGAGAGAGAGCAAGAGAGTGAGAAAAACGCCCTGAAAAGTAAGACAAAAAAAAAAAAAGCTAGAACAAATCATGTTTATTCCCACCTCATTAATTTGACGATGGTGCCCACATGGTGAATTTTTCATATGGCCTTTACGAAGTTCAACATCATATTCCTTATATTGTATTTTGTATATCTTATTTTATAGTATGCTTTTAAAATTAATAATTGAGAAACAGAAAAGCAGCCCCTGATACTGGGAGCTGGCCTGAGTCTCAGAGCTGGGCCTCGGAATTGTCCTGCTGAACGTAAACAATTTCACGGAGCATCAGTTATCAGGCAGGGCCACTCTGTGACCGTGGTGGGTTGAGGCAAACACAAGACCAACCCATGGTCATGTCTGATCACAGGTGAAAACATGAACATTGTCCAAACCACAAAATGTCCAACCTAACATCCTCATCTTGACTAATACGAGCGGCTCCTGCTTCTTTGCCAGTTACAGCTTCAGCTTGGGTCTAAAGCTACAGCTCCTCTCCTCTAGATAAGGTTGATTAAGATGCCCAGTCACAGAATTCTCTTTACTTCCTGACAGCATCCAATCCAGAGCCAAGCTCTACTTCCAAAACTTGGCCCTGAATCCTTGGTCACAAGCTCCCATCCTGTAAGTCCTTGCTAGCACCCCCTTCCTGGGACACCCCACGGTTCCCTGCGTGTGTGCTCCTTCACCACGATGAGCGGTAACCCTGGCTTGTTCCACTGCAGCTGTGTTACTGGTGGTCTTCTGCTGGAGGGCGTGGCTACACACTACATTAGAAGCCTTCAACTGTGCTGTCACACATGCCTTTCAATCCTCCTTTCTAATAGCCGCACATATTCCATTCAATGAACGTAGCATGGTTCATCGGACCCTCATGATGGAGCCTTCGCTATTTGTCAGGTTCTCCATGTTATAAACAGTGCTGTGATGTGCACTTCTTTACAAAAATATTTCTGGGTATTTCTCAGGTAAGATTCATAGAAGTAGAATTTCTGAGACAAGTAATGTGGATATTTTTAGGGCCCTAGATGCATTCTGTCCGCCTCTTCATTTTACAGAGGAGGAAACTGAGGGACAGAGATGGAAAGTGACTTGTCCAAAAGTAAACAGACTCAAGACAGAGGTTTCTTATAAATGTGGGCTTTAAAAAGAAAAATTGAGACTACTATTAGAGATATGTGCATACAGTCAACCAATTTAAATGTTCATGTTCTGTCCATTTTGCCTAATTCATAACGAATGAAATTGTAGGGCCCAGCACAGGGGTGCAGTCCTCAGTCAGGCGGAGGATCTCGGGGAAGTTCTTACCCTGCAGGCTCTCAGTGGATAAGGATCTTTTCTAAGTGCTTTAGACACACAGGCCCTTTAGGCACTAATCCTACAGCCAGCAGCCCAGAGGAGCCCGGAGCTGCCACCTGTCCTCTGGGAAAGAAAACAAGCCAGCATTTCCCTCGTGGGTACAGACAACAAGATGCCCCAAGATACAGGCCATCAGCCCACGGGCCGCTGGGCCGTTTCTCCCATTGGCTGAGAAGGGTCATTCTAGGCCAACCAAATCCCCAGAGCCTGGGAGATGCAGCGTTTGTTTTAACTGGTTATGCTTTTGAGGATGTTATTTTGAAAGTTAGTTCATAGTCTTTATAGTCAATTTTCTATTCTGAAGTTCTGGGATTTATATGAATTCATTTCTGTATTTATTCCCTCATTCCTCAGGTGTTTTATGAATCATCCACTATTTTCTGAGCACTAAGGGCTCAGAGGTAAAATCAGACAGTCTCAGGCTTCCCTGAGCTCACACCAACGCGGAGGAAGCCATCAGCAAATACAGATGACTTACTAGGTTCAGTGCTAAAAAAATGTCACTCCTAGAGCCCAGAAGAGCTGGGAGCAGGAGAGGCTAATTGTTGTCAGCGAGGTCGTAGAAGAATTCACAGAGGAGGTGAATTTGGGCTTGCTTTGGAAAAGAATAGAAAGGAGAGAGAGAATTTCAGCGCTGAGGACACCTGGATGCAAGCAAAGAGGGCTGGGAGCGAGCCGGTAACAAGTCTTCCCAGTCTAGAGCCTGGGTTTTGCAGCTGGTCGTCGGGTAGACCCGTTTCAGCTTCAGGCTCCACACCCCTGACTTGGGATCTGACCTCAGACATGCATCTTTACCTGTTTGGTGTTTTGCTTCCTCACTGGAATAAAACAAATGATAAGTGCAGGCTTTGTTAGGTTTCTGTGAGGATTAAATGTAAAAACATGCGAAAGCTTCTAGCCTTAGGCCTGGCAGGAAGGAGGCCAAAGTTACAATTCTGTCTTCATCCCGCTGGACAAAGGTCATCTTCCATGCGGGCCTCTCTGGGAAACGGCTGCCCCTGCCCAGAGAACCATGGTGACGGGCCTGGTCTTGGGTTAGCTTGGGTTCAGGGGATTCCATCTGTCCCTTCTCAGAGGCTTTGCTCTGGCAGGAAGGACAAATTTCCTAAAAACTCAACTCCTAACACACCACAAGCCTGCACAGAGTAGGCACTTGGGGAGGGCCCCGTGAGAGAAAAGAATATAATAAATCTCGAATTTTTGAAGATTCTTCCCTGTTGCATGACACTTCTTAAATTGAACAATAGCAGTCAATTTAATCCCAGCGACACTTGCAGATTTTGAATCTAAAGTCCCGGTAGGGGATTCACCTGTCTCCCAGCAAGGCAGCGCGGCTCACACCAAGGCTGCACCCCAGGTAACCCCAGTCCAGGATGCTGACGGGAGGCCAGGCCCAAATCTTCAGCTCAGTCCAGTAAGGAAGGCAGGATCTGGCACGTGAAGGTGGCCTGGGCTCGGCAGAGGATCTCGGGAGATCTCCCTCTAATCCAGGATCCATGATAGCTACATGAGACACGTTTTTCTGATTGAATCAACTTTGGGAAATGAATTACTATTTTTTTTTAATTGAAGTATAGTTGGTTTCCAGTGTTGTGTGAATTTCTGGTGTACAGCACAGTGACTCAGTTATACATATGTATCCCTTTCATATCCTTTTCCATTATGGGCCATTACAAGGCACTGAATACAGTTCCCCCTGCTATCCAGTAGGACCTTGTTGTTTATCTATTTTATATGTAAAAAATATGGAACACTTCACGAGTTTTGTGTCATCCTTGCACAGAGGCCATGCCAATCTTCCCCGTATCATTCCAATTTTAGTACAGGTGCCGCTGAAGCGAGCAGTGGGAAGCAAAATATTATCAACTGTCCTCGGGACCCTTCTGTAGAGAGAGCACACAAACGTCATTTGAGAGCACAAGTCCGCATCTGGGGAGGACGTGTGGTGCACAGGGAGCTTTGGAACTAGACCCACAGTGTGACTAACAGCTCAGTCATTTACTAGCTACGTCTTCCGTGGCAAGTCACTTACCCTCTCTTCGCTTCAATGTCTTCATCTGTAAAAACAATCTGCTTATACTGTTCTTCCAGGCTGATGTGATAAGTAATTGAGATCACGCACTTAAAGCCTCTGGTTCCCCCAGACATTGATTCAATCTTAATTCGCCTCTTTCCTGTCCCCTTCCTCTTGGTGTCTCTTGTTTATACCAGCTAAGTGGTTCACCAACAGATGCTGTGCTGCACAAACTCACACGTGTGTGTGCATGCACACCATGCACACTCAACACACACACACACACACACACACACACTGATGTCATCCTTTCAGCTCAACCAAAACAGTTCAGGATTGCTGACCTCCAATCTCAGTTCTTGGGTTCAGTTTCTGCTCCCTTCACGCTAATTCCTCCTCAGCCCCTTCACCAGGTGAAACAGCATATGAGAGCTGGACGAAAAAGAAAATGGCACTGCCGAAGGGGGGAGGAAGCAGTAAATAGAGGAAGCGACAAATAATAAAATATACTGGTAGGCCAGAAAAGCGAATGACTCCATCAGAAAATGCAAGGAGATTAGGGAGAATAAGATGAGAAAATCACGGGCAGGCAGATCGTGGAGGGCCTTGCAGGCCATGAACCTTCGTCGTCCCATCGATGGACAGCCTTGGAATGGCCTGACAGGAGGGGCTGGCGCTGTGTGGGCCGTGTTTCGCTGCACCCTGGGGGTGGATTGGGAGTCCCTGAGGGAAGCAGTTAAGGGAATCACGGAGCACAGCTCAGCAGCTGGCTAAGCTCACAGGAACCTGCAGGACCCTAAGGATTGGAAGGGAGCCTCAGGATCAAGGTGGGGGGTAGTTTAGTTCTTTTCAGAAGCTCCAGGCGGCTGGAAATCACCTCCTGATACAAGTGCGCACAACGTCGTTTTTGGGGGTGGTGGCACTTGTTGATAAGCAGGCAAGATATTTCCAGGAATATCGTTTTAAAAAAATGTTTAACACCTTTATTGGTGGCATGGTTCCTGTACAGTAAACTACACATATTTCAGATGTACACTTTGATGAATTTTGATAGATGTACACACCAATGAAACCACCACCACAATCAAGATGGCCAACATTTCCATCAATTCCCAATTTATCCCTTTCCACCCAGGAGTACCTTTTTCACAATACCCCAGGCATGGTGCCAACCTTCCACACCTTCCACCAAGTTAACCTCTTGCTACCGAGCTGATCCAACCCCTGTTCTGGCCGAGGGAGAGGGGAGAGGAGGTTAAGGAGGACATCACTTTCCCTGAGCGACGATTTTGCATTGTTGATTTTCCCAGAACTCCATACCTCCCTCAGTTCTGAATCTGATGAAGCAAAGAGTTACTCAGAAGTGACTCGCCCTGGTGGAGGAGGAAATGTTGATGAAAAGGGTACATCAACCCCAAGATTGATGGCTTCACAGTGAGCACGCCCATGCAGCTGTTCCCACACCCACCCAGATGTTCCCGTTCATTGCGTGAGAACTGGAAGCCCAAATGTGGGTGCTGGAGGAGGAACTTTGGTATTTCATTTTCCTAAGACATATACCTGGGGAAGTTCCTCCATCCTAAACCTTGTCTCTCACCTGGTTTTATTCATCTTATGGTACCATTTGAATTACGACAAATAACTGACTTTAGGCTGTTTTTGAGGACCTTGGTCATTTTGGTCTTCAACTGTGATGCTTGATTTTATGGGTCAACTTGGGTAGGCTAAGATATTCAGTTGCTTGGTCAAATACCAGTTTAGGTGTTGCTGTGAAGTATTTTATAGATGTGATTAACATTTAAATTGATAGACTTTGAGTCAAGCATTGGGTGGGCCTCATCCAATCAGTTGATGGCCTTGAGAATGAAGACAGGGGTTTCCCAAAAGAAGAAGAATTTTAGCCTCAAGACTGCAAAATAGAAACCCTGAGTTGCCAGCTTATCAGCCTGCCATGCACATTTCAAACTTGCCAAATCCCACAATTGCATGAGGTAATTCCTCAAAATCTCTTTGTCTCTGACTCTCTCTCTTATTGGTCCTGTTTCTCTGCATAACTCTGATGAATATACCCACACACACAGAGTTCTTCATTCCCACAATATGTGGTTAGTCTATTTTAGATTTAACACTTAATATGGCCAAAATCAGTCATGGTGAACTGTAAACCCAAGGGGCACCCAGGGGATTAATTGGTGGAGGTTCTTGGGTCTGACTCTCAAAAGAGAGGGTTTGTCAGGAGAAAGGAGGACTGCTGGCTTAGGTGGGCGGGGAAAGTGATTTATGTTGGCACTGAGGTGAGATTGGGAGGTGGTTCTATTACTTAAGGGAAAAGTGTCAGGCTCTGCACTTGGAATTTCCACTTTTAAGAGAAAGCTATTCCATACCTTGGGTTGTCCTAAGGGAAGAATAAGAAGAGTTGGCATTCTGCTGATGTCCATTTTCTTTTGTTTCTAGATGAAAGGAAAAGGTTCTGTCTCAGAGGACGCATAAATATTTATGCAATAAATTGACTTATGATGCCTAATGCACCACGTCTCCAATGGGTAGAGAATGTCTACTCGTCTTCTCCTAAGGGCTCTTTTCCAATTACCTGGATAACATCTGAGCCCCACAATTAAAGAAGTGACACCGGGCAGGGAGCTCTACTCCTGGGGACGGTTTTTGGAAGCTGCTGTCATTTGCTGAACACAGTGGACAGTTGCGGTCACTCCTCTGTGGAGGGGATGGTGGCAGAGGACTGCGGTGGGATGACGAGGATGCCTAACTCACAGAGAGCACCCACATGCGGTACCTTCTTAAATGTTCTTAATTTCCCCCCGGGCAGAGAGTAGCTGTTATGATTCCCATTAAACAGATAAAGAGACTGAGGTACAGGGAATCAGGTGACTTGCCCAAATCCACACAGGTGGTAAGCAGTTGCCCTAGAACTGCAATCCAGTCTTTCGCTTTGAGTCCTTCTCTGTTACTACTTCTGTTCCTGCCCTCCTGGAATCCCACGGTACAAACGTCTCTACTATGCATGCATCCTCTTAAAATGACTGCTAAAACACTGGCCACCAAAATGCTTCTATATAAAAATGGTTTGGGTGTTAAAGAAGTAATAAAATCTCCACCCACCCTGCCCCACCTTCACCCCCTGGAAAATGACTAAGATGCTTCCAAAAAGCTTTTATTGCACAGATCTTCACTGAGCAGTTCCTATGAGGAGGCACTGAAGGATCCGATGCTGAAAAAGACGCAGCCCTGTCCTCTAAGAGCTTGATCTTCTGGGGGAGCTGAGATGTATGGAAAGATCATTAGAACCACAGATATTCTATCTGCATGACCTTAAAGGTTAGTCCACGTGGTCCCATCTCTGGTCAGAAAAGGGCCCCAAGACCTTGGCAACCTGCCGGGGTCACAGAGTAATCTAGAGAGAGACTCTCCGCTCCTAGTTCACGCCTCCGCACTGCTGTTCACAAGGCAGAGTGCATTAAAGCCACAGTTCCCAAACTGTGCACCGAGGAGCTCCGGGATCCCATGGGATATTTTAAATCTTTGAGGGAAATACAGTCATTCTTGGGACCTGCCAGCCTCTATGTGAACTATGAGTTCCAGGCCGTGCACAAGTCCAGCATGCACTGAATTTCCTTTTGATGATGGCATGTCTTTTGGAAGCTGGGGTTTTGACTGCTGCTGTGCTCAAGAGCAAGTATCACAGAAAAATTAGTGCAGGACAGGAAATGAGGCTGGTGTGTCCAAAGTGATCCCAAGGTCTGAGGAGCTGTGTGGGGCTGTGGTGTGCATACATCCTGCTAGTAAGTCACTGTGGATGTCTAAGAATAAAGTAAAAACATTACAGCTTTCTTCTGATTTATGTGCGATATAATGGTTTAATGGCTCCTAAGCCGTCAGAACACAATTCTTAACAAGCTGTTTTGACCTAACAACTTCAAAAATGGAAATTAGGAGTTTAGGAGTCTGGGATTAACAGATACACATTACTACATATAAAATAAACAACAAGAACCTAGTGTATCACATAGGGGACTATATTCAAGTTCTTGTAATGAGCTGTAGTGGAAAAGAATCTGAAAACATATGTATGTCCATCAACGGATGACTGGATAAAGAAGAGGTAGTATGTTTATACAATGGAATACTACTCAGCCATAAAAACCGACAACATAACGCCATTTGCAGCAACATGGATGCTCCTGGAGAATGTCATTCTAAGTGAAGTAAGCCAGAAAGAGAAAGAAAAATACCATATGAGATCGCTCATATGTGGAATCTAAAAAACAAAAACAAAAACAAACAAAGCATAAATACAAAACAGAAACAGACTCATAGACATAGAATACAAACTTGTGGTTGCCAAGGGGGCGGGGGGTGGGAAGGGATAGACTGGGATTTCAAAATTGTAGGATAGATAAACAAGATTATACTGTATAGCACAGGGAAATACATACAAGATCTTAAGGTAGCTCACAGAGAAAAAAATTTGACAATAAATATACACATGTTCTTGTATAACTGAAAAATTGTGCTCTACACTGGAATTTGACACAACATTGTAAAATTATTATAAATCAATAAAAAATGTTAAAAAAAAAAGAAAACATATGTATGTGTGTACATGCGTAACTGAATCACTTTGCTGTACCCCTGAAACTAACATTGTAAATCAACTACACTTCAAATAAAAAATAAAATTTTTAAAAACTGAAATAGGAATTTCTTTTGACCTAGAATCCTGAGCAGAAACTGCTGAGACAATGAGAAAGTTTGGGGAGCTCTGCAGATTAAAGATTTGCCACTCAAAGTGCAGTCCCCGCAAGCAGAACCTCTGGTGTCGCCGGGGAGCACGTTAGCACTGCAGACTCCTCTGCCAAGGCCAAGTCAGAACTTCCTTTTTCACAAGAGACCCAAGGGATCCTTACACACTTGATTCACATTGAAAAGCACTGCTTATTTTAAGCATCCTGAGGGCAGTATAAGCAAACGGCCCAGGCCTGCTATCTCTTCACCTGACTGCACAGGGTGCCTCCGATGGGGACAGAATTCAGATCCTGCCCCGATGTTTACAAGCTATGGATCTTGGGGAACAGTATGAACTTTGAGCCCCAGTTTCCTTATGTGCCAAGGGAGAACGATGGCTGATCCTGCCTCTTCAAGGTGATTAAATAAAGATTCAATGAGATCGTGCTTACGAAGTAGAATGCCTGGCCCAAGGTAGATAAATAAACAATGGCTTCTTTTTGCTTCCTGGGTCTGTGGCTCTAGGGCAGGTGATTTGGCTTCTTTTTCTACCGCTTTTAGAGGTCACAAGTGCAGCAGAAATCGAACTTCACATTCAGTCATTGGATTGATGATGGTGCCTACTACAATAGCCAAGTAAAGATAAACACACACTCTCCCCAGGTCTTGAATCAAGTGTGCTGCAGGGAAATGTGTATAGACTTGCCCTAGGGATTTCATTGTGTTCCTACAATGAGGGTAAGTTCTGCAGGCCGGCCCACAGGCAGAGAAGAACTTGCTGTGGGCGGTTGTGTGTGTGTGTGTGGTAAGTACACAGAACAAAGCAATTACCCTCTCAACCATGCTTGGGCGTACAATTGAATGTTTTAAGTATATTCGTGTTGTTGTGCAAAATCCATCCCCGTAACTGAAGCTCTGTAATCAAGTACATAAAAGTGGACTCATACAGTGTCTGTCTTTTTTGTGATTGGCTTACTTGACTTAGCATAATGCCCTCCAGGTTCATCCAAGCGGTAGCATGTGTCAGACTTTCCTTCCTTTTTAAGGCTGAATAATAGCCCATTGTGTAAATACACCTCATTTTGTTTATCCCTTTGTCCATCTATAGACACGTGGTTATTTCCACATTTAGCTATTGTGACTAATGCGACTATGAATATGGTGTACAGATACCTCTCCAAGGCCCTGCTTTTGATTCTTTTAGGTGAACACCTGGAGGTGGAACATCTGGACAGTATGGTAGTCCTGTTTTTAATTTTTTGAGGAACCACCTTATTGTTTTCTGCGGCAGCTGTACCATTTCACATTCCTACCAGCAGCGCCCAAGGTGCAGGGTTTGTTTTTAAATTATTTTCCAAGAGCACCATGAATGAACGACCTTGTCTGATAGACAGGGACACATTCTCCCCTAAGACTGTGATCTCCCCAAGCGGGGACTTAGATCCACTGCACACCTAGGGCGGTGCCTGGAAACTAGAAAGGCTCAACATTTGTGTGCTGACTTAAATGGATTCTCTCCATTCTTTTCTAGCCTGAGGGTAGCTTTTCTTCCTACACAGCACCGCCACCTGCTGGAGAAATAGTCACATTGCTGTTGCCCGGCTAATGTTAGTGCCAGCGCTAACATTGATTTGGAATATTCAGAATTTTGTGATCCTTTATACAGGCTGAGGTTTATTTTTTGCTTTATAAATTTTTTTCCTCAAAGATAAAAATGTAATAGAGTTAATATTATGGGTACACAAAAAGAATTTGTAGATATGTGTGTGTGTGTGTGTTTGTGTGTACGTGTGCAAGAAAGAGAGAGAACCAGAGTAATGTTCCAAATGACAAAGTATGACAATGGTGTGAAAGGACACAGGAGGCTGAGACCAAGCCAGGCCAGCCTCCAAGCATTTTAAAAGTGGCCATTTAATGCAGTTGATGTTCTGATTACAAACTGTTTGTTCCTTGTAACAACTCCTCTAACCAGCCATAGCTGCAGGAGAAAAACAAATGAGCCCCACCACCATTGACCTAGTTCGGTCTCTTTGTCTTCAAAGACAATAAAACTGTTCCAAGTGAAACTTAGAATCAAGAATTTAACTTTTCAGTAGTTCAAACTGATCTCCCCAAAATCGTAGTCTGAATTCATTCTCTCACATACGAAATACCATCCCCACTCCAAAGATATCAGAATGGACAACAATAAGTCTAAAGCCTAAACTCGTATCTATTTCTTCTGCCATAACCATCCTGAAATACTCAGATTTGGGTAATCATTAATAAGGAGAGGAATGAGCTGGAGATTTAAGACTTGCTTTGCATCAAAGGACAGTTATGTAGGTTAAATAAGATAATGCAAAGCCTGAAAAACACGGTAGATGCTCAGTAGAACTTTGTTTGCTTTTTCAGTGGGCTGGGGTTTCTCTCCCCAACTGCTACCTGGGCCCCACCTCCTCCCACCGCCATGACCGAGGCTGAGGTACCCTATGGGATGAAGTGAGTTCTAGGGGTGATCAATTCACACCTCCTTCTAGCAGCTCAGCCAAGCAGGCCAGGAAGATGGGTTGTGTGAGCTTAAGGAAAAGCAGGGATAAACATATTGGTTGCAAAGAAACACAGCTTGGAGAGGGGGTGCTTCCAAGAGGCTGCCCTAAGGGGGCTGATGTGCATGGCACCAAGCGCTTCAACAGGGGCCTTCAGGGGACTAGGAGGGCAGTGAACCCGTCAGTTCCCTGCAGGGGTGGAGAAGCCAGGGCTGTGGACTCACACAGGCCAGATTCAAACACAAGCTTCAGCCATCGCCAGTCGTGTGGCCTCATGCAGGGCACTGAACCCTCTTAGCCTGCCTTTTCTTCTGTGCAGAATAACAAGAAGGGTAATTCCCACTCGGGACGCGGTAAGGATGCATGAACCAATGTGTGAAAGCCTGTGCCGTAGAGATCTGTCATAGGAAATGCTCCATACACGTTTGTTCCCTTTGGAGAACACCAGGTGCCCCTCCTGGTCCCACCCCCGACCCCCACATACGTATATATGTACCTCACCCCGCACCCCAGTGGAGGCTCCCACCTGCCAGCCCCCAGCCTCCGGTCTCTGGCCTCCAAACTTCCTGCTCATGCTGTACAATTAGCTATTGAGATCTCAGGATCCTTGACGATTTCCCGTCTGCTAAGATACCCCTGACTGCAGTCAGCGATAACTTACAGACGCGCACACACACATGTGCTCGCAAACCAGCTTTTCTAGAGCAAGTGGTTTCCTGTACTCAAAGCCAGGGACTAGAGACACAAATAAAGAAAATGAAACCGGCACAGCACGTGGGAACATCTGAGGACAATGAGAGCACACGTCCTACAGTTTACTAAGAAAACAATAAGGAACAGTCAGCTCACAGGGCTTCTGTTTGTTCAAGAAAACCCCAAGGGCCTGTTCTCTGCTGCTGTCACCTCGTTCTTAACATAAACTAATAAGCTAACTTATTATTTGATGGGAGCGTTTGTTTGACGGGAGCTCTTGTTTGACGGGAGCTCTCTAGATGCTGCAGGTTCTGTTCTTTTCATAACTACAAGTTCCTTAGGAGTCGGGGCTTTAGGATTACTGCTGAGCAGAATTGAAGACGCCCTTCCCAGTCTTCTTTCACTGAAACACCACACTGGTCCCCTCTGAGATCCTGGCCCTACAGATTCCCAAAGCTTAGCTTCACAGAACTGATCCTGCCCTCCAGAAGGAATGCTAAGTGCAGCTGGGGATAAGGGCAAGTAGCCTGTGAACATTTGGAAATGTTGGGGTGTGGTCCTCTTGAAATGTCTAACTCTAATTGGAACCTTCTTCCGAGCTCCCACCTGGCACATCAAAGGGCCAATTTTGTGTCCTATAAGCTCTACATGGCCAAGCAGGATCACGGGTTTCCATTCCGTCCCCGGTACGCTCCCTCTTCACTGCATCCCACCCGCCACCTCGTGCTCTCCATCTCGGGACCCTGTGCCCCCCATCCCCCCTCCTCATGCAGACATCCTCCCTCACTCCCAGCCAAGTTTCTGCTGATTGTACTTTCCAAGTTGGTATCAATTCTATGTCCCCAGCTATCTCCACTGCCACCCCTGCTCTGGCCTCAGTGCCTCCCTGCTTCTGGGGTCTCCTTATTGGCTTCTTAGTTTTCTCTCTTTACCCCTTCGAACCCATTTTCCACTGGGCAGTCATGACAATCTTTGTGGAAATATGAATTTTATCCTGCTGGGACCTTGTTAAATTTTTTGGAACCTCCCCCTTACACTCAAAATCAAGTCCCTGATCCTCAATATGCCTCTACAGCCACTGCATAATTTACCCCTTGCTTGTCCAGAGAGGCTCAGCTCCTGCCAGCCTCCCGACTGGTCATGATGCTCCTGAAACATGGGCCTCTTTTCAGTTCAAGTGTATGTTTTTTGTTCATACTCTTTCCCCTCCTTCTTAGTCTCTTAATTCTTCCCCATCCTTCAGATGCCTGAGGACTGCCCTCCTACAGCAGCTAAGATAAGGGAGGCAACGAGAGCGTAAGAAACAGCAGCTGCGCTGAAAATGTCACCAGCCGAAGTCATAAGATCACGTCAGTGCCGGATGACTGCCCAGAGGATGCAGTGCGTGCGTACGCACACTCTCTCTCTCTCTCTCTCTCTCTCTCTCTCTCTCACACACACACACACACACCCTCACACACACAATTTTGTTCTTACAAAAAACAAACAAAAATCTAAAGTATAAGCGGCTTAGGGTGAAACTTTAGGGAAGCCAGGTTTTTTACATAATTAGGAATGGGCTTCAGAGGTAGCAAGAGAAATAGTAACACTTACTCAAAGAAACACGAGTTTATTTTTCTCACACACAGCCTCAAGAAGTCAATCCGGGGTAACGTAGTGGCTCAGTGATGCAGTCAGGGACACGAGCCCGTTCTGCCTTTCGGCCCCACAACATCCAGCACGTTGATCTTTATTTTCATGCTCATCATCACCTCACAGACCCAATATGGCTGCTGCACATCCAGACGAAGGTTTGCATTCCAGGCAGGAAGGAGAACTAGGCAACTGAATATTCCCCTTTACAGCTTCTCTAGATGAGACAGGTGAAGAGGAAAGGGCTTAGAAATAGAGGCTGGGCCAGCATGTGAATGTGCTAGGGGTGATAAGCAGAAATTAATGACACAGTAATTAAGTGGTAATCAATGTAATTAAATAGTGTTCTACATAAAGAAATAATTTATTTCCATATTTTAAATGTCATGGGTGTTGTCTTTTATTTAGAGTTCCTTCTTTATTATATTTATCAGGATTTCTACCATTTGTTTCTCAATAGGTACCCCAATTCTATTTTATTTTCTCCATACGTTAAGATTTCTTAGTGTGTGTATCATTATAATTTTTAAACAATAGGACTCTTCAAGAACCCAAGTCCTGTGTTTGATAGCAGAGTAAACCTGATCAAATATGTAGTAACACTATTATGAGCATGAGAATGGTTTTCTCCGCAGCTGCCTTTCCGTTTCTAGTCTAAGATTCCTCCAGATAAAAACTATCGCCAATACAGATCCCTGGGAACTAGGCAAAGAGCTCATGCCTCTAAGAGACACCAGGGGGCAGTGCAGCATAAGAAGTTCTTGTGATCTGGTCATATTAAATCTGTAACTTGATTCCAGCAAATTGAATCAACAAATGTAATTTTTAAGTGTGTGCCTTACCCAAATCCTTGTGCCACCAGTTCACCCTCGTTTCAACCTCATTTCCAGAAATGTAAGCCACACACGATACCCTTGCAGTGACACACATTTCATTTGGCTTCTTAGTATTCAAATTCTTTTCAGATCTGGGAAACTGTTTACTGAAAACACAACTGTGTTGTCTCATGCAACATCACCCAAGACAATTTTAGTCTCTTTTGGGAAATGATGAGATCACACTCTGATATCTGTTTCCACAATTCTGGGTCATACGGGACTTACAATGACTAAGTGTTTGTGGGACAGAATGGCTTAGGCAAACTACCTACTTTTAAGGGTGAGGTTCTAAGGGTTAGAGCTGTATTTTTTTTCTTCTCTAGGAATTTTGAATCTAAAAATAAAACAGGGACACATGAGCAGCAAAGTACATACTTTTTATAAATATATATAATGACACTTTTCTTCAAACATGTATTCTTTTTTCTGAATCAACTGAGATTTTGACACATGAAGAGATGCTGAATCAGCAGGCAATCAGGACAAAGGCAAAGCTAGGTTATACTTTCACCGGGAATGATACATTTTAACAGAATGGAAAATCCAGTGGAATAGAGCCAACTGCACGGAGTTCTGGGCTGGGAAGGATTTTGAGGCCATGTCTGGACCTGGTGAGACAGGAGGCACTGGTTGTATGATGATGTCTGCCGTAAGCTGAGGTCTGGCAATATATTTGTCACGTGTTTACACATTTTCTAACTCTGTCTTACTCTGGTTTGAGACCATCTCCAGTCATGATATTTTTGAGCATCTATTTTATATAAAGCACTGTGTTGGTTGCTATAGAGGATACAAATTTGGGGATGGGGGTGGAAATGGGATGGTCCCTCCTCTCCCAGAGATGATAATACAGTAAGGAAGAATTAAAATCTATGTGATTTGAAGCAGAATCACTAAAGTTTCCTAAAGAACTAAAATCAGAGCATTCTGAGGATTAACAAGAATAAAGATCACTCTAGTCAAAAATTAGGGCATATCTCCCAGAGGTGAAATTTTCTTCTGGGTCATGAGGAATAACTAAGATTTGTACAGGGAGACTAGATGTAGAAGGAATTCCATAAAGACAGAGTGATGTGAACACAAATGAGAATTAGCCTGGTTCGGTCAGGAAACAGTTCCATGTGAGGGTGGGCGGTACAAAATAGTGTAAGAGGAACCTTGCCTCTGGAAAAGGCACAATTTCTATATTCCCCACCTATTTCATTATTAAACAGAGTCACCTGGTGATAGCCTTTATGGCTTAGAATGCTTGAATTCAAATGTTGCGGCGTTCATTTGACCTCTTTGTGCCAAGTCTGGTCGAGGACCATTGAGGAACTCAGCAAACTTTCTGCAGAACTTTAACCTGAGTCTCAACATATTGCTCAGCAATAAAGACAATCAGCCTTCTAGCACCAGTTTATTAGGAGAGTTAAATATCTGAGTGCTGGGGACCCAGTAGGTTCTCAAAAACAATTAACTGAATGCTGACACCTATGGTACTAGAGTGGTGTTCCACAGCTTCAGTTTTCAGCAGCTCTGATTGGACACATTCGTCTCTGTCGTTACATTTACTTAGTCTCCTTTTGCCTTTGTGTCCTAAGGTTTGGAATCGTCTCTGACTCATTGTGTCTTAAGAGCTGCTGCTGAAAAACGGTGACGATTATAAACGAATTGTTTCCATGAAGGCTGCCTGCCAGACAAGGTGCTTCTGTAAGCCGGGGTCAGCTGACCCTCTCACTCAGGTGTTCAAAACAAAGTGTGACATCAAGCATCCACAGAGGGTCCAAGCTGAATGGTAAAATACACAAGTGAGTCTCGTATCCCACAGTTATTAACACTTATTCCCCAAAGCAGAGTTTCATATTCTTTGAATGTAACTAAAGTATAATGATTGCTCACAAATCTTCTAAATGAGTCTTAAAAACAGCGCTTGCCACCGGCAGAGGCACACTCTGCAGAATCTTTGATACGTCAGGTTCTTCTCCTGCTGGGCCTGGCCTTGCAGTGGGGCTGCTGGGGCTGTGGCTTTGACCAAGCCTGGAGCCGAGTCATTAATCCTTCATGCATTCCAGCTCGCAGCCTGAAGGCATCCTCACTTCTAACCTAATTTGACAGACTCCCAATACATCAAGTTGTTGGACCAATAGAACTTTTTTGATTGGAAATGGATAAAAGAGAATATAAATGATCAAATGAAGTTGGCGGCCAATGGGAAAACAAATTCAAATCTTGCAGATGAATAAGTGGCCTTTTGTCTGCTTTAGGAACAGATTTGGTGGCAATCCTACACTTAAAAAACAGTGGTTATCAACCATCTCCACCCTTTTCCTCTGTCTCCTGGGGGATGAGAAGTCACAATGATGGGAGTGCTGGGAGGCTTCCCTGTTTCAAAAGCTCTGTGGATGTGCTCAGGGTAACGTTTAACTGGCTTGTGGTTGGAAGAGGTGGGAAGAAAAAGGAATTAGCTTTCTCTGAGCATTTCTTAGCGGAAGTTACTGCCCTAGCCATTTGAGGTTGGCATTATAACCAGGGGGTGGCGAGGGGGACAACAACAAGAACTTCTGGGGGCTTATTCTAGGCAGCAGGGGAGGGGGACTGGTGGAAGAGGGAAAGACATATTTATTGCTCTTTTCTTACAGGGACTAGTCCTAAGCATTGGATTATATTAAAGAGAAAAAAATGTCATTTCAAAGCTTCTGTCAGTCCTTTGTGCTTATGGGAGCAGGACCCAGAGTAAATGCCTTTTGTTTGGCAGAGTGAGTTCATAAGCTGTAAAAATGTCTAGACCTAGTGGGATGGAAGGAGTAAGAAATGGATGGCTCTGTACTTTTACAGGAATTTCAAGTTCAAGAGGGGAGAAGGAGAAATCCAAGAAGACAGAGGCAAATCCCTGTCTAAAGAAGACACAGCCAGTGAGAAACCCTCCATACAAGGAGATCGGCTGATGTTGGTGTTGGTGTTGAATTTTTAATTTAAGTAGTTGCTTATTCTGTGTCATCATCTTAATCCTCCTGGTAAAAAAAAAGTCTGTTCTATACAGTGGACTGGTGTGGGTAGAAATTTGGAAGAATGAAGAAATTGGATGCGGGAAATGAAGTTGGGGGAGCAGAAACAGAATGAAGGACAGCCAGGGTAGGAAGCCAGATCCAGCGAGGTGGTCAGGGAGGGAGTCAGGGAAAGTGGAGGATGAGAGTGAGCTGTGAGCACAGCAGATAAAGACGGAGGCCCACGGACTCCAAGATGCAGGGACACACGGGGAAGGGTGCACTGGGGGAAGCGGAGGGGATGCCGGCTTCCAGCTGAGCGTGGAAACGCACGCCGAAGGTGAAGGTGCAGTGGGAGGCAGAAGCTGGTGCCCGTGGGAATAGGCAGGCGGGTGATGGATGGTTCAATGATTACCTTCCTTTCACTGAAGTGGAAGAATGTTGACAACCCACCTGATGTCACAGAACCGGAAAGGGACATTAATCTCAAGCTCAAAAACTCAAAAACTTGACTTCTTCTACATCCCACTCATTCTCCAGGAAATAACAGCGAATATGTACTGAGCCCTCCCTGTACGCCCAGCCCTGCGCAACGCTGAGTCAGGGACTATTACTCTCCTCATTTTACAGCCGAGAAAACTCCAGTGCAGAGAGACGACAAAACTCGCTAAAGATCACAGAGCAAACAAAAGACAGAGGCGCGATTTGCTTACAGTTTTTTTTAACCCCAAAGTCCCAGTTTTTAACCACTAGCTATAAAGCTTAGTCTGGAGTGATGTGAACTGAGTTGATAACACAGCTGTTTCCCTATGGGTGAGCTGCTACTGTTACTCATATTAACAAATTAATTTATTGGGTTCGTGGTGTAAGAAGGAGGAGGTTTTTTTCTTTTAAAAGCTATCCCCTATATAATCAGGAAGCAAATTGAAAAGGGTAAGTTACACTATCCATCTTGACAAGATATTCAGGACTGAATAGTGCCAAGCATAAGGGAAATCTAACTCTTTTCAAATGAATCCCAGAATTCTGAAGAAGAAAAAGATGACTCACATACCAAAAAGTCCTTTAAAAGCATCCTTTTATTTGCTATAAGAACATAATCTGCCATGTCTATGCAACCCATCATGCAAAAAACATGGACAGCATTTTACAAGCGATGCAGAATCTCAATGTCTGTACATTTGCTCAATTAAAAGATTAGAAAAGCTGGAAAGTAACATCTTGGGATAAAAGAATGCAGAAGGGGTCAACTGTCTTCCCTAGGATCATGGCTTCCAACGTCAAGAAGCATAGTGAAGAGAGCACAGCCACACTGACGTCTCAGTACCTAAGACTGTCCATGGCCCCAAGGACAGTCCTGCTGTGTGGCCAAACGGCCACGTTGCAGCAAGCGTTAAGGCACCTGTATGCAAACGGGCAGGAATTGCCTGTTGCGTTAACTTAATTCAGGTGGGTTAGACTCTACCAGCCTGCAGAAGGGTCCTCTCGCTCAGACACCAAGCAGCGAGCTAGGAATTCCAATTGCTTCCTTAACAAAAAGTCACAGTGATTTTTCCTCTCTGTATGGTAATTAAATTTCCCCAAAATGCCATCGTAAAGCACTTTATAAATAAATTGCTCAGTAACATGATGGGCACTAAACTCTGGTGCTGACTCAACTTGCATTAACTGTGGTTTATCGGAAATGAACTGTGGAGAACGAGAGGCGAGGACGCTAAGCCCTTGACAATCAGATCCCAAGGACTGTGGCTCAGGGCTCAGCTGCTTCTTTGCGGGGGCGTCCTGGAGCGTTTTCCCTGGAATGTTCATGGCTACCTCTGCTGTGCACCTGTTACTCTCCAGGCTACGCAACAGCAATCAGAACTACGTTATCCTTAATCTTCATCACAAAAGGTATTATGAAGCCCTTTTCTAGTTAAGCAAACTGAGGCTTTTTAAAGGTTATGCCATTAGACTGAGGACCTACATTTAGTTATAGACAGGTCAGGATCGAAGATCAGACCTGCCTGTCAATAAACCTGAAGTTTTCCACTGTACCAGACCATTTCTGAAGGGATCAAACACTATTTCTGACCTTGAAATTTTCCTTAGCATTTCTGTGAATTTAGTCCCAAAGTGAAAATCCTAGGGAGAGATACAAAAAGGCACAAAAATGTCACCACAAAGAGAGGGAAGTTATAGATCTGCATCCGGCCAATAGCCAAGAGAGCAACTGGATTCTCAAAGGGACTCCGATATGTGGTCTGTTGGGAAGATGATCTGAAATTTAACTTAAAGTCACCTCTACTCTTACGAAGAAAAATCTGCAAATAAGGAATTCAAATTAGGTTCAGCATTTTATAGTCTCTTACTCCAGGATCTCAAGACTAGATGGACATCTCCTGGGGTGAATCTCAAACCGGAAGTCTCTGAGGCATGGGCATCTACTGACTTCCAGCATTGTCTACTGTGAGCCACGATGAAGGGACGCAGGAAAATAGACCCAAAATGCATCTCCTGCAAACTCTCATGTCCCTAAAGTTACAATGAGGCCACTGGGCACGAGGCATACAATGAGAATCAAAATAAACACCAGGGTCTTTATTTTTAACTTGATGCTTGTGAAGCCTAAGTTCAGAAACACCAATGAACCCAATTCGTCAGACCTCCTTTCCCTCGAAGATCATTCCATTCAGAAGCACAACTTTCATTTGGAATGCATTTACTTTGAAAGTTACATGTTTGCTTGAATTTTAAATATTTGTATTGAAAATCGGAAAAGACATTTTTACAAGTGCATTTTGTAAAAACAGTGACTATGATAAAACCAGTATCCTCACTGGGGCAAGTCTATTTCCAGGCATGAAAAAAAGTGTCAACGGGAGGAATTTCATTTTTGTCTGAACAGGTTGCCTCACTTTAATTTTGGTCCAACTTAGACTTTGAAAGATCTTTGCCCATGAAAACCACATGAGACAACCCTCTTACTGGTGTGTTGCTGGAGTGTGTATTGACCCCCAGATCCTACGATTGAGGCGTCTGTAACAGAACAACAACTGGGAAACTCACGGGCAGCTGTCACCGTGTCTTGGTGGAGTCAATCATGAGAGCACCAGCCCGGAAGGCCTCCAAGCCTCTGGGAGGCACATCCCGCTGTGGCTGCTGAGAGGCAGATGGGTGGGCCTCTCCTCCACTCCCTCTTCTCCTTGACCTATTTTCTGTTCCAGTTATGTGAGATGTTCTGAATTTTTTTCATTTTGATCCTCTGATCCAGCATCTTGTACCTCGCGGGATGCTCATCAGTTTTCTTTGGGACCGAAGGTGCGTAGGAGCTAAATGCATAAGCAGGGCGTTTAAAATGACGCAGAGGAGGCTTGATGACTGGAGGCCCATGCAAAGGAAGACAGACAACCGTTAGCCTCACCAGCGACACAGTGCACCTAAATCCTGGGGGCAACTTCCTTGTCGCTAGACCTCTTGGTTTTCTTTAAAGCCAGGAAACAAACAGGGCTGAACACTTCTCCACTAGAACAAGAAATCTTATTTCAAACAGAGGAATAAGCACATTATCACCTTGGTCATTCACTTAAAATGAAGACAAATTCCTAGGGGAAAAAATTCCTAGAGCTAGACAGTGATGACCCTAGAAGATAAAATTCCTTTGCCAATGAGTGGACGTCAGGGAGCAGCGGCATCACTTCGGAAAAAAAAAAAAAAAATAGCAAAGCAAACACAGGTGAGTAGAGCCGTATCATTAATCAGGATTTAGCCCTGTGTGTGAGCTTTGAGGGGCTGCAAAGTGACACACAATTCTGGAGTGCTAATAAGAAATACCTGGCTGAGAAAATATTTGCAAAACACCTGTAGAAAGGTCTTGTATCCAAAATACAGAAAGAACTCTTAAACTTCAACAAAAGGAAACAAACAACTCAATTTAAGTATAAGCAAAACTCTGAACAGACTCCTTGCCAAAGAAGATAGAAATATGGCCAAAAAACATAGGGATAGATGCTCAACAATTCTGGTCATTCAGGAATTACAAATTAAAACAACAGTGATATATACTACATACCTATTAGGATATAATCCTGTGAAATGAAAAAAGCATATATACACTTAATCTTATCATTATAAAAACATATAAATATGTGCTTAGCAAAATCTGGAAGAACAGACACTTAAACCATAGCAGTGATTATCTCTGAGTAGTATAAACATGGCTATTTTATTTCTTTTTGGTTGTTTCCACTTTCCATTTTTTCTACGATGATCAAGTTTTAAAGATGTCACTTTTTAAAAAGAAACATATTGCTAAAAATGTCTTCCATAGAAATAAGTATCAGAGTAAGTCTACACAATTACACGTAATAGAAAGTTGGTAAAACTTGAGTTGACGCTGAACTTTAGAACTAGATGTCTCAGAGCGTTCACAGAGTTCACAGCCTCAAAGCCTATATAGATCAGTATTCATTCATTGACTTAGAGCACGTCCTGTGTGTCCTTCTGATACAACGATGAACAGAACAGACGGAAACCTCTGCCCTCGTGGGGCTTCCATTCTAATAAGCCCCTCTGAAAGCTGTGACTTGCTTACAGAGGAAAAAGCAGCATCCAGTCATAATAAGTGATGTAATTACTCCAAGTTCCAACCCTGCCTTTGGAGTTAGGCTAACACATAGTTAAAATTTTCGGCAAATGGTCCTATAGTGACATAATAATGTATATGCAGAACAGAGAGTGTGTGTTTTTTTTAATATATAATAATCTTAGAGTGTTTAATTCTGTTTCTTGGAAGTAAACAAGGGATTGCAGCACAAAACACTCTAGCAACAAATACAAGAACAGTCCTGTTCCCCTGGAGAATGACATAGAAACAGATGAGGGCTTCAAATTAAAATCTGGTGGTCGCACACGTCTGGGCTGGCTGATTTACTGTTGCTTCAGTCACAATCCCTCTCCATATTCATTCTATTTTCTCTGCTCAGCATGAACCCAGGCAAAGTAGTATTGAATTTCCCACTTCTCAGCGTGAAGAAGCATTTAGCGTTTGCTAGAATTCCGATTGTCAGAACACAAACTCTCCTTGCCACTGGAGCCGCGGCAAATAGAGTTGAACCCGCTGACAGAGATCGGCTTCCCGCCGAGAGTGTGGAAACACTTCTACGCCTGCTGTCACCCTCACTCAAAATGTGGGGGGAAAGAAAAATTCATATAGTGCAGTGATTGCCTTTCCCTTCTCCAGGGGAACGTGACTTGATGACAGGACAAGACAGCCGAGCCAGGGATGAGAGCACCATTTTGAATTTAATGGGGACCTTTCTTCTGGGGTCCTGGTGTGGCCTCTTGAGTACTCCCATTTTTCTTCTGCCTGTTCCTGAGATATTCCTGGAAGTGGGTCTGACCCTTCCCTTCTGATGCCTGGGCACCACCCCCAGCGGAGAAGAACCCAGCTGGGACCAGAACCCCTTCCCTTCGCATGCTTGGTAATCAGCAAGTTAGACCCTTGTTCCTGTTGGGGGACAGGTCCACAAAGCCTGCACTCATCTCCTAGAGCAATTTACTTGGAGAAAACGATCGCATTAGCTACTGAAGATTTGACAAAGGCACGTATCTCTGCACAGAGCCTGAACTTGGGAAAGCCGTTTTCTACGCTGCTTTCCAATGTGCTGAGGAAAAGAAAAGTTCAAGACAACTGACACGTCATCACCCTTTATTATATAGTTTCACACAATGTTTGTTTTTCATGAAAGTGATGCTCTTTTAGGAGTTTTAATCCTCATTTGTTTAAATCCTATCTTTTTCATAAACGCAGTTCTTCCCACCGGTGTCTGACTTCCGCCCTTCCCTCTGCCACCGCCAGTCTTCTATTCTCTCTGAGACCACTTTGCTTGGTGGCTACATTTTTTTTTTCCCCATAGGAAACTAATGCATAGAATTATTCTTCTTCAGAAAATAGATTGAGATGTATTCATATATCAAATTAATAATAGCTGTTAGTTGGATTCAGGTACTGAAATATGAATGAAGTTTTTAAAGCTCCTCATTTATTTAGTCTACGGTTTCCCAAAGTAAATTTCAATGAATTTGCATATGTAATAGGTGGTGTTGGGGGAAGGAAGGGTTCCTCAATTAAGCATGACCGGGTTAAGGTTAAACTGGTATATTCATGGCAGAACGTCTCAGAGACCTGAATGATGGTGACATGTTATTATGAATCCTTAAAAACAGCTGATGAATGGCCTGTAGTTTTTCTCAGTTGTATTACACTTTATCAAGCGTATTTCACACTCTCAGAAAGACTGGGGTAATTCACTCTCACTATCCTTATCATGTCATCTCATGTCACATCTTACTAATTCAGTGCTCCCTGCTGTTTGCACTGCGAGTGGACCAGAAAGAACAGTCACTAATGCTCGTCTAATCTAGGCGCAGCCTCATGCCCTTGAGTTAAATCATTATCTGCATTAGGACCCAACTGTGTCTTTTTTCAGTCCCCAAAACTTCAGTGTGATCTTTCAGAACCACTGCATGGCAGCAGCATTGACTTGGAGAATTTCTGAATCTCTACCGCCAAAGGCAGCAGCTTGGGTTACTCTTGGCTTCTGAATAAGTTCTAATATCAAGAACTTTTTTTTTAAAAAAAAAGGGGGTGTTGGACATGTATTTTCTTCTCTTTCAAAGATAATGCCATAACATGACCTCTGGTAAAAACATTTCCACCTGTAGACATTTTCTAACTGCATTTACACACAGACACACACGCACAACAGGTACACTAAAATTAACAAGATAAAAAAATAATCATTTATTTTCTCTTAAATGTTGCTTTACATGAAGAATGAAATCCCATTGCCATACATTCCATTTCTAAAATCAGTGTCTATTGGTGGTCTCTGTCTGAAATTTGATGCAAAGTCCTTTTAAAAATGCACAAAAATCACCCATGAGCTTTGAATCACAAGCAATTGAAATGTCAAATCCTTTCCACAGAGGAGGGAATGACACAAGAACTGAGTCTGTGATTTCCATTCCAGGACCCGCAATGGTAGAGTAATGGTAGTATCTGACATACACCGTGTACGAGGCATAATGCTAAGAATTTAATGTGAACGAGCCATTAATCTTCACCACAATCCTATGAGGCAAGCACTATCATCGCCTTCTTTTTGCGTGAGGAAACTGAGGCTTAAAGAGCTTAAGTAACTTGCCAAGGTTTACACAGGTAGCATTCAGGAAGTCTGGTCCACATCCAAGCAATCCAGCCTCAAAGTCTTCCTCCCGTATTTAAAATAACCTGGGACCCAAGTCAGAGTAAGTTTTAGTAACTACCATAAAAAGCTGAAATGGTAACTCATTTATACTATCAATATTTGAGTATCTGTGATATACACGATTCTTGAATACCTTCGTTAGTAGCCATAGGAAGACTTCCCCTAAAGCGAAAGCAAGTCACTCCCCTTAGTACAGTTCATGTGGTAACAGCTCAGGAAGGAACTAAATAAAGTTCCTGGCCGACAGGTCTCTTCCATACCTGCTTCTGTGTCTTCCCTCACCTGTGCGGGGTTGGGATGCCAACAGGTGTTTCAAAAGTCCAAACACTGGAGCCACAAAGGCATGAGAAAGACTGGGACAGGCACTGCCTTGGGTAGTACAAATCTCGGGCTGGTGGAAAGTGTGCCTCTCACTCATTCTGCCCTCTCCAGAGAGTCGGCCTGATGTCAGCTCTGGCCTCTGGATCTGTCTTCTCTCTAGATTCTTTCTAGCTTCTTTCTGGGCCATCTTCTCAGAGTATCGGGAATTCCAAACTCAACTTATGCCTGATTGTGATCAGGTCAGCCACATTAGCACATTTGGTATGAAGCCACTGCATTCTGAAGATGAGCTCATGGGAACACACACAATCAGCCAAAAGCCTCCTCCCTTGCTAACATCAGCTCTGTGGGGAGCAGAATCAAGACAGGTTCATCTCAATCCCAGAGGCAGAAACACACCCTTCAAAACTAGCAGTTTGGCTGAATTGACTTTCAAAGCTGGCCTCTTCCTTAAGGGGCAAGTGGAAGATGTTAACTGGTTTCACCAGAACAGGAGACTGGGTCCTTGTTCTTTACCTAGGCTTCCCAGCAGACTTTTTAAAAAATTGAAAGTGAAATATAATGACTTTTTGTGAGCCCAGGGCTTTGCTGTCTAAGGAGCCCAGTAGCATGGCCTTTCTGCCATACCGTTCACTGATTTCACATCCATCGTCTCATTTGTAGCTGCCCCTCATCCTTGGAAGATCCAATTCAGTTCTGTCTCTGTCCCCATATAACTGGGACACATGAATTCAATTTCTTATTAAAAAAAAGAAAAAAAGAGATCATAACACTTGCTGCAGAGGCCAGCAGTGATCACGAAAAGAAATCAAGCCATGTGTGTGAAGCAGCCAGCACAGAGCAGACCACAGTAGGCACTCCCTCAGTATCAGTTTCCAAGTTTCCATCCCTTTCCTCAGAGGAAGACTTTGCATTTCAGGGATTACATGGAAGATTTGCAATTGCCAGGAAAACTCAGGAGCAGCATACTTCCCCAGCTAGGGGATTCATTTCTCTCAAGACATAAAAGCATTAGGTGAAGGCCACACTGATAGTTGTCCTTTCCTTTTGTAGAGATACAATCTAGCAACTTTAACCCAGCCGGAAAATTACTCTTAAACCATGCACATTAGATGTAGTCTTGTCTAAGGTGACGGTCTATTCTGAAATGTTTCAAGGTGGCGTTTATATTACAACTGGAATAATTAAACCCAGCATCTACATTGTAAAAGACTCTGGCTCTCCAAGGAGTTTACCTCCAGAAATTGAAAATACTAACTAATCTACTGGTTCCATCCTGAAGCTCACAGAGCAAAGAGCGCAGGAGATAGGCGGCTCGCTGTCTGAGAAGCTATTCAGAAAAAGCCCGGGTGACACTGCCTGAACCAAACCACTACCCAGTGTGGAAAGATGACCCTGCCAGCATTTCCAGGTCCCCAGAGGAACACTCAGCCACAGAGAAAAGATACACCACAGTTTTGTTGCCCTTCATCCAACCTAAATCTGTTTGCTCCCACCTGCAGTTCTCAACCTTGGATGCACAGCAGATCACATCACATTACTGATGCCCAGAGAAAACAAACTATGGTTACCGGGGGGGAAGGCGGAGGGTGGGGGGGGGATAGATTAGGAGTTTGGCATTTACAGATACACATTAATAAGTACAAAATAGATAACCAATTAGGATCTACTTTATAGCACAGGAAACTATATTCAATTCATTATAATGAGCTGTAATGGAAAAAGCTGAAAAAAAAATGTGTGTGTGTATATACAGTACACCTAAAACTAACATTGTAGGTCAACTACACTTCAATAAAAAATAAGAATTAAAATTTAACAATAAATAAATAAATACATAAGAATTGACTGATGCCCAAGCCCTACATCCAATAGTCTCGGAAGTAATCAGTTATTTTAAGGTGGAGCACAAGCATCAGTGTGCTCGTAACACCCAGTGCCTCTAACGCGTAGCCAGGTTGAGAACCTCTGGCTTAGGTGCCGAGTTTGTTTTGAGACTAGGTTGCTTATACTTGTATTTCGAGGGATACCTGGGGCAGCTGACAGGGTCTGGTCATCACGTACAGGAATGGCCAACCCTTGGCCATCTGGTAAGGTCTGTGGCAGGAATCGAACCCATGAAGATCTACTTTGGGGAGAGGTAGTATGGTACTGCGAGAGAAGCTTGGGTTTGGGGTGTCACGTAACTGGGTTAAGCTCCTACTAGCTGTAAGATCCTAAGGAGATAATCTGTTCTGGGATTCAGGGTTTTGGTTTTGATTTTTCTGTAAAATGGGAAAAATGGTAACTTCTTTGCATGGTTGTTGTGACGAGTTTAAAGGGGCTATAACTGAGACCATGTGTGTACGGAACCTTGCAACCTCACCGTGTGTCGTAGGGACTTGGTCCGTGGCTACCACTGTTGATAGCACAGGAGGTAAAAGTCATCACAGGGAGCCTTTTAATGGGGCCCTCCCTGGTAGATTTCTTATTATAGGACAGAAGAGTCACGTAATTCCCCACATGAATGGATTTTACTGTATGAAAGACCTCAGCACACAATGAAGAGATTAACTTAATGAATTTATTTGGGAATATTTGGCAGAGGACATACCACTGTGATTCACAAAAGGCTAATTATCCAAAATGTGCATCTGTGAAAAAAATGTATTTTTTTTCCATTCAGCTATCTGAGGGAAACACTTTGCTGAGGTCAAGTGCCATTTTAAGCAAAGTGGAAATATCCAGCCCACGTTCCAAACTAGTTATACGATGTACAAATATGGAGGTTCATTCAATCACTTTGGGCAATGCCTAACCGTGAGTGTAAAGGCTGCTGGAAATCCTAGATGGGAGGTGTGGCTTAGACACCCAACCAGGATGGAAGGAGTTTCAGTCCCTGAACTCTAACCTAGATGTAATTAGGAAAATGATAAGGGCACTTGTGATCCTTAAGACTCTTTGCATTTATTATGCTTAGCCATAATAAGTCTTTGAGTTGCCTTCACTGGAAGCCATTCTTGGGCCACTGATTCCCTGGTCTTTGAAATACCTCTTCTTGACGCTTCATCCCATAGATCATTAATCCTGGCTATAAACTTCATGAGGACAGGGGTAGGGGGTTATGCACATTTGCATCCCCAGAACTTAATCCCAGTACTGATAACAGTCGGTGCTGAAAAATATTCAATGGCTGAGTCAATGACACTGCATCACACTCAGTAACCTTCGTAGGTCTCTCATTTACTAGAGAAGAAATGAATCACTTAGAATACACGCCAGCTGGCAAAGCTGACTAGAATCTACAGAACCTAATACTTCCCCCTTGCATCAGTAATGCCTTCATACCTCGATTCGCTGCCTCTGTTTGCTCAAAGAAGAATATCAAGTTCCTTTCCTTTGAAGTTTCAAGTCTGAGGCCTGAGCGCTTTTGTTTCACACAAATGCTACCACCTCAGTCTTACCATCGTATGGAGAGACACTGAGACAGAGTTGTCAAGCCCCTCTGACAAATACGTGAAAGAGGAGGAGCATAAGAAAGGCTGGAAAATAAGCTTTTTCTTTTTTAGTGGATGTGCTGGGGCTTGAACTCAGGACCTCAAGCAGGCTAAGCACACGCTTTACCCCTGAGCTATACTCCACCCCAAATTAGCTCTTTTCTTATTCAAATAACTGCTAGCTATTAAGTGCCCTGCAGACATGATTTCATGATTAATGGTTTAATTTCATAAAAATATTATTTTAATTAATAAAAAAGAAAAAGAAAGTACTCCCTCAGGGAGATAATCATCTTCAGTTGAGTTCTCTTGTTTTCATTTTGCTCGCCCTGGCAGGCACGAAGTACACGAGGCACGCTCTTTCAAAGGAGAAAAATATTTGGGAAATTATGCAAGCTAAGTCTTTTTGCTTTTTTTTTTTTTTTCCATCAATGTGTGCATTTTTCCCACGGGTGCGTCTGAAGGTGGGGAGTAGAAGGCTAAATCAGGCTAAAGCTCTGTCCTTCGTTCACACCAACAACGACCTCAGGCAGAAGAAGCCTGTAAAGATAAATTTCTTCAGGGCTCTAGAGCCCGGAAGGGCTAAGTCATCGCAGAGTAAAAGAACCGCGATCTAGTCCGTAGTAAGAACGACAACTGGCATTCCTCAAAGTGAACGCAAGACAGAAGACGATGGTAAAGAGAGCTTGGGAATCACCACTGAAAAGACAGTGCAAGA
Source organism: Camelus bactrianus (assembly GCF_048773025.1). Classification (NCBI taxonomy): domain Eukaryota; kingdom Metazoa; phylum Chordata; class Mammalia; order Artiodactyla; family Camelidae; genus Camelus; species Camelus bactrianus. Next base: position 39,780,956 of record NC_133545.1, on the reverse strand, counting down.
CCCGCCCCCCCGCCCCACTGCTGTGCTTGAAACAGGCGCGTATGTAATTGCTCGAATCCCCAGGCAGAGCACAAGTGTGAAAGCAAGGCTGTTACTGTGTGGACTATTTGATGTCAGTCTTTATCCTGGCAATGACATTCAAGCAAAGAGCCCAGGCTGGCTGCCTGCTGACTTTGGGCAGGCTGATTTATCCGAGTATGCCTCAGTTTCCAGATTGCGAAATGGAGATAATAGTACCTTCCTTAGAGGGCTGTTGTAAGGATTAAATGAGAAAATATGTGTTAAGACCCTTGTGTTGTCCCTGATATCTGATAGATGTGCAATACATATCAAAGTATTTATTGTTAAAAACCTGTGTCAGGAAGATCAGGAGTTAACCATTTTTGACACTGATCACTCAATAAATTACAATACACGTTAACATTGTGTTTTTGTAAAACGAACATAAGCTTCCTAAAATGTCTTCAGACCTCAGAGCCGGTCGGTTCTCTTCTGAGGAATCCTCTGGGTGGACGTTTTATCCGTAGTCCCCTAGAACAGGACACACAACAAACGTTACTGCAAGCCAGCTGGCATCTCAACACACAGACTCTTTCTACATCAGGCGACGGCGCTTCCAAGCAGAGCTGCATCTACTGCCAACACTACCGTGCACGCCCGCCGCTGCACACACAGGAGCAATCAGCTACCGGCTTCAGCGGATGGCTACGGCACTGTACCTTTCCATCTAAGGACCACTTCAGGAAAGTGATGTGACCGAGGCACCTGGGGCATCCGCTCAGAAGCCACTGACTAGTCTCCATCATTAGCAGTCGTGACTGTAAGTGAAGCTCTGGGCCACTCCTCCGGTGAGAGCCAACATTTCCTCAGCTCTCCATCACTCGTGGCCCACCTGCGGAGCGCGACCAGGCTCACAAACCTCATGGCGCACGGGTGACGTTGGCGCTAGAAAAAAATTGGCTGCAGGTGCTATTACTTTACCGTGTGAAGAGTCACTTTGCTATAGACATGCAAGAAATCAAGGTGATGTCCCCAGAGCAGTTTCCTGGTGCTAGAGTTTCAGGAGGAAGCTTTGATAATTTCGGAAAACACACAAGCAGTTCTTTAATGAAGAGGTCTCTGGTGGCTTCGGGATTGAAGCATGTGACAAAGAAAACTGTCTTGGGAGACACAGATTTTTCCCCTAAAAATTCTTTAATAAATAATGTTTGAGCATACAGAAAAGTATAACTAATAATATAACAAATACCCATGTATTCTCTCAATATAGTCTAATCAAATCTTAACATTTTGCATATTTGTTCAAAACTTTGTTAAAGTTTGCTGATTCTACTTACCCAGATTTCCCTCCCACCGTTCTAACAGGGTCTCATCCTTTTAATCAGAACAGTACTTTACATTCGTATGCACACACGACAGATCTCTCCTTCCCTGGAGAACTGCCTGACTCCCTCTTGTTTCCAAAATTACTAATTCAAGTATACAAAACTTTTACCACAGCCTCCTTCCTCCAGCTCCCTTGTTCAACATCTGCACCAGGGCAGTCCTTCGATTTACAAAAGCTCTGCTCTCTAGTGACCCATTTGTTTTGCTATGACCCTTTCAGGTATTCACTCCCTTCTTTAAACAACTGAGGTTTTATTACTCATGATATCGCTAACACTTCTATTATATCAAGGTAGAGTTTCAGTACCTATTGTATCCCTTCACAATGCTTCTCTTTCCCACTCCCCTGAATCATCCAGAATTTGATGTTTATTATTCTTGTGCAAATAGTCATTCAATTATTGCATTCATAAATGCACCCTTTAAATAGCTAATTTTTCGCTTGTTTTAAAGATAATACAAATTGTGTTAGATGGTATAAATCTTGTTGCAACTTGCTTTTCTTGCCAACGTTGTTGTTGAGCATCGTTGGTAATAGCAAAAAAAAAAAAAAAAAGAAAAAAAAAAGAAAACCACCACCAACAGAAAAATGATTAAATATTCTGTGGCACATCTGTATAACAGGATGCTGTACAGATGTTAAAATGCATGATACTTTTCAAAGAGCTAGCTTTGTATTTTGCATGGAATTTCTTCTGCCATACATTAACAACCTTTCTGGGAGTTTTTCTTAAAAGTGTATCTCTTAAAAGAAGGACAGAGCTGGGTTTTGTTTTTCTCATCCAAATTTCTGTGTTTGAATAGCAGAGTTTAAGCCATTTACAACAATTACTATTAATACTGATGTTTTAGACTTGAGTCTACTAATTTTGTAATCATTCTTTACTCCTTTCTTTTTCTCTCTTTCTGCCTTCTATTAAGTAGATACATTTTCTATATTCTCTTTCTTTGTTGTTGTTTATTTGCAGATTTAGATGCTACAGGTTGTATTTCAATTATTTTACTGAGCCTTTGTGTTACAAAAAGTGTTACAAAACTCTGCCCAAAGACAGAATAGATCTTAGCATTCCTTAACTCCCTATTAAATACCCCTTCTTCCATCTACAGCTTCTGTTTCCTATTTTAACACACAAAAAAGGGATATTATTTTTATGGGACTAGTGACTCGTATTTACCAACATGCTTTATTTACTTGTGTGCTCACCGTAATTCCTACATCTCATACTTTGCTTTTGAGTTCACTTTTCTTCTTGAAGAATAACCCTTCACAGTTCTTTAAATGATGTCGGTGAGTGGTAAATGATGTCACTGTATACCTGAAAATGTTTTTACTTTGCCTTCACCCATAACTAATAATTTTGCTATTTTAGCTGCTATGTATTGCTTTATTTTCCCTCAGCATATGGAGGATATATCTGCATTGTCTTCTGGCATCTGCTGTGGCCAATGCAAATTTTGGGGTCAGTGGGTTGTCATTTTACTATAGGCGAGCTGCTTGCCGCTCCCCTGAACATAACCAGCTTTTCATAGCATTTAAGGTTTTCTCACCTTTGATGTAATTTGGGACAATCTCGCACAATGCCTTTAGATATGCATTTTGGTTTTAAGTACCGCAACTGAGGTGCATTTACCATCTAAGAATTTGAAGCTCTTTAGCTGTTTATCTTCCGTGCTTTTTCATTTTTAATTGAGATATAATTTGCATACTATATAATTCACGATTTGAAGTGTACAGTTCAGTGCTTTTTAGTATATTCACAAGGTTGTGCAACCATCACCAAGAAAAGAAACTTCTTACTCATGAGAATTCACTCTCCATTCTTCTCTCTCCCCAGCCTCTAGCAACCAGTGGTCTACATCTCATCTCCATAGATTTGCCTGTTCTGCATACTTCACATGCATGGACTCATACAACATGTGGCCATTTGTGTCTGACTGCCTTCACTTTGCAAAATGCTTTCAGGGTTCATCCACGTTGTAGAGTGTGTCAGTGATTTCTTCCTTTCGTATGGCCAAATACTATTCTACTGTGTGGACATACTACATTTTGTTTATATATTCATCAGTGGATGGACATTAAAGGTTGTCTCCACTTATTGACCACTATGAGTAATACTGCTATGAATATTTGTGGACAAGTTTTTCTGTGAACATATGTTTTCAGTTCTCTTGGAAACATACCTAGGAGAGAATTGCTGGGTCTTATGATCACTCTATGATTAACATTTTGAGGAACTGCATAACTGTTTTCCAAAGTAGTTGCACCATTTTACATTCCCACCAGCAATATATGATGGTACTAATTTCACCATTGTCAACACTTGTTATTAACCATCTTTTTTATTCTTGTCATTCTAGTGCATGTGAAATGGAATCTCACTGCGGTTCTGATTTGCCTTTCCCTAATGAATAATGATGTTGAGCATTTTTTCACATTCCATTTGTATCTCTTCTTTGGAGAAATGTGTCTTCAAATCCTCCGTCCACTTTTTAATTATGTTATTTACCTTTTTATTGTTGAGCTGTAAGAAATCTTTACATATTCTGGATACTAGATCCTTCTCAGACATATGATTTGCAAATATTTTCTCTCATTCTGTGGATTTTCTTTCCATTTTCTTGATAATGGAAAGTTTTAAATTTTGATGAAATTGTATTACCTGTTTTTCTTTGGTTGCTTGGGCTTTAAGGAGCATATCTAAGAAATCACTGCCTAATTCCAGGTCATAAAGATTTACCCCTATGTTTTCTTTGTGAATGAAAAATATTTCCCGCCATATTAGTAAACAAAGGCCGCTGCAGCCATCAGACATCGGCCCTATCACCCACCACCCCCAACGGTGAGCTAGAGGGAACTCAGGATGGAGACCGCAGGCTGCCTGTTGCCAAGCCCTCAGCCACTGCAGTCACCCCCAGTGGTGCCCCCGGAGGGGACTCAGGATGGGAAGTACAGGATACTGGCCCTAGAGGGATGATTTCAGGAAGCCCAGACTTTTGCATCTTCTCATACACAGAACAAGTCCTAAATTCCTTAACTTGAGATAGCTGATTTTCTTTAATTAACAATAATCTCTTATGATGTTCCCACCACATGGTCTTTGTTGCAAACTCCTATATGTCCTGCTCCTCCCCTGCCTCTTCGGAACAATCTCTTAGTGTGATGTGAGAGGCAGTATCCCAGGCTTAGGTCCTCAGAAACGTGCACTGAATACAATGTAACTTTCAACTTTCAGGTTGTGCGTTTTTCTCAGTGGACATCTTCTAAGAGTCTTATGGTTCATGTTCTTTCATTTTTTAATATGGTTCCCTCTTTACACTGTGTTTGGTATGAAGTCCTATCTTCTAACATTAATTCTCTTTTCAGCTGTGATTTACCTTGAGTTTATATTATCAACTGTGTTTTTCTCTCTTTTTTAAAATTCCCATGACTATACGTTTGTTTGCTTTTTTAAACTTCAGATTTTGGATTACGTTTCTTGCGTATCTCTGTTCTTGTTTTGTTCCTGCACAATTTTCCTTTATTGATTTTCAAGGATTCTTACTCCTCCATTTGGCTCTCTGAGGACCCTCAAATATGATGTTTTAAGTTGTTTGATAGCTGGCACCAAGAGCTCGTGCTAGAGGCTCTTGGGGCAGGTGTGCAGAGGGCCATGTGGTGTTCCTGTGTGAGCTGGCTGCAGTTATGACTGAGGGCTGAGGTGGAGGGTGCCTGCTGGATAAAGCATTGTTAATTAGGTCAAGTGTTCTGAGAACTACCTGCTCCAGCTCTGCAAGCTCTGGAGTGGTCACAGCTCAGAGACTGACACCCAGTTAGGATGCCAAACAAAGGCCAAAGAGAAGGAGGCTAAAATCCTGACTCAGAGGCCTTGGAAACCCAGCAGGCTGGTAATATGTTCCCAATAGGTGGGAACCAGGTCAGCCCTGCATGGCCCTGTAGATGTTCAGAGTGATATCAGAGGCCCCACCTGACCCAGCGATGTTACCGTCTTACAAAGAAGAGCAAACACCATCGCTACATACTAAAGTTGCTGGATTTAGGGCTGTTTTCTTTTTAATGTCTATAATCCTAAAAGCACAACAGCCACAAGCAGGGACAAGATGAAACGGCCCTCCAGAGACTACAGAGCAAGGTCTACTGCATACATACTAAAAAGCGGTTAGAATAGTCGTAGAGTTATAGTTGTATTGGTGGACATTAGTATGGTTGATGGCAATCCAAACTCAGAGATGTGTCTTTTTCTGAGGCTGGTTGCTTTCTATCTAGTCATAAATTAAGTTGGTCAGTGCTCACTCATACACGCAGGCACCCAGCCTCACGAGCATTAATGGGCACACAGCGTGGGCTTGTCACCTTGGCAGGCACTGGGACAAAGAGGAATAAGACAGTCCCCACCCTTGAAAAAGCCAGCTGTCAATGGTTAAAGGACTTAAAAGCAAATCATTATAAGTCAACATTAATTCTGCCTAAATGATTTGGATAGTCTGCAAAGAAAAATTAGCCAGGGAGAGAAAAGGGTAAAGAGTGTTACAGGCAGAGTGATGGAGGCAAGCAAGGTCAAGGGCTACCCAGGGGACACTGAGTCCAGCTGCTGGACTGGGGGTGGGGGACTGCAGAAGTTGAGGTTGAAAAAGCAGACAGACATAAGTTATATTTCATCAAATGTAAGATGCCACTGATTATAAAGTGAACTATTATTTCATGTACAACCAAGAAAAAACGCTCCTAATTAAATCATAGCACATAACTGAGGAACATTTCTATTTCTGAGGAGCTAAAATGCAAGGCACTACACCTCTAAGAATGGATGAAATACAGCAATTCCCCAAAGAAGTATTGTAAAAGATAAATTAACTTTAGAAAACAGATTTTTAAAAAGATAAATGCAAACCAAATAGGAATATAATTTTTCTTATCAAATTAGTAAAGTATTAATGTTAGCCTTAGCAAGAGCATAGTGAAACGGCAAACTCATTGCTAAAAGTATGAAATACTACTACTTTACTGGAAATCACTTTGACAATGAAAGGTCAAGGACTTAACATGCACATATTCTTTGAGCCAGTAATCTTACCTATAGGCATCTGTCCTAAATCCATATTTACAGACTCAGAAGAAGATTTTGTACAAGAACGTAAGGTTAATTAATTAAAAAATGCAAGCTAGGTAAATGCCAGATTATCAATGAAAACAGCCGGCCCTCGGTATCTACAGATGCGAGCCTGCGGATACAGAGGGCCGACCACAGGTGACTTGAGCAACATGCAAATTTTGGTGTCTGCGGGGAGTCCTAAGACCAGTTTCGCGTGGAGACTGAGGACGACTGTATGTAAATTGTGGTATAATCATATGAAATGTTAATCAATCACTGAAATATTTTTTAATATTTAGGACCATGGTGGGAGTCTCACAATGTAATAGTAAAGTTTAAAATGGAGAAAACAAAGCTCCCTGTAGAGTATAAATCTCAATCCAGGAAAAAAAGTATTCTTGTAATTTTTATTATTTTTCAGTTTTTCTACCATGTCCATATTTACCTTTTATAACCTCTCTTGCCCTCCAAACAAATGTATTTTTCCAAATACTTACTTGGAATTTAGTTTGAGTACAGAAAGTAAAGTAAGCCTATGTATGGAGACAGAGAGACCAAGAGGTGCCCCTCATATTACTTATGATCACACAGGGTCGTTGCGGATGCTTAAAATTTCTAGTAAATGTTAGATGGGATCCAGTTCAGATCATACGTGACCCCCATATTTCTCAGTAGAAATCTGCTATGAGCCTCCACTAGGAGTCTGTACCTTGCTAAATTGACAAGCATTATTTCTAGTTCTTATCATCATGCAGACAGAGGAGAGAAGAGAGGCTCCAAGACGCTGACTAAGTGCAGTAAGCCTGCACAATTTAAACATGGCAAAGCTGGGATTTGAACCCAACTCTCTCCCTCTCTCTCACCAAAGGTTCCCACTCCTTCCCCTGTACCATCTGTCTCTCAAAGAAATACTTCCACAGCGTATCCACATGAACAAGAAGGAAGATCAAGATTCTGTTCGTTCCATCAGCGAGCAGGAGATTGTGAACCAACAATGAATATGTTGTTTTCATTCCTGGAAGAACCTCACAAATGTGGACGACAGCGGCAAAGCTCCCTGATAACGTGGGGGTGAACTGGATACACAAGTGGGCCAGATTCCTGGCTTACCAACTGCTACACTCAACTCCTGAGAAACCAGTCCTCTCTGCTGTCTGTGATCACTAAGATTATGACGCAATGCCGTTTACCCACCTGGCAAAGTAAGGCGACTTGCGGAACTTGTGCTTGGGGCTGGTGAGCCATGAGAACGCTTCTTTGTGCCTGAAAGGAGGAAAAAGAGGATAAGAAAACAGGATTTTGGACAGACTTCTCGGACAGGTAAATGCGCATCTGCAATGCTATCAAATGATCCAAAAGTTTGGGTCTGAAAACCACATTTAGAAGAAGGTTGGGCAAGGCTGTGGGAGCAGTGCATATTCCTGGTCCAGAAGAGCCAGGAGCACAGCCTTTATCTCTGTGCGTGTGACGGTTCTCAGTCTCCTGGTTGGCAGACTGGTCTGCTGGGGACCAACACACCTCTGAGCAGGTGTGCACTTTAGGATCCCCAGGGAAATGTTCTAAATTTGCAGTTGCCTGAGCACCACCCCCAGAGATTCTGTGTTCACTGTACCGGGGTGGGGGAAACTCCAGCGTCCGTAATTTTAAAGCCTCTGTGCCCCAGATGATTCTAATGTGCATCCAGAGGGGAGAGCGTCTGCTGTGGAAGGGAAGGTTTTGGATGTAGAAGCGAGGAATCGGGGGATTGTCCCTGCATTACTCCTTATTGGACCTCAGGCAATCAACTTGATTTCTCTGAAGCCTCTGAAGATCTCTGAAGGTGAAATCTTCACTTGCAAAATGAAGGAGATAACAACAATTACATCAGAGAGTTCTGGTGAGGACGGAAGGAACGGACGTGTGTGAGCATGTTCCGGAGCCGTGGGAGGCTACACAAGTCTAGTTAGTGGGGGATCTGAGAGTCCCTGAAGCTGGCAGCACCGTTCCTGTTAGGACAGGGACTAACAAAGATTAACAAAGGTTCAGCGGGCAATGAGGGGAAGAAAAAGCAGACTTCTGGGCGGAGAGCAGGAAGGAGAGAGCAGAACAAAGGGAGGGGTGAACCGCTCTGCAAAAGAACATTTACATACATGAGTGTGTACACACGCACACACATACATATTTTATTTTATATATAAATATACATACATATACAAAATGCATATATAGTACATACACATAGAATTTGTATGTAAATGCAAATATTATTTATTCATTCATTCATTTATTTGGCCACCCAGAGTGGGGCAGAAGGGGGCTGGTGGCCAGACTCCAGCAACATGGCAGAACCTTGATTCTGAACCAGCAGAAATGCAGAGAGAATTCTTAGGCAGAGGATATACATGATTCAATGTCAAGTCATTTCTGTCACAAGTTCCCCTGAACCCACACACAACTTTGTAAAGTCTGCTTTACATGCAGAGGCCAGGTGCGAGTGGCAGCTTTGTTAGTCTGAGTGAGCACAGTCCTGGGTAAAGATAACTCTAACAAGAAGACACATGGACATATCTCAGCCTCAGAGGAAGCAAGAACTTGGCTGGGGAGGGGTGAGGGGTAAGCTTTCCCTTCCGTGGACTACCTGGTGAGATGTGGACATATATACTTGGGATGGTGTTTTGAGATGCTCTCATTTTATTTTATTTTGGATTTTAAACTGTTACGTTAATTTTTTTCTTTTATAGATATATTTTGATTGACATATAGTCAGTTTACAATGTTGTGTCAACTTGTGGTGTACAGCACAATGCTTCAGTCATACATGAACATACATATATTCATTTCCATATTCTTTTTCATCGTAAGTTACTACAAGATACTGAATATAGTTACCTGTGCTATATGGTAGGACCTTGCTGTTTATCTATTTTATATACACCAGTATCTGCAAATTTCTAACTCCCAGTTTACCCCTCCCTATCCCATTTCCCCTCAGTAACCATAAATCTGTTATCTGTCTGTGAGTCTGTTTCTGTTTTGTAAATAAGTTTGTCTTTTTTTTTTTTTTAGATTCCACATATGAGTGATAACATATGATATTTTTCTTTCTCTTTCTGGCTTACTGCACTTAGAATGACAGTCTCCAGGTACATCCATGTTGCTGCAAATGGCATTATTTTATTATTCTTTATGGCTGAGCACTATTCCATTGTATAAATATACCACAACTTCTTTATCCAGTCATCTGTCGATGGACATATAGGTTGTTTCCATGTCTTGGCTACTGTAAATAATGCTGCTATGAACATTGGGGTGCATGTATCTTTTTGAATTAAGGTTCCCTCTGGATAGATGCCCAGGAGTGGGATTGCTGGATCATATGGTAAGTCTATTTTCAGTCTTTCGAGGACTCTCCGTACTGTTTTCCATAATGGCTGCACCAAATTACATTCCCACCAACGGTGTAGGAGGGTTCCCTTTCCTCCACTGCCTCTCAGACGCTTTCATTTTAGTCTTAAAGAACAGGGTGCTACACTTGTGCTTCTGTTTATTAATATTATAATTATTACTGGCAGTAGTAGCAGTATTGTTAATAGTGTTAGTAGTACTAGTAGTAATGGTAGTAAAAGCAGAAAACACAAAATTAATCCAAACACCTCAGACCCACAAAAACTATTAATTTGCATGAGGTGAGAGCAGCTATTTCTGGCAGAACTTTACGCCTTCATTTTCCAGGTCTCAAAGATGCCTTGAATGTCAGAGTTTGGGGGGAACTTAAAGGGTCTCAACCCGGCTGTAACTGTTGTGGGGTGATTTTTAAAATTATGGCTTCCAGGGTCCTTTCCTGAACCCACTGAAGGGGACTCTCTAGAGGCTAGAGCCACAAGTTGGCAGGTCAACAAGTTCCCCAGGTGAGTCTAGTGATCATGGGTCAAATGAGGTGCTCAGACACCCCAGGTGAAAAGATTTACCCAAAGTGATACATGGGGGTCCGGGCCAGGGCTGCCTCACTGCACAACTCCAGGGGGCGCCACTGACACTGTATCCTACACGAATGGTGGACCTGAGTGTGTAACAAGCTGGCCCTGACCAAGCGTGCTTCCAAGATGCAGATTCACACCTCTGACCTCCTTGTCCACAGCCACTCCTGTGTCCCTCTGAATCTGCCTCCACCTGCACTGTGGGAAAGCCAATGACTAAAAGTGGTTTTCCCTCCATTCATGAGACGTTTTACTTGTCTCACTGTCCCTTGGGGATAGGGTTTCTCAACAGACGCGCAGTGATATTTAGCCATGCCGGTCTTGGTCACGGGGACTGTCCTGTCCACAGTGGGATGTTTGGCAGCATCCCTGGCCTCTCCCCACTAGGGGTCAGCAGCACCGCCCCTGTCGGGATAATCAAAAATGTCCTCCACTGACAAATGGCCCCTAGGAACAAAACTGCCCTGTTGAGAACCATTGCTTTAGGAAGGAGGCAGTGTGTAGGGCTTTTTATTCAGAGTGGTGACTCACAATTTGACTACTTGGTCATTAGTAGTGGTCACTCACCCACCAAGCAGCTACAGCGTTCGAGGCACCATATTAGCTATGAACAAATAAATGTCCATTAGTTATCTTTCCTGATACCACCTCTCTGATGGCAAAATGAGTCCCATTTGATGGAATACGGAGACAAGGGGAGTGTAAGTAATTTGCACAAAGTTACTGAGTGTTGGTGGGGGGCAATATTTAAGCCAAAATCTCTCAGAATTTAAACCTGGAGAGACTTTTCCCCATGACGCTTGCTACTTCTTGACCAATCCATTACCCAGGTTCCCTTCAAGTGCTGTCTTCCCAAACGTGCCTAAGCAAAAGGACAAACTGGGACCATTATTTTAACAAAAAGAGAAAACAAAATCAGATTCCCAGGCCTGGCCAAGCCCCAGTGAGCCAGCGTTTCTGGAGGGGCCTGGATGTTCCACAAGCATCCCAGGTGATTCTGATCTCCAGGGAGGCTTGGAAACCTTTCTGTAATAGAAATCTTCTCTAACCATTGGAAAATATGGCACTCTGCTTTCCTCGGGCCCTCTCGTGAAGCTGGGAGACCAAATGTAATGTGACCTAAGGGAGCACTTAAAAACCTGCAAAGCACTGGATGGCGACAAGCTTTCAATGGGGTCAGCTTAGAAGCATTCACCACTGCCAGGTGAGTAGAGGTGCTTGGTGCAGTTTTAAAAAATCACCTATTATGATCTTTCCAAAGCCTGAAACTTGATGGCTTTTCTCTGGGCCAGCTTTTTATTGCCTTGGTATCTCCTTTGCAGACAGTGAGACAGGAACCTCTGGGGCTCATGGGTCAGTGGAAAAGCAGAACTGCAAGCCCTTTAGCAAAGCTGTTATTTCCTCTGTGTGCTCAACGAAATGCCCAATACATCAGGGCAGAGGAGGAACCACAGGTGCCTCTCCTAATATCTTGAGTCATAAACAGGTAGCAGGTGGAGACCCATAAAATAAACCTATTGGGGATTTCTCCAGACCATCAGGTGGCACCATGGGCCATCGGGGGTGGTAAGGTTCTGAATCAGCCTCCTATGGGCTCCCGGTTTGTTAAGCGAGGTTGTGTTCCTGAAATCATTTTCCACTCGGCAGCCCCCAAATGACCGATCCCTTGACTCAAAGTTCCATTCTTGTGCATAATATGCAACTTACCTATGTTTCATTTTCTAAAACTCGTCACCCCTCCCTTTCTCCCATTCCCAGGGAAGACATGAGAAATTGAGCTGGAAGATCAGCTTCCAAACCTGAGCCCCCAGTTCCGAGCCAGCAGACACAGAGACCTCACTCTGAGATTTACTGTAGAAATCCACCTGGGATGCCATTCCGTCAGTGACTCTCAGTGCTTTTCAATCCTGGCTACACATCAGGATGGTCTGGGGAGTTTTAAAGCAAATATGCTGCTGCCTGGGCCCTCCCACTGGAAATGCTGTGTAACTGATCCGGGTGGGTCCGGGTGGCCCGCTCTGCAGCCAGGAGCGCTCCCAGCCGTTTCCTTCAGCTGGCAGGGAAGGCGTCCTTTCTTCTGAACCACGGTGTGCTGTATCTTTATGAATGATGGGAATCTTGCAAATGGTTGCTTTTCGTTTTTGTTTGGGTTTCCAGGAAACTCAGATCCAAGTTCTGACTTAATGCTGGGAACAGGGGAGGCCTGTTCCACCTGCGCGACTATACACGAACGTTTGCCCTGTTTCGTTCTAGTGTTATTAACTCTCCTTCTGGCCTGTCGTTTTATTCTGCATTCTTCATTTTTTAAAAAGCAAATTGGTTAAACGGATGTGATTTTAGAATTCTGAAATATTTTATAAATGAGGTAAGTATAAAAGCATGAGTAAACAACCACCTCAGGGCTGACGTTGCTAAGTTCCGTTTTCCTCGTCTATAAAAATTTTAAAACATCAATTTCAGGACATAAATGTGAGGATCAAGTGAAAGTACTTAGCAAACTGTGCAGTGCAAGGTAGTGTTTGTTGTCAGTTTATATTCAAAAGAAAGGTGTGTGTGTAAAGTAGCTGATATGTCATCCTTGGGAGATGAGCATTTTAAGGTCACGCATTACACCGTCCTTGACCCACAGCGTGTGCATGTTCACAGAGTAAACAACCCAATCAGTCAGCTCGGGGCAGAAATGTCATCACTGCAGCTTGTGTGACTGGAAGTATCTTTTGACAAATGAATAGCTTTCAGATATTTCAAATTAATGTCCTTGGTTAGTTCAGCTAAAGGGCAATGAATCCAATTCATCAGGAATCTGGAGAAGAGGACAGTGATGGAAGTGACAACCAAGGCTGCCTGCCTTGGGGCAAATACACACACCTACGACTCAGGATGTGAGGCTAGCACTAAACCCAGTGATTGGCAGTTTGACCTCAAACAAATAATTTCCCTTCTGCAAAACAGGGTTACCATGACCAGGCCCAAGCCTACCAGGGAAGGGTGATTTAAGAGTCTCTGAGACCCAGCGTCATTGCTGGAATGGTCCAACCATAGCAATGTCACTATAACATGAGCAGGTCCCAAGGCAGAGGGGTTGCTGAAGGACTGAAGCAGGCAAAGTGCCTGTCAGCCTCTGTGCATCATCCTCTCCTCCCTTTAGCATACTCCAGCGCCTGCCTCTGCAATACCCACGACCTCTGCTGCTGTCGCTGAGCACGCCTACCAGACATTTTCCCTGTGTTTCATTTGGGGTGTGGCAGAGATCAACACCCCATTGCCTGATGCCTCAGAACGAATAGTCATCTTTGCCCCTCTGCAGCCTTGACAAAAGGGCACCAAGAGAAGCCCATATTTTGCTTAGGGATGCGGAATCTCTGGAAGTTTGGAGGGCTTCAAACCCACATCCTAAGAGTTGTTTTCCAAAAGTAAATTACAGTGGCATAGCCAGGGCATTTGATAACATTCTTCCTCCACAATACAACCGCCGTGAATACCACCCTTGCTTTCGTGTCACTTGATCTCTGTCACAAAGAACAATGATCAAAAATGCAAGAGCTATTCAGACATGCAACCCTATATGCTATTTAATATTGGAACATGCCTTGGAACTGGACACGGGAGTGAGGAGTACAAAAACAGGTCCATAGCCTTTGACCCAGTAATCTAAAAATTTTTTTCCAATGGAGATATTCAGAAATGCAACAAAGTTTTATGTGCAAAGAGCTCCATTGCTGTTATTTACAACTGCAAAAAAAAAAATTGTCCAACAGCAGAGAAGCAGTTAAGTAAACTGCACTAGAGCCACAAAATGAAAAATTATGTTGCAACTGAAATTATACTAATAACGAGGTTTTTTTTTAAATGAGATAATGCTTACAGTCCAATGGTATGTAAACAAACCATAATACAAAATTAAATATACTGTATTATGCAGCCTGAACTGTGTAAAAACACACAGCAAAAGACCATAAGGAAATACAGTAAAGAACTGACAGTGAGTAATTGTTGAATGGGGTTTTACAATTGATTTTAATTTTATTATACTTCTCTATATTTTTCAAAATAAGTTAAGTTCTGTCTTTGCTTTCAGGAAAAAAAAGAAATTAAAAAAAAACCATGTTTCAATGCATGGCGAACACAGCTGCTTGGGAGGAACAACATAGCCCGTTTTGTCATAGTAATAATGCAGGGAAGTCACTACACAGGAACAGTATACAGAGGTGGCCCAGGTAAGGGGGTATATTTGTGTAATACGCACCATCACCACTAGGGGAGTCCCTCAGTGGCTGGATTGAAGAAGGCAGCTGGATGCCATTTACTCTATTAAACCACATATATGTCCACGAACAGGGGTAATGACTACTCCCTAGTCAGACTCTGTATACAGTTTGTGGTAGAGAGAAAGAAAATATTGCCAGAAATATTTAAGAGAAGAAGGAAAAAATTTTGGAATTCGAAAGCTAGCATTTTAAGAATGTAAAACCATGTCATGGTACCCAAAAGAAAACTGAACATATGGAAGCCAGCCTAATGCCTTGAATGTTAACATTTCTTATGCCTCGAAGGAGCTTCTGATAATTCATCCGCCTCATCCCTCAGAAAAGATTATACGAGACGTGAAACACTGTGTGTGTGTATATACCTATCTTCAACGTGCTAGCTGGTACGCTGGGTTATTGTGTGGCATTTGGAGGGATACAAAAGTGGCTGAGTGAGTTTGGACAGTCTCATATCTGAGACAGAACATGGACAACAATGAAAAACATCAAAATAAAGAAAAAACCAGGTTTTTCATTTTTCAAATCTCAGGAGAGAGGTTAACTCATTGTTTTTATTTGGTAATCAGAAGAACACACAAGTACTTTTTCAATACTAGATGCTGGGAAAAATTATACATTGAAAGACTGTCAGCCTCGTCTGTGCAACAAAGATTTACAATAAACATGTAATTTACTGAGAGCATTTAGGCATATTCTGTTTTACACGAATCCCTATGATTTATTTTTGCATTTAAAGATGTGATGTTATGGCATTTGAATAGTTTCCTTTAGTACAAACCAGCATCATAGGGAACAAAGCACTCTTCTTGAGAATGGATGGTCATTCTCTTGCCCTATGATACACAAATGCAAATTGCAACCTGAATTTTATCTGCTAGAAACACATTTCACATCATGGAAGTACATTCTGTCACTGCCGCAAAGTACAGACAAGCCCGTTTTTGCCATCTTCCCTTTTGGAAGAGCATTCTCAGAACATATCCAGAAATCCCTTCCTTATTCCTCCAAAGAACTATTTATTCGGCATGATTTGGTTGAGGTTTGGGGTTTGGGTTCTGCTTGCTTCTTTCTTTTGAGTCCTGTTAAACATTCTTGATTTTAATCCAGACATCTCCCAAAATCCAGCTGAACAGCAGCAAATCTAAGGCTGAGGAAATGAGCTGAGTTATCCATTCATACATGGCCAATGCCCTAATGTTAAGGAGAGGGTCTACAGACCCATGGTGAGAGTGTAGCATCCCAAGGAGAAAAACCCTGGGCAAAAACTGGGCCCCACACTGACGGACAGTAATAAGAGCATTATTTTAGGCTCAAAGTGAGTCACCTCGCTTTGGGTAATTGATCCCCCATGAGGATTTCCTTTTTCCTGCTTCCTTTCTCCAGTCTATTCTCTCCTCCCCATCTCCCCATACCCCATCCCTGGCCCGCAACATGTCCTCATGTGGATTACACTGGAACAAGGTAATTTTGTTTTTTCCATTATTTTGTGTTTCCATGTGCTAAAACGATACGGCAAGCAGAATGGCTTGCCTGGACAGAGGCAAAAGAACGAATCTGCAAAAGGTAGAAAAATGAGAGAAGAAAATAAGGGAAAGGTGAAATAAAAAGTATGAAAAAGGAGGGACCTCTTAAATTAGGTGGGGGGCAGATTCTGGCTGTACAGTGGGCACCAGAGCTGATAAAAACCTAACCGAGCTCTACAAATGAAAATAGCAAATATTTTTAAAAAATTTTTACAGCATATAAAATTGTATAAAAATATCATCAAAGCAAGAAAAAAGGAAAATGTATACTCTACAGTTCTATCTCTAGAATCAGTTACAGGACAATACTTATGGCTGCAGATTTTTACTATAAATCTATGTAAATTGGTGTGTGACTATATTCTGTGCCATTACACACACCCCCACTCAGGGACAAGGACCCTAGTACACACACACCTACCCCAAGATAGATCAGGACAAAGAAGCAAAACCATACAAGAATATGCCTCCAGGGCAATCAATTTAAAAGCCATTCCAAAGCCATTGGGTTTTAATGGGCTGTATTTTAAATGAGTTCTCGACATCGTCCCCTGACAGAGAAATGCTTTTATCAGTTCAGAAGCCAGCGTCCATAAGATACACAGGTGAGGTTCAGGAAGCATGGCTGAGCCCGAACAAAGAGGACAGCCTCCAAGATGACACTAACTGGCCTCCTACAGCCAGCACTTAACCCCAGAGATGGCGAGATCTTCCCAACGGAGACTGAGTACGTGTGCCCTGAGTGAGGTGAAGGGCCCACACACCATCCCCTGCCTCTCCTGGTTCAGCAGATGGCAATCTAGGCTGGGTTCAAGTTCATTTAGTGAAACAAGCCATTGCCAGTGTCAATTCCCTTCTGCTCAGGAACAGAGGCCAGATTAAATGTGAATTCATTTCAAATGTGTCTGCTAATATTTTAAAGAAAAAATGGGTAAAGTGGCAGGGAATTTATTAAAATAATGAGGAATGTTTAAATTGACTTTCATGAATCTTTCAGTCTAGGTCTCTGACTGAATCCTTCTTGTTTAATGTAAAAACAAAGTTTTTGTTTTTGTTTTTGTTTTTGTCTTTATGGAACAATTCTTGTTTATTGCAGATTTCCTGGAGGAGCATCCAGTCTTTTGTAAATGTCCAATAAGAACAGCCAGAGGACTACTCTCCATTTTTCCTAACCTCCCTGCACCCAAATTCACAGGGATGAACCCTGTCTAACGTCCTAGATGGCTCTGTTACCATTCTAATCCTACCATCACCTCTGTGCCCACCAGTGACTTGGATGAGAGGAAACCTTAACAGCTGAAATCTGGTCTTGGCAGCTAATGTATCTCTTAGTTCTCAGAGGAATATTTTATAGAATCATTGTTCTGTTCATTACAATTTTTTCATTAAATTCATTTACTAATAATGAGGCCTTTAATCATGGATCACTGCTGATGAATTACAAATATTAGTTTCCATTTATTCACACAGGAAATCCAATACAATATC
The DNA here is from genome assembly GCF_048773025.1 of Camelus bactrianus. Lineage (NCBI taxonomy): Eukaryota > Metazoa > Chordata > Mammalia > Artiodactyla > Camelidae > Camelus > Camelus bactrianus. The sequence goes on along the minus strand of NC_133545.1, from coordinate 39,763,245 downwards.
ATTACTGCAATGTTATTTCTGAACATTGCTGTGGTTGCGTCCTATGCTGACCGTAATCCTGGCAGAGTAAAACTGGGCGATGATTCCCAAAGCTGCACATACACAACTTACTACTTGCTCCAAGAAAGCCCATTTTGGATTTTAACTGTTACAATTTGGGTTATAAATAAACCCACTGGTAATGGTGTATAGATTGGTGTCATCATCCCTTTTGGAAAAGCATTTTCAGATAAATCTTGTTTTGGGTTGTTTTTGTTTTTAGCTTTTGGGTTTTTTTTTTTTTTCATTTGTTTGTTTTTCTTAAACCCAAAGATCATAGAGTTTTTGTTTTTTCCATAAACTTGGCTCTGATAACTTTCCCCACACTACTTGCAATTTCCCATCCTTGATAATAAGCTGTTTGTGTCGTTAGTGTATGTCTGCATTTACTTAGAACATAAGCCTTTAGCGATACGCTTGACAAACAGAAGATGTTGCACTCACAGGTGGATAGTGGAATTCAGCTGGACAATTCTGCATGTGTGTCCTGAATGATGACTGTGTGCCAGGCACTGTAGGGGGGCCAGTGCTGCAACTCCTGTTGGGGTTTGTGGGAATTTTGGAATTGGAATGTAGTCCCTAAAACCCACTTTATTTGGGACATAATACTACATACATAGCTTTTAATCTCAGAATCTTCTCCATCTCATTTTGAGAAAAAAAATTGTGTCTTTTTCTTTTGTTTTCCTTCTTACTCTATGGGGAATATTATGAAGTAATTTCTATCATGTTAAGTCTCTGCTAAAGGTTAAGGATAGAAGAAAGTATGTTATATACTCTATCTGTCTACCTATCTATCTGTCTGTCTACCTATCTATCTGTCTGTCTGCCTATCTATCTATCTAAAAATGATCTATGACAGAAGTGGATACTAAAAGACCAGTATCTTGCCCTTAAAACACTGATTATAAAATTGGTTTCCATCATTTTATCTGCCCTCTATCTTACATCCTGTGATAATATTGCTCTTTCCTTTTTATTTTTCACACTTACTAGAGGCATAATTTCAGGTGGAAAATATAGTATAATGGCTTTAATTCTGCATGTGAAATGAACAGTTGCACTAGATTGTTCTTTGGCCCTCAGATGTCTACATATCATTTTATTGTTTAAGTATATCTTGTCCTTTATGCGATCTTGTCATATGTCTTCAATAGTTTTTAAAAGCTCCAGGAATAAAATGGACATTGGAAGAAAATCCATTTGCATTTAATGAGTTAGAAATATCTCTTTCCTGCTGCCATAAGCAACTAGGGCTCATACCCCAGGAAAGGTTGGCGTGAATAAAAGAAGGAAGAAAGACCTGCCTAAGGATGTGTCTTGATGGCTCTGAAACGCACCATATCAGCGTAACTTGGCTCTAGAGCTCTTTTGTGATATGGGGACCCAAACTCAAGGGCTAACTCCATTTGTCACTTTCCACCCAGGGACACATGGACCTCGTGGTTTGTCAGTGGTGGGCATGTCCCCAGTACTTTCCCCACACACCAGTTAATTCTTAACTCAAGTGTGTAAGCCTCTGCTTTCTATGTGACAGTGGAACACAGAGTAAGATGCCATAGTCTGTGCAATGGAAGGGCGTGTGTCCCACATCACTGCTCAACTTGGAGGAAGCTGATTCAAGAGGACAGAAAGACCACTGCGAGTGAGCTGTGCTCTGGAAATATCACTCTTCCAGTCAACGCTGTCTCACGTCTCATCAGCTCCAGTATCAGTTTATAGCACAACAAAACATTTCTTTTTAATTTAAAAAAAATACATAGTTTTGCTTTTTTACTCAATGTCCCTTCAAAACACTTTTTAAGGATTTAAAAATAAGAGTTACATGGAGCTACTGTTTTACCATGCTGACAGTTCCGAGCAGAGTGTTATCTTGGAAAAAATTATCTTCCCATTTTTTTCCAGCTGAATTAATGACTTAAAGCAAATGAAAAACATTTCCATCTTTACAGGTGCTAGAAAAAATGGCTATATTCCTATTTCTTTTTCAAATATTGTGTAGTCTTGCTTGTGATAAAAGGGAAGCTGCCGGTTTTCTGTTTTGACTGGCTGCAGAGCTCCACATAGAAAAAATACAGAACTGAAACGAGATAAAAGGTTCAGGTTCTACGGTCAAGAAGTGACATGCATTGGTCACTCTTATATAAAACATATATAAAACCAAACCACCTCAAAGAGCGTAGTTTGCAAACTGATGTCCCGTGCATTGAATGCGGGTCACAGGTATGTTTTCTTTGGCCAGCACAGTGTTTGTAAGTTTCTGAATTAGTTGCCAATGTTTAAAATTTTGGAGAAGGTTTACATACAATCCTTGATATCCAGGACCCTCATTTCTACATAGCACTAACCCCACAGTTACCTAGCAACTATCTCTGTTGGGCAGCATGCATTCTCTCCACTTCCTCACAGTCCCCACTGCTCCTTATTGCCTCACTGATACCAAGGCCCCTTATGAACCACCATTTATCACAATCATTTGGAGGTTATGGCTTGCTTTGCTCAGGTACTTGAACTGCTAGGCTCCTGTTTTGAATTTGTGATCACATGATTTACTGTGGTCATTGTTAGGAAACCCAAGAGGAGCAACAGAATGTCAGCCTGACCTAAGAACGCTGTTTGAATATCAGAATATGACTGTGCATTCTATACAACAGAGCTCGCCAGATCTTTCTCTTGGGGAATTAGTTTAATGAGACAAAAGGCCTTACAGGCTACGTACATAGTCTCCTTTCTGTCTGAAGAAATACTAACATTTTGCCTTAGTAATAGGAGGAATTTTTAAATGTTTATTTCTGTGATTTTTCTTTAATGTGGAAATGAAGTCTGCAACAAGGAATACACTTAAGCCTATTGTCTCTCTTCCTATCACCAGTCCTACTCCATCACCAAGTATATTCATGTTATTTACGTACTCATGTGATTTCCTTAGGCAGGACTCAAAGGTTCCTTTGTGAACTACAACCACATTTTAACAATCAGTTTCATCCAGATATCACCATTTAGACCCACAAAATTACATGACTTGCACTCCACTGGATCCCACTTTTGACTTGGTTTCAAGAGGCTATATGTTTATTCTCTTTCCTTGCTACATCTACTATTCTCATTTTTGATTTATGCTATTAATCATCTCCTATCTGGTATTTCTAAAGACTCGCTAAAATGAAAAAATTATTGGATATATCTCCCTGATACTAATTCCCTTAGCATTTTCCTGAATAGAAAGGAGAATGATTAAGTCAAACCACAGATATTCAAAAGAAGAGGACCAGCCAGTGGTAAAAAAATTCAGTAACCACCTATAGATGCTTCCCAGTGAAAACTGGGTTTCTCTCCTGAACAACGTAGTCATGAGCTGAAACATTCAGGTTTATATTAACAAATGCACAGGAAAATTAAGCATCAAATAAAGATTCCTATAGGAAATTCTCCCTTTTTATAAATCAAAAAGAATTCCATATTATATAAATGGGGAAAAAAAGCATAAGAACAAATTTTTAAGTCTGAAAGGAAACTGGAGAAAAAGAATGTTCCTGACTCCGGCAAGGAACATCCAGAGACTGAAATCATCATCTCAGCTGTGATGAAGGCCAGCTTGGCTGTATCCACCATCAGCAACCAGTGCAAAAATAACAACATTTAAAGTAACAGCATTGACAGTAATACAATGGCCGTTCCTGTGTGTGTGGCTTTTTCAGGCCTCAGCATATCCAGGATGTCCATTCCCATCAGACAGGTGCCTTGAAAGCCAGGGCATTAGCAAAAGATTTTGAGGAAGTCCCTTCATGTTTGGTCTCTGTTTGTGCAAAAATCTGAAGCTGTTTTGTCTGCTTGGGGTGGGGGTGGGGGTTCTCCCCCCGCAGAGTTCTAAGACCTCAAACCAGCTCCCAGAAAGTCATCTCCTGGGAGGAGAGGTCATGAGAGAAGGCCAAGTGTGGGGGCTTGTGTTTGAAAGTTGGACACCTTCCCCAGATATGAGTCTTTGTGGAAGAAGGAGAAGAGAATGAAGAAGCTCAGCTAAAATGATGCAAGACACTGGCAGCCTCTCTTATTGTCTATGAGGTGTGTGTTACTCTTCTGAATCTGAAAAAAAGAAAAAGAAAAAGAAAAGTGTCAATGCTGCCTTTCCCCCCTTCTCCACCCTCCAGGTCTGAGAAGAAAATCTGAGGGACCAAAAAACTGGGGAATCGGGGAATCCATGAAACATTTCAATACTAATCATTGCCGTCTCCTTTGCAACACGGTCGTTCTACTTATAAAGGGGAAACCTCAGTGGAGAATTTTAAACATTGTTTACACTGGAAGCCTTAATAGTTGCCTTAAACTAGACCATCAAACATTTGGTTCACGCAATATGGATATTAAGGCACCTTATTTTGCAATCAGATGACGGTGACTGACAGATCTGGTCAATATGCCTCAGGGGTCAGTGGGATTGGAAGAAGTCAGATTCATCTAAGCCCAATCATTTCCATACCAAAGCCATGCTCCTCTATCAGAATTCATAGTTCTCTGCAAGAAGATGTTCCACTCCAGACTGTAGACTCCTTGAAGGTGAGGGAACTATTTATCTTTCTAACTCTTCTTGCAAGTAGTGCAACACCTCACACATAGCATATGCTTCACAAATGTGTCCCCAGAAGATTTAAAGCGAGATGCGTCCCAGCTGAGATCGTTGTGCAAACGGATAAATCACCTGAAATCTCTACTGAGCCTAGTATGAGGTGGTGGCAGAAGATACAGACTGAACAGGACTAATTAATGGAAAGAAACAAGATTGGGTTTTTTTCACCTAGCCTATTTCTACAGCGTGTAACCTTAATGGACTTGGACAGGACTATAAAAAAGCAAACAAGCAAGAATTAATATGGTATTGCTTCCCGTAAGTGTTATGTGCTCTGCAAGTCATCATGCCTCAGAGTGAGGGAGGGTTCCCTCCTGTGTAGAGTCCCAGAGGGATGGGAGACTTTAAGAAGGACAACCTGTCATCCACAGAAAGGTGGGGAGTCATTAGAGGACAAGGAAAGTTTTCCATTCAACTTTAAAGACTAAGATACTCTCCTAAATAAGACTTGATTGAAATTAGGCACAAACCAGTTGGGAGATAGGAGAACCCTTTCTGATCTATTGAATTACTCTCAGTTCTCCATCTTCCAGGGGCTATTGATCCAGGCCTCCTGCGGTTCCTCTTTCTTCATTCTGGTCTTGTGTGTGTTTACGCTCTATTAGTACCTTCATCCATTTGGGAAAAGTAACAGAAAAAAAGAAAAATTTCTGCCAAATCACTTTACTCTAATACTAGCACGATCAGTGAGGGAAGTTTCCAGTGCTTCACTGGAACTTGGCAGTGAGGGAAAGAGGAGGGAAAAAAATAAGGTAAAATCAAAGATTAGAAATTTTCCATTGTTTCTAATCATCTTTGTGTAGTTTAGGCCACAAGGGAATTCATTTCAAGACAGGACTCCTTAGTGCTCTGGTCTTGTTTTTATCAGTTTGGGGTCATGTAATGAGACTCTTTTTAGATGGTCGTCATAGTATTAACGACCTTAAGAGATGTCCCCAGGCCCTCAAATGTAAAATTCAATTTTGTCATGATAATATAAGGTTAGGTTTAATTTTTTGATAAATGACAGATTGGTTGAAAGGAAACTAGGGACAGAGAGCTGGAGTCGGCTGACAAGGATCACTGTTACACCCAGCAAGACCCAATGAGCCAACAAAGAAAGTGAAGCTCATCCTGTGTCATACAGCCGGGGTCAGCAGGGGCCGCTGTGCAGACTGCTGCGTCCCAGAGATGGGAGAGGTCCATCTAGGGTGGTAATGGAACCCAAAGGCCCCTGAGAGGAGATCTCCCTCCCTTGCTAGTCACTGCTTATGAGTGAGATGGTAGAGTGGCTGGCTACGGGTCTCCATTGTCCCCTCCTCGGCCTTCTGGTCAAGGGATGGAGGAAAGGAGTTGGTCAAGGAGTGGAGAAAAAGGATAAGTAAAGGCAACTTGTATGTTTAAACTGAACCTGTGCTCATTGTCATTAAATACAACCAACGGTAAAAGAACAAGAGGCAAATACTCTGCAGCTGGGTCTGTGACCGAGTGACCGTCCTCAGCCTTCCCACCCACATACTCTCTAATAACATCTGCTTACGAATCCTTTAGGACACCTAAGGTGCTGAGTGCTGTAGGTATCTGCAGAAAATGCTTCACCCCAGACTGTAAACTCTTTGAGGGCAGGGAAAATATCTTATTTATCTTTACAACTTTTCTTGCATGTTGTGCAATCAATGCCTGACACACAGCATATGTTCAACAAATGATTATTTTTTAATTGAAAGGAAATGAATTGAATAAGCACAGGGTGGCTAGGACAGATAAAGGTGTAATGATGAGTAAGAAGTCTCTCTCCACTCTTTTTTCTAATCCTGACTTTCCTAGTGAGAAATAAAAAGAAAACCCTAAGTATACTGATTTTATTCAATAGCAAAGTATGATATGTCAAAAATTTACACTCCATATGGAGAAATAACCCCCTGTGCATGGCTTTTTGTGGGATTAAGCTCCTAGAGAGAGAGCACCTGCTCTCCAGGCAGCTTTGACATGGTTTGTAAATCTCCTCACTCCACACGTCCTTTCCTGAACTTCAAATGTCCTAGACTTGCTTTGCTGTGTTTTGGTTTCGTGTATTTGTTTTCAATGTAAACTAAAATTGCATAAGCAATTTAAAACTAAAATCAGGAAAGATGACAAAGTACATGAAAATGAGGATCCGAAAATAATTTATGAGAAGTCACTCTGTATGGAACTGATTTACACGACTATTTTTGTTAGAGCTGCTTTGAATTCCATGGAAGGTAAATCTATATTGGCTTTCTGGAGCCCACAAAAAGTAATTAAACTCACCTACCTTTTTAAGAGTGACTGATGAACTGAAATGGAAACTATTTTAACCCAACTTGGGATAACTCAAGAAAATATCGAAGTAAGTGCTACCTTCTTACCCACCCCTTGACCGAAGACTTCCTACATTCCTAGAGGGGCAGGAATGGGGGTTCTGAAGCTTAAAGTGTATGGTGTATGAATTCACAAAATACGCTTACTCTAAGGGAATTAAGAGCAAAGAATGTTTCAGAAATTGCATTTAGAGAAATAGGAGATGGGGATTTACAACAATGTGTAAATGTGTTCCTCCCTTCCCATGCTACTCCTGCAGGTAAAAGGAGATGCTACAGAAAACCATTTGGTCTAAAGATAATTGTTTTAAGAAGAGGCTTAAAGTTCAAGTTAGCATGATTTGACTCTGAAAATGAGTTTAGCCATTATAATGTTTATTCCTAGATCACAAGCTGAACATCTATGAGGTAGGCCTCATAAGCATCTGGCGATGGGCATTAAAAACATCTATAAACACATTTCTTTTCCATTTTTCCTGGGCTTGATTTTTTTAGAGCCTGATTCAACTATCACCCAAGCTCAAAAGTAAGCTGACTTGGCTGAGCACACAGCCGGGATTCAAACCAGATTTTCAAGTCCCAGAAACCCTTCCAGAGCTGCCCCTCTATGGAGTCAACTGTCCACTGGAACAACAAAGTGATACTGTAAGCAACAGAAAGGATTGTAAAGGCTAGATAGGAAAAAAAAAAAAAAAAAACCCTAGGGAAGAATAAGCATGGTAAAACCAAACCGAAATTTAAATGTCTGGTAGGATTCTGTGGGTCCTGGTTTGGTTGTGTTTCTTAGTAATGAGGAAATATTAAAAACAAACAAATAAACATTATTTTAGGGATAGTGGTTGGGATTTATCCAGGCATTGTTTTCACTGTTCTAGGTCATAAGTGCAAGACAACAATTTTAAATGGTTACCATCAAATATCCAAAAGCATGTATGCATGTTTCCTCCTTGCCCCAAATGACAGAGGATATGATTATACTAGGATTATTCTAAATTAATTTTACTGCATATAATACCAATGCTATAGCCCTGCTAAGATGGACAGATGGACAGATGGATGGATGGATGGATGGATGGATAATACATGGATAGAACAGATAAGATAGATGATAGAGAAAATTTATGGGAACATAACTTCCTGAAACCCTGCTCATCCTATCATCTCCTGAAATTTACCCATTTGATCCAAATATACAGAATAAAAACAGTACAAAGGATAGTAGTTCTTTGGTAAAACCCTTGTGATCTTTCTTTGTCTTTTCTTTTGATCCTTGGCATCTGTGTTATCACTGGGAATAATGATAGTGTTAAGCTTTTATTCTTTAACTTTGCTGTATTCTCTCTTCCCTAATATAGCATGGTCTTTCTTTCCAAACTTAAAATATGTGAATAACTGTCTCTGTTCTTCTGCCCCACACTGCCCAAGGTATTGTACTGCCATTCCGCTCTGTGTTAAGAACCTAGTACGTTAACACCGAAGGAAACAAAACACTGAATTCTCCAAGTTCCCCAGGACCTGACCCACTCTTAAGAGGTAAATAAAAGTCAGGCCACAGCCCCTCATACCACTCCTTCAGTTCAGGTGAGGGTAGAGTTGTCTCCACAGTAGAGTTTTGTTTCTGATCAGTCTTTGAATCTGCTGTTTTTGAAGCCAACAAGAAGCCAGAGACCACAGAGCCTATGGAAGGCCTTCAGAAAAAGTCAAGTGAGGCTGGGATATTTTAGATCTGAAACATTCTGACTGCTCTTCACGGTTTTCTCCCTTTTACTAGTTCAGGAAAAACAATAAAAGATTCAAAATGAATGAAAGGAAAAAACCAAACATTTTTTCTCATGTTTTCACTGTGGCTCCAGGGAATAGAATAAAAATAGCATATATTGTAGAGGGCTAATACTTATGAAATACAGATATCATCACTTGGAGAGCCGGCTGCCCTTTGGTGGAGAATGCTAAGAATAAACACAAAGAGGGAGCTTCGATACTTGTTTGATACTGCATTTTTAACAGCTCTCTAGCTTGTGGGTGTCCAGAAAAGAAATGGCGTTAACAATAGAGGCATCGCTAGCTCCTGGTTTTGGTACATATTTCAGCAGCAGCTGTTATTTCAAAGAATTTTTTTTATAACGTTAATAGAGTTTCTTTTGACAAATGTATTGTTATGTGTGTTTCTCCAATCACTTGCAAAGAATCTAACAAAATACAATTTTTCTAGGGAGAAAACAGATAAATATTTATTTCATGAATACTAAGAAGTTATTTTGAATCCTGAACATCAGTATGAAGGGGGGAAAAAAAAGAAAAATCACATTTCCCCAGTAGTTCCAAAATTGTAATCCTCTGTCAAATTGGGTTCCTTTAAAAATACATGGGTACATTAAGAGTGTAACGAAATGTCTAGAAGATAAAGTGAAACAATGAAAGCTTATATACCAATAATTGCAAGGGAATAGTTGCTTAAAAAGATTAATTTTCTCATTAACAAAGAGTACATAATATACTTTTATGTGACATTTCTACTATGTAGTTATTTGGTAAGAGACTGGGATCTAAACGGCTATGTGAAAAGCATGAGTTGACTTTAGAAGTTTTCTCTGGTATAATACAATGCAGTTATTTTAAACCCACTAATCTTACATTGTTATATATATATTACATACACACACATACATATACATACATATATATATATACACACACATTCATATCCACACACACAATACACACGTACACACTATACATATACATGTATACACACACACAATTTCAGTTGCTGTTTGGATACTGCAAATGTGGATTTCAACAACCCAAATCCTATAGGAGGACAACAGTATGTGTATCACCTTGTTCCTTTATAATCCACCATGAGGATATCTATTATATACCCTTCTTGAAAAGCACAAGGATATTCACCAAACCTAAAACTATATACATAAAAAAAAAAAAGCACTGGCTTGAAATGAATGCTTGTAACCAAAAGAGCTAACTGTTCTGAGTCACTGTGACTCATCGATGCTAGAACTATGTGGATGTCACGGGTTTTGTACTTCCATGCTCTCAAGAGTATGTCTGTAGTAAGAGGCATAAGGAGATTTTTGAGTTCACCTCATTTGACCACTTTCAACCCACACATCATGGATTGGTTAACAGTTTCTCCCCAAATCCATCCAAAAAACCAATTAGGCTGGGTTTCAGCATCGTTGCATTCACAACAACTCTTATTGTTGGCTCAACCTACACATGGCTTCCACAATTAATTAGAAATGGAATGAAGTATATCAACCAAACATTTTAAGCAACAGAACCTTTTAGAATCTAATGAGGGGAACCTATCTAGATGCATAAGAATAACAGGCATCTAAACATAAGATTGCAATTCTCTCGTCCACTTATCAACTTTTTGTTGTTTTCCTGACAGGGACATTGCAATGGAGGGTTTAGACACTTAGGTTATCATGCTACTTGAGAAAATAAGGTATAAAATGTTTTGAAAAATAAGTAATTCAAGCGTTTTCTTGCTAAACCACAGCATTTACTTACTTTTGCTGTTCCATGTGTTAATACATATAAATATGTTAAGTAACTGGGTCACAGGAGTTTTCATAGACAAATGGCTAAGGGAAATGGGATATTAATCAGAACATGTGTTGTTATGATGACTTATTTTAATTGGGATCCAGGGCACTCCAGATGTTTAGTCCCTGTACACTCATGGAAAAAAATCCAAAAGGATGCTAGATTCTCATGCTGAAGTCAATTCCTTCATTAAAAAACAGGGTTACTTTTGTCAATACATAGAAGGCTACAGTGAGATATCTTCCCAGAACTAAGAAATAATGTTATGCTCTGAGAGGAAAAAAAAAAAAAGCTAGGATTAACTATTTGTAGAAACTACCTCAAACAGCAATGTTGACATAATGCTTGAGGCAGTGGCATATTGAACAGTGAAATGTGTTGTAAACCATTCATTGCTAAAAACACTTAAGCACTGTACCTTTACTGGTTTAGTTTTTAAAATAAAGTAGAAAGGATCAGGGTTATTGTTACAGTAGCACTGTCTTGAGTGGGAGAGAAAAGGACAGGGTACCTGCTAGTGTTCCCAGAACCGTTCAGCATCTTTGGCCTATTTGACCCACCTCAGTTCATGCTCTGGGCATACTTTTCGGGGTATGTAGAGCTTATGATAATATGTTAGGCTAATATGTTAGGCAAAGAAAATGAGAAAATAAAAATATGAGGACGTCTGCCTTAAAAACAAAGAATCCTTGCCAAGATTAAAGTCCAGACATGCAATCAAGGATGACTGAAAATGAACAAGAATGAGAACCTACTTCAAGATATCAACATATCTGGTACAGAATGTATGATCCAAAACAGAGGTCCACGGAAGAGTGCCTCTTGCACTGTCGGGATCTCAGGTACACAAGATGGTCCCTATTCACTCATCTTGGCAGGTCCATCCCAATGCTGGAGACAGATGTTTGGGGATATTCTACCTTAAAGTCACAATTCATCGACTAACTCCCTCCCCCTACACTCTCAGCTTACCAAGCAACTTTCTGGATATGATTTGAAAAGTAGGTTTTCCTTCAGGAGAAAGAAACCACTGCCTGGCCAGTAGATGTGAGCATTCCAGTGTGCATGAAGGATATAGTCCATAGTAAACTGGCAATCAAAACCACACATTTGTTGCAAGTATCCATTTTAGTGTCAACCAGTCTTCTACAGCATAATCCACCCTTCATATACTGTCAACGTGGAACTCCTTTGTCTGACAATGCGTGGAGCCCTTCTCGCTAATCAGCTGGCTTCTCTTCATAGTTTCAAATACGTTGTATGCTCCCAGATGCAGGCATTGCTGGTTTCCCAACAAGACAGTCCGTACACACAAAACAAAATAAAGAGCCACAAAGTAGATTTCACTTCAAAGCACCTATGTCAATAATTCTCCAGATTTTATACTCTCTTCTGTTACTAAACTGTCTTATGTGTAGTTTATGAAACATAAATTGGGTAGAAGTTTGAACTAAGATGGCCATGAAGACCACTGTCTTCTAAGACTTGTGAATCCATCAGAATTCTGACTAAAATCACACCAACAGTTTCTCAGAAACAAATCAACCTTTCAAAAGTTGGGGAAAATGTTGAACGAATACAAAATGTTCTGTAAAGTCCTCACATCTCGGGCGTATGGGGTTGATTCCAATACGAGTGTGCTGAAGATGAGTAAATATATTCAAGTGTTCCTATGGCTCTGCCTGGACCAGTGCACAGCCAGCATCGGCTACAAGTGATAACAAGCAGCCCTGCAGGACGAAATAGCCTAGGTGAGAACAATGAGGTGATCAAAGGAGGCAGCAACTACGAGCCAAGGTTTCGATGGATCTGAAATAGGGCAATTCATTATTCTGGTGTCTGAAGACAGCCTAACGCCAGTGTCTCTGGTAGTATAGGGGGACATCTTTGGAAGAAAGAATGAGGTGAGTATGATTCTCTGAGATGAGAATATTGGGATTTAGGTGTCTATGTAGATTCAAAAACTGATGATGGCCTCAAAAATACATGTCCCCCGAATAAAGGTAAATGTGCCAGTGTGTTTGTTGCTCCTCAAATTCTGGACACAAACCTAAGTCTATGCAAACTAGCAAGAATACTGGCTCCACTGCCTTGTCCATTTTTCCTGAACTGAGGTCCTAAAGGGAACATGAACAACTTGAAAAATATTCAGAAAGAGTGGCTGAAGGAGATACCACTTCCTCATTGAGGAAATAGCTGACAAACTGTGTCCTGACAGGAAAAGTAGAGAGCTAAGAAATTATTAGGTGAATATAATATGCAAGTGCAGAATCATCTCCCCAGCTATAAGCTTTGTTTTATTTTCTCTTGTTATGGATTTTAATTTGGCTTTTCATTTTCCCTAATGATGTCAATGATCTTTTAATGTGCTTTTGCTTTCTGTGTATCTTTCTTGGTGAAATGTTGGTTTAAATCTTTTGCATGCTTTTGATTGAGCTGTTTGTTTTCTTATTATTGAATATTGAGATTTCTTTATATATTATAGTTACAAGTCCTTTAACAGATACATGGTTTGCAAAATTTCTCCCTCAGTCTGTGGATTGTCTTTTCATTCTCCTAAAGATGCTTTTGAACTTGCAGAAGTTTTTAATTTTGAAAAAGTATAGCTAAACGTCTGTTACTCTATGGTTTGTACTTTAGACATTATATCTAACAAATCTTTGCCTAACTCAAGATGAGAGTTTTTCCAGTTTTCTTAACTACAAGTTTTATAGTTTTACATTTTAAATTTACATGCAATCTATTTTAAGTTACTGTTTGTATATAACATGAGGTATACAGAGACATTCCTCATTTTGCAGGTAGATATCCAGTTGTTCCATCACCACTTATTGATGACTATCCTTTCTCCATGCTCTTTGTCAAAAATAAGATGTCCACATACATGTGAATCTATTTCTAGACTCTCTATTCTATTCCATTGACCCATATGTCTATCTTGATGCCAGTACTATAGCGCCTTGATTATTATAGCTTTGTAAGTCTTGAAATCAGAACTCTTTAATCCTCCAACTTTTTCCTTCTTTTCCCAAGTTGCTTTGTCTATTCTGAGTGCTTTGCATTTCCATGAAAATTTTAAAATCAATTGTCAATTTCTACTAAAAAACCCTGCTAGGATTTTAAGTGGGATTGCACAGAATCTATAGATCAACTTAGAAAGAACTTAAATTTCAACGATCTCTGGAAAATTCTCAAATATTTGGAAACTAAATAATACACTTCTAAATAACCCTTAGATCAATGTAGAAACAAAAATAAAAATTAGAAAATATTTTGAACTGAATGTGAATAGAACTGCAGCATATCAAAGTTTGTGGCATGTTACTAAATGAGTGCTTGGAAATACACAGCACTAAATGCCTATATTAGAAAAGAAAAAAAATCTCAAATCAATAACATTAATTTCACCTGTAGAAACTAGAAAAATAAGGCAAACCAAACCCAAAAGCAAGCAGAAGAAAGTAAACAATAAAGATCAGATCAGAAATTAATGACACGGAAACAGAAAAACAATGGAAAATATTAATGACAATAATGAGTAAAATTGGTTAACCTCTAACCAAACTGGTCAGGAAAAAAAGAGAAAAAACACATTACCAGTATAAAAAATGATAAAGATCACATCACTATAAATTCTATAGCTATTAAAAAATAAAATGAAATGAAGATTCTAAGCCAATTTAATTCTGTTGTAACCTGTGAATATTCTTTTTATGACTTATTTTAACTTATTGGGACTTGTTTTATATCCCAAAATCTGACCCATATTTATAAATGTCCTGTGTGCACTTGAAAATAATGTGTGTTCTCATACTGCGGGTGTTCGAAGGATGCCAGTTACATCAAGTTGATTGATAGTGTTGTTCAAGTCCTCTTCTCCTGGCTGATTTTACTTCTACTTCGTCTATCAATGACTGAGAGAGGGATGTTAACATTTCCAAATAAAATTGTGAATTAAAAGCTTCTTACGCTTCATTTCATGCATTTTGGTGCATAAATGTAGAGGATTATTATACCTTTTTGATAAATGGACTTTATCATGCGCTGAACTTCTTTTCTCTGGTGATAGTGTCTCTTCTATGAAATCTACTTTCTTTCAATTACTGTTAGCTTGGTATACCATATCCATCCTTTTACTTTGGGTACTTGTGTCTTTTTACATAAACACAGAATACACAGGGTCTTACAGTCTGAAAATCTCTGCCTTTTAGTTGGGCTGTTTAGGCCATTTACACTTTATGTGATAACTGATAGACTTAGTTGTAAGTCTACATTCTTACTACTTGTCTCCTACTTGTCTTATCTGTTCTTTGTTCCTTAATCTTTTTCTACCCTTCTTTGACTATTTTTATGATTCCATTTTATCTTTTTTGGCTTATTCGTTATATGTCATTATTTTGCTATTTTAGTAATTGCTTTAGAGTTTATTGTATATCCTCTTAGTTGATCTCAATCTACCTTCAAATGATGTTCTACCACTTCATGTATAATATTAGAACTTTACAACAGCATATTACATTTCTCCCCACCTGGCTTTTATGCTATTGCTGTCATACATTTTAGCTTTATAAATGCTATAAATTAAACAATATTATTTTATTCAAATAGTCAATTATCTTTAAGATATTTAAATAATGAAAAAAATATTGTATATTTATTCATCTTGTTACCATTTTTAGTGCTCCTCATAGCTTCGTGTGGATCCACATTTCCAGTCGGCCTAACTATCCTGCCTTTAACATTTCTTGCAGTGTAGGCCAACTAGAAGTGAATTCTTTCAGTTTTTATGTCTGAAAAATACTTTTGCTGAGTATAGAATTCTGGTTGAATCTTTTTCATCAGCACTTCAAAGATGTTGCTCCACTGTCTTCTCACTTGCATTGTTTCTGATGAGAAATCTATCATTATCCTTATCTTTGTTTAACTGTATATATGTGTCTTTTTTCTCCAGCTGTTTTTAAATTTTTCTGTTCATTACTGGTTTAGAGTAATTTGATTATGATATGTTTTGGGGTAATTTTCTTCATATTCTTTATGCTTGTGTTTTATTGAGTTTCTTAAATCTACGGATTTACAGTTTTCATCATTTGGCAAAATTTTAGCCATTACTTCATCAAATATTCTTTCCTCCTCTCTCTCTTCTTTAGGAACTCCAATGACATATATATTAGGCTGCTTGAAGTTGTCTTAACAACTCACTGATGCTCTTTACAATTTCCTTTTTGTGTGTGTGTTTCTCATTTCAGAGAGCTTCTGTTGCTAATTCTTACTGTTCTTTTCTTCTACAATGTCTAATCACATCCAGTGTATTTATCATTAATCCCATCCAATGTTATTTAGTTAATACTATCCAGTACATTTTTCCTATCAGGCATTGTAGTTTTCATCTCTAGATGTTTGATTTTATCCTTTTTATATCTTTCATGTCTCTACTTAACTTTCAAATATCTGGGCAACAAGTGTAAGAACTACTTTAATGTTTTTATCTGCTAATTCTAACATCTGTTTCAGTTCTGGGTTGGTTTCAGTCCCCCCCCCCCCCTTATTATGGGTAGTATTTTCTTGCTTCTTTACATGCCCAGTAATTTTTGGATGTTAGATATTATGAATTTTAGCTTGTTGGGTACTGTATACTTGTGTGTGTGTGTGTGTGTGTGTATTTATTCTTTATTCTGGGATACAGTTATTTGGAAACATTTTGATCCTCTTATATTTGATTTTAAGATGTAGGTGAGATTAATGCAGCATTTAGCCTATAACTAATTATTCCCCTGTAAGGCAAGACAATTATGAGTATTCTACCCAATTCCCTTAAATTAGGAGGTATGCAAGTCTGGCTAGTGGGAATAGGCACTCTTCCTGCTCCATGTGAGTGTCACATGTAAACATTAAGACTGTGCCCTCTGAAGCTCTTGAGTGGTTCTGTCCTGGCCTCAGGTCATTTCCCATTGTATGGGGCAATCAGTACTCTGATGAATACTCTTCAGATTTCTGGAGTTTTATCCCTCTGCAGCTTTATCCTCTCTGATATTTTATCCTGTTAATTAGAGCTGCCTTGGTCTCCCTGGATCCTCAGCCAGCTCCTCACTCAAGGAGTCCATCAGGTCTGCCTAGAAACCCTCTCAACGCAGTTGTAGGACTCACTTCATTTGTTTCTTGTCTCTTAGATACAAATGTCTTCATTTCTTGATGTACAATATTTCTTGATGTCTTCATTTCTTAAAAATTGTTCTTGTACATATGCTGTCTTTTTAAAAAATTGTTTCGGGCAGAAAAGTAAATCTAATTCTTGATAGTCCTCTTTGGAGAAGCAGATGCCCATGGATTGTCTTTTGTCTACTCCTTCCACTCTTCACAGCTGGCTTAAAATTTCACAAACCAGCATCTTTAAACATTCTAATTCCCAGAACATTCAATGAAGGAAAAATTCCTGCTGAACTCCCTCCCTGGGACTTGGTAAATAACCCTGCAGAGCCTAATTATAATTAATCATTTGAGAGACACAAATAGAGGCTATCTCTTATATCTCTGTTAATGTAGTCAAGTAAAGTTAACGACAACATCATATCTCTGGGCAACTATAAAAATTATAGCTATGTTACTACAAACATGACTGAAAATAATTCATTCATGTGGTACCCAACAAGTCTTCCAATGACAGTTTAAAGTTTAGGCCCTGAGAGACTCTTGGCTCAGAAGCCTGGATCTTTTTATGTTAGTACTTTTCACCCTAAGAGTAAGCAAGGTATTTTCAAAGGACATTCATTCTTTGAAGTCAGTTAGAAAATTAGTCCTGCAGGGCCCAAAACAGTTCTTCAGTAGCCTGACAGAGATAATGTACAACTGCCATGTGTTTGTTATGGCAGGATGTAATTTACCCTTTCAGCACCAGCTCCTTACCTCGGTGTGTGCCTCAGCTCACTGGAGTTTGTGAATAACTAACTGCGGTCTAGTTTCTGCTGGGTTCCTTTCTGAATGCATACAATGTTGAAACTTCAAAACATAGTGGGTTTGATCCCACTGGGCACTGAATTGTGCTTACATACTCCCTCTCAAAAATTAGAGCTGGTTCCCGGGGTTGGATTAAGGGTAGGGGCATTAAAAATAGTTAAACTGACTTCCTCTGGTCATCGTTATTATATAATAAGATCCATTAAAAAGAAATGTTCAAAATGTATCTATTTGTTACTAGTTTCTAAAAATCAATGTATCTACTGATATATATATCTTTTTTAAAATCTTCTAAAGTTGAGAGTTTTAATGACCGAAGGCGAAGAGGCATGTGTGACTGATCAAACTCTTTTCTACTTCACACCACCAAAAATTAACTTCAGTCCTGCTAAAGATTTTGGGCCAAGACAGCACAAGTAACTAAAGCCCAGTGACCTAAGTCCTGATGATATCAAAGCAGTGATAATGACCAGTGTCATGTTAGTCCATTGATAAAATTAAAATACAAAGTTGTTCATGCCCAAACTTGCAAGTATATGGATATATCAGATCCCATTTGAAGCAGTGAAAGGTTGGCGTTATGGAGAGAAAAAGGATAGACATCAGAAAAGGTCTCTTCCTTATTTACTGCCTCCTGTTCACTGCTCTACGGGATCAAGAATCTGTTCATTAAATAATCAGCTTTATACTTATTTGTATAATAGAACATAATATCTATTTCATCACTATCCTCCTCTAAAAACAGTTTAATTATTTAAACTACTTGGCGATAATTCAGTTAAAAAGGACATGAGCAAAATAAAGGGGCTTAATGAAAGTAATAAAATTTAATCCACAATGTTCACGTGAATACATTATAACAGATATTTGTAGCACCATACAAAAATGTACTAAGATTCAAGTTCCCATGTTAAAGATTTGGAAATTGGTTTACTGCAGGCTTTTAGGCTATAGGAATCCAACGGGCCAGTCACTGGATGCAGGATGGGTCATGTGTCAGGGTCCATGTTTATAATTAACACCATTTTCCTCTACTGTACATATTCTGCCTTGTGTTACCTTGACTTGGGTCTAATGATATCTGGCAAAGAGCTTCTGGTACTTGAACAAACCTTACCCAATAACAGAGTCTGGCTAAAAGACGTCATTCTGAATTCTATTTTATCTCCATGTAATTCACGTCTTAGTCATAATCATTCAAGGAACATACATATTAGGCAAGTGGTTTCCGTGTGCGTAAATAATTAGGTAAAAAATTGGACATGTGTGTTCCCCAGATATTATGCGATAAGACATCTGAAGTGAATTATTTGACCTTCAAGGAAAGGGCTGATTTCATGCATATGAGTAAAGAGAGCGTATGACAATGCTTAGAGATGAAAGCTAAAGGAGATTCTTTCTTTTTAACAGATGTGTGAGTTGGATTCAAATTTCTTCTGACTCCTCAACCTGATTACCCAGCATTTGTTCTTCAATGGCTTTATGACCAAACTATTCAAAGAACGGCTTAGCATACAACATCATGTCTCCAGGGAGGTATGACTCAAAGAGGCTGGGACCCTAACAAACGCCACGCTGGGACCCTAACAAACGCCACTCCCTAGCAACTTTCATCTTCTGTTTAATATCATGCACATGTGTGCGGGAATAACTAGGAATGAGCCCATGTAATAACTGAAACAGGAGGATTATATAAAAGGCGAGAGTAGTTCTCTCATGGTCCAAAGTTTGAAGGGTAATACAATTTGACATTTCAGATTTTAGAAAGAATGGAATGCTATTTATGACAAGTAAAACTAGTGCCCGTGAGTCCCATTACAATGTAGGTCCATTCTAATCGATCTGGGATTGTCATTCAAAGCTTGCCTTTAAGACGTACTCTTACTGACCAGACTATATTCTACAGCTATATGTGCTGTCCAGTATGTGGGCCTCCCAACATAGTGATAACACTGAACAGATTTCCGGTTTTGTTTTTACCAAAAGGAATAACTCATTAAAGTTAAAATGTGAAAACTGAACACATGGAACATTTCCCATTTATGTTGCATGATTCACAAAGACTTATACTCCATCCCATTATAATCGGCAAGCCCAGAATCAACTTATCATAAAGTTTAAAATGAAAAATGGCAGGTGGGAAAAGAAAGAGTATAGATGCATTTGTGATGGAGAGAGTGTGGTGGAAGGGAAGAGATACAACAATAATTTGTCAATTATTGGAAAAGGGATAACAGTCCTCTTTAAATGTAGTGAATGGTTTTTCAGGGTGTAACATATGAATATATGAACAACCACAATTTCAATTTTAGGTGTAATTCTAACGGGCTTGCATTAAATTGCACATTTTATGAAGACATATAATGGGAATTATGCTCTTACCATCTGTTTTCTTTGAGTCATTTCCGACATTGGATTGATCCTTCTTGTCTGTCTTGTTTTTACCATCTTTCAAGTCACCTGAAAATAATAAACATGACAAACAGTGTATGTCTAAAGCTAAGGGGGAAGTTATAAATAGCTTTAAACCTGTCAAGGTAAAAAAAAGAAGAAAAGTACAGCATAATTTTAGTCATGAAGGGTTACACGTCTAAGTGTAAATATCAGGAAGTTGGATTAGGTCCTGGAAACTGGATTATGATCTGGAAATTAAGACTGAAAGTTCATGTTAAACCAGATTGTACTCAAGTCAGTGGTGTTTATTTTCTAAAGAAGGCAGTTTAGCTTTATTGTTAGGCTGTGGAGTAAGGAAAAACCTGGATTAACATAAATTATGTCCATTAATAACCACTATTTAACTTCTGTGTGCTTTTCCTTATCTGCAAAATGGGGATAAGAATGCCTGCTCCTTAGGCACAATGTAAGGATAAATGCGTTTAAAGTGCTGAACGTGATATGTGGCACATTTCTCAGTGACCACTGCTGATCTAGACCAGAGCAGTAAGTGGTGCTTTAAATAATGAGCTTGTCAAACTGTAATATGTAAAAGTTAAAAAACACTATGCACACAAATGTGGAATCAACATGTGTCAAAATTTTACTTAATTCGTTTATGAGGGAACCAGAAAGATAGTAAGAATGGTTCCAAGAGCATTTAGGGATATGCGTTTTTCCAAGTATTTTAGAAATATGTTAAGACAAGATTGCTAGGTTAGAGACAAAACTGGTTACATCCTATGGGGCAATAAAACCACGGTGGGGGTTCTCTCCTCTAGCAGTCAAAAACCTACGGGTTAGCACATAGCTTCACAGTACAAAGTTAAACACAGTCATGCGCTTCTAAAGTAGAAAGTCAGCAAATTATGGGCTAGTATGGCCTGTTATTGTTTTCGGAAATAAAGTTTTATTGGATCGTAGCCACACCCATCTATTTACATGTTGCCTGAGACCGCTTTCCTGCTGCAGTGATACGGTTGAACAGAGACACACAAAGCCAGGAATCTTAACTATCTGGGCCTACACAGAAAAAAGTTTGCTGACTCCTGCCTAGGATAGTGAAATTAATCCAGGTCTGTTCAACGAGATACCAGTGTGACACTGAAAGGATATGGCACCCCCACTCCCAGTT
Organism: Camelus bactrianus; assembly: GCF_048773025.1. Taxonomy (NCBI): domain Eukaryota; kingdom Metazoa; phylum Chordata; class Mammalia; order Artiodactyla; family Camelidae; genus Camelus; species Camelus bactrianus. The sequence goes on along the minus strand of NC_133545.1, from coordinate 39,742,169 downwards.
TCATTCTCAAGTTTTGGATATTTTTCTTACCAATCTTATTGACGGCAGCTTTCTTTTTAGCTTGCATAAAACCAAGAATAGATTACTACTGGATCACTTGTACTTATTTTTAAGCAAAAAGACCCTAATAATAATTGCAACCAGGAAGGAGGGGTCTGGGCCCAACGTGGGAGGGGTACATTTATCCTTTCTGCTTTCTTTGTGCCAGCCACTGTGCTAAATGCTTTGCATGCATCACTTCATTAAATTCTTTTTTTTTAACATTTTTTATTGATTTATAATCACTTTACAATGTTGTGTCATTAAATTCTTATAGCAACCTCTTTATGGGGATACGATTATTGAAAGTGGACAAATTCATCAAAGATTAACTCACTAAGTGATCGATCTGCTGAATAAAAAAGTCATCAAATGATTGAGGATGTTTTCCAAGGTGGAGTTATTTCCTCAACTTCCCTGCAGACACTCTGCTGAGTGCTGAGTGCAGCTGTGTTGGGCGCAGTGGATCACTAGCCTGCCTGTGTTTCACACACTCCCAGACCCCATTTCTGCCCCAAACTTTGCAAGAGTGTCTCCCTCTGGCAGCAAAACTGCTCTTGTTGTCTACTTTAGATCTGGTTCAAGCCATTGATCTGACAGTTTTTGAAAAATGACCAACTGATCTTTCTACAAAGCGATTTTGCTTAAATATTAAAATAGACATATGGAGAATTGATGTAAAACTCATATCATCATTTCCATTTTACAGCTATGGAACCTAAAGCACAGATACAGTAATGTACCACAACATACACAGGTGGGTCTGATTCCAGAGACTAAACTCTCAATGACTGTATTTTGCAACTTCCTTGTGAAGTTTGAGTTTTAGATTTCAGGCTTCCAATTACTGTTGCCATTTTTAAATGCCTTTGGCCTACAGATTTATTTTTTAAAAAATGGTTATCGAAGAATAAATTCAAGACCATTTTGGGTTGCAATATATTCTACAAAATAAGTAGTTTTAATGGAATTTGACAAATTCTAAGCTAAGTTAGGAGTAGTAAAGTCTCCAAGTTTCTTCTAATTCTTAATTCTGAAATGGCGTAAACTGACTGGAGGGACTGAGGGAAGGGGAGTCAACTCTGGCCAGGGCGCAAGCAGGAGGAGTCTAAGTGAAGCACATGGTCATCACACGTTACCACCACCAACGGCCGAAACAGATGGAGTCCTTTGGAGACCCCATGGAGCAGTCCAAACACTGGTCTTTCCCTGTTTTAAGGATGCTAGAAATGGACCCAAGGTTGATCTTGAGCCCTTTAGTCAAACTAATTTCCTGAAGAAAAATGAACTTTCTTTCCTAAATGAGCCTTCACATCTCTAATGTACAATAGTTTAAGCTTGGACTGGAGCTTTACCCACAGCTGCAGCAAGGCCAGGATGTCTTCCAGAAGCCAGCAGAGCAGGAGTGGTCTGATTTGTCAGCAGCCCATGGCAGCCTGCCTTCAGGGTCAGGGCTGGAGAGGCTGAGAGAGAAAGCGCCTTGATGGAGATCAAAGCTTAGAGGTTCCCATAATTGCTGACAGGGGACCAGATGAGATTACCGGCCCTCCTAAGGGGATGGTACATATGGAAGACTGCCTTTCCATCCATCCATTCTGGCAGGAAGCACTCGGGAACTGCTATCAGCTATTACCATTATTATAGGTATTAAACCTCTCGAACTCCACTTAACCAATGTCCTCCAGCTCTATCCTGGAGGTATCTTGGGCAGCCACAATGAAGGGTGCTGGGAAAGTGACACATGTTTGTTTGATGATGTTCCTTGAACAGAATCCATTAGGTAATTTCCCATGGGTTGAATATGGACAGCTGATGTGAGCTGTTATTCAATAAACAGGGGGAAACAAAAGAGCCTTTCTGTGTAGTTATAAATCATTTTAATTAGGCTCCTGTAACACAGTCCCGAACCACCATTAGCTTTTCTTACTATTGCTCAAAATTGATTTCTTTTCCTACCTCTCATTTAATACTTAATTTTTAAGGGAAATGGTAGACCATTGCTTACGCTGGGAAACGAACAAGTTGTGAAATAAACCCAGCCTCACTGAAGACTCAGGCTCCTGCTTGTTTCTTTCAGGCTCTCCCCCTAATCATCTTCAAAATAAATTATTGCCATCTCTGTCCTCTCTGGCTGTTTGTTTATACCCATCTCATAGAATGTATAAACTTCTTTGTGACTGGCATGTTTGTATTCATTGGTTTCTCTCCCTGACCAGACCAGGGGTTGGCAAACTATGGCCCATGAGCCAAACCTGGCCTCAATGCCTGGTCGTATGTGGCCCACAAACTAAGAACAGTTTTTATATTATTAAATGATTGGAAAACAAGGATATTTAATGACATGTGAAAATTGGAATTTTCATAAATAAAGTTATATTGCAACACAGCCATGATCCTTTGCTTACATGTTATCAGTGGCTGTTTACGTGCTGATAAGGGAGTGTTAAGTAGTTGCAACAGAGACTGTATGACCACAAAGCCTAAAATATTTACTCTCTGGTCCTTTATAGAAAAAGTGTGCCAACCTCTGGAATAAACAGATAAGCTTCTTGTGGACAGTAGCTGAGTTTCAATATTTCTTCAATTTCCTACTCTCCCCATGGCACTGAACCTTGCAAATAGGGACATGCTGGCTATGTAATAGAGAATTTGGTCCCACGTATTCCTGAATTTGACCTGAAACCTCTATTCATTGGTTGTTTGACTTTAAGCAAATGAAATCAATCTCTTTGAGTCTCAGTTTCCTCATCTGCAAAATGGAAATGAGTGTCTCAACCTCATACAGTTGTTAGGATTTTTAACTGATTTAATGTAGGTAAAATCCCACATACAATGTCTGGCACATATTAAGCATTCAATAAATGTTAGTGATATGATAATGATTATTTTCTATTAAGGAAAAGACATTTTTAACCCACTTTCCAAACAGAAAACTAACAGAAAAAAGCCAAGAAGAAACACATCCTGCCTGCCTTTCTCACCAGCCCATACATAGTTCTCCCTTGGGAAGAAGAGACTCATCTAAAAGGAAGCACTGAGTATGCACAGCTCAGCGCAGCCACTCATTTCTCCAGCCTCCAACCCCTTTGAGATGTGTTTTTCACGAGACACACACCTTTTCTGTTACTTTAGAAGCAGCCCACTCGGGTGTGGGGTCGGGGTGAGGGACTGAGTTCTGAGCCCACCCGCTCTGCCGGTGTCTGGGTGGCTAAGCTCAGTCCAGGGCAGATGTGTGCAGAAGCCCAGGTGCTCAGCAGACCAAGTCTATGTTTTCCAGCTCAGCTCCATTTGCAGTGGAGCTAATATTCTGATAACTTTCTGATTCTGGTGTGTCTCTCTCTCAGTTGGTTTAGACCTCAGAGGGGAAGTGGGAGGTATTTTGCACTGCCCTCTAAAACTCCAACAGGTGTATTACAAATTCTTGTTAAACTGAACATATTTTCTGGACTATGATGCACTCGAATACAGAGCAAACTAGTTACGAGCTGTCTCCAGAGCCTCACTGCTGAGGGGCTGGACAGGTCAGGTGATGGCCTTCCCTGCCTCCTGGGGTGGTCATGGGGCTTACCGGAAGGGATTTAGGCCAAGTTCTTGGAACATGATATGAGCTATTATCATTATCACAGGTATTAAAGCATTGTTTTCTACATGTTATATATGTTAATTTTAAAAATAATTGAGAAATGTTATGCTAAGCACTTTCTACATGTTTCTCGTTTACCTGGGCTGTGTAGCACAACGGCTAGACCACGGGTCAGATGAGATCACCTGGTCCTACCAGGCAGGTAAGAGGGTCCACATGTAAAGAGAGAATTTAAAACACCATCTGGTGCATAATCAGTAAATGCGGATTGTCTCATTGTTGTTGTTTTTGCTGTCACTGTTATCACTGGAAGCAAACCAGTTGCCCATGCTGTGAGCAGGTAGTACTGTATACGTTTTCCAAAGACAGTGAAAGATGAAATAACCTGGCCAAAGCCGGTAAGAAGTGAGAGGCACAGCTGTGACTTGAATCCAGGTTTGTTTAAGTGCCAAACTACCTTGCCACAACCCGGCATTTGAAAGCTCCAGCGACTCTGAACTTCCTGCTCTGCCCTAAACGAAGTAACCAATTCCCTGCCCCTGTGCCTGAGCTCATCTCGTTCTCTTCTGGCTCAGAAGTCCCTGGCTCTCTGCCAATTTCAGCATTGAAAACCCAGTTCAGACATGACCTCTTCTTGAAGCTTTCTTTGACATTTACTCCAACCCACAATCCCCAGACCCAGCAAAGCTGATGTCTCTTTTCTTCACATGGCCCTCGGTATTTTATCTGCCATGCTGCTGCTGTTAATGCCTCAGAACTAATTCTGAGGATGTCCTTATCCTCTACGAGACTGTGGACTTCTTGTGGCCTTTCCATTTCTAACTCCTCAGTGCCAAGCACAGTGCTTGGCACGTAGTTGTCAACCGATAAATATTTGTTGCATTAAATATAAGAAATCATCAACTGTACATACACGATGATGACCAGCTCATCCTGGTTTGCCTGGAGCTTTTCTGGTTTTAAAACAGAAAGCCCTGCATCCTAGGAAACCCTTCAGTCCCAGGCAAACTGGGACGACTGGTCCCCGTAACGTATACACTTGTTCACCTACACATATATAGACACATACTAGGAAACAGACCTTATGCAGATGTGATTACCGTCCTTCCTAAGGGGATGGTACATATGGAAGACTGCCTTTCCATCCATCCATTCTGGCAGTAAGCACTCGGGAATTTGCTGGAATTGCTAACAGCAATTCCCCTGGTGGGTAGGCAGGCACTGGCCAGAGTCTCCAGAACAGCTGGGAAGGGCCCAAAAGGTATAAATCTCCCCGGACAGAAGGGCCCAAGTAAGCTTCTGGCTGCTTTTGATGGGACCCACAGCCCAGTGAGGCGCGATCGGCAGCAGCTGGACAGCCGGGGAAGCCCTGCTCTGAGATGTCGACACAGGGGCTGTTCTTTGCCAGCTTCCATTCACCACATCATTAACACCCTGAAAAAGAGCCTTTCACCAGCACAGTTCTACTCACCATTCTGTTGCTTTTCTCCTGTCGACTTCTCAGCTTTGGAATTTTTCCCATGAGGGTTGTCGCTCTTGTTCGTCCGTGTTCCATTGACTTGATTCTTCGCTTCTCCAGGTGCCTTTTTCTCAGCCTTGCCAGATGCCCCTTCTTCAGCCTGCCTCTTGGCTTCCATCTCCTTTTGCTTCTCCTCCGCGGCCAGGCGAGCCTTTTCCTCTGCTTCCTTCTTGGCCTTCTCCTCTGCACCCAGGGCAAGCCAGGAAAGGAGCAGAAAAGATAAAAAGAAGTCACGCCATTAGGAGAATTGCCTCTTTGAACTAAAACAAGAATTTGCACTGGGAATTAAAATGCTACAATGACCTAAGGTATTTCTGATTATTTGGGGTATCTTTTTGGTTAATTCAAGTCAGTTGGTTATGTATACTCAGGAAACCAATAAAATCAGTTCATGATGATATTTAGAAAATAATGGGTTAGAAGAAGGGGCAGGAAGACAGTAATAATAAGGATTAATATAGATAATAATAATTAATCAATACTATAATTGGCATTATTAATATTATTATTTTGACCAACAAGTTCCCTTGAGAGTGTCCTCTATACCAGGTATTATACTTAAGTGCTTTTCAAGGATTACTTCTCATTTTCAATCTCATATTGGAGTACTATTATTGTAACCCTGTTTTACAAATGTGGAATCAAGGCTCATAGGCATTACAGAACTCTCCCATGGCTCCAGTAAAAATTGAAGTTTCATGTAGATTTGTTTAGGATCTGGAGTTTAAACACAAGTAATGGATTACAAAACAAAAAGACAGGGAAAACAGCCATCACCAGAATAATACAGTTTCAGGACACTATTTGTGAATTTGAAAGCAGGAAGAGGGTAACGAAGCCTCACAAAAAAATATGGTCTTCAAACCGTCCAGGAGATGAGAGGCGGCCTTTAGTTTGGCCAGGGACCCTGGTCTGTGTCTTACTTGCTAAGGAGAGGATGTCAACCTTATTTCCAATTTGGTTGACTGTGAAAGGGTCTGGCTCTGTGTTTAAACAAAAACAGCGTAATTGCATACGGTCTAGTAGTGGTGAAAAAGTTGATTCATTCAACTAATATTTATTGAGCAGGTACAGTGCCAAGCACCATTTCAGGCACTAGAAATACAGCAGCAAGCAAGACTTTTAGAAGAGAAAAGATCATAATTAAGCAAACAAATCACTGAGATAATTTTAGGTGGTGAAAAGTGCTTTACAAAACAATATAGCAGAGTAATATGATGGAACATGATCAGCATAAGGGAAGGAGGTGGCATTAGGTAAGAAGTGGCAGAAAGTGACGTTTGACCAAATCCTGAATGATAAATTGCTGACCATGCAATAATCGAGAGAAAGAGGATTCCAGGCAGAGGAAATAAAAAAATGTAAGGCCATAAGTTTGGAATGAGTTTGGTATGCTCAAAGGACAGTGAGTTAGCCAGTACGGTTAAAGCGAATATAGTAAGGGGTTAGTGACAGATGATATGATCAAATGACCAAAGATATGCAGGACTGAGATCATGCAGAGCCTCAGAGGCAAAGAGGTGGAACTGGGTTGTAGGAAGTAACATACATGGAAGGCACCTAACAGAGACCAATCCTCCCTTAGGGTCTAGGGACTCACCTGTTTAGCCATCAATTCACTCAAAAGGCCTTTCAGACTGTGCCATTAACATCCACTGTGAAATGCATTATTGCATTTTTTCTCTGGATATGTTACAAATGTCCCACACCTCATTACCAGGGGTCCTCTTTATTTGCCTTGGTTCGCCTTGGTCCTGAAAACATCTGGCTTTCATAGACCACAAGTGTGGTTTTAATCTAATGGGCACCAGAGTAGTTATGAATGTGATCATGTTCCCTTTTGTTTCAGCTGCTAAAGAACACAAAGCCCAGATTTGGTTCCAGACTCACATGTTCACGGGGCTTTATGGCATTGTATTTTGTGAATGTCTATGATCCCTGGCTTCATTTTACTTTTTCTGCCCTTACATTTGCCTGGCTCAGATGTCCTCCTTAATATATTACAAAGTTTTCATTCATCCTTTCATTGATTCATCCACCCACCCATTCAAACCAATGTCCTGATCTCACCCTAGACAAATTAAATCAGACTCTGGAGGGAGAAAGGCAAGAACAGGATATTTTTAATGCTCTCCAGATGATTCCAATGCACAATCAGGATTGACAAGTACTGATTTAAATTTTAAATGTTTGCCATTCAATATTTCATGACATTCTACTTTCCAACAGGATGTATTTATAATTTACAATAAAAAGGTAAAGAAAGATTTCTTTATAAAATCACATAATTATGTGTATATATAGTATAATATATCTTCTGACGTCTACGAGGTACAATCAAAGAGTAAGAGAATGCCCTGCAGAAAAAAATAGGAGACATTCTCAGTAGCTGCAGGACCACAGAAAGCCCCCTAGAATGTTCATCCAGACTTCCTTTGATCCTTCTGTAGTGCCCTGAGGACAAAGGTCAAATGCCATCTCCATCACTGAATTCCCAGTATGTGGTTCAGCACTGGGCAGCTAGCAGATGCTCATGGACTATTTATTGATGAAATGAAATGTACATAATGGGTCTGATTCACCCTATCTGCCAATGAACCTGACTTGCACATATCCCATCATTAGCAATCCAGACTAGCATAAAATACAGAAAGTATATGCACTCTAAAGTCCCATCCTGAAAGAATTAGCCATTTAACAAATGTTAGTTTCCTTAACCACTAAGGTAGGTAAGTAAAAAGATGACTGTACTTACTACACAGCTAACGTTGGGGCAAAGGGGAAGAGAATTCATTCATACTCAGGCATCAGGAAAAATAACGTATAATCCTCTCACAGAATCCCCACTGGATCTGTGGCAAACTGTCAACATTCAAAAACATTCCTGCATTAAAAATAATTTCGATAAAAGCTGAAGGTGTTAAATTCTGCTTTGCGTCAAGAGTATAAAACATTATCTGAGCAAGAAAAGTTCATCTGACAACTGAGTCAGACCAATTTTCTATGGGAAATCTAGCAAAAGAAAAAAAAAACAACCCTGGAAGGGAGGTACATTTCAGAAACAAATTTGTGCTCAACTACAGCTGACAGCAAGCAATTGATGTTTAAATTAATGAATGGTAGCTCTTATGACATCATAATCAGATGCAATATGATTCCTTTCCTTGCAGCAACTGTGTTCCAGTGGACGGCTCTGAAATGCTCTACAACTTCTCCACTTCTATCTCTTCCTCACATCTCTGAAATATCTGATATTAGTGCGATCAGCCATCAGCACCCAGTGCTACTACTCAAAGTAAGTCGACAAAGCAAGCAGATGCATAAATAAGAAAAAAGAAAACAAACTGACAGGAGGTACATCTGTAATCAGATTCTCTTACATTTTCAGGGTGAAGTTATTAATATACATAAAGTCTTTCCTACTAGGAGACAAAGTAGGTGAAAGAACAATTAATTTGTACATGATCACAGGATCCAAAAATGACATATATGCAAAGAATTAACTCTTCAGGTTTCAGATTTAACGTAAGTGGCACTTCTAGGCTGCTAGACTAGTAGAAAGCAAACACAGTAGTTCAATCCCATTTCCTTCTGATTTCCATTTCAGACTATCTGTGGCGATGCGACTCATTATGAAAATGTGGTCAGAAGCAAGGAGCTAAAGGGTTAAGGGAGAGCAGAGCCCTTATGAGCCATAAATTGCACTCCTCCTCCTGAGAGCTGGTTCTGTCCCACACTGAATGTCTGTGCAGCCTTGGAGAAATATATTGATTTCTTCATTTCATTTGTCTTTCTGAATAATGATAGTACAGGCTCTTGGTTAAAATGGTATTAGGCTAATTATCTCTTAATATTTTCTGAAACACCTACTTAAACTATCTACAGAGAAAGAAAAGGAGAGAAACTGACTAACTTAAAAAAAAAAAAAACCAAAACACTATACAAATTTTGAATAGTTAATTTTTGATTATATACAACAACAGAAAGGTACTTTTAGACATTTAAAGACTCAGGAGACATTCCCATTGGACCTGTCTAAAAATTTTAGCCAAAGTGCTTCCACTGACAGAAAAATTCAATCAATATTAAAAACTCTGAATGAGGAAAATATGTTAACAATGTGCAATAAAACTAGTAGGTCATAGTGTTAATTAAAAATAATTGTTAAGCTAGATATAAAACTTGATTCAATTACTGAAATAATATTAAAGGATAAATTAATAATAAAATAGCAATTTACTTAAAATTTACTTAGAAACACCTAGTTTGAAAATCTTATATTATTTCAATAAAAACTGAGTAATGGAGGAAATTTAAGAAAATTAATAAACTTCTCAGCATTTGCAAAGAAGTATCATTATATAGTATTTCATATTTATATTGATAGAGACATAATTCAATGAAAATATAAAGTTATTTTCTAGTAAAATAAAAATAAGATGTAATTAAAAACCATAAACAAAGTTAAAAGGTATATGACAAACAAACTGGACAGAGGTAGGGCAGAAATTGAAAGACAGTTTGTCAACTGAAGAATTACTATCCTTGATACATAAAGAGTTGTATGAATCAGTAATAAAAATATAAACATCCTAATAAAAAAATGAAGGAGGAAAATATAGGGAAACAGGCACTCTCACTATACTTCTACTGGGAGAGCACATTGGTTAAAAAAAAAAAAAAACTTTCCAGAAAGAAATTTGATAATATACATCAAGAGCTTTATAATTTTTCACCTATTTCGACAGAAGAATTCCACATCTAGAAATTTACCCTAGATGAATAATTAGAGGTAGGCTCAAAGACTTCTGAACTTATATGTTCCTAACAATGTTATATACAGTAATGAAGAACTGGAAACTAAAATGCTCAGTAAGAGGATGGGTTTGACGATGATATTACATACAATGTAGCCACTTAAACCACATTTTCTAAGAATATTCAATATCAGAATAAAATCTTCAAAATTGAAATAGAAAAGGAAAATACAGTATTACACTACGGTCCCAATTTAAGTGGAAAATTTTACTTAGAAATATGTATAGCAAATCAAATTTAAAAGAATTACATCAGTGACAATGAGTGTGTATATGTCCATGTATGACTGAAAAATTGTGCTGAACACTGGAATTTGACACAACATTGTAAAATGATTATAAATCAATAAAAAATGTTAAAAAAAAGAATTACATCAGAATTTCAACGATAGTTATATTTGGCTGGAGAATTTATGAGTGATTTTTATTTTCTTCTTTATATATTTTGTTTACATTTCAGGATTGTAACCTAAACATGTATCATACTTACACCAGAAAAAAAATGTTTAAAAAGTATTAAAGACTGAATAGAAACTGATCAAAGTTGATCAGTCTTGGCAATTGTTAAACCTACACATCTTTGTTTGGGAATAGTGGTTCTCAGCTCTAAGAGATGTAAAAAAATACACTGATTTAATCTTTCCTAACAACCATGTGTCCTGGCCTAGCTAGCTCTGTAAATCAGGTTGGTTAATAAAATCAAGACTTTAGATCCAATTCCATTTCTGATCAATTTAATAACAACATATATTCAAGTGCCCCATGCAGGGCAGCCTTTCTTGAAATTAGGGTTTTCTGGTAAAAAAGAATAATGAGCAAAACAGCCTGGGATAGTCTAGTACAAACCAATCACCAAAGGAAAAACAGATGCAAACTGAATTTCTTAACACCAGTCAATCAGCCAACATCACTTCTGAGAGAACTGAAAATGTTACAAAATATTAGTTGACCACCACCTTCTTAACTTTACATTCCAACCTATAACTTTCTTTGCCAATTTTTTAAAATAACAGCTACCCCTTATCAGGCATTAACCATATGCAGGCTCTGCTCTCAGTGCTTTTATATATATAATTTCTGTCCTTTGCATCAACTGTGTGATGTGTATTATCATCCCCCACAGGGAATGTTCTCAAAGAATTTACCTGAATTTGTCAAAGAGCACAGGGCAAGTAGGGAGTCAATCCTCCCTTTCCCCAACTAATCCCCTGATAAAACACACAAAACCCAGGGTACGTGCCATTGTCCACCCCTTTTTCCTATTCCTCCACTTCTAAATGCAACACCTCCTTCAGAGCTCAACCCCAGGCATCCTTCAGGTCCCAGCTACAATGTGCCCCAAACACCCGGACCAGAGTTATGGACAAGTTAGCTGAAGTCTCTATCTGTTAGCATACCTCACATATTTAAAAATTTATTAGTGCTTATTTTTCTGTCCTTTTTAAAGGGCCAGTTTTCCCTTGGAAAAGAAACTGTCTAATGCTCCCCCTAGGTGATCAGTTTCAGAAGCTAATTTTAGTAAGCCAGATAACTGCAAAGACATTATTTTGAAGTACCCCTTTAAATTGTGTGTTGTCAGGAGCTGGATTTTCAAGTGTGATGAGTGTAATTGATTATAAGAGAGTGCTTCTTCTGAGATGATGCAGTAGCTGCCACTGCTGCTTGCAATGCCTGCCAACAGGGAGGATTTAAACGTTTAAAGCATCCGGACAGACTAGGAGAGGCTGCACTTAGAATATGGAAGAGATGTTGCCTCCCTCCATAGTGCAGGATGCAACATCTGTCCCGAAATGGTAAGGGCCCAATTACGCCTCTAAAAAGTGCATAAATATAAACCCTTTGCCCAACTCAACATGAGCAGCCACTTGGACTGGGTTTTGTGGACAAGTCACAATGTTGGCCTTTGAAAAACTCCAACAGTGAGGTCCTGTCTCTCCCACACTAGAAGCAGCCTCTTGATGTATAAGGACGAAGACTGCAGAACGTGCTGCACCTGCTGCTCCCACCCTTCTTCTCATTTGTGCAGATACTGGGTGGATAAAAGTGTGCAGTGCTGTGCCTGGGGATACAACTCTCCTTGCTTGTTATGAGGGGCTGAGGCTCAGGGCCGGCAGGTGCTGGTGACAAGTTCAAGGCCCCTATTGAACTCCTATTCTTACTTTGAAAGAAACTGTGTCCTCCTCCCCCAGAGACTGCAAACTTTGAGGACAAAGATGTCTGTTATTCAACTCTGTACGCTTGGCATGGAGCACGGAGACTGGCATACAGTAGGGACTTAGTAGATGTCAGCAAAAACTGACTTGTTGAAGGCTCATCTCCCCAAAACTCATTGGGATCAGCCTCCTCACTGAGCTCCAAGAGCCATCCACATCTGTCTCCCTCTGGAATCAGGCATCTCAGCTTCGTAAAACTTACCTGGGGTACGTGTTCCTACCTAGACGACAGTATGAGCATGTGGGACACACGGATCACACAGTACATGCTCTATGCACACAAATACACATATGAGCAAATGAATTTCAACTTTCAAAAAAAACACAGATTTCAGTCTTTTTTTGTTTATAGTACCAAGAATCATGACTTTTCTGTCTGTGAATTTCTGCTTATCCCCAGAAGGTCAGCCTGAGTAATGACTGAAGGGAAATGAGAACAGGAAAGGAAGATAAAAATGTGTAAAGGAGATTACAGCACCTTCTACCCCAATGTAATGGCCAAGGTGGCTACGGGCCAGGTGTTACTTAGTTAAAAGAAGGAATAAAGGCCTCATAAATGTGCCATGTGACATGAAAAGAGAACGACAAGGTGGCCTAGTAGGCACCAAGAAAGAATAAGACCCATCCTCATTTCAGGAAGAGGAGCTCGGGCATATAGCACAAAGGCCATCCTGCTGGGAGGCTTGGCGGTCAGCCTCACTCTATCATGTGTTGAGTGTTAGATATAATGAAGATCAAAAGATGGTCCATCCTAACATTCAGCAATCTGAATCTGTATCCTGAGTTTGCCCCTCATCTGCAACACCTATATATGAGGGGAAGCAATGCCTTGCTTGGTGAGTGGGTCTGAGTGGTTCGGACAGGTCTCCTGCAAGACTCCCCAACAGTGCGTTACCTTTGGGCACCTTGGCCCTCCATCTCTCCCGATTGATGTGCACCACCTCAGTCCAAGTGGCTTTAAAACTCTTATAGTCAACAGGGATGACAGAATTGTTGATCGGGGCACTTCCTTCTGAGCCAGAGCTCTTGACGCCTGATCGCTTTGCATCTGCCGAATTGATGCTGTTCAAACTGGAGGATGAAGAAAACCACACCAGAGAGAAGGGTTAGCCTTTAGAAAGGGATGGCAATAAGCAAGACTAAGAGAGGAGTGGTTAACACCCATCAAGTTATTGTGATGAAATTCCTGGGTCCTGAAACTTGTAATTCCTATTTTTCATATGCAACTGGTGGGAAATTATTCTCGGCAGGAAAAAAAAAAATCAAGCCTCATGAGTACTGATATTCCCCACAGTCCTCTTATTTCTTCTTTGTTGACTGATATCTTCTTTAGATCCCCCTCACGTGAATTTTCTGTCTTTGACTCTCTGGAATTAACTTATGTGAACCTGAACTCTACTTGGTTCCACAGTTCGCCCACCTGCCTCCACACCGACCACTTTTCCAAGTAACCCAGCCACGGGGTCCTCTTTCTCTCCAGGTCCACCTCCCCCTGGTACTCAAGAGCCTCTGATCCCAGGACCCCCAAAGCCAGAGCAAGGTGATTCCTTTACGCTCCTGGGGGAAGGTGAAGAGGCACAGACAGCTAGGACAGCGTGGGAGAGCGCCAGGCAGGAGGCCTGTTTTAAATATGAATGTCACTTTCAGTTTTAGCCATGGGTAACTTTAGAAAACACAGAAATGCATATAAATTATAACATAGGAAGCGCCATCCTTCTGGGAAACTATAAATTATCACACTTCCAGGGGGCTGGAGTGGCGACCTGACTCTATGCAAATCCACTGAATGGCAAGGCAAGCAAGGCCGATTCGATAAGCAGAGGAGGTCTGAGCCCAGTGCTTGCAGAGCCGGGGGGCTGTGGGACTCGGGCAGGGGGCGTCTGTCCCCCTCGTCAGCAGCCCTGACTGGGTCCATCCACCTTCAGCATCCCCGGGGTACTCTTGCCTTCCTTTCTGCTATTTATTCCTTCTCTAGCTCTCTTCTTCCCTTTTTCTTCTTCATTCAACTTCTCTCCTTTATGACAAAGCCCACGGTTCTGCATGGACGAGGAGGAGGGGGCAGCATTACCAGCAGTGGTACTACCGACCAGTAAAGACTGAGTGTTAGCTTTACTTGATCTGGCACTTCCTCTGTGCGGGGCCCTGTTACAAGGTAGATTAGAGAATTCATTTACTCCTCCCTGCAACCTATGAGTGTCATAATCCACATTTACTCAAATGGGGAGACTGAGGCAACTTGCCTGAGACGGCACAGCTAATAGGCAGTGGAGTCAGGATGTTTAACCCGGCAATCTGACTCCAGCGCCTGCACTCTTTAAGTCCTAATCTACGCTCAACATAATGATGTTGTGGCAGAAGGTGATTTAAAATTTCAGCTGTTTTCCCCTCTGCTTCATTTTCTTCCTGAACCTAGAGATAAGTCAGTTTCACTTCCTGTGATGACTCTGATCAGTGGTACTTTTTTTCTGGAGTATCGGGAGCAAGGACTCTGTAGGCACAGCAAGTCAAGTGCAGTGATTGGTGCTGTCATGAACAAAGGCACCAAAACAGAGAAAGGGGGGTGGTGGTGGTGGTGGTACTGGAACCTGCTGGTCATGACCTGGACCTTGGCCAGCTTGGAGAGGACAGAGAGTACAACTTCGACTCCTCTGAGAATAAGAAGAGGCAGGCGTATCTCTTATAAAAAGGAGGTAGGGTGAACGTAAGTATGACGTGCCACTCTCTTCCCTTCCAAAAGAAAAATTCTATCTTTAGGGACAGGCCACCCTGACCCCTCAGCCTTCAAGCTTTGGCACTGACCTTGAACGCCTCTGTCCTGTCCCGCCAGTTTGAGAGGTTTCATCAATTAGTGGACTCACAATCTTTTCTGTCATGTCCGTGAGCACAGTGAAGGTGGGTTCCACAATGAAATCAATGAAACCTGAAGAGAAACAGCGAAGCTTCAGAGAAACTACATATTAACTTGGGCCTCTTCCATATTTTCCCCATGCAAACTGATGAGTTGGATCTTTCTTTTAAAACTCATAGAGCGCCAGATCAGGTTAGGAGAGAATAAGCTGATCTTAATCATTCATTATATCCCTTGTTTTGAATATCATGAGTCAGTTCCATTTCTCCTACGTAACTTTCCTATGACTTTTTAGTAGAGCGTTCAATAAAGTGCTTAAAAAATGCAAATTCAACATCCACTATGTAAAAAACACTGTGATCAGTGCTGCATAAAGGACCAAGATGTGTAACACAACCTGCCTGCCCTTGGAGGTTTATAGGAGAAATTAAATGAGCAAAGAAATGGAAAGGACCAAAGGAGAAGCTCAAATAAAGGCCCCCGGGAAGGCAAAGGAGGGAGGATATTCTCCCTCCCACTGAGAGGGCTACAAACAGCATTGTGGAGGTTGGATGTTTGAGCTGAGCCCTATAGCCATTCATTCTAGGTAGAGGGGGTGAAATTATTTTGGAGTCAGAAAGGGAAAACCCAGAAGAACATAAATACAAAATAGAAACAGACTCATAGACATAGAATACAAACTTGTGGTTGCCAAGGAGGTGGGGGGTGGGAAGGGACAGACTGGGAGTTCAAAATTTGTAGCTACTGACAGGCATGTGCGGAACAGATAAACAAGATTATACTGTATAGCACAGGGAAATAATATACAAGATCTTGTGGTAGCTCACCGCAAAAAAAAATGTGACAATGAATATATGTATGTTCATGTATAACTGAAAAATTGTGCTCTACACTGGAATTTGACACAACATTGTAAAATGACTATAACTCAATAAAAAACTGTTAAAAAAAAAAAAAAGAAAGAAAGGGAAAACCCAGGAAGACAGGTCATTATCAGTGCACGAAGGTTCCTAAGTACCAGGCTAAAGGTTTAGGACTTAGGCACTAGAAGCCCCTTGAGATGCTTGGGCAGCATTGTAATAAGATTTTTTTAAATGCAATTTGGGGAAATTAATCTGGCAAGATGGATGGGAAGGGAGAGAGCAATAAGGGATGAGGTTGGGAAAACTATTTTAGAAGCTATTGTAAAAGCTCAAAGTCACGGGAAGGAAGGTGGGATCCAGTGCCCTTTTAAGGAGGGAGTGTGGTGGAGGCACAGATACACGCACAGCAGGAGGCAGTCATGCCTCTAGGTGGGATCCGTCAGAGACTTCCAACAGGAGAGCAGAGAGAAGAGGGACAATGAGGGAGAGTGTGGCTGGGGAGAAAGATGGTGGGCTCAGTCTTAGACCTGCTGACTTGGGGTACCAGGGACACATCTGGATGGAAGAGGGTCAACAGATTTGGAAGAAACGGGGTTGGAAACTGGAAGAGGGGTCAGATCTGGAACTGTATCTTTGAGAGTTCGCCATGCTAGAGAGAGTTGATGTTGGGCTAGAGTGATTATCTCGACAGCTCAAAAATGCCCAAGTGTTCTGTGACACATCAGGAGAAAATATATGATCCGGAACTAATGGTGGTGACTCATTACACAGCCACATGAAAGCTGGAAGGAAACTAAAGGCCAGCCAAAGGAAATACGGTGTTTGGAAATGTACAAATGCTTATTTAGTTCTCACAATGACTAAAGAGGAAGTGATACTGGCATTTAATGCCCAGCAGTGAAGGGTGCTAAAAATTCTGTAACATAATTGGCAAAACAAGAACCATCCCAAACAAATACCTATAGCATCCTGATAAGGAAATACTGATAGCCAAATTTGAATTGTAGTTAATTGCAGTATAATTTTAAGCTTAAACTGAAGTGTCTGATGACAGTATTTTCATATTTTCTTCTCATAAGTTAAATTCATTCCACATGTCCAAATCCAGACTAGCTCATCAGGCTTTCCCTCCAACCCTTGAAAGTGGGACCATGGACCAACCACTTAATCTAGCTTGTGGGCTGTACTTTAGCCTTGCATCCCGCTGAAGCCTTACTGTTTTATATGCCACCTCCTTCCAGCAGAGCCCCTGCACTGCCTTAGTCCGAACAGTCAACATCTCCTCCCTGTAATCCTGCAGGAGGTACCAGCTAGTGCCCTTGCCTCTAGTCTTCCGCAAAAGCCTCCGATTAATCCTCCACAGTACTGACAGAGAAATCTTTCTTAGGCAGGGATTGGCCAACTTTCTGTAAAGGGCCAGAGAGCAAATTATTTTAGGTTTTGTGGACCATATTGACAAAAACTCCTTAACTCTGCCACAATAGTGCAATAGCAATCATAAACAATACGCAAATGAATGAGCTTAGCTGTGTTGTAATAAAACTTTATTCACAAGACTAAGCAGTGGGCTAGATTTGGCCCACAGGCTATGGTTAGCTGACTCTTATTCTGAAGCATCAATTTACATAGTTTTAACCTTCCTTAAAATTCTTTAGATATGCCCTCATTTCCTACAGGAAAGTATAAGCACATGCTATTCTTAATGCAATATATAATCTGGGCCTAATTTTCTCTCCAAACTTGTCCCTCACTGCAGTCTACTCCCTATTCACTGCTCTAGACATAAGAATTGGTAATTAATTCCTTGACCATACCAGACTACTTCAAATTTCCCTGTTTAGTATATGCTGATCCCTTGTCTGCAATGGCCTTCCATCCATCCCTATTTACCTCTAACACATATCACCATTTGCCTAGGCACTGCCTACTTATCTCCTTGAACTCAACTCAAATATTACCTCTCAGCAAGTCTGTCTGGGTCTAATGGCTTACACACTCTCTTCTGTACCATGTATAATCTCTACCTTAGCAGTGTAACACTGATAGATTTTGCTTTCTTAACATCTTGCCTACCACTCAATACTAGTTCAATGTCTTTGGGAACAGGTACCATGTATAATTTATCTTTGTTTTTTAATAACATCTGTTATAGTGCCTAGCAGTGCCTACCACCTAACAGGAACTCAATACATTATTATGAAAAAAATGAGTAAGTACTCAAAACACAAGTAGGAAAAAATCAATAAATCTTTGTTGAATCTATTTTTTGAATGATTTCAGACTTTTCCAAGGTGGAATCACTGATGACAATTTAAGTATGGCATTGGTACCCTCTCTCATAGTTGAAGATTTTTGTAATGCACATATATTATGATTACTAGCAATGCAAAAGTTATCTTTACAAAAAGAAAAAAAAGGGTGCTAAAATTTTTTTTAAATGGGGAAAGGAAGGAAGAACAGAAATATTTTAAAAGAGCTGTTTCTGGAAGCAAGGTTATCCAGGAAATGGTGCTGTCTTGGAAACAGGGCTAGAGGAAGTACTGAGGAGACTTCCAGTATTGCATGCAGAACAGAGGGGCTGAAAATGAATGGGTTTCTCACTACTAATTCTTGTCATTGCCTTAGAAAGTTGAAGCCTCTCTTTCTTTTGGCAGGGAATGATGGAGACAGCACAGTCTCACTGTCTAATCCTCCCAGGAACCAGCCACACTTCAGGGAGAAGATGGGGAGAGTGGCTCCATCAACCCAACCAGCCAAAGCCATCATGAGCACAGAACAGCAGAATGGAGCCAGGTTCCCACCCAGAGTCACTGGGAGCATCTGAGTGTACTTCCAGACACCCCTCTCTGGTTTTTCTTTCCATCCAAAGGGCTGGCAAACACGTACCTACTTGTGACTGGGCAACCATGGTCGACTTCCGGTCACACAGAGGAGAAAAAGGCAGCCCCAGCTCTGCTTCTCTATCACCCTAGAAAAACAGGAGGGCAGAGTAAATTAAGAACAGCCGACTGAACCACCCAGATTTCATCTCACAATTTCAGCTGCTATGAAGGCCATTGGTCTTTACTTTAATTGTTACAATTACACTATGTAATAAGTCCTTACGGACCCTGCTTCTCTGCATAAAAGACACCAAGAGGCTGAAATCTGCTTGGGTCCAATCATTCCATCCAACTGCAAAGGCACATGCTGTTGTATAGAAAGCCTCATCAGGCAGCAATAGGTTCCCCGAGGAAAGCAAGAAAAGCAACATGCCCTGTGGCCTACAGCCAGCACTGCAGTCAGATTTCCTGTGTGTTCTTGAGTTGTCCAGTGCCAACCTGCAGCCTTTCTTGAGCCAGCCACCCGCTCCCAGCTGTGGGCAGTGTCCAGGACACAAATTCTAATGGACCTATTTGGATTCACACTCCTGGTACTGCCTAAAGCCACATACAACTGGAGTATGTGCTTCTGGGGTCTTCACTGCTGGGCTCAGTCCATAATAAAAAAGGGATCAAAAAAGAAAAAGCCAACTAAATAGTTTTTTGTGTTTATCAAGTTAGACAATAATAAAACATGATTCTCTGGCCAGTATGTTCTCAATCTCACTACAAAGCATCACTAAAATAAGCCAGTGCTATGCAGAGTCTAAATAATGATGGAGATGATTTTTAAGAAGTGTTCTGAACCAGAGCTCAGTACTCAGACACACACCTAGAGGAAAGGGAAAACGCATCCCCCTTCCTAGAGCAGCGAAGTTGTGCTGATTCATTTTCCTAGAAAAGAGTCTGCTCAGGATAATGGCTACTGACTTGGGCTGGAGTCTAGCCTTGCTCCCACAACCTGTGTGACCATCAGAAGTTTATGTTCCCTCTCTACATTTCGGTTTTATGATCTATAAAATGTGGGATAATAATCCCTTCCTCAGAGTTACAATGAGGATTAAATGAGAAAATGTATGTAAATAAGTAAAAAGGACAATTATTGTTTCCCAGTAGGTATTTCTAATACTTAAGTGATGATCTGAGAAACATTCAGTGAGCTTGTTACATCTACTACTCTCTGATCATAATAAACATCACCAATGAACTAATAATAAATAAAAAGTAATAACAATCTGGTTCAACAACTAGGCCTAGTTCAAAAACTGGATGCCTTTTCTTTCTAAAGCATGTTACCAAAGAGAAAGGATGCTAGTTCACATGCACAATTAAGATCAACTGAAAAGAAGGAAAAGGAATGGGCGTCTGAGGAAGCTGAACAGGAGGAGGGGTCACAATGGGCGCTGGGGACATCCAAGGGCCTCAGGAACAGCTCTGAAGTGGCTTACTTCCTTCTGTACCTTTTCCTGTATGGACACCACATGGGACACAATGGCTCCTGTTTCCGAGTATGTCTTGCTGAGGGCCACTCCATCTCTCATGTGACATGATAAAAATAATCCCCAAGCTAATTCTGTCGGGCAGTATGATAAGAAGAAAGAGCATTTATAATGTGAAATTGTACTTGTATAGATGGTTTAGTGGGATAGCTCAGCTAACACAAATAAAACCCATCCTTACTCCCTATGAAGTAGGGATACAAGTGGTTTTGTTGGTGCATTTTAATGGGGGTGGTTTAGAAGAAGAGGCTGTGAACACTAATCATTTGACTGATAAGACGTATGCATTAATTTGGATTTTATTACTGAAAAAGTGCATATTAAGCAACTTTTTATCCCATGGACTTGCCCATACTCACAACTGCACACCACTTACATCTTTTGGATTTAATTAATCTGAGAGTAGATTCAGCTACTAAAAGTCACTGAGATCCCTTTATAGGACAGCTATATTTATAAACTGGAAAAAATGCAGAAAGTAACATGGAAGAAAGTACTTCTACAAGTGAATCCAACTTGACTGAAACAATATTGTATGACTCCATCACTGTTGGCCCTTGTAAAATTATTCATACATTTTCCTCTTTATTAAAGAGGTCGATATTTTCAAAAAAAAAAAAAAGGCAAAAGTCTCAGTTGGCACAAAGGATTTTTTTTCAACTAACTCATTTTTTTCTTCCAGAACAGTGCAGAAAAATAAATAACTATTATTCTTATGGTAGGGGGTTAAGATTGTTGACTGATAAAGACATGTAGTTGATCTACAAAAGGAACACTATGAATGTTCGTTGAATGAATGAAAAGATGAACTTGGTTAGAAACACTCAAGTTCCTTTGGCCACTTGGACACTGATGACAAGCAAGCTGGGGGAGCAGTTAAGCAGTTAGCTTTTCACAAACCACCCCTTTCCATTTCCTGTCCACACAGCTAAACTACATTTCCCAGAATTTCCGCCAGTTTGTGCTAGATAACAAAACAAAAGGAGAGGGGATGTATCTCCACCCCAGTTCTGGCATATAAGATCTCCTGTGCCAACTCCTCTACGTTCTCCCCTTTTGCTGCCTTGATCCAGATAAGCACCATGGAAGTCACGTAGATGGTAGAGTCTGGGTCTAAAAGCACTATTGTAAACCACCCACTGATTAAGAAACACTTGTCTGTATTTTACACGAGTGAGTGATAAAATTCCACTTTATGTGTACTGTTAGGCATTTTGGGGTTTGTCCGTTACAGCAGCTATCTGTAAGCAGCAAACCAAGTAAGAGAAACAAAGGTTCTTTGTGTACTGGCAGTTCACAGGGCAGAAGGCATCCCTCAGTGCAAGAGCTTCAAAAGACCATTAGGTGCATCTCAAGTGATTTCTAGGTAGAGTGAAGAAAAAGTTCTTGATTAAGAAGGCAACAAAAGCATCAGACAAAATGCAGCAATGTACACCCCTTTTCCTAGGGGAAGAGGTTACAAAGGTGAGGTATAAGAAAATTACTGTGATTTTGGACTTAAGATAGTATAGTAAAGACATCTTTGCCTTTCCTTTTCAGAATTTATCCTCTCAAACAGGAGATGGAAAAAACAGAAACACAAATACTAGGAGAAATGTGCAATCTCAAATCAAAACTATATGAGGAATGGAGGCCAAACGCTGTGACTATCTGAGAGGGGTCAGGTAAGATCCCCAGAGAAGAGGCCAGTGGCCACAGATCTCAGATAAAGCTTGACGAATATCGGTCTCTAAAGTTCACTCAGCTAGGAAAAATACCTTGCATCCATCACATGGGAAACCAGAATAGTCAGCAGGCGCTGATGCGGGGAGCTACTCTGAACCCTATTTAGCTCCAAGAATAGTAGAGAAGAAAGTTGAATGAGAAACACACAGGCATGGCAAGAGAGTGGGTAGATGGCAGAGACTGAATTGTGAGCAGTCCTACAACTGTTGCCCATTGTTGGCTGGGAAGAAATAAAGACTAACACACACACACACACACACACACTCCCCACATCACAGAAGCCTTGTAATAAACCATGGAGAATCCCTGCTAGCTTAGAATAGTACTGTCCCAGTTTCTTCCTGGCACATATCGCCTACAAATAACTGGTCTAAAAATGATGCATTTCACTCAAAGATGACAAACAATAATAAAGTGAAAAAGAAGGAGGGGAAGGAAGAGGAGGAGGCACTACCACCACTACAAGGAGTGAAAAGATACCTCACACAAAAAAAGGGAAAAAAAAGAATACAAGAACAGAAAAATAAAAATAACAGATAGGAATGCTCACCAGAAAAAAAAGTGCCATGACCAAACATATTGCCATGATCTGAAAGAAGTTTCTGAAATCATCAAGAACAAAGGCCCAGGAAAAATATGGAAAAGAGAAACAGAACCATCACATAAATGAAGAATGCACTGCAAACAGCACAAAGGAGAGCTGTTCTTGATAAAAACACGTGAAGGGACATGGAGTTCAGGAATGAAAAAAAATACCACTGACAAGAGTTTAAAAACATTGAAAGGAAAACACTACATATGGAAGAAAAGCAAAGAGGCAATATGTGAATAATTGCTTTTCCTAAAGAAGAGAACTAAACAAATGGAAAAGGAAATCATTCAATATTTAATCAATGTAACTTGAGTTTATACAGAAAAAAGAGCATGCCAGGTCCCAAGAAAAGCTATTATAGAACGATCATTATTGAAATATATCCTAGTAATGTCTCTGGGCTTCAAAGGTAAAGAAATGATCCTTAGGGCACAGCAAAAGATGTTTATCACCTAGACATGGAAATAAGTCTAGCGTAGCCTCCAACCTCTCTATAGCGATATTCACAGGTGGGGTGGAAGGCATTTGAACAAAATCTAAAACGGACCTTGGGGAAAGAAAGTTTAATCCCAAAACTGTCTTACTCAAGCAAACTGGGACCCAAGTATAACAGCAGCAGAAAAACTTGCAAACACACAGGAAAATGTGGTTTTTAGCACTTCTAGAAGAAACCACTCGAGGAACAACTCTCACCAACTAAAGATGAACGGATCAACCACAAAGTGCCGGCACTGAGTAGAGCCAAGAAAAGAACAATCGGAGAATTACGCCTTCACCAAATTTGTTTACTTTCCACCTTTCTGGGTCACATCGTTTGGGGTATGTTTTTTGTAAACAGGATATAGCACCTGAGATAGAATGCACATTTAGAAAGTATGGACAATTTAGACCACCACTGGAAAATGACATAAACAAATACCTCCATCTGAAGCAACTCTTGGGTAAAAGAGAAATCAAAACCAAAATTATAGAATATTTAGAAAAGAATGACTGTAGACACACTGCATATCAGAACCTACGTGATTCACGATAAGAAAAACTCCTAGCCTTGTATTTTCTAATATCAAACAGGCAAAATAAAAATAAATGTATTGAGCATCCAACTTAGGGAGTTAGCAAAAGAAGAAAATAAACTCAAGCAGAAGAAATGAATTAATAAAAATGAAAACAGCAACTGACATCATAAAATAAAAAAGAAATAATCAAACAATCAAACAATTAGCTAATTTCAGAGAGAAGGAAAAATAACACTGATAATGAAATAAGAAATAAAAATGGGGAAATAGCCACAAACTCAGTAGAAATTAAAAGAAATGTAGGAGATGTTTGCAAAATATAAAAACATACAGCAATACTAAAGAAATGAATCTCAAAAGTTTTACAAGATGCATTTACCAAAAGGGGCAAACTTATACTTTTTTAAACTCAATATATATTTAAAAGGACCTGAGGCAGTGGCTTGGATTTTATAAAATAAGGTTATAAAACTGAAGATGTAACTTAAACTTTTAGCAAAGCAATAGAAGGTCTGATCTATTGGCACTGAGGCTATGCTCTTATTCTGAAATATAACCCAACTTCAAAATGTAATTTTTTCAAAGACTCTACAGTCCCATTGAGATTTCCCATTTGAACTGTCCAACTTAAAATCTATTGTTAAGAGCTGAGGCAACATTTCTCCTACATGGGTTACTTACCATGGCTTATGGCATTTGGATTAAAATATTAACTCAATAAAAATAATCATAATTACTAAAAAAATAGTTCCAGTCCAGTGAGCTAACATTCCATTCCCAACTGGAAAGAAATTCAATATGGTTATTTTCACATTGCCTCTGGTACATTTTCTTTCAATATAAGCTTATGTGTATGCAAACAGGTTTCTTTTAATGGGAAAAAATGTTCACATATTTAAGTAATTTCTCATATTCACTCTCTCACAATTAAAAAAAAAGGAATCACTTCAATATGTCAAACTTGTATGTGTTAGCTATGATTTACCTCTCTCTGGCTACTGATTAAATATCTAGCTATTGGGGGTGTCAGTACAAAAGCAATTATCAAAAAGAGCATATGATCAGGGGAGCAGATATCTAGAGAAAATTCTTTCATTAATATTAGAAAAATAACTTCTAAAAAAATGGCTCAAAATTAGCTCTCCATTAAGGATGAATCTGCAGAGTCA
Organism: Camelus bactrianus; assembly: GCF_048773025.1. Lineage (NCBI taxonomy): Eukaryota > Metazoa > Chordata > Mammalia > Artiodactyla > Camelidae > Camelus > Camelus bactrianus. The sequence continues at coordinate 39,717,425 of NC_133545.1, read as the reverse complement.
TTCTTACATATGCAACACAGCCACACCTGTATACCTCTAGTTCCCCTCCCATCCTTGGGTTTCCCTTAAGAACTACTCTGTGAGGCCAAGCAACAACTATGCAAGGGGAAATAGCCACATGCTGAATACGGCACCTGCTGGTGTATTCACAGAACAGCTTAGGGGGGCACGCGTGTGTGCATGGGATAATGTGCACCCCTGGACAGAATGAAGGCAATGTAGAACATTTAATGCTGGAAGGATCCTTAGAAAAAAATCTGGTCCAACTTTCCTTTAAATTTCCACACCCTCAAAAAAACAAATCACAGATAAGACCACTGGGATTTGCAGATATTAACTACTATATATAAAATAGATAAACAACAAGGTCCTATTGTATAGCATAGGGAACTATATTCAATATCTTCTAATAGCTTTACAACAAAAAAGAACAGGAAAAGGATTATATATACACACATATAACTGAACCACTATGCTGTACACCAGAAACTAATACAACACTGTAAATCTACTATACTTCAATTAAAATAAATAAATGAATGAATGAATAAATACATAGATTTTTTTAAAGACCATTGGGAACTAGAAGAGTTTCATTAGTCTCAGACCACAAACCAGTTGGAATAAAAGGGCCTTCTGAACTTAAATACACTGTTAACTCTAATCCCACCTCATTGCCAGATGTTGTGTATAGCTCCAGAAGGGAAAAAAAAAAACAAAACACAGATATGCCTTCTATAATTTCTCCATTCAAACTAGAATCATAAGAAGGAGAGTGATCATAAGAGTACTCTGCTTCCAAATATCTGAGTGACCAGTGAAAGAGTATATCATGCATCAGTTTAGGGGACAAAGTTAAGACTGGTGTTAATAAACAGTGTTTCATGGAATCTCAGAGGTCTCTGAATCTGTACTGTAACCTCCCAAAGTAAATTAACAAGAATTAATGAATTAACTGTATTAACCTGAAATTAACTATAATTTAGGTCCCACAATCTACATATCATCTTGCCTTCAGCCTCAGGATCTCAGGTCCCGAAGCAGATATTTTATCGACAGCTCCTCTTGAGAAGAGCTTAGCACACGTGCCTGGGATTGAGAAGACAGCAGTCTTGGTGCTCTGCATTTATTTATCTTTCTATTTCTCTACTTCTGTGCACCTCTTTTTTTTTTTAATTTTAAAGCAATGTATATTCATTAAAGACTGTCTATTCTTGTAGAAAACACAACCCTGAGTCTTAGGATGCAGTAAGTTCAAATATAATTGGCATAGTAGAGTCTAGTGATTTCCTGACCCCAACTTGCTCCACCTGGTTTTGGAGTCTGACAACATGGGCTTGTCTGCTAGAAAGGAACAACCCAACCAATCACAGCAGAGAAGTGAGTTAAAGATTAACATCTTAACCCCACAGGGCAATGCCAAAGTGACTGTCATTTGGTCATTTCATTAGAAAAAAAAAGTAGGATTCCTCAGATGACATTTTGACAAAAGACTGCCACAAGGAAGTGCTTTTTTTCCCCCTAAACATAAATGCATAGGCTAGAAATACCGTAACGTTCTGAGAATCAGAATTTAGGTGAGATTCACGCATCACATAAACAGAAGGCAAAAAGAAAAAAAAAAAAAGCTGTGACCTCTCCCTCGAAAAAGATGATTGTAATTGCAACAGTCCTTCTCTCTGCATTGCTGAAATCTACAGTTCAGGAGGTATCCACTGGCGACAGCAGCGAGATGGGCACAGCAGCAACAGGGTACCTGTCTGAAGAACTCCTCCAGGAGCGACATCGTCCAGCGATGGTGGAGCTCCCAGGCTTTTGCTGGATGGCTAATGTCTGCTGTGTGTAACATCAGTGATAACGCTTTCGGCTTTTCAATTCTGTAAACCCAAAGGAACCAAACACATGATGACCAAACTTGCAGAACCTCTGTAAGAGTTTTTAAAAATCCCTATTTAAAAAAAAAAAATCTCTTCCATTCTCCCATCTCAAACTCAACTGCAGCTGAACTGGGAGAAAAGCATCATTTCATCCTACAGCTGGGATAACAGTCAGCGTGGTGCCCATGTCTATTGAACTGGACACCTCAAAAACTGACTCAAAACCATTTCTGGAATGGCTGCCATCACTCAAAAGACAACAAGAATCCAAAAATCATTGATTTTCATTTATTGCCTCTGCACTAAGTGGATCTTTGATAATTTCATTTCTGACAGGGAAATATTTTACATTCTAAATGGGGCAAATTATTACTGGTTCCATTATTTATTTCAACCCTGAGGAGAACATATCAGTGATAGGTACAATTTTCATGCTGTCTCCTCTAAGCATCATTATTTTATGAGGTCACTCAGAGATAAACTTTAAAGGTACAGTGACACGGACAAGCGCCAGGTCAACACCTCTAAAAACACAGGATGTCACAGGCCCACTCACGCTTCTGGCTGCTGCAGAGCGGTCTTCATAGCTTTGATTTGTTGGAAATGACAGGACATATCCGTGGCCATCACCATCTCAATTACCAAGGTCCGAAACTCCCTTTCAGGGACACCCCATGGAGAAAAAAGGATGGGAGGAAAAATGGAAAGTAAAAATTAGTTTACAATTTGCCACTTCTAATCAAAATCAGTTAATGAGTTGTGACATTTTGAATCTAACTTGAACCTTTTAGGTGAACTTTTTTATGAGGCATAAATGAAGGTTAAAGAGTAAGGAAATCACTTATTAGGAATATGCTATGTGGAATGCATATATCATTTGGAAAATTAACTCACAGGAAAAATTCCAGTGAAACTGAAAGTGTAGCAAAGCATTCCTTTCTCAACTGAATTCAAAGTTTTAAGAAAAAATCAATTTGAAATTAATCCTAGGAGGTGGACAGATAATCCATACTACACTTTGGGTCTAGGTATTCCACTTTTTAAATAGACTAGGTTCATGGAAAAATTGAAAAGATAGTACAGAGAGCTCCCCTATACCCTCTCTCCCCTGCAGTTTCCCTCACTAGTAACATCTTATATTAATGTGGCACATGTGTTACCACAGATGAACCAATATTGATATCTTATATTCACTCCAGCCCCTAGTTTACCTGAGGGCTCACTCATGCTGCACAGTTCTATAGGCTTTGACAAATGTATACTCTCATGTACCTACCAATGACAGTATTGGACAGAATAGTTTCAACACCCTAAAATCCCCTTGCTCCACCTATTCATTCCTCTTGCCCCTGAACCCCTGTCCAACACTGATCTTTTTACTGTCTCTAAGAACTTTATTGAATTAGAATTTGCACAGAACAAACTGCTTCCATATATGTTGCACAATTCAGTGAGTTTTAACAGTTGAGTAAACTTTTGGAAGTACCACCACATCATGGTTCGGAACATTCCATCACCCTCAAACCTCTTTGCAGCTCACCTCTCCCTCTATCCACAAGGCAATCTTTGATCTGCTTTATGCCTAGACAGTTTGCATTTCTGGTCATGTGTGTGTGTGTGCGTGTGTGCGTGTGTGCGTGTGCATGTGTGTGTACCTATACATATATTTATAACTAGAAAATGCAAACTAGAGAGGCATAAAGCAGATACATATGTGCATGTGTATATATACACATAGATACATAGTATGTATGTAGAGTGCATATGTGTGTGCACACCTGTATTAAACTAGACACTCGCTATACACACATACATGTACCTACGTACATTCACACACACATATAAAATACAAAATGTACTCTTTTGCTTCTGGCCTTTTTCACTCCTGCATAATGATTTGCAATTCATCCAAACAGTTGTTCATCAATAGCTCATTTATTTTTACTGCTGAATGGTATTTTATCACACGAAGACACCACAATTAATTTACCCATTCACCAGCTGATGGACATTTGGGTTATTTGATTCCAGTTTGGAGCTCTTATGAATAAAGCTATGAGTTTCATGCACAAGTAATTGTGTGGGTGTATGTTCATTTCTTTTGGATAAATACCTAGGAGTAGAACGGCTTGTTTTTAAGCCAGCTGAGTGTTTAACTTTACAAAAACTGCCTAACATTGTTCAAAGTAGTTGTATCACTTTACATCTGGACCATTGGTGTATGGTCCAAGGTACAGAAAGTTCCAGGTTTTCTGTATCTTTTGCCTACTCTTTGTAATGCCAGTATTTAATTTCAGCCACTTGAAGGGACACGTAGTCATATCTCACTGTGTTTTTCATTTGTATTTCTTTGATGACTAGCAATGTCAGGCATCTTATCATGTACTTATTGGCCATTTGTATATCTTTACTTAGGGAAATGTCTGTTTCAGACTCTTCTTTTTTTTAATGAACAGATGACTGATTTACAATATTATATTAGTTTCAAGTGTAAAACATGATTCAAAAAATTTATACATTATACTTCATTTAAAGCTGTTATAAAACACTGGCTATATTCTCTGTGTGGTACAATATCCCCTTGTAGCTTATTTATTTTATACATAGTAGCTTGTACCTCTTTCCTTGACCCTTCCCCTTTCCCCCTGGTAACCACTAGTTTGCTTCTGTATCTGTGAGTCTGTTTCTGTTTTGTCATATTCACTAGTTTGTTTTATTTTTTAGATTCCAGATATAAGTAATAGCATACAGTATTTGTCTTTCTCTGTCTGACTTATCTCACTAAACATAATACCCTCCAGGTCCATCCATGTTGTTGCAAATGGCAAAATTTCATTCTTTTTTATGACTGAGCAATACTGCACTGTATGTATATACCACTTCTTTTTCCATTCATTTGTTGATGGACTCTTCGGTTGCTTTCATGTCTTGCCTGTTGTGAATAATGCTGCTATGAACACTGGAGAGAATCTCTTTTTCTAATTAGTGTTTTCGTTTTCTTCGGATATTTAAACAGGAGTAGAATGCTGGATTATATGGTAGTTCTATTTTTAGTTTTCTGAGGAACTTCCATACTGTTTTCCACAGTGGCTTCATCAATTTACATTCCCACAGTGTACAAAGATACCCTTTTCTCCACATTCTTGCCAACATTTGTTATTTGTGGTCTTTTTGATGACAGCCATTCTGACAGGTGTGAGGTGCTCTCTCATTGTGGTTTTGACTTGCATTTCTCTGACGATTGGAGGTGTTGAGCATCTTCCCATGTGCTTGTTGGCCATCTGTATGTCTTCTCTGGAAAAAATGTCTATTCACGGACCTTGCCCTTTTGAAAACTGACTTGTCTGTGTTTTTACTGAGTTGTAAAAGTACACTATATAGTCTGGATACAAATCCTATGTAAGATATATGTGTTGTCAATAATTTCTCCCACTTACTGTCTTGCTTTTTTCAGTGCCTTTCAAAGAGCAAAAGTTTCAAATTTTAACACAATTTTTTTTAATGCTTCATGCTTTTTAGGGAGACCCTCAGCTACCCCAAAGACTTCATTTTCCTCTGGAAGTCTTACCATTTTGCTCTTTTACATTCAGGTCTGTGATCAATTTTGAGGTAATTCTGAGTATACTGTAAGGTAAGGGTCAAAGTTTTTTTATATGTGTATGGATATGCATTCGTCCCAACATTGTTTGATGAAAAGCTTTTCCTTTCCCGATTGAATGTCTTGGTCATCAATGACTTTTGTCATCAATCAATGATAAGTCAGTTTCTGAACTCAGTTCTGTTCCATGGATCTGTATGTACGTCTACGCTTTCGCTAATTAAACTGTCTTAATTACTGTAAGCTTTATAGTATGCCTTGAAATCAGGTAGTGTGGATCCTATAAACTTGTTCTTCTTTAAAATTGCTTTGTTTGCATTTCTACATAAATCTGAGATATATGTGTTCAATAAATCTTATACATTTGTATACCATGACCTTGCAAGATACATGATTAGTTCTAGTAGCTGCTTACAAATTCTTAGGATATTCCACTTACAGAATCAGGTCATCTGTTAATACAGACATCTTAACAGTGCAGATGATGGTAAGATCAGGCATTCTTATCTTGTTCTCAACCTTAGGGAAAAGCATTCAGTTTTTCACTATTAAAGCACCATAGCAGCGATAGGCTTTTCACAGGTGCCTTTTATCAACTTGAGGAAATTTGCTCTAACTTGCTGAGAATTTTTACCATGCCTCAGTGTTGAATTTTGTCAAACACTTTTTATGCATCTATTGAAATGACCATATGCTTTTCTATTTTTTAACATGGTGAATTATTTTTAATTGAGCTTTAAATGCTGAGCTAACCTTGCATTCCCAGAATAAACCCTATGTATTAGTCAGGATTCTCCCGAGAAACAGAACCAAGAGGACAGGTATATATAGAAAGAGATTTATTTTAAGGAATTGGCTTATGTGATTATGGAGGCTGACAAGTTCCAAGATGAGTCGGCAAGTCACATTTTCCTGCTCTCTGTGCTGTTATTTAGATTGTCACCGAATTTAAATTTCCCCTTATTTGGCAATCTCTTTTCTGGCGTTCTAATTCACTTGCTAGCAGCTCTGAATTCCCACCTGGTTTCTCTAGCCAGAAATGCAGTGTTTTGCTGGATCACTCAATTTTACAACTTGTTTTGATCAGAGGTAGTATTCAGATTATTCACAACTAGTCCTTCACAAATACCCACCGATAAGAATGCAGAGTTAATGATAAACAGTCAGGATGGTTGCACTGGTGAACATCAGTGTGTTCCAGTGTGGTCTGTGGCAATGATTCTGGGTTTAGATACTGCCTCAACCAGCCTCACTAACATCATAGTAGACAACAATGATTGAGGCTTCTGATCACAGCAGAGTGGAAACACAAATAATACAGCTGAATTTTTGACAAAAGTATATTTAAGTGAAAAATAGAACATCCTTAACAAAAATATAGATAACAGAGGTGGCAGATCTACGCTTTGAAATATGTTAAGAGGCAAATCATGCCCATCCAGCCACACTCCCACGTGTCCACAGATCCCACATTCCCGTGATATCAGCACATTAAAAGCAACCTGACAAAGTTCACCAAGAGCCTTAAAGCAACAAACATTCTTTGATCCATGAATTCTACACATAAAAATGTATTAAAGAGATATTCATTGTAGGATTCTTTATAATAACCAAAACACATAAATGCACTCATACTCACACACTCAAAATAAAAGTAATTATGGAACTTCCACAGATGGAGTATTATGTAGCCATTTAATATAATATTTTAATACCATGGGATAGTGGCCACAGGAATATGTCACACAGACCTCTTACTACAGGAATTTAATTGGCCACGGGCTTCAGCTACTACATTCTGAAAACTATTGCCATTTTTGCCCCAAGGCAATGTTTCCCATGGGCTGCTCCAAGCCAATGACTGAGGGCATCCCTTACTGGGGGACATGGGGCTCCAGTGATGGCTGACTTTGGCTCAGGAATTCCCTGACAGCCTCCCTGAACTTTCTTTAGGCTGCATGGAGATCTAGGATATTTCTACCCAACTTTCCTTCCCTCCCTCTTTCCTCTGGGAAGGAAAGAGGGAGGGGAGGAAGGAAGGGAGGAAGGAAGGAAGGAAGGAAGCAAGAGAGGGAGGAAGGAAGGAAGGAAGGAAGGAAGGAAGGAAGGAAGGAAAAAGGAGGCAACCATGCCCACTTTGGAGCACTTCATTAGATTGTCCTGAAGCCAGGAACATACACTACCTAAACAAGGCCTTACACAAATCCTTCAAAACTGGGATGTATCTGAAGATGTGTGAAGCTGTTCTCTGCCATATTCAAGCCTTTCATTATACTTTTACAAACATTTAAATTGGATAGAGGGTTCCTTTTTTGAGAAGATTCACATTGATTAACTGAAATGCTCTGCATTTTTTAGATGTTGCCTAAATCTAACTTTTCCTAATAAAATTCAAGCCAAATATTTCTCTATGTTTTCATCAACCAGAGCTGCATGGAAACTAACAGCCAATTCTAAGTGAAAATCAGTTTTAGATGTATTGTTCAGTATGGCTTATTTCTCTGAATCTTTGCATAATGGCACAGAGATGCTCAATAAACAGCTGATCAGTTAATTAAAATATAAATATTATTTGCATCACATTAGATTCAGAAGTTTGTAAGTATTTAAGTGGTTTTGCCTGTAAGCTTTGAGACGCCTGGACCTATATATTTACAGCTACAATGATCTGCACGCTTGCTGTATACATCACAAAGCCTGCTCAACATTTTAAAGGGATTATGTCATTTATTACTACCCTAACCAAATTACAAGGTAAATGTTAGTGTCTATTTCCTAGAAATTAAATTTTCAAAAGGTGTAAAGGGGCTGAGTAATTCCTAAATGTCACACAGCTAGTCAATGACTGTGTCCATATTCAAACGCAGGTCTGTCCAAGTTCAAAGACACACAGTATTATTTAGGCAACAGAACTAAGTACTCGTGATTATTTTAAAGCATCGATTTCCTTAGCAAATTTTGGAAGATTTTTTATTAAGAAGTCTAAATAAATACAAAGTGAAACAAAATTTAGATGATAAAATTCAGGTTTAAGAAGGTAATATAAAGGTTTAAGGTTTAAGAAGGTAAGATAAAGCAGCACAAGCGTCCCAAGATAACAAACAGCAAATATTTCAAAGGTACCTACAATATATTTGAACATTTATGTCAAGTAAAAGAGAGAAAGAGCAATAAAAATTTCAAATAGAGTATTATTTCTTCAAAAGAAACACACTCCACCTCTCCTCACAGTTCCCTTCCTGGCCTCCAAATCCCTCTCATGCCTTGTCCTTACCTCCAGTCATCTTTTGACAAGTTGATCAAAATATTCATTTCCTCGTCCTCTTGCAGAAGACGATAGGCTGCGCTTAAATGGTGATTTTCCAATACAGACCTATCGTTGTACAGAATAGCTGGGTCAGACCTGAACAGAAAGCCAAGCAAAATAATTTAGGATATTGAGTAGCTGAGATTTTTCAGATAACTCTCCTATGGTAGAAGGTATCATCTCTTTGTCCTATTCTAAGTTTATCCAATTAACTTTGCCCTCGTGCCATTTATATCAAGCAAAAAGCTAACGCCAACACTACAGATTGTCGATAGATGTACGTAGGATATTTTAATGTCAATATTGTGGGTGTTCTTTCACATGTGATATCCAACTTGAGAACTCTCTGGGAACTATTCTACAATCAGATCTCAATTACCTATAGTAGCGGTAAAGATGATTCTTTAAAATGCAGGTCATGTCAAAATTCCTCGTATTTTCTGGAATGATTTTTAATTTTACTCATTGAGAGAATATGTCTATTTATTTTAGTTGTAATTCTCTGAACATATACCACCTGGTGGGTACAGTTTACAAGTTCCTCTGTTAGTAGCTTGACCTTAAAATTTTGCCATGTGGAAGCCATACATGGGAAATTAACAGTAAAACATGTAAGGGTTATATGACAATTGTTAGTCGTTTTCTCAAAAAACATTCCACAGCTGAATGACACCAAACATAGGGTGGTATACTATCTTAATATATTTAATTTAATGAAACTTTAGATTATTAGAGCTTATTTGTTTCTCAGCAAGGAAGCTGAGTCCCAGAGATGTCAAGTGAGAGTTTGCAGAGCCCCACAGTGGCTAAGTGACAGGGCTGGGATGAAGGCAACGTCTTCTGACAGTTGCGCCATTTCTCCCGAAGATAACTTCCACCTGTCATTGGCCCAAATTTGGGATGTACCTAGCATACCTTTAAAGTGTTGGGCTGAACAGTCTGTCCAGCAAAGGACAAAGAACCTGGTCACAGATTTAGTTTTCTAAACAGGGATTTCACAGGCTGAGATGCTTTGGGTAAAATTCAGTTAAAGAAGGCTAATGTTCAAATTTCATTCCAGACCACTCAAGCTTACCTGAACCCACTGGAATTTTCCCACTCCTGGGGAGATAACACAAAACAAGCAAATCCTGAGGTGAAAGATTTAATCTGTTGAGTAAGTAAGGCATCAACTGATGTGTATTATGTGACATTAAGCTATTTTCCAACTCCTATAATTAAGCCATTTCCCTCCTGAGTTGTGACTGGTTTTGACACTGGTCTCCAGCCAACATCCATGTACAACTGTTCCGCCCACCTCTCTTTCTCCAGCAAGTGCTAGTCACCGCTGTCTCTGTCCTCACAGAAAAGGTTCCACTGGCAGATACCCATTAAACAGGGACGCTCTGTGGAATCCTTATGTACAAAGACCTTGCAACAGAACTACAGAAGGCTGCCTCCCAGCAGCCGAGACGACTCTGTGAGGAGACAGGAGGTAGAAAATGAAGCACATGGCTTAAGTCCTTTTGTCCGCTTCCATTCTTCTTCAAATCCCCTTCTGAACAGAGATCAGACGATATTGTCTTCTTTTGTGTGCCTCATAATTAAGTGTTGTCTTCATGAAATACATGTAGAATGACTTAATAAACACAAATCTATCTGGAATGTGAACCTGCTTTTTCAAGTGAAATCAGCAAGTATCTATTTAAACTCTCAACCCTCCCCACTATGTTCTTTGTCCCTGTCTTACCACCTTTTTCCAAATTCTCACTTCTTTTGATTCCTGTATCAAGACTCAATTAATCCCACCATCAGAGTCTCTCCTGCTCCACATCATTGTCTCAAGAGAAGCTACGTTCTTAGGGCAGGAGAAGGCAGATAAGGTTTTATCCTAAATGACAACTGACTGGTACTGTGCCAAGAGGAATATTAAGGATAAATCTACAGCATGGTAAGAAAAAAATTGATTAGTGATGTCTGTTACAGTCAAGAGGTTTGGAGGGAGACACTTGGACTCATATTTAACATGCCCTACAGAGGTCTGCATCTACCTGTGAAGCTCCTTACAGAGGATGCACGGTGGCCTACATGAGAACCTAGCTCCCCGGGCCCTGTGCCAGGGAGTGACACACACACTAAACAGAGCAGAGATGAAATCAGGGAGGATGAGAAGAGAGTCACCAGAACCTCAGAGGTCAGGGGGAATATGGCTCTGCTATTGTTAACATCAACAAAATCACTCCAACCCTCGCCCATCCTCACTGATGTAGTCTACGTGGTCTCTTTATGTAAACTGTCCCCCCTCCTATTAGAAATAGGTAGAGTAGGCATAGTACATACATACTTAAATAGCTAGCATTAGAATAGAGAAGACAAAATATCTATGTTTGACATGAATACCATATGAGAATTAGGAGCAAATGGTATCTTTAACTCTCAGCTTTGACTGAAGCTGTCCAGGCTGATCTCATGTTTATAAGTCCATTTTTTTTCAGAAACTCAAAGTAGAGCCACCATGCAAAAGCAAGGTGACTGCACCTTTCTGACTTCTAACCCCTCTTGCCTCTTCTTCAAGCATTTCAGCATCCTCACCGGGTCTGAATGTGGAAATTGTTGGTGGTTCCGGTGTGCTCATAGTCATGGATGGCAGCTGAGAAGATTATAGCAAAGATCTCCAGCTCCGTCAGCCAGTTCTGAAAGGGAGATTACAGCGCAATCAGATCATCTGTCTCTTTCTAAGACAAAGTCTTCAGCTTGCTGACAACACACCCACGCTGCTGCCTTTCCACCCTGCAGCTGGAAAGCTATCGCCGAACACACGTTTTCTGACAGACAGAATTTTTTTTTTTCTTCTGTAAGGAGACTGGAGGATGTGTGATTTGGAAACAGCATGCCCAGCATGGTTGAAAGAGCTAACTAGTAGTTTTATTATTTTTTTTCAAAGAAGCAAAAAAACAACAAACATGAAGATTTTAACAGTCTTCATTACATCCTCTGCCAAATTTCAAATAAAGTTCCTAAGTAGACACAGGAAAAAAACTTTAATTTCAACACAATACAGAGAACTAAGGGTAACAGAAAACCTAATGTCTACCCAGTGGAAGGTGGGTAGGCAGAGACAGATGGAAGGATGACACCTGGCCTTCTGCCTTGTGCTTGTTGATGTTTGAAGAGACCTATCCCCATCCACGCCTCCAAAACTGGCTGCGGTTCAGAGGTTCTCAAAGTGTGTTCCCTGGACCAGCAGAGTCAGCATCACCTGGAAGCTTATTAGAAATGCAAACCCACCCCAGTCCCACTGGATCCAAAACTCGGGGTTGCCGCCCACCAATCCGTTTCACCAAGCCATCCAGATAATTCTGACACACACTGGAGTTTGAGAACCACTGCTGTTTGAAGCTCCCTTAACTAACTTTCATTTCAGGGACTCTGTGTATTCACTGATGCCTCCCCTCCCTTCTGTAAACCACGCTGCCCAATGCCCACATGATGGAACATCCATGACTGTTAGCTCACCCTTTGGTACCCTCTGCTTACTTCTGTACTGCTTGACTTGGTGATTACCAGGTTCAGTGTGGTTTATTCCAAACCCAGTTTTGACAAATTGCACATATTATTATAATCATGTTACTAAATATGACATAAACCAATAAAATACAAACACAAAAATGGAGTTATGTCCATAGAACCTAAGTTCAATGCTTTGCATAGTCACTAAAAGAAATGCTTCAACATAGACGTGACAACAAAAGAGTAGAAAACAATCCTAACCCTTCAGGTTAATTCTGCACTCAGTTTTCTTCATAAGTATTTTAGGGTCCCATTTCCTTTTAAAGAAATGAAACCAGAAGTCTTAGACAAGGGTAGGGTTAATGTAGGACAGATATGAGTCCCTAAATTAGCAGAATTCAGAAAGCAGCCTCAAGTCTGAATTAAAGATTAATGAACAGAATATATTTATTTGATTTAATTTAACAAAATGATTTAAAAATGAACAAATCAATTTTTAATAATTCTCACTGTAACTTTTTTTTTCAATTAACTACTAATCTTGGTCATCTAAGTTTCATCTAAGAGACTTCTTGAAATTATTGCCTCTTTTGAGGATGGCTAAGGGAAAAATAAACTACATACAACCTATGGAAAAAAGACTCCATAGTGAGGGAAAGAATGAGCACGGAAATAACTCAGGAAAAAACTACACTTTTAAAAATGATTTCTAGCAGAATCCTGCATGAAATGTCAGGAAACATTTAGCATCCTTGATAATACATTTCAAAAATCAAATTGAAGTACCAGGAACAGAAAGACACGAGGAGAAAACAACATAAGATGAAAAAGTCAACAAAATTAAATGAACAAGAGATGAATAAATACGTGCAAATTGCAAGAAAACTAAAATCTATCCTGAAAGCAGCAAAGGGCATCCTCAACAGGGTTACCACCTAACAGGAACTCACTTTGTGTCAGACTACTTAAAGAAACTCATGCAACACACACAACTGCATAAAGGGAGGTACTGCTGTCATCCCCATTTTATAGATGAGAAAACTGAAGCTGGGAGAGGTTCAGTGTGGTACCCAAAGTCTCACAGCTAGTCCAGTGACAAGCCACACACTCTGACTCCAGAGATCTCACTTATAATCTTTAAGCCACTTTTCCTTTGGGTCAGTTCATATGTTTACTCAATTTTTCATGAAATTACATAGGTATGATTTTATATTACAAATTTTCTTGATATTTTCCATTCATATTTTTTTCATTTTAGCACTGTCTTTGTTTCCTTCCCTAATACCTGTCCCCACCCATCTGCCCCAACTCCCTCTATCCAGTCCCCTCATCGATGTATCTCTTCCTCCAAGCTCATGCCAAGTTAATTTAACATTCTAAAATAAGATTATGAATGGGAGACAGCGTACCACCTAAACAAATCTGAATCACAGAGCTTCAGCCTAGCCAGCAGAAGATGTCTACGTAACTACATAACCACAGTTCTCACATTACAAATATCAGTGTGACTCCCCTCCTTATCCAAATATACTGACAAAATCCTATCTTAAGTGTAACCTACTTCTAATCAACCAAAAACAACAAATGATTAAATGAGCACACAACAAACAAGAAACCATAATTTAGACTGGGCTGAGCAACAATGTTGTTGGGCATTTTCAGAATGAACAACTGAGCAAGTCCCAGGGGCAAAAGCTGATTCCTCAGCAGTAAGGAAATGCTTCCCTATCGCCGAGCAGGAGTGAGGGTTGAGCAGGGCCCTGGGATGACAGGCATTAAAAGCCAGGGTGAGAACACAGCAAATTCAGCAGTCAGTGAAGTTTACGTGCAAAAAAGCAATACGGTCAACGTGCCAATGAGAGGGCCAAATGAGAGCAGAGAGCACAAATAAAAGAGAAGTAAGAGCTGTACTTTTGGACTGGAATATCCCTATAGGATGTACAGACAATACAGAGTTAGAATCCTTATGGCTTAGTGGTTAACTGAAAGCAGAAGGGCGGGAAGATGTTGCTGTCAAAGAGAACAATGCATTAAAGATGACCTCGGCACCCCTAGCCTGAGTGGCTGAAAAAAAAAGGTGGGTAGTGTTAGATGGCATCATTAATAGAAACAGAGCAAGTGGGAGAAGCAATTTTGAGAGAAACTGGATTTCACATTTTCATATGGCTCAGATTTCCTTGCCTTTTTCCAAATTCATTACTGTGAACCCAGAAGATTTTATGACAACCCATAAAGAGTCAGAAAGTTAAGTTCCACATAAATTTTATTCCAGATTTATCAAAGTATAACAAGGTACAAGTCACAGATCCTAGCCTCCAAAAAAATAAGCAAAAGGAAAATTAATGGTTTCTTGCCTGATAAAAGCAACGAAAGGGCCAAAGGATAACTTTGGAGTTTGGAATCTTTTTAACTCAAAAGCAGACTGGAGCTTGGAGTCTGGTTTATATCTATTCAATCAAGTCTTCAATTTAATTCTGTTTAAGGAATTTCTCTTAGACATGAGCAAAAGATTCAAGCACCTTCCAGGCATCTAAGTTAAGCAGTAATGAGTAATATAAACAGACTACAATGAGTAATACTGTTGATGTTGAGGCCCAGACGTCACTTTATCAATAGGATCTTTTGATTCCCTATGTCTTACAGTTTATAAAACTGAAATGATTTCAAGTATTTTTTCCCACTTGGTTTGTAATGAAAGGTTAGAGTAACAATATGTTTGTTCTCCATTCATCGGAATGCTTCCTACTGTTTTTGTAAGCTTGCATTGAAAGAAGTTTGTTTTGAGCTGCATTTGCAAGAGAGTAGGCAGGAAGTAGTTTCTACATTTAAGAATTATTCTGAATATGGCCCCGAATTGATAATGAAAATTCAGTGGCAAATGAGATCATTTTAAAACAGTATGCAGGATATCATGATCACTGGCTGCTATGATATAACATCTATGTTAATGATAACTTGTATTAGCATGAAGGCTTGGGAGTTTTTCCAGAGGGCTAAAAAGGCTGTGTATGATTCACCTTTATGTCTCCATAGTACACGGTACACAGCAGGTACTAACTATATATAATATACAATAATATGACATAGAACTATACACATAGATGAATTCAGAGTACACATTCACATCCATTTTGGTCCTCACCACAATACTTTGAAGTACACATGAGGATCCTGAGGTGTAAGATTATCAAGGGCTCTTTCTTTTTGCTACCAGCATTGCAGAAGCATGGCTAAATATTTAAACACATGGCCTCAGAAGTCAGACTTGTCGTGTCCTCACATGGTCTTTCCTCAGAGCACCTGCATGCCTGTGCCCTAATCTACTCTTCTTATAAGGACACAAGTCATATTGGCTTAGGGTCCACCCATACGACCTTATTTTACCAGAACTTCCTCTGTAAAGTCCCCATCTCCAAATACAGTCACATTCTGAGGCACTGCAGTTTAGGACTTCACCACAAGAATCTGGTGGTGGTGGAGGGGGTTGGACAAAATTCAGCCCATGACCAAGACATTCTGACAGGACAATCTTCACTCTGTGACTGAGCTTCCTCCTATTTTTCTATGGACTTTGTGCCATTTTCTAGTTGATTTATTTATATAATCTGGATCTTAATCTTTGCTCTCTCTATATTTTCCTCATATACTTACTTCATTGTGATGTTTTTTTATTCCACAGAGAGTTTTAATGTACTCAAAATAATCAATATTTTGTTATATAACTTTGTGTTTCAATGCTTATTTAAGAATTTCCTGTTTCAAGGCTGTAAACATATTCTTATATTTTCTTCCAGTTTGAGCAAATTTTTAATTTTTGTACTCACTCACATCTTTAATTCATTTGTCTGATATTTGGTGAGTGATTTTTAGTAGAACAAAAACATTATGTTTTTTCCAAATGAACTGTCCCCAAAACATTTTTTGAACTAAGTAATCTTTCCTGTTTTCTATAGACAAATCCTCACCTTCTCACCTGCAACTCTGTCTTCATTATACTCCGGTCCATGTTCCATCCCCACCAAACCACCGGGACTGCTCATGACAAGGGCACCAATGACTTCCATGTTGCCAAAGGCAGTGGTCACTTCTCTGTCTTCATCCTACTCAACCTTTCGGCATGTCCCATACAAGTCACAATTCTCTTTTGGGGCACTTTCTTTCCTTGGCTTCCATGGCCCCACACTCTCTTGAGTTTTGTCCCAATGTTACTGGCCACTCTTTTTTAGTTACTGTTGTTGCATTTAATTCTTTACCCTCATTTAAACTTTAGACTGCTCCAGGACTCATTTCAGAGTCCCTTCTACTTCTCCATTCATACCCTCTCTTTAGATCATCCCATCTGGTTCCATGTCCTTAAATAATGTTGATACGTTCATGATTGCCTAATCTGTGTGTCCATCCCTGACCTCTCCCCAGAACTCTAGACTCCTTTAGTTTTCTTCCTGCTTGACATCACCACACTGATATCTAATAAAGATCTTAAACTCAACACGTCTAAATCAGAAACCTCTTGACCTTTCCTTCCCCCAAAGCCTGCTTTGCTATCAGACTGTCATCAACCCTGTTTATCAAACCAGAAATCTAAGATATACTCTCAATTCCTCTCCTTAATATCTCAAACCCTATTCACCATTCAATTCCTTTAACTCAACCTCAGAAACAGATTTTTTGTCCCTATGTCCCAGCAATGTCCTTCCTCGTCCAAACTACCACTATCCCTCCAGGAGACTCTGCACTACTCTTCTAACCAGCTGCCTCGAGAGCCATTCTCCACAGTAATCCTTGTCAAATCTTTATCAGATCACCTCATTGCCCTGTCTAAAACCCTTCAGTGGCCTCACACTGCACTTAGAATCACCCTGGAACTCACTACCCAGGCCTACAAAGCTGGACTGTCTCGGATTAAATCTTACCTCCGGAGAGATGCCTTTCCTGATTATCTAATAAAACTCCCAGTTTTCCCTATGTGGGCGCCCTATTTTAATTCTCTGCAGAACACTAGTGATACTTTCTTGTTTACTTTTTCATTGGTCGTCTATCTGTAATCACCCACTAGAGTGTAAGTTCTGTAAGAACACTATTGTATTCTCATTCTATAAAAAGTACCCGGCACATAATTAGGGCTCAATAAAACTCTGGGTTCAGTTTTTCAAACTCTAATACATTCCATTAATGTATTTTTCTATTTTTGTACAAATACCACACTGTTTTTTATTACTGTAGCTCCAGCAGGTATTTTAGTATCTAGTATAGTAAGAACTAGCCCGCCACATACGTTGTCTTTTTCAAAACTTTTTTTCCTAAGGTTGTTAAATATCTAATTTATGTAAATTTCAGACTCAGCTTATCATGTTTCATGTTAAATCCCACTGGTATTTTTATTGGTATTGCTTTGAATTTACAGATTAATTTGAGGAAAACTGACATCTGTTTAATACCGAGGCTTTCTATTAAAAACATGGTTCATTTCTTCACTTATTTAAACATTATTTTTGTACCCTTTCATTTAGTTTCACAGTTTCCTTTTCATTAATTTTGAAGTTCTTTGTGGGTAATTTATAGATTTTTAAAAACTGTTGGGAAAGTATGTTTTTCTATTATACTTGTTAATTTCCACTGTACAGGACGACTATTTTATCCATATATTATTGAGATCTTTTATTTGATCTAATAATTTATAGTTGGTTTTTTTGTTTGCTTGTTTTTTGGAGGAGATGATCAAATTATTTTCACAAGATGCTTCTTCAACTTTTGTAGATACCATACTGCACTGACTGAGACCTCAGAAAAATGCTCACTCGCAATATAAATGCGGGCATCCCTGTTTTGCTCCATGCTTTTATGGAACCACCATTAACTATAACACTTGCCTTAAATTTCTGGCAGAAACCCTCTATGACATTAGCATTTAAAAACAGCTCTTTAAATAGTATTTTTAAGAAGTCAGCTTTACAATAAAGGAGAAATGAAAACCAATGAGAGAGGTTTGTGGAAAATCTCATGAAGTTTGAATAACAATAATTCTTAACTGTTGAGCTTCTGTTATGAAGCAGACAGCACACTTCATATTTTTGATACTTTATTTCTACTTCCTACCTGTGCTTCCTAACCCTCACCATACTTCTACAAGACAGAATACTTTCCACCATTTTAGAAATGCGGAAATCCGGGCTCAGAGATTCAAGCGATGTATCATAGGTCACAAAATCTAGTAAGTAATTAAGCGAAGATTTATATCCAACTACATCTAGCTCCAGAGCCCACACTCCTCCCACTGTATTCCGAATTTAATTCAGTGAGATATTAGACCAAGCCTTCTGACATGCCCTTGGAAAAGATAACAAATGTGTATTGGGTTTATGGGCTAATTAATAACCACAACCAAAGAACGTCTATCTTGACGTCAATTCTGAAGAAGATTTCTGAGTGAAAAGTCATAGAGACCTAGCTGTTTGTAAGTAACAGCTATATCTTTAAAATGGATGGCTTGCATCAGGGCAAAGAGGGCAAAGGCATAGATTACCAAGTTGAATGGGTTTGTTAATACAATGAATTACAGAACAGAGATTCAAATACACCTAAAGAGCTAAATGCTGGAGCAAAATAAGCAAGAAAATTCCAAACGGCTGGAGGTAACAATTGACTCTAAGGTCCAAAAAAATCAAACACACATAAATAGGATAAGAATAACCACAGCCCTTGGGAAAAGGATCTACTGGTTTAAACCAAAAGCTAATTATATACAATATAGTTGCTAAGTATGGATATCACTGTGATTGACCATAACAAGAGATTAGTGGTATCACTGTCCATATCTGGAAATACATTTTTGGTTACAGAAATTATACTTAATTTGGCCATAGCCTAGTAAGGATGCAAGTCACTACCAGATGTTTCTTTCATCAAGTCCAGGATGGAAAAACATTCAATGGTAATAAATGACCCCAAGATTTTCCACGACTGGTTGCACTTCTTGTGGGCTCAACCTCATCAGAACAGAAATAGTCTCCAATTTAAAAAAAAAATCGTCATCACATCTTTTGTGTCATCTGAGTTCCTATCTGTACTTACTGCTACTCCCGTCTTATAGAGGAGGTAATGCACAGTCTGTGTGACGTCGGCAGCATGCATTAAATTGTGATAAGGATTTTTGTGCTTGCTGTATCCCACCTCCAGGGCCTCCACAAAGGAGACAAGTGCAGAAATGGGAATCTGAAAGAGAGTGGCAAGGTGAGTTAGCTAATGATTCTGCAGCTCCGAGTAAGGATGCAAACGTCTAAGGCATTCTAACTGTCTCTTTCTGAAGGTGTAACATATCGCATGAGGAAATTAGAACTTTCCAAAGTTAGTTAAAAAAAAAATCACTGAACAGGTTATTGGATAATTTGAAAATCTAACAGGAAGTCCCTGGTCCACCCGGCAAATTGTTCTTTGTTCTTCGCTTCAGAGGCCCAGGGTAATGACACAGGATCAACTTAAAAAAATTAAGGGCAAAAGGGTAGGTGTTCATTTATTTCTCAGGCAAAGGCTGGCGTCTTTATTTCTTGAGAAACAAATGAACACATACTATGCAGCATCTCATTTACTTGCGGGAAAACATAAAATACACAAAGATCTTAAGTTATGAAATGATTGCACAGCAAACACAAGCTGCTGCCTTCTGAAAACTGCACCCTTTAGGAGGAGAGATTGTGTACACTGGACAGGTGAGAAAGAAAACAAAGCAAAAAAAAAAGTGATAGTCTGTTCTACGACAGAAACAAGCTGTGATCTTGTGCTTATTACTTGGCAATTTATTGTTGGCGCCTTGCAATTTGGAAAAATGTTTCCAATTAGCCTAGCTGCTTTCTGCCTCAAATATATATAATACACATGCCTTCTTTTTCTATGTGACAGAAAGTGAACAACTGCAAAATGCATGTACAAAATAAGGAGACTTGGAAAACACTCGTTGTACTCATTTTCTAGATCAATTCCTTGGTTTAAGGTAAATTATCGAGCACAAGACTGGGGGAAAAGGAAAGGTGTGTTCCAGGAGACTAAAAATCACATTCATAAGAAAAAAATTAGGAAAACACTACTCTCGTGCTTTGTGAGAGTATCATCTTCTTCTTCAGACACATTCTTCCATATTTACTATTTGTGGATTTAAAAATTTAAATACAGCCTTTTAGAAGTGAGAGATTAATTCATTATCATTTGTAAAAATGAAGATCCAATGAAGCTGGGTTCTCTGGGGTGTTCCTTGGAGATCTGTGAGCCACTGAAACGCTAGGTAAAGGTGTGCATGTGTGCATAGGAGACTTCTTCTGAGGAAAGGATCTGGAGCATCCACCGGATCTTCAAGCAGGTTTCTGATGCAAAAGAAACTAAAGATCATTGCCATAAAGTGTTTATGGCTATGCAAGAAATACACCCCCAAATGTACAGTCTTTAGGAAAGTGATAGAGAGTCATGCAGTCCAGAGAAATCAGTATGTTATATAGAGAGAGACCTAACTTTTCTGGAGGCTCACCCACATGATGAGAGAAGTGTGAGGGTGTGATAGGACAGACGCCAGCAGATGAGAGCACAGGCTCCCTTGAGAACCTGCCCCACCTTCACAGTCTGTGCAACTAGAAGACTGAGGAGGGGGAACACTGGAAACCATTCACGCTCTGTACTTAAAGCTGAAGAATTAATTTGAAGCATGAATGACCGGGAAACACCAATGATTTGTCACCGATGATAAGTGAGAGTATGTGTCTGAATTTGAGCCAAGTGTCCGAAAGAGAAGTCTGTGGAGACGACAGATGTGTGCTGTGTCTCCATTACTGTCCCCTCGCCGGTGGTGGTCATGAGCACACAAAGTCTGGCTGAAATGAGATCTCAGGCTGCCAGCTGTGCTTCTAGGAAGACTGGCATCTAAATGGGCAGCTCCAGCCTCTCTCTCCCCTGCCGATGAGCCCACCAGGCAAGGGAATAATGAAAAGTCTCAACACAGAGGAGTTCGTGGCAGCGGCTGTCCAGATGATGCTTCCCACGTCATCCAGAGCAATTTTCAGTCTATATTAAAAGGATTCCTTTGGTCTTAGCCCAAGAGTCATGCAAGGATGGACAAATGTGTGCAGTTCTTTTTTTTTTTTTTTGATTAGACACTGACCTTGAAACGGCTGATCAGATCATAGCGTGTCAGTAATTCATAGAAAATGAATTTCAGTGCATGATCTCCGCTGGCTTCATTGAGGGAAAAGACATCAAAGGACCACTTGTCCACATCCTACAGGGCAGGGTGGAGAGAAAGAAAGCATTAGTCGGCAGCTACTTACACAGCCACCAATTTCCCTACTTTGCAGTTGAGCCTGCAGCCCTCACGTGCAATTTCACAGCCTGAGACTCTAATACCCTTTCAACTCTCAGACTTTTTCCAATCTGGCAGTCCTATATGGCGTTTACTGATGAAATATTAAATAGCCTTATTAGTAATAACAATAGCTATAACTCATGGGGTGTCTACCATACACTAGGCACTATGATCAGTAATAAATATACAATTTATCCTGAAGACAACTCTTAGTGGTAGGCATTATCAGTCACACGTCACAAATGAGAAAACTTAGACGTTCCTAATTTCACTGAGACCCATGGAGAGTAAGCGTTAGGGACAAACGTGGGGCCAAAACACAAACACATGTTCAACCGACACCTAAATTCAGGTTCTTTCCATTAACTCTCCATGACATCTGCTGAATTCCAAAATTTTAGTGGACTTCACAACAACCTAGGGTGTTCTCTACTCTAAATTTCCTCCCAGCCCCTTGATACTATCTACTTACTTCCTCTTAGTCTACCATTGAGAATGTTAATCCACTTAAAAGTGTTCAGAAACATGATACAGACTACAAAATAATGTGTCATTTCAATGATCCAAACTGCTGAGCTGAAACCACAGGGCAAGCCTTCATTTCGCAAGACAGAAAAATGCTACCCCTTCTTTAGTCACTGATCTGGGGACTGAGTCCTCAAATCTGTAAGTCACTTTACTGAAAAAAGTAAAACTAAGAGCTAAGCTGGACACTCTCCTTACATACTGTTCTTGAAGTTCAAAGCCTTATTTGTCTATAAATATCTACTCCAAAATATATGTAAACATTGTCTGATGTGTCTTTGATTTATTACTAGCTATTTGTGGGCATTATAAACAAAGGTGTGTTTAAGTAATAATTAAAGCAACAGTCATTTGGTTTCTCAGCATGTTAAGAGTCTCACTCTGAGCAGTTAAAGAAAGGGTACTGCCCTGAGCATGATAATAAGGACCCATGTGAGAGAGACCACAATGAGTCCAAGCTAGGTGTCAGACGGTCCCCTGGAGGAGACCTTGATTCTCAAGAACTGCTGGCCCGAGTGACTGCCCCTCAGCCCTCACTGCATTCCGACATCACCTATCCATCCAAATCCTGTCCCTCTCCAAATATCCCAACCACCAAGACCACCCAGGACAATCAAGGGCCTCTCCCATGGATGCCAGGCCACAGGAAAACCAAACTGAATACAGAGAAAGCCAACCCTTTCCAAAAGGGTTTCAAATAGATTATTTCAATTCACACTTAGTGGTAACCTCACCTCAGCCTTCAATAATTTCTCCTCCACTATAATAACCAAAGAAATAACCACAAGTATTGAGGATGTTTCCTGTGCCAGGCACAGTGCAATGTGTTGATGCACATTTGTAAACCCTCACAACCCTAGAAATCAGTATTACCTTTCCCAGTTTCACAGATGACAACCTCAGAGAGATGAAAAGAAGTATCTAATGACACTGGGTAGCAGAACCAAGGAAAACTTCACTGACGCTCCCTAGTGATACCATAACTGACAGATGACATTGTAAACTCAATGAATACATGCTGTGACCCAGGCCACACAGCCCTAAGTACCCCAATAGGGCCTAGGCCACAGACAGTGGGGCCATTTAAGATTAACTCAAGACCGAAAGCTTCACTTTGGCAACTATAATTGGCATTGCCATCACATCCATTGTCTGGCCATTAGTCCTAAAGAAAAGTCCACTGACAGCTCAGCAGGTAGGAAAATACTCTGTCCTATCTGACAAGTTTTAATCCTTTTCATCGGAATAAATTAAAAAAGAGAAAGATTCTCTATCACTAGAAATGAAGAGATTATCATAGTAAAAGAGTCAAGATTTATTCTGAATATTAGGTCTTGGAGAAAGGGAAGGATGAATAAATACACACAGTGAGATGGACGTTCTCTCCAGCCCCTCATTTTGGGGAGGCCGTAGCTGTGAGTCTCAAATTGTGTGCTCTTTAGAACCGCCTGGGGTGCTCAGAAAAAAATGTTGATTTTCTGGTGGAGGACTCTGCAGAATCCTGGCTTGTGGCCTGGGATCTGCATTTTAACAAGTACCTAATTTAACTGCCTTAAACTATTCTGCCTTTTTTTTTTTTAAACTAAATTTGGCCCAAGGACCATTCCCACAGAGACACTGTATGGACTTCCCATCAGTCTAACATGAAGCAAGCCTGATCCTCCTCATTTCCTCCCACTTTGAACTTGGAGTCTGTCCAAGGTGTCTCTTCCTGAGTCACACAACAGACGCCCTTCTAAAGAACAGCACAATTCTCCATTTCCAATAACCCTGCCTTAGAAGATTAGAGACACAGCACTCCAAATCAGAAGCCGGTATTTACTGAATGGAAAAAAAAAAATGAAAAGAACAAAAATGCAACATATTTCAAATTTAGAGATTGGTGGTGGTTAATTTTTCTCTTCCTTAAATGTTATTTTATGCCATGTTCTTACATTAATCATAAAAGTTAACATGACAGTAGCATGATGATTATTTTATTGAATTGTATTCTCTCGGGCTTTGGGGAAATTTTCCGTAATAGAAGAAAACATTCGTGATTTCATATAAATTGCTGGCAGTGGAGCGGAAATAACCTTTTTCTAACAGGCATTAGGTTAAAAAAAAAAAAAAGAATCTGTGTCATCTCTCCAATTTCTAATTCACTTCCAATCCACTGCAAATAAAACCAGAGTCTAGGGAGGCAGAAAAATATTACATTGTAAAAAGGTCTTGAACTTCCTCAGTAAACAGGGCACAGAGCCTAGAGAAACAATAGCTCACTTTCTTTGCTCATATCAGCAATAGTGTGGAGAACGGTAGCAATTCAGAGTTAATACTTATTCTTGGTCTGAATCATCAAGGTAACTTCCCCCTCGGAAAGACAACATGTGTGCCTCTGAGAATTACTTTTCCTTAGGCATAAAATAACAATTTATGCACACCGCAGGTTGTTCCATATTTCTGCAGTAATTTTGCATAGAAAAGATGCTCCAATTTGAAAGAAATATTTTCATAAATTTCTTAGTACCGGTATAACCATCTGTATTTATATTCACGATAAAGGAAGAAATTAAAGATAAAAGACGCTTTTAACGTTCCTAAGACTTTCACTGAATGTTTCAGGTTCAGTTAGGAAAATCAATGTAATTTCATAGTGGGTGTTATGAAACATCAGATCTCATGAAGTGATTTCACAGATTAAATGGGAAATGTTGCTGTAAATTACACTGATGTATTGGGCATTTGAGTGAGGGTTGAACAGGGAGGAGAGAAAACATGTGTCTTCTTGCCATTTCCTTCTTGAGCACCCTTCCTGTTCTAAAGATAACTGAAGAAGAGCTAGAAAATGGAGAACTGAGAAGCTGAAAATATAGGGTCTCACAAATTCAGTTAGTAAGTACCTCTGAGACAAGAGAAAGGGACTCTGAAATGTATCATCAAAATGGCCCTCAAGGGCTCTTTCTTGACATTAAATTGATCAAGAAGCACTTCCATTCCCGATTCTGTGAATAGGGAATTTAAATTATCTTCCGAAAACATCATCAGGGAATACACTTTTCAGGTTTTAGAGAAGGACAACAATAGCTTTAACCAAAGTCAGAAGGCTGGGATGTCCCTGAACAAGCGGATATACTCCATGTGCAGCCGCCAGGCAGTGTCAACCAGCTTAGTGATCCTGGGCCTTAGCACAGACCCTCCTTCAAATCCAGAAGCTAAATCAGCTTCAGCACACCTGGGATACCCGCAGCCCAGTGAGTCTGAATCAACACACACCTACAGGAATATATATCCATTTGGGGCTCTTAGGGATATTCTATACAACTCTAAGAGCTTGTTGGATTGGGAGTAATTCTGTAGGATTTAGCCCCTTTAAATTCAAACATCTGTAAGTCTTCCCATGGAACTTCTGGGCTCATTGAGAGTCTTGGGAAAACAGGATATAAAAGAGGATGAGGGCTCTGGGGGACATACTATCTTGCAATAAAATGTTACTGAGAGCTTATTATGTGCCTGGAACTCTGGTATCAAACCTTAGTTCTTATCTCTGTGGGGTTTTTTTTTTTTTTTTTAGTCTCACTGAGCCTTAGTTTCTTCATCTACAAGATGGACATAGAGTATATAAGCAAATAATGGCAGAATTATGATCACCAAAGATCCTCTTATTATTGAATATTTATAACCAGAATAAATTTGATCTCCTATGGCTAAAGTCAGATTCTCATAATGCCAGATCACTGTACAGATCACTAAACTACTCCTGAGGCGGGAAGCCCCATAAAAAGACCGGCGGGACCCCCAGGCAGGGCCACTACTCTCCTGCCAGCACCATCTGGTTCCTTGACCTGGGGGCTCTATCTCACTTTTTGCCTCTGAAAAGGCTTGCTTACTCCTAAAATTCTATTGGTTCCCTGAGCTCACTCCTGATTGGTTATTTCCCTCACTCCTGATTGGTTATTTCTCTCCCTCCTGATTGGTCTATTTCTACAAAGCTTGTTCCTAGTTGGTCAACTTTTGTTATACTTTATTTGCATATCATGTTGCAAAGTGTAAGCTGGCAGCCTATAAAGGCCTGTGTAAACCTACAGATGGGGTCCAGATCTTGGAGAGTTAACTCCTCTGGGCCCGCTGGCTTAATAAACCTGAGTTCTCCAACTCTCCGAGTGCTGCTTGGTCTCTCGCCCGGATCCAGGTTGCTATCACAACTGAGCTGTAACACTGAGCTATAACACTGAGCTGTAACACATTTTTCCGCAACACTCCAAGGGAACAGAAAGAAACAAAACCCACAATGAGTTCGATTAAAAAAAAAAAAGACTATACAAAGACGGAAACAATAGTGATACTGTTAGAATAGATAAGAAAAAGATAATGAAAGAAAAAAGTCAAGAATGACTGGGAAAAATGTAAATGAACTGTAAATGAAAACCTCATTTTCTAACACAAAATTTAACTGTACTTTTTATAGGGTATCAGGCACACTGTAAGAACTTTTCATTAGTATTACCTTTAATGCTTCGATAACAGCTGGTGGGTAGCTCAGTCCAACCATGTTTGATGTCCGTCTATACATTCTGGAAAAGTAAGAGGGGGAAAATGCAATATTATATCTTATAGAGAAGAATTAGCAAGCCACAGACTTATACCAAGTATTGACAGTTAGGGAGAAGTCTGGTCATCTGATGACCCAAAGAACCTAAAATTTCTTTTACAGCCTTTTTCATAGTTTCTCAAGTGGCCCAAGTGTTAAATTCAAATGAAATCAAAGCAATCTCAAACATGTAAACCATTGGAAACAAAAAAAATTAAGTCTGTGTGTCCCAAATTGGAAATTAAAATTATTAAAATAGGTCTCCTCTTCTACTGGAAGTGAATTATAGTATAGCGTGGACAGTATGTAATGCAGTCCTTTAACTTGAATAAAGAACTCCTATGGGCAACCCATTTAGAAGAGTTTGTTCTTTAGAACTGTCAAAAACTAGAGAGAAAAATGTCCCAGGTGAACTTCGAGCCGGCCCTGGCATTTCTAAAATGTGTAATTGTGTAATAAGGATTGTAGGAAGAATAAATTGATTTCTGGGGAAGGGGGGCAATTTAATTTCAAACAGCAAAATGACTAACAAAATTGGAAAGTGTCACAGGGAACTCAAACCCCTTCATGAATTCCTCTGTGGGTCAATTCTCAGAGCGTCCCTGATCTGTTCCAAATGTAGATACCAACCAAATACGTCAAAGGATAATGAATAAGATAATGTCCTTCTTTTAAAATTAGAGACTGAACTCAAACTAAATCTCTAGTTGAAAAGAATTCTGAGCAAAGGCAAAAGCTTGCCCTAATGATGCTACAGAGAAAACAGATATGCTTTTGCCATCTCTCATTCAAGACTATCTGTTTCCACCCAGAATTTTCAGCATTTATAGATACCAAAACCATACCAAAGCAAAACTTTCATTTATAAGAAACCAGTGTTCCTTTTGCTGCTTTGGTCACTGGAAGGCAGCCGTCTTTACCTCTCCACAAATATCCCAGCCTGCACTGCGTGGACAATGCTCTTGAACCGCGGCTTCTCCTCGCTCCTCCTGAGCATCATCCCCATCTGCCGCGTGAAGGTGGAGGCCAGCCAGTCCCTGACCTCAGAAGGCACTGCGTCTGACTGAATGTCACTGAGTTCATCCTCCGTATCCAGGAGTCGCCTGAACCCAAGAAACACAAACAGGACACTGAGATTAATTCTGAAGTTAGAGCTCTCTGTTCAAAGCAGTTGTTCCTTCTCGCCACCCCACCTGCAGACAACAGGTGTGAAGAAACCAAAATAAATTGGTCACCAAAAACATCCAGCACCTTTTTGCAAAGCTCGTGAAAGCCCACCATTTGTGCTTCAGGATGGCTTTCTCTACCAGACTGGACAAAAACCCAAAGGAATCAGAGAAAGTCAAATATACATTGTCTCAGGCTCTGTGGGTCTCAGACCCACTGCACTCAGGAGCATCAAGTATCTTTATTCCTAGAAGACTTGTGGACTCTGAATGGAATCTAACTAAACCTTTCATTTAAAAATGCATTCACAGGGAGGTTTATTTCATAGATGGTCACGTCGCATTATATTGTTTTAAAAATAATGGCACTTAAAAACGTTGCTAGAGACAACAATACTGTATTATAAACTTCAAAGTTGCTAGCAACCTAGATCGTAATTGTTTCTACCCAAAAAAATAACAATTATGTGATGTGATCTAGGTGTTAGTTAACACTATGGTGGTAATCATATTGTAATACATAAATATATCAAGTCAACACATTGTACACCTTAAACTTTCACAACATTGCATGTCAATTACATTGCAATAAAAATAAATTAAAAAGAAAAATAGAGACTTTGCAAAGTATTGCCAAAATCACGCCAACCCAGTCCTCTGAAGTAATGAACCCAAGTGATACCAACTGATATTCTCCCTAGTTTGACAGGATTGTACAGAAACTTAAATGCCTAATTTAAGCAAAATTTCCAAAATAATGCAGTTCTGTATTTGAGCACAGTGATTTCAGCCATCCGTCAGGTATGCTTAGCAGATTTTTCAAATGTGTTCCTAGGTCAGACTAGAATGGAACATAAATAGCCAAAAGTTACAATAAAACTTTAAAAATTGTATTTTATACTTATATTAAGCCCTACTAAAAATGAGTAAAAACAGGTATCTATGAAAAGGGTGTTTTTTTTTTCTTTAGACACATCAGTAGGAAGGAAGGGGAGAAAATGTAAATTTGGGAAAACCATGATATCAAATTTCCTTAAATTAGGAACCAAGCAAGTCACCAAAAACTAAGTCACACAATTCTTAGATTACTGGGAAATCCTTTCCAATTGGAATTTGACACAGCAAAGTAAGACATCACAAATATTAACAGAGCAGACTGAATTAGAAAAAAGAAGAAAAGCCTTTCATATTTACCATTTCAACCTTTTTCAAAAGAAAAGCAATTTTGTTACTTTTCAAAAGCATTTAGTAACTGGAAGTGCTTTAATATTTATGGATAATTCAAGTGGAGTCAGCTAAGAAAGTCAGTAACAGACCTAAGTACTGAGGGAGGAATACTGGGTGTTTAAGTACAAATGCTTCTCCATCCCTTCAGGAGCCTCCACTTACAGATAGAAATCATGAATTAAAACATGAACATAATTTTTAAGCCGAGATGAATAATATACAACAATTCCAGTGGAACTCTAAATTTGATTACAATTCTGGTAAGATTTTTAAAAATTACTTTTCCTCCTCCTCCATTATCTCACTTCATTGTCATAATGGGCACATGGGATCAGTTCAATTAGCTCCTTTTATAAATGAGGCGGTATGGAGGTTATGTGATGTCTAAATCCACCTCATTTGTGGAAACTAAAGCTCCAAGCCCAACCATTTGAATGCTACCTCCTACATGCCATGAGGGACATTTCAGAAAAGCCAAATAACAGAACACTTACATCATTGCACTAACTTCTTGTCATTTCAGCTTACCTGGTTTCATCAATGTATACGGATTCAAGCACTGTGGCTGCATATTCCAAGTTCTTCTTAAGATCTACCACGGAAGCCTCCCCTCTCTCTAACTGTTTGACCAAAGACCGTAACCTAGTGGGGAAAAGGCACGATTCAATGAATAGAGGAAACAAGAAATAATCTTACAATTTAGAATGACAAAGTTTACAGTCATTAAATAATTTTTTTCTATTCCAATATATCTGAAAGGAAAATACGAATTTAACAACAGAACTGACCAGTATTTCCCAGAGGAGCAAGTTATAAAATAAATGCAAACACTTTTGCCACTATGAATCGAGAACAAAAATGTTCTCGTCCACCAGGCACTGACCACCCCAACACTTTCTAACAACCTTTTATCTTTCTAAGGTTTCCTAAGTTATCAATAATTTTGCCTCTTCTCTGATTTTAATGTTTTTTCCTTTTGGTCCCAATTGGATGTAATAAAGCATGACCAGCAACATCAC
This sequence comes from Camelus bactrianus, assembly GCF_048773025.1. Lineage (NCBI taxonomy): Eukaryota > Metazoa > Chordata > Mammalia > Artiodactyla > Camelidae > Camelus > Camelus bactrianus. Next base: position 39,687,304 of record NC_133545.1, on the reverse strand, counting down.
CAAACACTGCCTGAGATTCTGCTGTGTTGAAGGTACTTTTTCAGCTGTGACCACAGAGAATACCAGTCCCATGGCCCACGGGTGCTCCAAGACAGGTGAGCAGATTTGGACCACCAAAATACCCATATAGAGCTACACAAGAAATACATGAAGGTAAACTCTTTCATTGGGCAGGAAGAAGTTCTCTAGGGGCAAGTAAATAGTCTAGTTTTCTTTCCTTTTCTTCCTTTTTTTTTTTAAGGAGGATGGATGATAAACAAAGGTACTGAGGACAAGACCTTCCACACTGCTAGTCAAGAGTTTCAGACATTATCAGAGAAACAATAAAACATGTTCTCCTCTTACTTATACGAACATTATCCCCACAGAGAAGGACTTAGTATATATGAGAGCAATAAAATGCCACTAGATTATCAAAGTCCAGCAACTGGGAACACCGTAAACACCACAGAGATCAGGAGATAGGACAACTCTTCAGGCTGTTTGACAGCCAGCAAAGAATGGAAACTTTGAAGACAAACTTGAGTCTGAATTCTACTTCTCAACATATTACCTGTGCAATACCAGACAGGTTATTTAACTTCTCAGAGTGTCAGCTATTAAATGAAAACACAACCACCAAATTTCCTAGGTTGATATATAGATTAAATCAAATTAATATTGATGTACTCACATCAACCATGTGACCCACAACTTTTTTTCAAACTTTATTGAATATAATTGACATATAACATTATGTAAAGTTAAGGTATACAACGTGGTGATCTGATACACAGACAGATTGCAAAATGATTGCCACAATAAGGCTGGTTAACACATCCATCACCTCGTTTTTTTAAAAGGCAATTGTTATCATTATTGTCATTGTTGTTATTCAGTGACCTTGATTATCAAAAGTAACCAGATGAGAAACATTCTACAGGATACTTAAGGTTATTATCAAGTCTTTATTTCCTAAGGCTGTTCCTACTTTCCTGCCTTCAAAATAGCATTCATAAGAGAGCACAGCTCAACCCACTTCTTGGTAAAGCATAAGCTACTCCCCTCCAGGTCTATATGAAAATGATCAACAATAAGAAGGAGGAAAAACTCAGGATCAACCTTAAAAAGTAGCCAAGAGGGCAGCCATACCAAAGAAATCCGCAGGTATATCAATGATATAAAATACAGAGGAATTAGATTAAGGGTAGTTGCTACCTGACTTGTGAATCTCCAACATGCAAAAGGGAAATATGCAGAGAAAGTCAGCAGAGGCCTCTGCAGGCTTGGAGGTGAGGGTCAGCCTGGGGATCCCATTATCAGCACTAGAAAGTGTTCCGGTTTCAAAGGCAGCACACAACAGGGAGTTGGCAAGTAAGAGTTTACCAGTCACTCACCCACAGTGGACAGCCAGCCTGCCAAAGAATGGGGCGACTGCAGAGGCAAGCCCAGAGCTGTTCCAAATAAGGAATGGAAGCTCTTTAGCAAAACACATTCCTGGCTAAGTCTGCCTCTAATTTTGACTCTCACCTCCAGGAGCCCAACTACCCGAAAGGCTGTTTGGACTCTCAACTGGCAAAGTAAAATGAGGGTAAATTTAAACTTTTTAAAGAAAATTTCTCCCTTCATTTGAGGCTTCCCAAGATTCCACCAGGAATTGACATAAATCTCTAACAGGACCCATCTCAATTCTTAAACCTAAGAGGAAAAGACAAAACACAAAAAATGATGAGGGAAAACATAAGATTAATAGAAGTAATAATCATTGATTCTATCTTCCTATAAAAGGGCGTCCTTAAAAAATAAACAGAAGTAATTTTAATTAAATGTTTTCCTAGACTGAAGGAAAACCTTTATAAGCAGATAAAAAGGGATCAAATAAAACCAGAAAAAAGAAAACATCCAACATATGCTGTTGTAATTTTGTATCTCCAAAGATAAAAATAAGAACATAAAAATCACTCAGAAAATAAAATCTAGTACTTACAAAGTAACAAAAATTCAAGCTGGCCATAGACTTCTACCATGCCAAATATCAGAAAGCAATTTAACAACATTATCAGATTTTGAGAATAATATGGGTATAATTCAAGATATATAATTCAAGATATCTATACCTATATTTACTAGGATTCCCAAGTATATATGAAGCCAACAAATACATTCTCAAGGTGTGGACCAGTTCAAAATTTCATCCTTTATATGCTTTTCCAGAAAATAAAAACAAAACCGAAAAAGCATACTCTGGGACAGTGGTCTTTCAAGGAGGATAGATTCATGGGTCTCCAGTTAAATGGATTCATGACCTAGATTTAGCAAAGCCAACCTTAACGAAATGGACAAACAGTTTTAAAAGATTAAAAAGAAGTGGTAAATGAAATACAATTCTAATTATATAAGGACAACTAAACATGAAAATGACTGGCTTTTTTTTTCCCTAAGACAAGCTCCCCTTCCTAGTGTAAGTGCTTCCTGTGTCATTTTTATGAACTAAAAACTAATTATAATCAGTCAAAAAACAATTGGAATTATTAAGAACACTATATGGAATATCACTTTATATCCATTATTATTAACAATTCTCACTCCGGGAAAGCACAATATTGGGGGAATCGAGTTGTGAAGAGCCTTGTAACATCTTGCAGTACGTCAACCAGGACCCTAGGTCAGAGCAAGAGCTGTGCTCCCAAGGAGGGCATCACATGAACTCCCACTAAGCAGTTCAGATCAGCAGCACTGAACATCATCTCCCCTGGAAAGTCCCAGGCTTTGTGCCATTATTAGTGCAAAATCAGCAGTGTGGGGCTTCACCCAGACGTAGTCACCAGCAGTGCCGGGCAGACATTGGGCACAGCCACATTCATGTATCCAGTGTAAAAGTCTGACCCAAAAGAAAGTTGCAAACTGAAGCAAACCCCTAGTCCAGTGGCTTTAACAAACCCAGAGAAGAAGTGACACAGGATAAAGTATCTTCAGGATGTATAAGACGTACTAGAAATTCACATCTGCTCCCATCTCTCCAGCTTCTGAGAGGAGCAGAAGATCCACAACACCCTGGCAGGCATGAAGGGAACCTGGGACAACACACCTACGGCAAGATTCACCTCTCTTTATTCAAGGTCGACTAAACAGCGGGGGAAAAGAAACCTACAAAAAGATTCAGCAATAAAGTGGAGAATAGTCTTCAAAGTTCAGAGAAAGGACTCACTTTTGAAAAGAAAAGTTCACTGATGGAAACAAGCAAATTTTAGGGAGCACCTGCTTTGTGGTCAATAAAATTCAAGAGAACGGATCTGTGAAGCAAAGATAAAAGCTGAAATCATAATGTAATAAAAGTGAACATATTGAGAGAGAAGAAGTTAAATAGAAACAAAACATGGCAATAGAAAGACTGTAAGAACTTAAAAAAAAAAAAAAGGTAAATAGTGACCAGCTTTCAGTATACCCAATTCCTGTCTGGACCAGCACCCGGCACAAATGTAAGCTACAGCCATCCCCGTCCACATAAGCTGCCAGCTTTCTGCTTTATGCAGTTGCCACACAAACCCTAGGAAATTCCAGATGTCCTATTTTCAAACATTGTTGAGCTCTAGGGTAGCCCTCAGGTGGGTGCTGCTCCACTGGCCTCTCAGTCTACCACCTCAACTCCAGCCCAACCCTTTATCCTTCTTGGAACATCCTGCCTTGACCCCAGCCCACCACCTGCCATCTACCTCTTGGGGAAACTGCTGCTTTGTGGGCAGAAGAGATTGAAATTAGCTCTTTCACCACTGGTCACCAACTCGTCTCAAAAACTGAAAAATTTCCTAAAGTTTCTGGGAATAAGGAGGCACCTTTCCCTATTTTCCAACATACTACAGGTTTGTCCTAGATCTCAATCCATCTTGAGAAGGGTTGTCTAAAAACAGCCAAGGTCCTTCATACCCGTATTATAAAATATTTTTGTTAAACTAGGAGATTAGTTAAGCAGGAAAGCTCAGATGCCTTCCTTTGTTTTCCTAGTAAAGTCTGTCTGGATGTTTTTCCATGTGAATTCATTTTACCTAAAAGGCCAATGTCCCCAAGGACAGGTTCCATGATAAGTTGTCGCCTGTAAGTCTAGCTTTTTAATACTACTCAAAAGGTCTGGGTCTGGGCACCTAAAGGAAGGGAGGGCTGGAGGGAGGGAGAAAGGAAACGTACAACAACAATAATAATAAAGTTTCTCTTCTGAGTGAATGTTCATAGTTTCCAGCACTCCATCAATTTCTGTCACTGTTGGCTGCCAGATAACAGTTCCAGGATAGAAGTGCAACACCATTTTAGGAAGAGCTTACTCATTCAAACTTTGGCAAGATGCCTTTCTGTTAAGATAGTGTATAATTTCATCGTGGATGAGCCTTTGCATCTTTACGTGAGTCTTTCATTTCTCCACGTGAGCCCTGCTTTCTCTAGGCTTCTTAGCTATGAGGTATATGATAAACCACTGCATCACTTCAGTGCTTTGTGCCCTCAGGTCCAGAGCAAGTCCTGGACAAATGCTAAGTTACTTTGAGACCATGCCATTATTGGGGATGCAGGAAAATGTGGGAAGAGAGAAATTAAGTGAGAAAGGACCTGCACACTGTATTTTGGCACTTGAAAGGCTGCTGGAATGGAAGATACAGAGTTGTCTCTTTTTCCCACAAAAATAATTTCTAGGACCAAGACGGCTGACTTTATTAGGAAGTGACTTCTTGACTCAACTTTATAACTTAGAAAACTGCCCTGCAGTGGCCTCAGCACTATTCCCTGTACCCAACTGAGGTCCTGAAACCCTGCAGCACTAAGCCTGGAGAGCACATACATCCGTCGAGCTTTAGACACTACTGGAATGAAATCAGAAAAGCACAAGAGAAAATAAATTAGAATAAAAAGCCATGAAACACACTTTCTCGTATCTGTCCATTCTGCCCAAGGTTATTCCCTAGAGAATGGATAAGCAGCTCCTAACATGTCAGCACGGCCAATGATGGCTGCCATCTTAGACAGGCTTTGTTTAGTCTGAAAGAATGTCAAAGGGAACTGGATCCTTTACAGCATTTCCTGTACATGTCCCAATGAGTCATGAGTCCTAAAGACTCATTTAAATTAAAAAAATTACCATTTCAGCTCATCACATCCGTGTATTTGTAAGGCAAAGGCATCTCTACGTACTTTTCACACACCTGTTTCCTCTATGTCACTCCCATTCCTGCCACTTACCTAAATGCCACAGAAAGTAAACTGAAACAACACCTCCAAATGGGATTTCAGGCTTATGCTTTAATGTCATCCAATGATGCCATCTGAATATTTTTCTGGAGATCTGTTTGTGTCTATAATTAACTAAGATTGCTGTACTTGAAACATTCCTTCAGCATTTACTGGGTGCTTTCCGTGTGCAGGTACTGTGATAGGCTCCAGGAATAAAAGGGGGGAAACACAGTGCCTTCCCTCAATTAGGGAAGACAGACAGCTAGTCAGCACTTACCGTGCAAGTACAGCAAGCTGGATGGCCGAAGTCCGACAAGGGGACTAAGAAAGTACAAAGGAGAAGAATCTCCAAGTAATAACGTCCTCCTTAGAGGCGGTGATATCAGAGCTGAACCAAGGCCATAGTGACGTCAACCGGACAAGCAAGATGGGATGAAGAAATGGTGGACTGGGGACAGAGGGAGCAGCCTGAAGACAGTGATCCATTCAGGGAATTCCATGGGTGGCTGGAACTCAGGGGGTATATTAAGATATGAAATATCAGAAGAGGCAGGAGGCAGATCCTGGTGGGCTTGGCTAAAAAAATTTAATCTCCCCTAGAGATAATGGGGAGCCCCTGGAGAATTTTTAAGTGGGGTTAGGGGGGTGGTGTGATAAAATATGCATTTTAGAAAGATCAATCTAGCAACAGAGTAGAGGAGTGCAGGTACTTAGTGAGGGGGGGAATTCTATATGTTTTTGTTGTAATTAGGCTTGCCTGATACCCTGAACAGTGCAGTATGAATATTATCTCTCATGTGATAGCACTTTGATAGAGTGTTGCATGAGTATGGTGGTAGCATGGATTGCTGCTTTTAAGAATTTCTGGGAAAGGACTTGTTTGGGGTATGTGGTTTCCTGATTTAGTGATTTCCAAACCAAAAACAAGAACACCAACAAAAATAAAGACAAGTAAAGACAGCCCAGCTTTGTAAATTTTACCTTCTGTAAATTCTTCTATGGTTCCCAATTACACATGCTTAAGGCAAATGTACAAATAGATTTATTAAATAAATTATTGGGCTCTAATTACTTTTTCACTTAAAAAATTTTGGTACCTAGGTTCATATCTATATTTTTATATACCTCTCTATGTTATTAACTAATACAAAAAATTAGTAAGGTTATAGATTTTAAATAACATTATTAACAAAACTGACCTAATTGAACATGTACTAAACACTATATCCAGTTGCAGACATTTTCTTCAAGTGTACATGTAAGAGTTTTAAAAACCAACCATATGCTGGGTCCTATGGTAGTCTGAACAAATTTCAAATAATTGAAATCATACAAATAATGTTCTTTGACAACAGTGGAACTCAGCTTGAAATCAATAACAAAACAAAGTCTAGAAATACTACAAATGTTTAGAAATTTAGAACTATACTTCTAAACAACTATGGTAAAAGATTAAATCAGAAAACGGTTTTAAATGTTGATGAAATATGATACATCAAAACTTGTGGCATTCAAGTAAAGTAGTACTTAGAGGGAAATGTACAGCCTTAAATGAATATATTAAAAAAGAAAAAAAAACTGAAAATAGGTGATTTTATTATCCATCTCAAGAAATTTTAAAAAGAACAAGTTAATCCAAAGAAAGTAAAAGATAGCAAAAAATAAATACAAAAACAAAACATAAGGACAAAAGAAACTTAACAAAAGAAATACTCAACAAAGCCAAAAGCTGTGCCTTTGAAAAGCTTAATAAAATAAAAAGCCAAGCAAGACTGATAAATAAGAGAGAAGGCACACAAAAAATTAAGAATTTAAAAAACTACTACAGACCCTGCAGATCTGTAATGAAAGCATATCATACTTTCCTACAGATAAATTTTAAAAATTTTAGATCAGATGGGAAAATTCCATGAAAACTGACATAAGAAAAAGATAAAGTATGAACACTTCTATAACTATTGAAGAAATTGAATCCATAGCTTATTATTTTCCCACAAAGAAAACCACAGTGCTTAGCCACTTTATCAATGAATTCAATGACTAAATAACACAGTCTTCCAGAGAAAAGCAAAGGAGGAAGCATTCTGATTCATTTTATGGGACCAGCATATTCTTGATTCTAAAACCAAACAAGAACATTGTAAGAAAAGAATTACGGGGTAGTCTCTCTCATGAACATAGATGTAAAAATCCTAAACAAAATTTTAACAAATTGAATTCAGTGATAAACAAAAAAGAAAGCAAACAGCAAGCAAAATTTGCAAAAATGCAAGGTTGGTTTAACACTGTAAATCAATGAATAAATGTTACCTCTATTTTAACAGGAACAAAAGAGAAAAATCATCTGATCATCATACAAATATTAGAAAAAGCATTTGAGAAATCACCTATCATGGTAAGTACCTTAGCAAAGAAGGAATGAAAATGAATTTTCTAAATCTGATAGTGGAGCTTTAAAACAGAAAGGCTCAACAAACATCATACTTAATACTGAAATATGGGAAGTTTTCCTGTTGAGCGAGCTAATAATATGAGGACGCCTACTACCACTGCTTCTCTTCAAGATTATATGATCATTTCTCACTGGTTCAGTAAGAAGAAAGGAAGGAATAATAGATATAAGGACTAGAAAATAAAAAAAGAACTGTCACTACAGATGAAATTATACTCAGGACAGGATATCTGTAATAATTTTCAAATGAATTATTCCAATCAAAAGGTGAATTAAGCAAAATCACTGGATAAATAGCAATAAACAGTTAGAAAATGGCACTAACTACAAAAGCATCAAAATGAAAAGCATCTAAGAATAAACCTTACAACAGGCAAAAAAGTACTCCTCACAGAAGAAAAACTAAGATATTGAGAGAAGTTTAAATGGCCTAAATAAAGGGAAAGATAGTCAATATTCATAAATTACAAACTCAGCATTTTAGAAATATGAATTTTACCTACTAAATCTATCTATTGATTCAATGTAATCCCTAACAGATTCTCCATAGGTCATTTGATGGAAATTGACAGACTGATTCTAAAATTTATTTGGAAATGAAAACACCAAATACACCCAATATGGTTTTGATTAACAAGAACAACCTAACAGAACCTTATATTCTCAAACAGACTTATTATAAAGCATATAACTACGGGCCTGTATCTCTCTGCCACCTCACTATACCATTCCTCTCCTCTCAACACCCAGCTGGCTTGTGTAAGGATCTCCACATGTGCTTTTATATTAATATAAGTACAACATAAGAAGGCAAAGAAATCTGCTACAAGGCAAAAATTAAAGAGCCAAACATACATTCCTTTCTGATTATCCTATTCTACATGCAGTTGTTCCACTCCATAGGCATGGACCCATTCTTTGGATATCCACTCAAGGATATCACTACATACTTTCTTGGTTGCTGTGGATTTTCTAACGAATATTTGCATTCCTTTTGTTTTCATGAAGCTATGCCATGGAGCAGCCCCGCATATTCGATCTTCTCCTAGTTTCTGTCTTACAGAGTAAATCTCCTTTCAGGACGCATGTTTGTGAGTGTGAGAGTAAGTGAGTGCGTGTGCACACACATGCAAGCTGTGAACACTAGGCACAAAGCACTCTTGGTCCAAGAGAAGCTTTATGTTTTTATGATATTCTGGGAGTTATTTTGACCCAGGGTTAAAGTGTCGATTCATTTAGAGTTGATTATATTGACTTTGTTCCTTTGGAATTCCTGTAGTAACATAATGCAGTGATTTGGAAAGGGGTTCCTCTCCACAGTCATTATTGATCTTATAAAGAAATACTTCTTAAAAACCAGTTTAGCCCTTTCCTGTTTTTACCATCACTTAACTCATATATTTTGTTAAAAATAGTGCAAAAAAAGTACAAGATTCACCATTATACCAAGAAAATCTTTATTCCTGAAGGAAAACATTGTCTCTCTAAAGTATGACTCTAGGTTGGCAGACTGTATTGGGAGAAGACACTAATATAAGAACCTGCTCTCTTCTGGCCATTGTTTTTCCTAAAAAAAGAAATAACAAGAATGAAAACGAAAACTCAGAGGATCATTCAGAACCTACCACAGGCCATGCTGGGGACTGTGGAGGGAGAAGGAGATGAAATCCTGCCAGGCTGCCAAAAGGTAAGTTCCAGAAGCCATTTTTCATTTGCAGCTATTCATGTGGAAAGAATCACCATCACTTTTCTCTGCTGATAAACATGCCACTTCAAAAACATCTGTTTCAATAGACCAAAGAAATGAGAAGAACTAAAAACATCTTTGAATGGTGGTAATGAGGAAAGGAAGATGAGCAGAAATGAGGAGAAAGTTTACAGGAAGATTTAGGAAGGTTGAAACCATGCAGAGACACGTTCCTCTACATCTGAAGAGTCAACCCAGCCCCATGGCTCCCTCATTTGCCTTCCCTGAATTCAGTTCCTTATTCAATCTGAATCGCATCGTGTTGGGATGACTATCCAGAAAAGCTAAAGCTCACTCACCTAGCCAAATCACAGGAATTCCATCATGCTAGAAACACAGTATGTTTCAGTAAGGTACCTCCAAGATTACCTTTTCTCCCCATTTTTTTCTTTTATAATAACAGAAATAATACAAATTCATTCAAAGATAAAAATCTGCAAAGAATGGCTAATGAGATGCTAAATTAGCACAGTTCTCTTCCTTAAGATTAATTCTGGAAGAATTACAGAAATTAAAAAAAAAAAAAAAACCCTCCAGAAAACTGTGAGAAACTCCTAAGGTGACTTAAGGGCACTGCTCTGTGTGAGGACAGAGCAGCGAGTGTCCTTGGTCTAGGGCAGGAGGCAGCCCCACCAGACCGGGGAGGAAATGAGAGGAAAGTAAGTGTTGTTACAGTCTACTATTGTTTCCCTCCCCTTCACTGCCTCCAGACATACACTGGCCACCCCCACGTCTCTGGTGACTCAGAACTCTAAAAGTCAAGAGATCCTGGAGTGTTGAATCAGGGTCATTTGTCCCACCTGTGGCTCCACTAAGTTTGACATAGGTTTCAGAGGCTGCCACAGAAGGGGAAAGAATGTGGAAGGACATGTGTGGGGGGCTGGATTGGAACTCATCACCTCTGGTCACTTCCCACTGCCCAGAGTCCAAGCACATGGCCACATCTTTCCATGAGAGCAGCTGGAAGACATAGGCCAGTTGTATGCCCTGGAAATGAGGAAGGGGGTTTGGGGCAGAGCCAGCCAATCTGCCACAGCGAAAAAGTGGAATCCTGTCATCTACACTTGTTTTTTCTTCTAAGCCTTTTGTTTATACCCTGTTGAGAGGATCAAATGGAATACTGTATATGAAAGTGGCTTGTTAACTTTATAATTGATTAAACTGAGAGAAATAATCATCCTGATTATGAAATAACCTCCCAACATTCTAATAAAAATGAGATAGTTCTCAAGGAAATGATCCTGAATGATAAAGGCCAATCCCAAAAGGTTAAATACTATATGATTCCATTTATATGACATCTTCAAATGACAGATTTATGGAATGATGGACAGATTAATGGTTGCCAAGGGTTAGAGGGAGAGGAGCATGGAATGCGGATCATTGTAAGAAAGGGAGCCTTGTGATGATGGTGTAATTCTGTATCTTGACTATGGTGATGGATGTGTCAACCTACACATATAATAAAATTGCATAAAACTAAACATGCACGCACACATGCGTGCACGCACACACACACACACACTCAGGAGTACAATAAAACTGGGGAATTCTGAAGAAGATAGGTGGGTTGTGCTAACGTCAATATCCTGTTTCCTTTGGGGAAAACTGGGTAACGAGTACATAGAAATCTCTCTGAAATATTTCTTATAATAATGTAAATCTACAATCATCTCAAAATAAAAAGCTTAATTTAAAAAAAGTGACACAGTCCTCCAGCTTGTGGAATAGTGATGATAATGGGCTGGACACAAGTTGTCCCTACCCCAGCTAATTTCATAAGGGCCTCCGTGTTCATATGGCCCATTTAGTATCTGTCTCCCAGATCCCCCTGCTTGGCTTCAGCCATCGGAGCAAGGAAGGAGAAATGTGCACAGGTGAGCAGTTCACTGTGTCTGATGGCCTTGGAGAGGATCTGAGGAGGGCTTCCCAGCAGTGACATTTGGAGCGTACTGAGAACCAGAGGAAGACTCAATATTTCATGCTGGAGTTTCTCAGGATCAGCTGAGGAAACTGAGGTGCTAGCAAATGGTTAGTACGCTAACAAGATGAGGGAAGAAGAACCCCAGTGACTTGACTCAAGGGGTGCTGATTCCACCTTTCCTGGCCACAATCCCTTGGGCCCCCTAAGGTATGAGGCCCTCTTCCTCCTTACATTTGTCCTCCCTCTTTTCAGTTCATCCTCAGAAGTTTGTTTTATTTTCAGGTTAATTCTACCACACAGGCTGACAATGAAAGGGTCTGGAAATGAGGAAGTTCAGAGCTAGGTATGAGGCTGATGGAGTGAGATAATTAAGCAGGGGTGTGACAGAGCCTGTCACGGTGACTGTGTTGCATTGCACAGTCGTTTCCAATCAAACAGGAAAACAATTTGCATATTATTAACATTTGAAGTTTGTTCTCAACAGAATGGGCATTCAGTTTCCTGCCAACCGTAACTCATTTTACAGTGGCTTTGGGGTGGGGGCCAGGTAGGGTTCTGGACCTGCAGTGTTTGTTATCATTCTCATCCTCATTAGTTATTATCATTCATTGTCTGTTTGTCCTAGTGAATTCTGATAACTGTGTCCAAAGCTGAAACTTCACCATTTTGCCACATCTTAACAGAAAAAGAAGAGGGAAAGATCTTTTATTCATCGAGTCACCATCTTACTCACCAGCATTGCCTCCCTCTCTTTGCAGATGATGGCTGGGACTTGCTTCACTTCCCTTTTATTAAAATAGCGCCCTCTCCCTCTCTGTGGTTAGAAACACAGGCTTGACATGGCTCAGGTAACTAAACGAGGTAAATACTGGTAATACAGGACCCAACTCCCATAACCATAGAAACAGAACTCTCCTGTTGGCTATTTCCTGTCAAAATTTACAAGAAGAGTTGATTTATAAAGGAATTAGCAGTAATCATAGCAAATACTGATGGATCAATATGGATAAAGTACTCTGCTTGCCCCGAGTAAACTATTCCTCATTGTTCACGATGGTAATTTTTGCGGTTTAAAAATATTGTCTAATGCTTTGGAGTTTCCCCTCAGGAGCAGTGTGAGCCTCACTGAACTAGAAGTTCCTCGTATAGCGTTTTTAAAACCTCCTAAATCTTGGTATACACTCCATAATTTTTTTTAATGACACTTAAACCTAGGTGGTGTCATAATATATTCTATTTAGTAAATGTAAAAAAGAATTTTTTCCCAGAAGAGCTTCGTTGAGCTTCAGACTGTCTCAGGGACTGAAAAGAGGAAGAAACAGTTCCACTGAATGATTCTCTGTTAAAGGAAAAAGAGACACCGAGAGGATCGCATAATTTTCCATATCTGATACTGACCCTTTAGAAACATACAGGAGATTTGTAAAATCTCAAGGAAGAAGCCGTGCGCTCACACCTATGCTGTCGAGTGTTTCCACAGAGGGAGTTTTCCTTTATCCCTGTCAGGCTGCAAACACGAACACCTGGGGCTCAGCAGAGCCCCTGACCTGGCATCGCCACAGAGGGGGCACGTGCTCTGTCCACAACCTGGCAGAGCCCGAGGCCAGTCAGAGCGGGTGTGACACCTGACTACAGATCTTCCCTGGGAGCCTGCAAAGCCGCTGAGCTCGGTCCCACACTGGTGTGAAAGCAGAACAGCACGAGCATCTTTACTAGAGTTGGACTGGTCCTTAAAATGCATAGTCACACACAGTTGCTCAATGAACAGCCCAGGCCACTTCTGCACACATCTTTGGCTCTGGGCTACTTACCACTGGCCGTGGACTAGGTGCGCACTCTTCCTTCCCTTGTCCTCTCAGCCCTCCCATCCTCACACTCCCCTGAACACCCTTCCAAGATGCCACTGGAGTCAGAAGTGAAAAGCTAAAACTGTGGCCCAGGTGACCTGCCACTTAAGACTTCGCTCACCAAAAACCCCAGTTCCTCCTACTGCAGGGATCTCCACCACCTGCACTCATCAGTACGGAAAAGAAGACAGTATTTTGTGTTTTCATCCCCACCTTGTCCCCCACTGCTGCCAACGGCCATTCCTACCATGGATGAGTCCCCAGGGAGGAAAGAGGAGTCCGGGTAAAGAGGATTCTCTGAGGTGGGTAGGACCTGGTCCAGAGCCCTGAGGTGGGAGGTTGTGGGTCCAGACTCGGGAAAGCTGAAAGCTGGAGCCTTCAGCCCCACTTCCTGTTTTGAACTCAGCAAGAGGATGACCTTCGAGGTGACTCCCAGGACATCATCACACCAACCCAGGATGGTGCCATCAGAGTAAAAGCAGCTATTATACGTTAGGCAGACAATAGGAAGCTACAGTTTAGATCAAGTCTCTCCCGGCTCCCAAGCAGGGAGAAGGAAGATGTCAGAGGTCCCGTGTGCCCTGCAGTAGGACTGAGAGGCAGCTGATAGCACTGACTGGCAGGGTTCCCAGGGAAGCCGCCACGACTGAGCACCCCAGGGGTGTCCTCCCAAGACAGGGACCGGGTGGAAGTTATAGCCAGACCTCAGCAGAGCACGGAGGCACAGGAGCTGAGCAGGGCCAAGTGGGTGGGGAAGAACACAGTCACAGGCCTTGGCTAGAGATGTCACCAAGACTTGCAGTGACCAAGTGGACAAGAGACGTCATCCTGGAGTCAAGAGACACCAGAGGATGACACAAAAACACATGGACTGTGCTGCCCTGGACAGCAGTAGGGAGAGGAATAAGGAAATCTGAAAGTCTTAAGTATTTAAATTTTTCAAAAAGTGAGTTACCAAAAAAAAAAAGACTGCTTAAATTATTCAGTTGGTTAGAGTTTCATGAACTGGATTATAGTTTCTCTCTTTCCGTTCCTAACCTTCTCTCTCTCACTTTCTCTCTCTCTCTCTCTCTCTCTCTCTCTCTCTCTCTCTCTCTCTCTCTCTCTCTCTCTCTCTCTCTCTCTCTCACACACACACACACACACACACACACACCCCATCCCATTGCAGACCCAGACTCAGCAGTTGAGGCTCAGGAAACTCAGAATGCTCACAGAAAGTAAAGAAGCCACCGTTTCTTTGCATATCTTGAATGAACTGTGAATAAATGACTGGCTCTGCGACATCACAGCATCGAGCAACTCCTGACTGGCAGGCAGCAGGCATAGGAAGCAGAGATGATATGATGCCGTGCCTGCTCCCCAGGCACCCACACCTGATGTGGGAGGCAAACGCAAAAACAACCGTGAACCTCTAAGGCAAATCCGGTGGCAGAAATATAACCAAATATTATTCCAGCACAGAAAAGAGGGAAATTACTCCTGGTTGTAATAGGACAAGGCTGTGACACGTAAGTGAGAGTCAACAGTTTTAATTAACAAATATTTCATGGGTTCCCATAAAATGTCTGCTACTGCACTGGGTCTGTGCATCTTCAGGGTCCAGTCTAGGAAGAGAGGCAGACACAAACAAATAAATTGCACATAACACAGTAAGTCTTAAAGCAGACTGTGTGTTGGGCATCATGGAAGAACTCACCAAGTTTGAACTTGTCAACTTCAATTGCTAAAGAACACCAAGCAATCCAAAGTTGAAAGTAATCAGTGCCAAAGTTCACTGGACCCTCTACTCCCTACTTAGGAGTAAACAGCATTTTAAGAGAGATATTACAAGAAAGCATCTATGTGAGGGGGAAGATAAGAGATTATTTCCAAGTGATTTCCTGAACTTCTTCTCTTCGGATTTGGAAACATAATAACTTTGCTCCCACTGAAGACAGAGGCGAATATGAATCAATATACTGCTTATGTCTCCCGTGAGCATCAACGGTGCATCTGCCAGCCAACAGCTCTGCTCCCCTTCCACAGGCGCTGAAAGAACAAGAAACACAAACTCACAGGGAGGAGGAGGCAGGCAAGGAAGGTACCACCCACTCAAGATGGCTTCCTACAGGATTCCTTCAAAGAGGCTGCTTGGGTGCCCAAGACCATCCAAAATATCCGGATGTTGGATGAGCAGGTGTTCTGGGCACCACTGATGTACTGAGGCTTCCACAAGGAGGCAGAAGGATGTTTGCCTCTGGATCACAGGGAGGAGAGGGGTGGGTGGAATTGGGACCTGCACAGAAAAAGGACACAAATGGGGAAGGCAGGGGAAGCTGGATCACCAAACTACTTGATTTTATTACCAGAAATAATTTCCTTATTCTTAGGGGCTTTGAACTAGCTCTTGTGATCTACTTGGTAAGAATTTATTTCCACCACTTGTCAATCATTGTCATTCAGCAATGAGAACAGCTAACTGGACCTTGTTGAATATACTCTCCAGAATGTTTCCTTTGCATTTTTGTGGTATATTTGCCTCCATGGCAGCTGGTCAACAGGCACTGATAAGAAAGGAAAAAAGAGTTCTGAAGAAGTAATGGTAATATTACTATCATCATCGTCATCATCATAATATTGATAATAATGGTAGCATTACTGTAAACTGATTCTGGTGCAATGATTCTCAAAGCCAAGACTGCATTCTAATTTCCCAGGGAGCTTTTTTAAAACTATCGAAACCTAGACTACACTTTAGACTAGAGTGTGAAATGACACAATCATGCTGATAATTCTGACATTGCAGAGTGGGTGGTAATACTTTCAGACAAATAATCTGAATAATTAAACTACCTTGTTAACAATTTGAAAAATCTTGACCAGTGCTTTCTATATTGTACTCTACAGAACACTTGGCCCATGGGCTGTTAATAGGCATGGCTAATGAAAAGCCTTCTGGTTGCAAATGTTTGGGAAATTCAGATTAAACAAAGTTAAGTAATATTTGCTTGGTCTTTGCCTTCTCAGAGCGTATTCCACTGATGCTCACTCTGACTCTGAGATAAGGCTATAGTGTACAGCATTTCCCTGCTACACTTGACAAGAGTCTTGTGTTTTTCTTTGTATGTCCCCCAGCACTTAAATGTTTATTGCATGGGATTTGGGGAGCACTGTCAATGAGTTTAACTTCCCTGGATGTACAGGTGCATTAAAGTCAAGGGATCTGGAAAACCTGAGAAGAAATGATGATTATAAGTTTAAATGACAAGTAACGCACTGAAAGTTCTATTATGTATTGAGATAACAAGATAAGGTGCAAAAAACATGCAAGATTATACATTCATGGTAGCAAAATAGAAAACCACCCTTCAACTAACTCTGAAACTAGTTTTCTATGTTATCAGTATTTCATCCACTTCAGTTTTATCTCATGCAGTTTCATGGCATTGTTACAGGATGAGCCAATATCTCTCAAGTTAAATGACAGTCTTTGATATTTTGATGTACTTCATTTTTACCTCTACAATGATAAAAGAACATTTTAAAAAATTCTTTCCCTTTGTCTCTGAATATCATTTTTCTCTCATATTTTTCTTTCTCTCTCTGGACACTTTCTGGTGACCAGTTAACAATTTACAAGGCCAACGGGCATACAGTTATGACTGCCAATTCTCAAGTACACTGTTCTGTATTCGGAATATTGTGCCAAATTAAGCACAAAACGACCATAATCTATTTATACTTCCACATTCACGGGCTTTGGGGTAGAAGAAATTCTGGGAAAGACTACAAATAACCTGACATGTATTAATTTTCTACTTCTTTCCTTTCTAGCAGTCAGAAAACCAATAATAAGTTATTTACCCGTCATAAAACATTCTCAACTACAATACTGGTGTGTAATGTTTCTCAGGTTTTATTTAACACATTTCCTAATGTTCTTCTACGCAACTGAGAATTTGTTTTGTTTTTTACTGTAACGCATGTAAAAATGTAAGCAAAAAGTAGTTTGTGTGTTCTTAAAAAAATAGCAGAGAAGATTCCAAATGAAATAAGTACTTCACGAATGATTAGTACACTTGTCTTTGGCATTTCCCTGTAGAGCCTCCCGCTAGATTTTCTTAAACTTTACAAACCTTTGTTTTATTTGTATTTTTAAAAGGTTACATGGTCATTAGAAAATTTATAAAATGCCTATTAGAAAATAAGAGAAAATAAAAATCACAGAAAACTGTCCCATCTATAGATAACAATTATTAATATTTTATCATCTATCCATAGATAGATTTTTAATGAGATTTTTTAATCTTCCCTACACAAATTATTTGGTAGAATGCTTTAAAACCTAATATATTATAAATTGCCTTCCATGTTATTAAGTATTTTTCTCAAACATAATTTTAATAACAACATAATTTGCCACTAAATATATATAGTAATTTATCCAATCAGTTCATTAATGTAGGACATTTAGGTTATTTCTGATTTTTGCTATTACAAACTATATTTAAATAAGAATTTTATAACTGTACTTTCTGTACACTTTTTTTTATTAGGACATAGTTTGAAAAACAATATCAGGATTAAAGGACAGAAGTATTCCTAAACTTTTTGATGCTTACTGCCAACCTCCCAACTAAAAAATTTACAGCAATCTCCTCTTTCTCACCAGCAGAACATGAGCATGCCCTCTTCTCCAGGTCTTCACACATACCTGTGAAGACTGTCCGAAAGACAGTGGAAACATATTTACACTTAAATATTTTTGTTTCTTTTTTTATTCTTTGGATTTTCAATGGAAATTTTAGAAAGGAGGAAAATAAAAAGCTTGAGATAAACTGATCATCTTTAAGTTGAAATGGCTCCCTCCATCCCAACTAGATTTTAACTGAAGGAAGTTATTTATGTTCCTAATATAAAAATAGTTAAGAGGTCATCTTCTCTCCTCCCCGCTTTTCTGTTCAGCAGCTTTGAAGTTTTCCATCACTTAAGCCGTCTAGCCTCCTGCCAGAGTGCCCTTCGCGTAGCCTTGCTTTTGGCTCTAGTCCTTAACAAGAGCAGAGATGTCCCATTTACACCAGTCAGTCTTGACTGCAGATAACAGTGCATCAAGAAGGAACAAGTGATACTGTAAGCCCTAGAAGATCCCTAAATGTCCAGTTATTAATAGAAGTGTTGGGGAAAAAAGCACCACAGATGTTATGTCATGTGTGGGAAAGATGTTGGAACCAAAAGAAGAAAAAGAAACAGACTGAAAGAGGGAGGTGAGGAGAAAAAGTAAAGGGGGTGCAAAGAAGGACAGAGGCAGGGGAAGAAGGAGTGAAGGAAAAATATGAAAACCCTTAGAATGAGCATGGCTAGGTTTCCCTCATTAAGTGAAATGAAGTCGATTAATCAATTACCTATTTCATTTTGCCCAAAAGTTTCCATTACATTAATCTAGGGACTCTCGAATGTGTTCATCATTACTGTCTCATCCTGGGGCAGTGGTACTCAAGGGGGGAATTCTGTTCCCCACAGGAAATTTAGCAATGTCTGGAGACATCACAGTTATAACAACAGGAGGGTGTAACTGGCATCTAGGATATTAGAGGCCAGGGATGCTGCTAAACATCCCATAAAGCACAAGACAGCACCCGCACCCCAACACACACACATACATACACCAGAGTCTTATCTGGATTAAAATGTCAAAAAATGCCAGTAAACCTTGCTCCAAGAAAAACAAAAGTTTATTCATCTATTCTTATTGTAACACAGGCATATTGAACATATAGGCAAACACCCAAGATACTATCACCACATCAAGGCAACAGATCCAACATTTCCCAGAGTTTCCTTATGTCCCTTTAGTTTTGTTTTGTTTTAAGTGGTACAAACAATTAACACTAGATCTACCCTCTCAACAGATTCTGAAGTGCACAATACCTTATTAACTACAGGCACTGTGCTGCAGGGCAGATCTCCAGAACTTATTCTTTAGCATAACTGAAACTTTCTACTCCCTGAACAATTGTTTTATTTCTACAAAAACTACATACCAAAAATAACTACATATCTAGTTCAAATTTGATTTCATTTTCTGTCTCATCCACTATTCTCATCAATGAAATCTCAGGATTTCATTCTGTCTCATCAACTCATGTGTATTAAACATCTGTTGCATTAATCACACACATATGCCAAAAATTCACAGTTATACATTTAATTTTCTGTTTCTGATATTACATATTTTTAGTTTCGGTACTGAATTTCTTTTTTAGCCTTTATCAAAAAGATCTTATAGCTTTTTTTCTTGTAACTTATTAATTTGGTACATCATATTGATAGGTTTTAAAATACTGACCCACCCTTTGCAATGTCAGTCTCAAGAACTTACTAAACAATGGAGTCACTGATAAAGTTTAATTTTTAGATTTTTAAAGCTGAACATTAGACTCTGAAATAGAAAATTCAAACATACTCAGGATGTCACTACAGCTCCGTAGGCAACACTCCTATTTTGTTGTGATATATCTGCAATATATGAACATATATGATATATAATATATATGATACAATATATAGATATTTATATAATCGTGTTTATTTATGATATCACTGTGTTTCTGTCTGTTTCACATAAATATTATATAGCATGTTGGACACATAGTTTATTCTTGACATGTTTAATCACATAGTTATCATGTGTGTAATTATAATCTTTATATAGTAAATTTTAACTTACCATGAATAAAAAGGATGAGCTATCTATAACTTTATCTTTTGGTGTTACTTTCACAACTTCCAGTAAAGGATAATTAATATACTATAGCAAAGAAATAATCAGGAATAGAGAGCTAATGATTATTACCCAATCTTTTTTCTTGTTTTCTAGAAGATGTAACTTTGAGAATGGCATATCTTAGGTAAGAAAGAAAAAGCATCTGATTAGAGAATTTTCTGCATATATGTGTGAGAAGCAACTTAAAACTTTAATGAACTAATAGTTCCAAAGAAACTTTGATGAAATCATGCATTGATTGTTTTTAGTTTAAATTATTTAAATGGTAACATTTAGGAGCAAAAGTGGATTAAAACAGATCTCAGTGGGAGACTTTAGCACTTCTCCTTGGAGGTAACAAAGAATCTGGATTTGGAGACATTGCTCTTACCACATGAAATTTGCAAGTAAAATCACTGAAAGCAAAAAAAAAAAAAAAAAAAAATCTGTATAAGATTAAAGAAATTTCTCTTAAATTTAGGGTCCTATGGCAATTGTCAATTTTGTAGATTCTCCTGAATGGAGAGATCTCATCTCCACTCACTTTTTAAAAATCTAGACACTGTTTCCCAACATGTAAATATGAAGCAAGAAGGTTTTATGTATAATTATTCTCCCACTGATCGCTGCTAAGTACTACTTCAACTCACTATAGAAATGGGTAAGAATTTTTTCCAATAGTAAATGACTTTCCATCATTCCTCTGAGAAACAATTAAATCAATAATGACCTCCTATAACAATTAAAGTAAAATTAATATTTTAACAGTAAATGATGCATCCCATCCACTATAGTTTGTATCTGTAACTAGCTGACTTTAAATGGCTTATGGAAATTGTTTGGATGCTCTGTTGACTGGCCGTATTTGTTGATGAGATGATTTTATCATCATAAACTAGGAGCACCTTAACCAGTAGTTGAATGTATTACCTCATTATTTATCCATTGAAAAACTCAGTAAAAACTATATTGACTTTTTTAAAAAGTTTATTCTTTCATATATTAAATGAACATACTTACTGTAGACTAGATACTACACTAGACACTGTGGAGAACAACAGAGGAATCTGAGGCGGACTTTGGTCTAATTGCACTCACAACCTAACTGTGTGAGTTCATTACAAGATATCAAATGACTGCTTCCATTTAATCTATTGAACATTTGAAGACTGCTAATGTGCTATATATTATTCTAGACCCAAGGAAACAAAAGCAAATAGGTCACAAATTGACAATACTCTATTTGGTTTCAGACATACAAAGAGAGAACATCTTTATTCTTATAGATTAGCTAAGTATGATCACTATAATATATTATATAATCAGACAGTAGTGGACTAGACCTGGACTTCGTTATCTTGACTTCCTGGGAAAAAACTGAACTAAGATAATACATTAATGAAATCTAGTTTTAGAAAAATTTTATAGATGAAAATGTCTGTTTAAAAAGATGATGCCTTTTCTTGCAAAACTATGCTTATGCAAGGATCTGTAAAATAATTTCCCTCTACACTTTAAAGCTAGGAAAGAATTTGCCACTTCAGTTTGACAGGAACTATATAACTTAATGTGTACAAACTTTTGTCTTCTTTTAAAGCCTTTGTAAGTTGATCATAGTGGACATTAAATAAATACGTTGGATGAATAATAAATGCCAAACTAAATATTTTACTTTAAGTACATTTTCTCTTGGGTGTAAATTGAGTACAAAATAGGTCACTACCAGTTTCTCTCAAAATCTTCATAGGTTTGAAGTCGTTATCTAACCATAACCTTCTCCTCTTTATGTTAAATATCCCCAAGTCATTTCCTCGCAAACACCACATTTGACACCTTTAATCGTCTCACTCATTCTTACAGGAATCTTCCAGTTTCTTCGGGCTCTTTATAAAGTGTTAGTATCATAAGATTCTAATTAGTTACTATTAGGTGACATCTCTCAAATGTCAACATCCCTTAATAATTCCCAAGAGCATGTTAACTTTTTATATTACAGTATTAGCTTATACTTGGTTGACAGTAAATCTGTGAAGCCCATCTTTGCCTTTCCTTTAACTGTATTAGCTGTATGGTGAAACACACTTTCTTTTGGTTGATCTTGACACAGGAAGATGTGTGGATCGGAAATCTCCACGCCCTCGGCCAAGTGTACTGTTGAGTCGACAGCATTTGCTGTTGCCAAGCCCATGGCAGGGGCCATATAAGCTACAGAGAGAAAAGATGCAAGAGGCTTCCAGTTGAGTGAGGGAGACAAGCTGTCATTCATGTAGCAATGAGTGGACAAGAGAAGGGACAGCCCAGCAGTCTAGCATGCGGCCTTTGGAGAACAAAGCCTTCTGATCCAAAGTCCAGCCTTTTCATTTACTAGTTGTATAACCTTAAATAAAGTCTTTCAAACTCTCGATATTTCCACTTCTTCTTTGGTAAAATCAGATGATAAGAGTATCTACATCATAGGTTTGGTGATGATGACATAAAATAATAGATGTAGAGAGTTCAGCACTGTGCTTCTAAGCTTCTAAGCAGTAGCTTAACTACTGAGCAGGAAATGATTTGGGGATATTTAACGTAAATCATGTGTCTATAATTGTGTGTGTGTGCATGTGCTCTAGGTAGTCTGCTAGGTATATAAACATATGATGCAAGGCAGAATTTAAAAGAGAGAGTTAAACTGAAGAGCAAGAACAGATTTTGAAAATGAGCCAACTGCCTCCTGGTACATCACGTGTCCATGTTTGTGTGTGCATGTGTGTGTGCGCGGAGTCAAAAATAACCTCAGGGGGTGGGAAGTCCTGAGCCTGCAGGTAAAAGCAAGAGAAATAGCCTTGTCCAAGAAAGTAAAAAGCAAGAAAAATGGCATCCAAGTCATATTATCCGGGAATCCAGCCTCATCTGCATTCCTGTACACGATTCCTCCCTTGTCAAAATGTACAGGCCTCCATAGATAAGGTAGACCATGACTCATACATAATTCATTCTATACAGGGACTAGCACTGAGACAAGTCACAGACATAAAAGGCATTTAATAAATTTAGAAACTGTAAAACTTTATGGGGAGCAGGTGTTTGAGTCCCATTTTATGGAACATGAGCCTAACAAAAGGGTTATATGAACTATTGTGAGGTTGTTCTGCCTGAGAACAATGATGGCGATGTAATCACATGCCCCACAAACTAGACTATGGTAAGTCTCCTGTCGTTAGGATAATGCCATTTATACATCTATTTATAATTTTATATTCCTCCCTTTCATTTCATTCTTCATTGAAAGTTAATGTATTGCAACTCATTGGCAGGCAATTTATTTTAGGGTAAAAAGTATTCTAATAAAAAACAGTAAAATCTGTGAATGTGGAAGAAATATCCCAAAGATATAAGCAGATTTATTATACATAGCTGGAAAATATATCTCTTATATGAAGGCATTCATAAAATGAGTTAACGTCTCCATGCAGAAGTTCTTTTAAAATATACTTGACACAGTCATTTACTTTCAATGTCAGAAATCACCTGAGAACAGGTGAAAATTACTCCTACAAGTAAAAAGTATTTATATACAGCCAAATAACTAGAGCAAAATAAAATCTTATGGAAAAAACAGACTAGTGCATGGGGAAAAGGAGGAGGGGCAGGGAAGAGAGAAAGATGTAAAACACTGATTTAAAAACAAAGTTAAAATGAACCCAGTAACCACACAATGATTTAATTATAGGACACCTATAATCTTGATTTAGTATGACAACTCTCAGTAGGTAAATCCTTAAGAAACTGATATTCAATCATTTCATAATACTGCTCTGTAACCTAGAAGTTGCTTTAGGATCTTTCAATTTAATCCTTGAAGTCATGGACCTGACTTGCAAAGATTCAGTATCATTTTCTAAAATTGTTGCTTCTTGATGAAACAGTTCCTCTTTTATCATGTCATTAATCTCAATGCCAAGTTTTGAAAGTGGTGCTAACGTTCACTATCCATGTGGGCAGCAGATGGCCAAAATGCCCCTCCACATTAAGAGTACACAGGGATTCCCTTTCCAACATGCTTCCACCACTCTCCGCCACATCCACCATTAATGGGCAGATCACGGTGGGAAACAGTCAGTTTGGATGCCTTAGTCAGTCTCTGTGTTATGCCAAGACATACAAAGACTGAAAGTCAGGTCGGTGACCTCAAGAAGTAAACACTCTGATCTTGCAGGATCACCTCACTTAGTTCTCAAAACAAATCTATGAAGTAGTTAATATTATTATTCCTATTTCACAGTGAAAAAAAAAAAGGCTTATTTAAATTTTTCCAGGGCCATACACCTAGAATGTGACGGCCTCTTACTCCAGAGCCTGTGTTTTTAATCATGTTACTCAACAAATAATATAGGTTGGGTGACATAACAGACAACTAAACAAATGAATAAGACTTACTAAAACAGATCAAACACCACGATCATATTCCTATTCGGCTTCTTGAGTTTCTTTGAGATAGAATGTTGTTAAATTTTGGTTTGCAAATTCCCCTAGTTAAAACTAAATCCCAAAGAACATGCCCAATATTATGAATGCTGCCATCCAATGAATGAATTGAAGTGATGAAGAGAAATATTAGTAGCTGGAAACCGTGTCCTCAAAATGTTGACACAACCAGTTACACATTTTAAATCTTAATTTATACACTGACCAAATTGATGCAAAAAGGCATCTGTTTTTTCATTTCATTGATTCTATTGATTAACTGATGTTTTATAAATACAACCCAAGTGATACAATAATGACAAGGTACATTTAGAAAATGAATAGTGGACGGAGATGCTCTAGCTATTACTCATTCATTAAAATACATAATTTAAAACAAATTTATTTCAAACATTACTGGGAAGGTCTTTTTGATGTATCAACTTGGGTAAACTAGTCCCTAATTATTCAAACATTGATCTAGGTATTTTGGAAATGCTTTAATGTCTGTAATCAGTTGGCTTTATATAAAGAAAAGTAGACACTTGAAATGGGTGAGTTGAAAAACCTTAAAAGCAGAACTGAGGCTTCCCAGGATAAATTCCATCTATGCACAGTAGCTCCCACTGTGTCTGAGAGTTCCAGGCTGCCCTCCCTGCAGATTTTGGACTTACCTAGCCAGGCCCTGTTTGAGTAAACCTATTCCTTACAAAAACCTTCTTAATATACATCTCCTACTGCCTCTATTTTTCTAGTTGAACCCTGATAGAAATAACTACTCTTGTACTTTTAATGGCAGAGTTGTAGTGATTGTAGTTAATTTATCAGCCTATAGTCAAGAAAAAAACAGGGTTTGGAAGCAATATAAAACTTAGCAACAGCTAGGAGTTCTGATCACCATTTTAATGAAAAGTAAATTTTAATAAAGAACAAGATACAGATACGTGAATTTTTAATAAAGACCCTGAACTCTTACTCATCTTTATAACTCCAGTGAGGACCACATGGTAGGTGCTCAACAAATGTCTTATAAGTGAATAAATGACTGAATGGGTGATTGAGTGAATGAATGAGTTGATTTGGCCAGCAGTTTTCTTGTGCTAAATTTATCTGTCAGATTCTTTATTGCAATGTTTGGGGTACAAAGGATGCAAAACTGCAGCACAGAAACTATAGCTCTTGATAAACAGTTGCTTGTCAGCCCTTCTTTCTTCAGAAGTTCTGAAGACAGTATTTTGTACCCACAAACTGTATAACTCTCTCACCGAATCCTAATGGAATAACCACTGAATCTAAAAATGTGGTTATCACCACTAGTCACTGAACAATAGGAAAATGAGCCAAAAAAAAAAAAAAAAAACCTTCTATAAACTGTGACCTAAGTTCTTTTAGTTGGCTACCCAGATGTCAATATCTAATTATAACTAAGCAAGTAAATGACTTTGGCCACCATGGCTATTTCTACACATTGGCGATCAATGACAGTCAAATCATTGTCAGAGGACAACACAGCTCCTTAGATGTTCTATAGTACCATAAGCATGCCACCAAACTCTCTAAGTAAGGCTTCATGCCCTCTCATCTGAGTAATGACTCCAGCCACCCTTCCTATCACACCTTGGACCATCAACAGCCTGGACTCTCTTGGACTTCATATTTGGCCCCTACATTTTGTTGCACTTGGAGCTGTTAACCAGGATCCAGCTATAAGGGAGTGGGTTGGGGAAAAAAACACCCAGTTTAGGTCATGTAGAAGGAGGGAGGCTAAAGTAAAAGTCAACATTGGGCCAGAAAGACAAAACCAAAACCTGGAGTCAGAAGGGCAGGAGTGATGCAGCAGGTGTCAAATTAGAGATGTCACTGTGGATGAAACATGGGAAGAGCAGACAAAAGACAGCAGAATCTGAATAAAGCATGCAGTGGAGTGATCTGAGGTTTAAAGGCAACCCAAGTGATTAAATCAAGTCTGGGATTTTGCAGTCTGGGACCAAAATAAGAACTGTCTGGAGTAACCTCAAAAGATGGCATCAGCACCCCTTTTGAAGGACCAAGTGCAAACAGCTATTCATCCTTACACTGAGTTCTCCAATCCTAGCCTTATAAACCCGGTTCAGCTGTGGTTACTGAGCAGAATTTGTGTGCTGGTTTCTCAACTCTGTTCATGAGCATGAAGAGCAGAGTTTTTCAAAAAGAACTTGTACAGTCCACTTCATTAATCTCCCTTCAGCTTGCTACCTTCCGCCTACACCTCAGGGTTGTATGCCAGTTAAATCTACAACAGCTATATTTTTAAACCAGCAATTATCCTCATTCTTTCTCACTGACACTCTATACAGTTAGTCTGGTTTCGGTCCAAGGCAAAAAAAGCATATACTAGCTAAACTAAATTCACATAAACATAACTCAGATTGACTCAAAATCACTCAGATGATTTTTAAGTAGCTCCATTCTGACTTAGAGCTCAGATTCAAAGCTGGCTTTATACTAAGTATAAATCAATTATACAAATATCTCCGAAACAACTATAAAAGAAGTCAAAGGCCAAGATCTTAATTAAAATACAGTTTATTTGAGAGAATGTAGAGATTATCATTGGAAAACTCTATCACATCAAGATAAATATAACAGTTTGGATTACATGTGTAAAAATAAACATGGACTGGAAGGGAAAGCTTTATGATAAGTAGTTCAGGGAAGAATTTAGCAATTCTATATCCAACTTGATCCACCTACATCCAAATGTCAACTCGCATCTTGCTTTTTCTATTTGTGTATTAAATAGGGAGGCTTACACTGGCTATGATAATAAGAGGAATCCAGTGAAAACAAACAGTAGACCTAACATTAATACCTCTCACTGTGACTGTAGTCAACTCACTGTAAATATATGTTTTCAAGGCAAGGATACATGGAAAAAGCAAACTGATTCCCTCCCCCTCCATTACCAGATGCCTTCTTCAATAATCACAGAGGTTGAATACTAAGCTGTCAAATACATAAAAAGAAATAACCTCAAGAACAACTTTGGTAAAAGGTGCTCATGCTACATAGACAAATATAATTTCACATTTATTTCAAGTTTTTTCTTCTATTACAAATGCTGCCTTTTAGCGTCTATCCTAGCAAAGATCCCTGTCCATCTGGAAAAAATTTGGAAGACAAGACTCAAGTTTGATTATGAAATACAGCCACTAATCCTCTGAAGCTATGAGAGGGTTTGCCCAATAAGTCCATTATCACAGAAAAACCACTTATGTGACAATGATGTGTCTGTCTGTCCGTAAATATCTCCAATTCACTTGGCTCTATTTACTTAGCCTCACCAAGATGATGTGCGTTCATTCATTTATTCATTCATTCAAACATTCACTCACTCCATCATCCCTCTAGAACCAATCCATTTGCTAGCCAGGATGGGACTTAGGGTTCCCCAAGAATCTAATCAAAAGTCAGCCTTGTCTCTGTTTTAGACTCTGACCAGTAGGCTCTGGGCCAGTGTCCTTTAATGAGACCCAGTCTGACCCAATGAGAGCAGTGCATTCATGTCCCAACCTCAGTCATAATAGCCCAACCCAGATGCTCCCCAGAAGTCCCAGACCTAGGCTTGGCCTTGCTCTCCAGTGTTCCCAATATTCAAGGTTCAGCTGCTGAGTTACAGTCCTTCCATCTAGGTCTTGACTGGATATTGCTGTATCTTCCTAAAAATTCCTGCCTGCCCACTACAGCTGCTACCTGCTGCCAAGCTACCTCACCATGAAAACCTGCCCTACCTCCAGTTTTGAAATTGACAAAATTTGCCTAGACTGATGCTACTTACACATTTTTCAGGATTAACGATATCCACATATCCTTCACATTTCACTGAATCCATGGTATTTTTCTCTGGGCTTGCTTAGTATTAAATGTCTATACTAACTTCTCTATGTTCTGGTTTCCTTATCTTTAAAGGGGAATCACGTTAGTATTCACCACAGAGGATACTATAAAGATTAAATTTTATATATATATATATTTCATAAGTATATTTTACAAGTTTTATAATTATATAAAACTTAGAAACTTACAACAGAGCCTGGAAGATAATACATGCTCTGTAGTTGTTATTATCATTACTGTTATTACTATTATTACTACTATTACTGTTAACTTTCTTCTTTCTAGTAAGCTATAAAATCTCTGAAGATGGAGACTGTCTCTTTCATTCTTAAAACCCCTTGGACCTAAAAGATGATTTGCACATCTGAGTCAATAAGTGGTTGTCAAATAAAACTGAATTACTGAGTACTTTATCTCTATATGTAGAGATACTAGATCTAATATATAGCCATAAAAAGCATGACCATAGAAATCCAATTGCCTACTTAAGGACATGAAGTCATTAAAAAAGACAAGAATAAAAGATAGCCACAAGCCCATATTTCTACTTCCACACACCTTCATACCATACTATTTTCATGATACAAGAACAAATGGAATTACTCCAACCTTATGTTTTATGTAAATTCACTTCTCCTTAGAGAGAAGCAAGACCTCTGAGT
The DNA here is from genome assembly GCF_048773025.1 of Camelus bactrianus. Taxonomy (NCBI): domain Eukaryota; kingdom Metazoa; phylum Chordata; class Mammalia; order Artiodactyla; family Camelidae; genus Camelus; species Camelus bactrianus. Next base: position 39,658,412 of record NC_133545.1, on the reverse strand, counting down.
CAGACCTTAGGCAAGGACACGGCACAGGTAGCTTAGGCATTGTTCACCCATTCATATATGTATCATGCAGCCCCATGTCAGATTCTATCTCAGGTATAAGGAGACTACAGTAAACCAAACAGACAAAAAGCACTGCCTCATGGAGCTAACAGTTTTTTGGAGGGATGGAGGAAAGAGAGTTTAGACAATAAACAAAACACCTTATATCAAATTGTGATAAGTGTGATGCATAATGTTGAGGGGTTGCTCTGTTATATTACCTGTAACAACACTATCAGCCCCGTCGCATTTATTCATACCCCTTTCTAGAAGCCACTGGACCAGTTTTCTCCAACACCCAGTCGGCGAAGGGAAATGTATTGATTTGATGCTGAGAGTGGTGTGATGTTGTTAATTTGCTGCCAATCCCTCTGCCAAAAGAATGTACTTTACAGCCCACCTGGTGAAGAATCCTATTACCAGGTAAGAATAGAAACATAAGTGGCCCTAGGAAGGCCCAACAGCTCAAAAGCAGACAATTCTCCTGCATGGGAAAGGCATCGCTTCTATTCAGCCCAGATGGAGGAGTGACTGACCCAGGATCCATCTCAAATATAACCACAAGATAAACAGAGAATTCACTTTGGTGGGGATAATTCTCTTTTTACAAATAGAAGATATGTTACATTATATTATCTGCTCAAGGATTCTAGGGATTGTTTTAAAGAAAAGATTTTTATAGTCATCACTTTCATTTTAAGGTTTTTGAGGCAACTTCAAGATTGTATGACCTTTCACCAACGCAATAATCACAGATGGGCATTGCTCTTTAAAGCAAATTAATGTCAACCTAAATATAAATGAATCAGACCTATGAGTCTCTGAGCATTGTGGTTCATTATACTGCCAAAACCATGCCTTTGTAGAGCAGTTTTAATTCTCTGGCTCTATGAATAAGCCTGCCAAACAATATTTTGCTTAATGACATTAATCGCCTTGACACTGGGTTTGGGTAAGTTGCTTTTTTCACATAGCAACTGAATGGAAAAAAAACAAACCTAACAAGAAACACAAAGAAAATAACCATAGAAATCGATCAAAAACATTATTTTTCCCAAAAGTACTATATTATATTGACATCAAGGATCTGGAAAGCTATCCATCTACTCTTCACAATTCTCTCCATACTCTTTGGTATGATACTAATCTTCAGGCCTGGTGTTTGATAATCAACTTGCCTAGCCAAATGACCTGTTAAAAATATCTATACCTCTGCTCTGGAAAAGCCTCTATTAGAAATGATACATTGAATAGTTTAGATTCAAATCACTGCCCTGGTTTAAACCCTGAAGAAATAATAATATGATAGTAAATAATATTGAGTGCTACCCACACCCTATACATCAAAGATGTCAAAGATATTTAGTACTGAAGGCCTTTCCAATACTAAGCCCCAGGAGATTTACAAGAGGTCAAGGTGATTAGACCTCCTTAATTAGAATGCAAATTCATTTACTGATTTATTGCATCCAACAGATCCATGAATAACTACTGATTTTTTAACATATTCATTTTCAATTTCAATAACAGATATCAATTAAATATTAATCAGAATCCCCAACTTCACCTGTAGTTCCAGTATACTAGGCTCAAGTTAAGCAAGACCAGGGATTTCTTGTCACAATTTTCTCTCCTTCTGAATTCAGAGTTTTGGAAATAGAATACCCAATGACAAACAAAATTTGCACCAATCTGCCAACTCAGAGGCAAAATATTATTCACTTGTGTATACGTACATATCATGCATGTACACCAGCCTAGTTCTGTAGACCCATGAAAACCCAAGTGACTTCTCTTCACCCAGAGTAAAGAGAAGAGAGTTCCTTAGCTGGGCATGTTGCACAGGGGACCAGCGGGTCCAGCTGTCCCTGTGAAGACTGTGGGCTTCTTCATGCCCCTGGGTCCTGAGTCTTTCTGTTCTTCTGCAGCACAAAGGAGCTTGCCTCTCATCACCTTCTCTTTCTGAAGGCTATTCTGCTCTGTCTAGTTTGCTAAGACAGTGAATACTAGCTTTCACATTTTTTTACCAAGTTCTATCCTTCAAAATTTTGATGTCTCTTTTCTTCTGTCATTTCTTCTTCTCTTTTGTTCTTGTACATTTATGCCTTCTTCATTGCTTTACTGTCACAGAAAAGAGTTTTATAAAGGAGCAGCGGTAAACCCATGTATTTAATCTGCCATATTTCACCGGAAGTCTCCATTGTACTATATAGTACACCACTCCAATCTAAATCTATTTGGCCCAAGATAGCTAACCTCCAAGGTGGGACAGACTAAGATAAAATAAAGTGAATGGCATTCCTTTTCTTCTCTCCTGCTCCTCTGTTTCCATGGATCGGGTTATATGCAAATAATAATCAGCAGGGCACTGCTATGAATAAATCATATTAGGGTGGGGCTTAAAAGATAAACCCCAAAGTTCAAATCTGAATATCTGGCTAATTGTTAGTATCTTGTGAAGATATTTAAAATAGGGCCTAATGCTAGGACAACATAAAGAGTTGAATCTTGGTGTCAGGGCATAAGCCATACAACCATAAATAGACAGTACAGTCGTATGTGGAGCAACAAGAGTGAGATTGATGGAGTAAAGATTACAGATAAAAGAACACTGTCTTTCTCCCACTTTATCTGGTCTGCTGTTGAACCTCTCCATTCAATTTTTCAGATCAAGTATTATATTCTTCCTCTCTTTGATTTCTATTTGGTATTTTTTAAAATATATTCTATCTCTTATTTGCATTTCTTACTTTGTTCATGCAATATGTTCCTGACCTCAGTAAACAGCTTTATTACCACTATTTTGAATTCTATTCCATAAATCACTTAGCTCTGTCTCATTAAGCTAGGTTTCTAGAGATTTATCTCATTCTTTTGTTTGGAACTTATTCCTGTTTCTTCATTTCCCTTGACTCTCTGTGTTGGTTTCTGTGCATTAGATAAAATAGCCACCTCTCCCAGTCTTGACAGGTTGTGCAGTCTTGAGTAGGAGATAAACCTCATCAACCAGCACAGCCTGAGCTCCTACTTCCCTCTCAAACCTCTGTGCTTGTCCAAGTGGCTTGTAGTAGTTGAGGTTTTGCCAAGACTTGTCAGTATCCCAAAGGAGAGGATTACAGTCAGCGCCTAGATGCAGGTTGATCAGAAGTCAGATCCCCAGGCAGCGGCTGGGAAATCACGCAGACAAACTTCTTCCAGGGAAAAACTGGGAGAAGGGCATTTTTCCCATCTCCCTCTGCACTGAGCCCAGGTGTACATGCTATATGCCCATGTAAAAACGGTTTCTTTGATTGCTATAGTCCTGTGGGTCTCAAATACAAGTCCCACTGACTTTCAGAATTATGTGGTTTGGGGGCCTGTCCCTCTGGTAGTAGTCTTAAAAGTTGGGGTGCTGGATATGTGGTCCAAGTCCTTTGGAAATTGGGGTTTCCCTCTCGATTCTACATGCTGTGCCTATGGGGGGATTTATTCTGGGAGCATGTCTCAGCCTTTATTACCCAAATTGATGTATTTTCTCAGTTTCCTGATGTGTAGGAATCCCTCAACTTGTTTCTGGATTTCTCTCAGAAGGATCTGATCCATGTGTAGCTGCATATTTGCTGTGCGCATGGGAGGAGGGAATTTCAGGAGCCTCCGATGTCACCATCTTTGTCTGGAGTCTGATTCTTATTTTTTTCTTGGTGGAAGTTTATTCTTCATTCCTCAATGGAATCAACAGAATCAATACTGCTTCCATGATGAATAATTATAATATTTAACAATTTAATAATAGATTTGTGTACATTTATTTTGTTATCAGCTACTATGAAAAGTCTTTGATGTACATTAACTCATTTAATCCTTATAACCAAGAGAGATACATAATATTAATGCCAAGTGCACAGGTGAGAGAATTGGAATTAAGACAGGTTAATAAATAATTTGCTAAAGTTGTACAGATGGTAAGTGGTTGAGCTACAGTCTGAATCCTGTCAACCTACAAAGCTCACCTCTTAACCTCATTAATATACTAACTCAGTACGCTATGAAATTCCATGGCACAAAGAATGAAAAAGGAGTCTGAATTGACAATATTTAAGTTTTTTTTTAAATGCTTTCTTGTATAATATCCTTGGCCCCTCTAACAAATACTTCAGATTATTTTGGGTAGATTCTATTTAACAATCTTAGGGAAATGTTCTGAAAACGCCGATGGAATTGAGCTTTCAAAATATAAAATCTCATTGCCCCAAGCAAGAATGCTTTCTGAAATTAGAGCCAGATTTTGCTTATAATTTAATAGTCTTTTTCTCCATCATTTGCATAGTGATACAGCTTTTATAGGGTTTTAATTCTGAATTTATATTCCAAAAGTGTCAATCTGGAGGCTGTAATCCTCCCAACTTTTCTGTATGCTTATTTTTTCTGAATGCGTATAAATGTTTATTTTCTTTAAGCAGCATATTTCAGAGGTAAAATGTATTCTAAAGGCTTTAATCTAAGCATAGGCTGTCATAAAACTTTCCCGGCATATCTTTCTCTTACAGTTAACCAAATTACATTTGGGTATTTGAAGCAAATGAGGATATAACAAAGTGATTTGGGTGGACAAAATGTATGAACTGCATCCTGTTTATAGAACATTTTTACAGTTGTGTAGGCTGACAGCTATGCTTAGGGAAACAGTTGAAGAAGCAAATAAAATTATTCACTCAGTGGTTTATAAGCAAAAGAGAAAAAAGGATGTTAATCTTCAAGATAAAAGTGTGGAGTCAAGAATGAGTTTTATTAAAAAAAAAAATCATTACAGAAGTCCTTGAAAGAATGCAAAAGACAACATAATTGGGAAAGTGGGTCTGCTGTTCCAGAAATGATAGCCTCTGTCCTTTTTCCTTTCTTGTCTCTCTCTGTGTATCTGTCAGCTTGGGTGCATTCTCATCATATTTGGAGTGTACATTTGGAAAACTATAACTAAACATAGACCAATGGCATATGCTGAATTAACCTGGGCAGAGAGAGGTAGGGGGCAGTACTCAGGGCAGCTGATGCGGAAACACAGTAGGGGGATCCAAGCCACATGCATTAAGATCCTCTAAACACAGAAAGCCTACAGGGATTTTGAACATGAGCTCCAAGATCAATGATTCCAGTGGGAGATGTTCTGAATGTCCTTCTGATTTTAGATTGAGCTGCTTCTCACCTGGGCCTCACTGCAGGGCTCAGGCACAGCAGGCAGCACGTTAGCATTGTTTGGAGGCCTTTTTAAAACCATGGGTGCTGGGTCCCAGCCAGACTAGTTACACTGGAATCTGCTGGGGAGTGGGGAGAGGAGGATTAGGGGCCCCAAGGCATCGGCATTTTTAAAAGCTCACCAGGTGATTCAAAGGAGCAGCCAGAGTTGAGAACAACTGATTCAGAGTGAATAGGAACCAAAATTTATTTAATGATGGTTAATGATTCTTTACTGAGTAACTTGGAAGAGGCCAACTAGTATTCTATATTTTTTAATTGAAGTATAGTTGATTTACAATGTTGTGTTAGTTTCTGATGTATAGAACAGTGATTCAGTCATGCATATATATATATATATACATATTATTTTTCATATTCTTTTTCATTATAGGTTATTACAATAAAAATTTTTGTCAGTTTAAAAAATTTTATTGTGGTATAGTTGATGTACAAGATTATACGTTTCAGGTGTACAACATAGTGATTCACAATTTTTAGGGTTATACTCCATGTATAGTTATTATAAACTATTAGCTATATTCCCTGTGTTGTAAAATATATCCTTGTAGCTTATTTATTTTATACATAGTAGTTTGTACCTCTTAATCTCTTACCCCTATTTTGCCCCATCCCCACTGGTAACCACTAGTTTGTTTTCTATACCTGTGAGCCTTTCTTTTTTATTATATTCACCAGTTTGTTTTATTTTTTTAGATTATATATATATATGTGATATCATACAGTATTTGTCATACCATATTTGTCTTAACATAATACACTCCAGGTTCATCCATGTTGTTGCAAACAGCAAAGTTTAATTTGTTATTTATGGCCGAGTAGTATCCTACTATATACAGTATTCTACTGTGTATATTGCATGTATACCACATCTTCTTTATCCATTTATTTGTTGATGGACACTTTGGTTGCTTCCATATTTTAGCAATTGTAAATAATGCTGCCATGAACATTGGGAAGAATGTATCTTTTCAAATTAGTGGTTTTGTTTTTTTCAGATATATTCCCAGAAGGGGAATTGCTGGATCTTAGGGTAGTTCTGCTTTTAGTTTCTTGAGAAACTTCGATACTGTTTTCCACAGTGGCAGCACCAATTTACATTCCCCCCAACAATGTACAAAGATTCCCTTTACTCCACATTCTAGCCAATATTTGTTACTTGTGGTCTTTTTGACAATAGCCATTCTGACAGGTGTAGAGTGATATCTCATTGTGGTTTTAATTTGCATTTTTCTGATGATTAACAATGTTGAGCATCTTTTCAAGTGCCTATTGGCCCTCTGTACGTCCTCATAGGAAAAATGTCTATTTAGGTCTTCTGCCCATTTTTAAATTAGGTTATTTGGGGTTTTTTTTTTTTGATATTGAGTTGTATAAACTATTTACATATTTTGGACACTAACCTCTTATCACATCATTTGCAAATATTTTCTCCCATTCAGTAGGCTGTCTTTTCATTTTTCAGTGGTCTTCTTTGCTGTCCAAAAGCTTTCAAGTTTAACTAGGCTTCATTTTCTTATTTTTGCTTTTATTTCCTTTGCTTTAGGAGATAGATCCAAAAAATATTGTTGCGATTTATGTCAAAGAGTGTTCCACTTATGTTTTCTTCTAGGAGTTTTATGGTTTCCAGTCTTACATTTAGGCCTTTAATCCATTTGGGGTTTATTTTTGTATATGGTGTTAGAGAATGTTCTAATTTCATTCTTTCACATGTTTAGTTTTACCAGCACCATTTATTGAAGAGACTGTCTTGTCTCCATTGTATACTCTTGCCTCTTTTGTCACAGATTAATTTACCAAAAGTGCATGGGTTTATTTCTAGTATGTCTATTCTGTTCCATTGATCTGTCTGTCTGTTTTTAATGCCAGTACAATACTGTTTTGATTACCCTGAATAGCCAAAACAATCTTGAGAAAGAAGAACAGAGCTGGAGGATCACACTCCCTGACTTCAGATTATACTACAAAGCTACAGTAATCAAAACAGTATCATCCAGTATTTTGATAGGGATTGCATTGAATCTGTAGATTGCCTTATGCAGTATGGTCATTTCAAAAATATTAATTCTTCCAATCCATGAACACAGTGTATCTTCCCATCTGTTTCTGTTGTCTTCAACTTCATATTCTACAAAATTTAAATGACACTTTGCCTATGAATAACTGAAAATATTTTATGTCAACTACATTTGTCTGTGTCTCACAGTACACTTGCAATAAATGTAGGCACTGAAAAGTTAGACACTTGCATGAGATCAAAAGTGGGATTTGGTCATAGCAAAGCCAAGGTGAGGTCCACTCAAGTCCAGTGCTTACACCAAGGTACTCTCCAGTAGCAAGTGTAATGGTCCTGACTACCTCAGGTGAATTTTTTTCTATTACACAAGGTCCCATTACTATAAAGCTCTGGTTTTAAGTTAATTGAAATCTGAGTTTTAAAATCCAAGTGTGAGAGTTCCTATTACCTTGGCTAGTACTATTTGTTGTGGGTACTTTCAGTATAGAAGGGTAATATAGGGTCTCCCCAAAACAAGTAAAACCACCCATTTTAATTTGCAGCACAGCTGAATAGACTATTCCCCTGAGCTGACAATCATTTCCAATTCCTCCCATGCAATCAGCTTTGGAATCCAACCTAAGGAACAGAAGGGATTTGCTTGTTGCCTGCAGGCACACGACTGGCACTGATAAATCTCTTCTTTGCAGCATTTCGGACAGCTCTGATGAACAAATCAATGAGAACCACAGGCACCTGGTTTATGTAAAGAGCCCCTTCATTTCCTCCACTGATCCAGCAGCTGCTCCTTCCTTTTGGGGGCCCTGCTTTTATAGATAAGCAGAGTTCAGAAGGAGGACACTGTAGCACTGTTTGCTCTGATGCCTTCCCATTCAAGGACATGGGCAGTGGTCCACACTCTGATCTGCTGCTGGAACCAACTGAAAAGAATAAGCACTGCACTTACCCCCAGGGGAAAAGTTGGTGCCTATGGAGACAATATGTTCTGTTATTAAAATAAATTTAGTTGTGGTAACCTATAATGAAAAATAATATGAAAATGAATATATGTATGCATATGTATGACTGAAACATTATGCCGTACACCAGAAATCGACACAATGTAAACTGACTATACTTCAATAAAAAAAAAGATTGCAAAAAAACAAAAAACCAAAAAAAAAATAATTTTAGGATCCAAAAGAGTGAAGTTCAAACACAGAATTATCAGCAAAGAATAAGAAGAGTCTTAGAGCACTGTAACTATTTTACATGCCAACAGTACATTTTTTGAAATATTATTTATTCAGATTACACCTACCAAGTCAGCTGATATACATTCCATCTAATGCCAAGATATAGTAAAGATGGGAGACAATGAATCACTGAAAGGTGATATATCATGGATTTAAGTAAGAACTACATCTTTGTGTGATGTGAAAAGAAGATGAAACTTCAGTGTTCAATCAAACTCAACCAGATTTATAATATCAATGGTCAAGCCTACATATGGTACTGTCATGAAAATTAGATAAATTAAAAAATGTGACAGCCCCTGACTCAGATCCTAGAGCCAAGCAGTTACTCAATAAATGTCTGTGGAATATGAGTACATTGAATACGTATGTTGAAAGTGAATGCCAATTCATGAACATTTTAGAAAATAACCTCTACAAGGAAGAGCCACATTGGAAAGCAGAAACCTGAGTAGTTCACTAGATGTTTTGCCCTGTAATTGGATAAAACAGTAAATATATCAATATAGCACTTTTAATCTATTAAAGTAATTACAACATGGACAGGGTAAACACCCAAGTGTTTATTTCTGGATATGATGCTACAGTAATGGTTGACATTGAAGGATAGTTTCTAATTCATTTTCCAGAACTGAGGAGCCTTTTGCCTCCTAACAGCAATTTTCATTTTAGAAGAAACTTACTATCTAAATAATAGGTGTTTATGCCAAGCACAGCCAACAGGGCCACTTACATTAAAAAAGCACATAATAGTTTGAGGATGACACAAGTGAATAGCACCCAAAGAATGAATTTTACTCCTTTAAGGCACTTGAAAGTGCATTTTATGCTTTTCCACAGTATTGGAAAAAAGAGAGCAATGTCTCAAGAAGGATAAGCACTACCTCCCAGGTCTCCACCAGGAGACTCCATATCCTTGTGTCTTCTGGTTGCCACAGCACTAAGACACCATCAAATATAGGATTCCCCGGATTTAAGAGCAGCTTTTCAGAACATGGAAAGGGATGCTATAGTTAACGCACATCTCTGCTATAATAAGAATTAACACCAATTTCAAAAATAATTCAGTTTTTTAAAATGCACCTACTATAATCAAATGCTTTTAGTATAGATCTCTAAGACTCTTAGCCTTAGTTCATTAACAACATTTTTATCGATAAGTATAATTCAGGTAACAGCATAATTTTTAATCTCATCCTTGTCATTTATTTCAGTGGTACCTTTCTCTGTGTAACACGCATTGCATTGTAACTAGTTTAGGTTCCCAGCACAACCTCTTTGAAGTAGAAAATTTGTGATGTGATCATCTCTAGCAAATTCAGTTAGCACAACAAATAAAAAAAATCCCACCAGCTTAGGAGAGTTGATGCCAGTTGGTTTTATATGGTAACACTCTCTGACTCATACTCAAAAGTTATCTAATTTGCAGGACAGATGAGTAAAAGTAATATTTTCTTAGGAGACAATTCTATTAAGAGTGCATGTGTGACCAGAACTTTTACTAAAAGTCATTTGTAGCACTTATGGTTCCTGGGTGCCTGATGGGCAGGCCTGACTTCCATTCTCTGTAGGATCACTGTGGGCTGGAAGACCACGAAGGTCTGATTCTGCAAGAAACAAGGTCCTCAAATACTGAATTCTCTTTCCAGTAATACAAACATTTGATTCAGGGGGGAAAATGGAAGAAAGTGAGTGGTTATCTCTAATTTCACGTTTTAAAATGCACTGATAATGCTGCATTTTTAAACTAAAAATTTCATTTCTGGAACACACATGTAAGGATAAAAATGTCAAGTTAATGGATCTGTCTTATCACATAACCTTCCCTCACGACAAAGACAACAGAAGCTCAAATGTCTTCTTTAGTAAGAGGCAACACAATATATAAAATAGATAAACAACAAGGACCTAATGTATAACACAAGGAATTATATTCAATATCTTGTAATAATCTATCATGGAAAAGAATCTGAAAAAGAGTATGTGTGTGTGTGTGTTATATATTAATAACTTTTCTGTACACCTGAAACTAACACATTGTAATTCAACTATACTTCAATTGAAAAAAAAGTCAACAGACAAAGCTGTCATCTATATATGGGTCTATAAATTCTAAAATGTCAAGACGCTGAAATGGTGAAAAGAAAGCACCCTTGGTAGCTGGGAAGAAATAAAAAGTTTTACATATCGACACAAATTCTTTCATTTAATTGAAATCAATACTTAAAAAAAATATTTGGCTGACAACCCCAGGCCTGGGCATTCTCCATTTCCTTAACGAATCAAGTCAGTTATTTCAGATCTGCCCCTTGCCCTAGGCCCATAATTTATTCTATTATAGAATTTCCCTCTTACTGAATTCAGGGCACAAATTCATTCTCCTCTGGCTCTTGCTTTTCAAACTGAAGTTCATATCCCTGAAAGGAAAGCCTGTAAGTCAGCTCTTGAGACAAATGAAATTACAGGAATGCCAAGGTCAGAGAAAGGTTCCAACGATACAAGGGCACGTTCATTCTCTTATTCGTTTATTCACAAGCACCCACTCTGTGGCAGGCCCAGTACTAGGCCCTGGAGACAAATATAATGACAAATATGACTTAGTCCCTTGTCTCAAGGTATTTAAAATCTGGTTAGGGACAAACAAAGTGAATTAAAGGTAAGAAACATGTGCTTAGAGCAGTATAATAGCATTTGTACAGTCCCAAGAATAGGGTCCTGGGATCCTTGGCACTGAAGCCTCATTGGCTCTGGGGTCTCCTATTTATCAGAGCATAATGCCTCCAAGGGACAACTAGGAGGGACGAAAGACAACTCTAGCAGTAACAGCAGCGTCTGTAATGCCCTTTACACTCCCATGGGCTGGGGAGAGGGAGAGCCAGTAAGGTTTATTACCCCCACTTCTCACATTTTGATAGAGGAATAGGAATTCACCCCACTTCCTACAGGGGAGCATAGGAGAGAATACCTCCCGTTTGATATAGGCAGCAACTTCTGTCCAGGTTTCAATTATTTCCTATTATCTACTCCTATAGTGACCATGTTCTCCAAGCCAAAAATTAAGACATGTGGTCTGACAAAGGATATGTTTCTTCACATTAAAAACTATGTATATTTCCATAAACTGCTTTAAAGACCTAAAGACTAAATCTCTTATCGCTATATACTTGACAAATAGCCTTTATTAATTAGGGATGGCCCATAAAACTCATTGCCTGTGTTGGGATAGAGAGTAATAAGTTTTGCCACATCCAAATTACACTGATGCTGATGCTGAAAAAAAAAAAACTAATTAGAAGAATCGTTTCTGCCAATTCTGACAAAATTTAAGTTCTCTTTCCTGGAGATTTTAAAGAAAAAGTCTACAGAAAGGAGACTCAACAGTATTCTCTAACAAATCACACCTATGACAATTTAATTTCATTTCTTCCAAGACAGAGTCAGCTATATAGCAAACCAGTTTTACAAAAAATGTTACAGGGACTTCTGTAAGCCAAAAAAAGAAGGCCACAACAAGAAACTTGAAAATTATGAAAGAAAAAAGGTCGTTGGTAAAGGCAAATACACAGTAAAGTAGAGCTAGTAGGAATCTTGAAAGACAAATGCAGTAAAATCATTGATACCCACAATAAGTAGTTAAAGGATACAGAAAACAAAATGATGTAAAATATGGTGTCAAAAACAGTAACCATGAAAGAGAAGTGAAAATGCAGGGTTGCTAAAATGTGTGTGCACTCATGAAATCAGCAACTTTAAATAAATAAACAATAAACAAACAAACAAACAAACACACACACACACACACATATATATACATACACACATACAGATTGCTAGATATAAACCTCATGAACTCTCATGCACTGTTAGTGAAAATGTAAATTGGTTCAGAAAACAGTATGACGGTTCCTCAAAACACTAAAAATAGAACTACCATATGATCCAGCAATTCCACTCCTGGGCATTTATCCAAAGAAAATGAAAAACACTAATTAGAACCCCTATGTACTCCTATGTTCATTGGAGCATTATTTACAATAACTATGACAGGGAAGCAACCCAAATGCCCATCAACAGATGAACTGATAAAGAAGATGTGTTATATATATACAGCACAACATTACTCAGCCATAAAAAAGAAAGAAAACACCATTTGTGACAACATGGATGGACAATAGACAGTATTATGCTAAGTAAAATAAGTCAGGCAGAGAAAGACATATATGATTTCACTTATAATGAGGACTTAAAAAACAAAACAAATGAACAAACATAACAAAACAGAAACAGAGTTATCTATAGAAACAGACAAACAAGTGGTTGCCAGAGAGGAAGGCGATAAGGGGAAGACTGAACAAAATGAGGGAGATTAAGTGGTACAGACTTCCAGCTGCAAAATACATGAGTAATGGAATAAAGTGTATGGTGTGGGGAATATAGTCAATAACATGTAACATCTGTGTATGCTGACATACCTTAACTAGGCTTATTGTGGTGATCATTTTGAAATGTGTAGAAAGACCAAATCACTATGTTGTGTAACAGTGAACAACATAGTGTTGTAGGTCAATTATATTTCAAAAATAAAGAAACAAACGAACTGATAGAAAAAGAGATCAGACTTGTGGTTACTAGAGGCAGGGGGCTGGGTGAGAAGGAACTGGATGAAGGCAGTCAAAAGGTACAAACTTCCAGTTATAAGATAAATAAGTACTAAGGATGTAATTTACAACATGATATATATGATTAACACAGCAGCACAATGTATATGTAAGTTGTTAAAAGAGTAAACCCAAAGAGTTCTCATCACAAAATTTTTTTTCTATTTCTTTATTTTTGTACCTATATGAGAAGATGGATGTTCACTAAACTTACTGTGATAATAATTTCACGATGTACATAAGCCATATCATTATGCTGTACACTGTAAACTTATATAGTGCTGTATATAAATTATATCTCAATAAAGGTGGAAGGAAAAAACCACTTATAGAGGTGTTTTGTACTCATTTTTTTAGACCCTTATGATGAATAAAAAGCCTTTTTTAAGTCTTAATCATCCACACTGGAGATCTATATTGATTGATCCCTCTAGCTAATTACTCACCACACATTTCATATTATGTAGATACAATCTAACACCTATTACAGGTTTTGCGAGCGACTTTGAAGTTCTTGCAAGAATGTCATTTTGGAAGATGGATTCGTTTTTGATTCAGCAATGGTTATTAATCTAGTATCCTGGAAAAAAAAATCAGTAGGCAGCTAACACATTTAAAATTGGTTTGTAGAGGTTTAGAATTTGCAGTTTCCAAAACTATTCACAAATTTTGGTAATCCCAGATAATTTCTTTGTGGCTTTTGTCTTATAAAATATCTCAAAGAAGAACAGGCCAACTGGATAAAGTGAGGATCAACAGATCAAACAGCTTAAAGCCAGAATCATATTTACTGGTAAAAAGCCCTTTATAAACAATACAACATTTACTTTTAGAATATTTTCCTTTTAATCGTGTGTTCAGTGCTATAATTATCTGCCTCTACCTTAATAATCCCAAAAACATTGACAAAAATCTACTGTAAAGATTTATAAAAATCTACTTTGGGTCATCTTCATGCATCACGATTAGCTCCTAGCACATGTAAGTATGTAGAGAAAAATTCGGACACATTATCCAAGTCCTTTAGGAGAGTCCAAATTAAACAAGCCCAAGCACCATCAAAACTTCTAACTTAAAATTATTACTCTAGCATTATGAAAATAAAACTATTTAGGTAGCTAGACTTTCTTTTTTTTTTCCAAGTCATACACAGACACAGAGTAAAGAAAGTAGCTAAGTCATTTAATTTACATGGTTACTCTTAACTTATGTTAACTGACTTGGGTCAACAATGAGTAGACAACTTACTTCACTGAGTTTTCAAAGGTGACAGAGTGTGACAAGAGTTGAAAGGAAAAATAAGTGTTAAAGGTAATCCCTTGCTTTGTTTTTAATATTTAGTTTTTGATCTTCTTTAATATTTAGTGATATGATCACTGTTTTGCCATAATGCCAGAAAACAGAGAAGAGTCACTGACAAACATCTTACATGAGACAAGTAAGAAATATATCTGAGAATTGAGAAAAACAAAGGATTTTTAAGGGGGAAAGAATTGGTGGGGGGATGGTGGTGATGAGGAATGTAAATAAAGATTTCAAAGAGCAACTTCAGGATGTAAAAGAACAGTTCTCACTCCACTGGACTCATCAGGCCATACTTGGGAAAGAAAATGGTAATTATCTCTTCTCTACCAAATGGACTAACAAATAAGACAGAAACTAATCAAAATAATAGAAAGGAAGAGAGAAGCCACAAGAGTACGCAACAAAGGTCTTCCTCTACCCTTGACCACTGCCCACCTCAAGAGTTTGCTCTGCTGTACTCTGATAAGCCTCTAGCTCTAATGAGATTTCTCACTGATGTTTCTACATGTGATGTAAGCAATCAAAGAGAAATTTTGTAAAGTCTGTCTCTTCCAAGAATTTGAAACAGAAAAACAGTAGAGGGAGATTGGTGACTGACTGAGCACATAAATCTTCCCTGTCTCCCACATAAAACCCCATCAAATAATTAAAAATGTACTTTTAAATGTGTAAGACACCCCTGCAAACCAAGAAAGGGTTCCATGATAAAACAAAGAGTTTAAAGAGAGATCATAAACAGATAGGATCAGCTCAACTCAGGAGCAAAACCAGAAAGAAATCATATCCTGTCATTCTAAGTGAGTAAGCCAGAAAGAGAAAGAAAAATACCATAGTAGATTGCTCATATGTGGAATCTAAAAAAAAAAAAAAAAAAAAAAAAAGAACATAAATACAAAACAGAAGCAGACTCATAGACATAGAATACAAATTTGTGGTTGCCAAGGGGGTGAGGGGTGGGAAGGGACAGACTGGGAGTTCAAAATTTGTAGATACTGACAGGCATATGTAGAATAGATAAACAAGATTATGCTGTATAGCACGGGGAAATATACACAAGACCTTGTAGTAGCTCACAGTGAGAAAGAATGTGACAATGAATACATGTATGTTTATGTATAACTGAAAAGTTTTGCTCTACACTGGAATTTGACACAACGTTGTAAAATGACTATAACTCAATTTTTGAAATGTTTTAAAAATAATCAATCAATCATTCAATCAATCCAATAGAGGCAAAACCTACTTTTAAGGTAGAAACATTTGAGGAAAGCCAAACTCAAGGTCAACTGAGGCAGGATATAGGAGAAGTCCCTGGGGTATTCATCAGAGTGATTTCTTCGGGAGCTAGATCTGGAGTTTCTTGCCACTTAACCTTTCACCGCTGTTTCCCTTGTGCTAAGCAACAGACAGCAGCGACACTGACCACTGGCCAAAGCAGTGGATATGGAGCCAGGGTCACAGAGGCAGAATAGTTACTGAAAACAAGGAAAGACAGCGATTCTCTGATATCCAGAAGACAAGCACCAGCAAACGTCCCCCAGAGAACGTCCGGATCCCCTCCACATTAACTGGAGATACAACATGCTAGGGAATAGAGGGATTTTCAAGTACAAAGACAAAGAGATCAACAAGAATCACCAAATGTTTTAGGAAACCCGCACCAAACTCAATAGAACTAATACCTGAGGTAACAGAGCAAAGAAAATATAAATTTAGATTAAATATATTTACCATTTTCAAGAGATGGAATCTGGTATTATATCCGTAAATAGACTAACTACAGATCTTTTAAATTAAAATTTTAAGCACTGGAGGAAAACTGAATGAAGGACTACAAAGTAGATGGTATTCAACCGACTAGAAACTTAGGAAACTGACAAGTCAGGGAACTCTCCAGGATGCAGAACAAAAAATAGAGAGTTCCAAAATATGAAAGAAAAGTTAAGAGACATGGAGGATCAAGCAAGATATTTAAATATACATATACTAGGTGTTCAGAAGGAGGGGAAAAAAACAGAGAGGAAGAAGTAAGTGAAGGAATTTTAAAGGAAAAAAAATCCCAGAGTTAAAACACAAGTCTCAATTTGAAAAGCTCACCAAGTGCCAAGAAGGATGAATTAAACCACACTTTGTACATTGTGGTCAAATTTCACAACATCAAAGTTAGTGAGGAATAGAATAATAGAAGCTTCAAACGAGAAGAAATCGATTGCCTACAAAGGCACAGATTGACATCAAATTTCTTATTGTCAATTACCAGGTGCTAGGAGAGAAATGACCACTCTTTAAATATGGACAAGGTATTATTTTGAATTGGTATCCCATCAAACTAACATTCATGTAGCAAGGCAAAAAAAAAAAGATATTTTTCAGACATTCCAGAATTCGAAGAATTTATCTCCACAGACCATCTCTTTAAGAACTCTCAGATTAGCAAAAGGAATGAATCTCAGAGAGATGTGAAATACAACAAACAGAGCAGGAAAGGAAAAAACCCTGGACAAGGGGCACCAAGTCTTCCAGGAAGGGAAGGACAGAGCCCTCATGGCATGACTGTGGTCCTATACGTGGGGGACCCAGCTTTTCAAAGCAATTTCTTTACTCCCAGGAAGTGCTTATCCCACTTGCCTGGGCAGGATGTAGCTGCTCCCAGAGGTACGTTTGTCTGGTAGACTGGACACTGGATCCTAGGAAGAGAGCTTAGAAATAAAAGATAATCTAACCTTTACTTTCCTTAATAATGGCCCCACTCCTCGCTCCAACAGTTGAATCAAAGAGTATACCTGCTCCTGAGATCTTGACAAATCCAGTGAGGAGGTACTAAACAAGGTCTGTACTCTAAGTTAATATGAAAATATCAAGGATTTTGTTGCCCTCCCAACATCCTCTTCCTGTCAGTCATTCCTAATCAAAGACTTTTAGACATTTTGGGAAAAGAGCATTGGACTAAAGTTGTCAGGGAATCTGGCTTCGAATTTTATCTCTACTGCTCTTTATCCCAGTGACCTGGGCACATCCCTTACCTTCTATATCAAGGAGTTTGTTATTTGCGATCTTATGATGATGTGAGTCTCCCAGGGTTCCTCTGTTGGTCAAACAAGATGATGTATGAGAGTGCTTTGAAAACTGTTAATCATAATTTAGTGGTATTTTGAGTGATTTGCTTTGATAAAATAACACTGATACTTAAAAAAGCAAAGATGCACAAAAAGGGAATCATTCTTCTAGCTGAGAATCAGATCCCTACCTGTGAAACAGATACCTACTCAAGTGAATATACAATGGGGAGGTAGATAACCTTTCTCGGTTTTCTTTTTGCATTCACCTCTAAAGACAGTAACTAACCATCTTCCTAAGAATGGAGAAAAGCACAGTCCAATTTTTTCCTTCAAGAATAGCCTGAGGAAACTACACTAAAAAGAGCCCTGTGTGATACAGACTCCACTGAAGAGTTTGTGGATACCTCATTTCAAAGCTCAGGAGGGAAATCATAAGCTGTATCAAGCATTGGGTTTCGTGTCAATTGAATCACAAGCGCCTCTAAACTTCTTCAAGAACAGCACCTGTTTCAGGGTCACTAGCTCCCAAATTATGCCCTTAAACTAGCCCATAGAAATATCATTACCCAATTCTCTCATGCTACCAGTGCTGCTCCAGAAAAGGGTGCATTTTTAAAGTTATGACCCTCAATAATTTATGAACCTGGCAGAAGATGTCAAGGCCATTTGAATTCTCAGAAGAAATACACCTTAGAAATGACATGAGTTGAAACTGATCCAAGGGGGTGTTAAAATGGTTATGTGCTGCCCTTTGTCTCATAGGTAATAAATGATGCTGAACAAGTAAGCAACAACGCAAGATACTAGAAGGATCTGAGACAGTAACCATTCTTCTTGGAAGCCACTCATTTTGAGAGGCAAGTGATAGTTACTGTCTAGAGGCAGTAATAAGAAAGCATAATCTTGCCTGGATGAAATACATCATGATTGCTATCCTTAGGACATGTTCAAACGTGAAAAGCTATATTGTTCTTATTTAAATTTCATACAGTAAAGCTCATGCGATGGATAACAAAAGATTTCTTCATTCACTGATTGAATTTTTTTCTTCTGATAAGTCTAACAATCTTGTCCTTGTCACTAAGATGCTTTTAAAAAAAAAGTTACTACTGTTGTTGTTAATATACAAAAACCACACCTGTTTAATGTATACAATTTGATGAGTTTGGATGTATGCATAAGGCCATGAAACCATATCTCAATAAAGCTGTTACAAAAAATTTAAAACTAAAAAAATAAAATAAAGACACATATATAAAAGAAAAAAAAAATACTACCATGTGGGCTATTTTAGAAGCAAGGTGTCAATAATGCTCAAAAATACAAATGGCCATGATTTGTGGAGAATGAATAGCTGAAGCCACTGAGGTGGGCCAAGACCAGACGCGCAATACAAAGGAAATTCCCGATGCCTGAAAGCATGCAAATTCCCTATGCTAGGAGCCCCCTGGTTAGGCTACCCTTAAGAAAGATCCTTTCCTTTTGCAGTTTGGAAACCTTTGAGCTTCGGGGTACAGGATGCATGTGGAAGAGCTATAAATGCAGAACAAGAGATGCCAGATTAGTTTCATGTGAGGTAACAATTAAGAGTCATATGCCTATGATCGATCTCCCAACATCAAAAGCATATATGAAGTCTAGCCCAGTGAGCTCAGAAAACATGAGGCTTGACCCCTGCCCTGAAGTCACTGCTCATCAGACATCCCGGGGGCAGAAGCCTGTGGAGGCCACTTCAGGGAATTTGTTCCAAGGGAAGTCTTGTTCAACAGAGAGCTATACTGATCATTGGTTCATTCTGTACTTTTTAAATGCAATAGATAAGTAAACTGATTTGCCTTACCCAGGGTAATACACCTGAAGACGTCAGAGTCCTCATTTTCTGCCAACCTAAAATTAGTACTCAAATCTTAAGGTGGGAGCCAGTCCACCAAGAATAGCCTCATAAACACCACTGACCATTAGCATAAACCCCTAAATAATGACTAATTTTTCCAAGGTATTTAACTAATTCTCCCCAGGATTTCTGTGCACATAGAGGTCTTCTTTCCAGGAGCATGTGATGAGAGTTTCCTCTCAAGGAAAGGGAAACTGCATATTTAATTGGAATAGGATCAGAATTTCGGATACTGGGATCAAAATCATTAGAAGATTTTGTTGAATCTCTACCAGTGAAAGAACAGTAAGTTCAGAATAACTATAGTGGAATCTCTAAGATATGGATAGTAGATTAAAGAAAAAAAAATCTCATCAAGTAAACATGAAGTAGGACAAAATTCATATTTGTGAATTCTCTCCTAATCTTCACACATGACTCCAAGCCCAATCATCCTGTTGTCAGGCAGAACTCTCCAGCCACAGGTGCCCATCATTCTCAGCACAGTTCCCTGCCCTGCTGTCCCCAGATCAATGGCCTCCCATCAACTAAAATGATTTCCTTCTTACCTTGTATTTACACTTCACTTAGGCCAAACCTCACATTTCAAATCACCAGAACAAGATCCATCAATAGGCATCCTTTATCCCTTTCAGATCCTTTTGAGACTTCCTCACTTTACTCTGCTCTTGCTGATTTTCCCTCCCCATCACCTACAGCAAGGTCAACAAATCCATGGCACATGATTCATAGTAATGGCCAGGAGTTGGCAGAATAATGGCAGAATAATAAACCTCTAAATAAAAGAAGCACAAAAGAATTTGCAGATATGATTAAGGTTATGAACCTCAGAATGGAGAGTATGTCCTGGATTCTCCGGGTGAATGAAATCTAATCGAATGAGCCTTTGAAAACTGAGAAGCTTTCTTGGCTGCAGTCAGAAAGACAAGGTGGAAGAAGAGGCAGGAGAAACTCGAAGCATGAGAGAGACTCAACTCACCATGCCTGGCTTTGTAGATAGGAAACAGACCACAAGCCAAGGAATCTGGGCAACCTTCAGAAGCTGAGAACCACCCCTGGCCACCCCTGGCCAACAGCCAGCAAGAAAATGCTTGTGTTGCTTTAAGCCACTAAATTTGTGGTAATTTGTTACAGCAACAATAGAAAAATAATACAGTGGTCATTATCTGTATTAACAGTTATAGTAAGTTGCTCTCCTTTAATATTTACTACAGGCTTTTGTCTGGCTCTTTGTGAATTATTTTCATAACACAAGAATTTGACTAACTTATTATTTTACCATTTTGCTGCTTTTAGTTTAAATTAAGATTTCCCATTTATGCATAATTGGGTATAGAAACTTACCATCTTATCAAATGAATGGGAAAAAGATTCTAACAGAAAAATCATAATCCTCCAACCCTAAACTATCTAAATAGGTACATTCTTTAGCTCTATAAATATTACACTAAATTCCAGTAATACCAAACAGATTTGGTTGCCTAAATATGGAAAAATCAAATTTCAGGCTATGAAAGTTCAAAATTCCTTCAAATGAGATAGCCCCAGGGGTCATATCAGCAATGTTTGAAGAGATACAGTGCTAAGGAAATTTAATAAACAGTTTTATTCAGTCACCAAATCTCTTTTAACAACATACATTCACACTCACTCTCAAGAGTGGAATTTGTTGAAAAATAAAATCTCTTAAATTGGTTGACTGATGTTAACATTTTCCAAGGCCCAGACTGTCCATAAATAATCACGTAATTTTTCTTAAAATATTCTTTGTTTATCAAGTGTTGTTACTTTGAATTCTCCTCTGAAACAGTTGTAACATCTTACTAGTTCCTTCATTAATAAGTGACTTAAATAAAATATTTGGCATGTGTATTTGTCAGTGTTCTCCAGAGAAATAGAACCAATAGGAGATACATATATGTATGTGTGTGTGTATATTATATATGTGTGTGTGTGTGTGTGTGTGTGTGTGTGTGTGTGTATAGAGAGAGAGAGTATATTTGGAGTTTTTATTATCATTAGATAGATATATAGATATACAGTAGTTCCCTTTTATCCATAGTTTCTGCAGTTTTAGTTACACACAAACACAGTCCAAAAATAGTAAATGGAAAATTACATAAATAAACAATTCATAAGTTTTAAATCATGTGCCATTCTGAGGAGCATGGTGAAATCTTGTGTCATCCTGCTCCATCCCACCCAGAACATGAACCATACCTTTGTGCGCTACCTGTGTATGCTACCTGCCCATTACTATAGTAAGGAAAAAACATGGTATATATAGGATTTGATACTATTTGCAGTTCCAGGCATCCACTGGAGGTACTGGAAATATTCCCCCACAGATAACGGGGGACGGACTACTACATATCCTATATTATATGTACACATAAAGAGAGAGAGAGAGAGGGAGAAAGAAATATAAATGTAAAATCTGTATCTCTAGATAAAGATAGAGAGGAGTGAGACTGAATGATTGATTTTAAGACTTGGCTCATGTAGACTCTGGCTAGTCCAAAATCTGCAGGATAGGCCAGTCGACTGGAGACCCAGGGAAGAGTTAATGTTGTAGCTTGAGGCCAAAGGCATTCTGCTGGCAGAATTCTCTCTCTCTACAGAAAGTCAGAATTTTTTCTTTTAAGTTGATCCAGCTGATTGGATCAACTAATTGAATGAGGCCCACCCACAGAAGGAGGATAATCTGCTTTACTCAGTCTACTAATTTAAATGTTAATCTCATCTAAGAAAAGCACCTTCACAGAAACATCTAAATAACGTTTGACCAAATATCTGGATCCCAGGGTCTTGCCAAGTTGACGTGTAAAATTAACCATTACAACATGTGTTTGTGTTATATTTGAATGAGAGCCATGATTTACCTCTAATTAAAAAAAAAATTAACCTTTAACAATGGGCAAGCCTTTGAGGCCAAGTTAGGCGCATCTTTTTCACTTCCAAAAGCATCACTGTACCTCTCCAGAGTCAGCGGGCCTTCACAGTATTCCATTCACCGCAGGGGAAGCCCATAGTCATTCTCCACTGCTAAGCAAAGACGGTCCAACCATCATTTTACTGAGCTGTGTCAGTGATCTTCAGGTATTTAGGGTCATCAATAATAAATGTTCTCATAGTCCCTATCCTGAAGTAGCTGTTAGAAAATTAATTCAGCATTCACTCAAAACATTGATTAAACATCTACTGTAGTCGAGTCACTGTAGGAGATACACAGTAGTAAAAACCTCAAGAAGTCTGAAATGTAGTTATGCAGAGGTAAGATCCAACACATCAGCTCAACATACACACTCTTAAGGAGAGGTCAAGTCCAAATACTACGTATATTTACCTGGGCTGGTCCACTTTAGCTATATTGCTAGCTAAAAGAAAATGCAGTCAGATGCACAGGTGATGGTGGTAAAAATGTGACAGACAATGTTAAGAGATTTTCAAGATCATGTCAGAGATTGAGAAACTAAACCGCATACTAATCAGATCAGCCCTGAGGTCCTGCGTACCGGGACGGCACCTGAAACATTGCTAGTCCTTGACCATGACTTCTCTCTGGGATTTTTTAAAAACCCAGCTCACCAGGCAACTAGTTGGCATCTTTTCAAACACATAAAAATACATTCCAATTTCTCTAGAGATGTCAGTTTCATTGACTCATTTGAGAGTTCCTCCCTTATCAATACAGTTATGTGTACTGTGGACCTGACTGATAGGAACCCTCTTATTTGGTAAACATAGACATCTTAGCCAATTGGCAACCAGGAAAAGAAGCTGTAAATGATAAACTCTATACAAGTATAGTTCAATTTACCTTTAATACAATAGTTTAGATATTGGCTGAAAAAATATCACCCGAAATTTAAAAATAGTTACTTATTTAAAGTGATAGTTGAATTTTATTTTATTAATATCATTTGGAAACAATTCATCCCTTTACATTCACTTAACTCCATGAAGGTTGTGAATCAGTCAGTAGTCTTGTGATTTTAAGCATAAAATAGATAAAGCTGTATTTAAAATTACCACTTCTTGACATCTTCTCCAGACTTTGTTCCTTCTCCCAGCTTTCTTTCCTTACCTGTCCCTGTTTTGGACATTTCAGTGTTACCTATCCTTTCGTGGGAGAAGGATATAGTTGTCTGGAGAGGAGGAACATTTTTATGTCTGGGTTTGTTTGTTTTGTTTTATTTTAATTATCATCCTAACACCTAGTATTCTTTCCTGATCATCTAGGTAAGGGATATTTTGTTAAAGCTATAGATCACAGTCTAATAGCAATCACGAGTCTGGCAGCAAGATCCATGACAAGCCCCAAACTGGGGCACAGCAAAAAGAGAGGCCCCAAACTCAATGTACTCAAATTTGTGCCGTTTGCTGGAAAGATAGCCCTAACTTTGTGTAACAAACTGGTTCACCACTCCTGAGCACGTTAGAAATTGCAGACTTTAAGGGGTGGGCAGTAAGTTGACATGCTCCTTCTAGTGGCAGGTTTTACTGGGCATGATAAAACCTACTCAGAGCAGACAAAATTGCTCAAACAATGAAGTCTTCGGTCTTACAGACTGAAGCACTATTATCAACAGCCCTATCCAGTTTGGGCTTAAAACATTACTATCATTTTCTCTGCTTTTGCTTTTTAATGTTTCTGAAATTGAAATCAATCTTAGAACTGATGTGTTCATTTAACATGACAGTGTTTCTTTAGTGAAATTCAGTCATGATATATCTTACCATCTAGAATAGAAGAAATGAAGTAATTAATACACAGAAAAAGTTGAACTGGGTTCCCTTGTCCTCTGGGATGAGCATTTTCACCTCAAATAAAGCATTTTTATCTCTTAATTTAACTTAAAGGGTAACCTGAAAATTAAGTTAATGGAGCACTTTGGTCCTGAAAGATGCCTGATAAATGAACTATATACTTAGGCATATGGAGCTCCAAAAAAAGCAGCCAACTGTTATTACAAACAATTGCTGGTTTACTTTCGTTTTTCCGGATTAACTGGTGTTTGACTTTCCTGTGTCTCCAAAGACCTCCTCCAGTGAAGTTCAGAGACTTCATATGCTTGAAAGTACAATTTTTCAGCTTCTACATTTAAAAAATGTACTTATCTTTTCTAGTCTCACTATTAATAAAGAAAGGCTACATACTTTCACAGTATTTCTTGGCCATTTCCTTTGCTTTATTTTGGTAACTGTTGACTAACCTGGTCCTTATGCTATCCTTCTACAAGTTAAAAAACTGGAATTCCCATTTTTATAAATCTCTCTGATACTGTGATCAATCAGCACGACATGCAAAGATAAAGAAGATTCAAGTTCTACTCCCAAGGGGCCCGAGAGAGCCTTGACGTAAAAAACAGGCGCCTTATTAAGGGCTGATCATTAATCAATATAAATCACGTGAAACCCACTTCCATAGCCCATATCAATTTTGATAAACTGAAACACACTTCTGTAGCCCATCCTAATTTCAGTACATTGAAGCATGCTCTCATGGCTCACTCCAATTTCCATCACACCCTAGAATATACAGAGTAGACTAGAACTGATAAGTAGTTGTCATAATTGCTAACCACATATCCTGCAGGGGATGTCTCTGGCAGAGACTCTCAGTACCTGTGTGAGTTTAAGCATGCACACATGTATGTGTATGTTCTTGCTGTTCTTGTATGTTCTTGTATGTTCTCCACTCCCTTTCTCTCTCACTCATGAAAAGTCCGTTTGAGGGAAAGTAAGAGGTACAGGAATAGCCTTCAGTCCACTTATTAAGTGACTCATTCACAAACTTTACTGCTTTCTTTTTGATAACAAATTGCTTGTGATACCCCATAAGATCAATCCACAATGGACATTACCCAGAGAATCTAATCTAGCATAAATTCTTGTAAGTATTAAAGCAGAATGATAAGATTTGAACTTGAAATATAATCAGAGAAGGTTAGAAATTTCAATAACTTCAGCAAGGTAAGGAGCACCTGACTACATGGTAACCTACCAGGAGTAGCTATTATTCCAATTAATATAAGAATCATCTGACCCAGAAATTATCCAGGAATAGACTCAAAGAATATTATTCAGCCATAAAAAGTGAGGAAATCCTACCATCTGTGACAACATCAAGAACCATGAAAGTATTATGATGAGTGAAATTAATCAGACAAAGACAAATACTATATTTTCGCACTTGTATGTGGAATCTTAAAAAAAAAAAAAAAAGCAACATACGCATGGAAAAAGAGATCAAATATGTGATTATCCAAGGTGGAGGGTTGGGAGGAAAGAAATTGGAGGAAGGTGATCAAAGATATAAACTTTCAGTTATAAGATAAATAAGTATTAGGGATGTAATGTACAACATAACTATAATTAACAGTACTGTATGATATACATGAAAGTTAAGAGAGTAAATCCTAAAAGTTGTCAGCACAAGGAAAAAAATTTTTTAAAGAAATTTTCTTTTATAATATCTATACAACATGATAGATCTACCTAAACATATTGCAGTATCGTATCACACTATGTGTAAGTCAAACCATTAGGCTGTACACCTTAAACTCATACAGAGATGTATGTCAATTACCTCTCAATAAAACTGAGAAAACGACTTTAAAAATAAAATAAGTACTAGTTAGTGAGTGCTTACTGGGCTAGGCACTGTGCTAAGTGTTTCCCTTTTATTGTTTTGCAAATCCTCTCAACAAATCCATGTATTTACAGAAGGGAGAACTGAGACTCAGAAAGGTAAGTAGCTCCCCTAGGATCAAACATCTAGGAAACGGTAGTGGGAACATTCTCATCCCTTTATTTCCAACATTCAAGCTTTATCTACCATCTTTCCTTGCTTACTCAAGCATAAATTTTCTACCCAGCTTAGTTATAAGAATGGACCTCTACAAGGGAGCTATTTACTTTTATATTATGCAGGGAGGTAAAGAGGTCTCATAGTTAAGTACTACCTCTTTTTGGTCCTGGATTTCACACACTGTGTGTCTCTGGTAGGTCTACTGCTCTGCCTCTCTGTGCTTTAAGTCTCACACCTGGAAAACGGACTAATAATACCGACCCTTCACATTACAAAGAGCTGAAAAAATACAAATGAGCTGCTGAATGTGAATGAGTTTTGAGGAAAATCAATGAATAATCAAAAAGTTAAATAAACATGTTATCTGTACTAATCAAAATCCAAGGAAGAATCTGATTCTCCATTGTATCTTTCCTAACATAATCCTCGCCTTGGACCCAAGTTCCCTTCCTCTGCAAAGTCTTCTAAGAACTCACAGTTTGTCTCCCTCTCTTGGCCCTTAAACAAATGCCACAACGGGTAACATAAAAAAATTTACATCTATCTTCTAGAAATACAGATGAGCCATAAATACCTCTATTTTGGAGATAATGTTTGCTTATTATTCTTAATAATTCCACTAGTGTACCCTTCATGCTTTCCATATGATAGATATTCGAAAAATATCATGTGGTTGGATTGATAATAAATATGTATGTTTACGGTCACAGCCAGAAAGCTGGTTTTAACTGGCAGCCATTTAAAACAAGAGATTAAATTATTTCAAAATTAACTGAATGTTTACTAATTGTATCTTTGACCAACATCCTGAAGCTATTTGGCTGATTCAATTAGTAACCACAGCAGGGTCTACACATAACTGGACT
The DNA here is from genome assembly GCF_048773025.1 of Camelus bactrianus. NCBI lineage: Eukaryota > Metazoa > Chordata > Mammalia > Artiodactyla > Camelidae > Camelus > Camelus bactrianus. The sequence continues at coordinate 39,631,296 of NC_133545.1, read as the reverse complement.
TAATGGACTTCACCATTTACATCCAATTCCACAGCTAAGAGAATCCACACTCCATTCTGAAGGCAGAGAAGAAATCCTGGGAGGGAAGAGGGGAGGTACTGACTCTTTAGTTTCCAAGTAAATGCAAAACAATTGCATTTACTGTTTTAAGTTTGATACAGACAGATCCTCAGCAAAATAACTGAATGTACAGGGGCCAAAACTGGAAACTGGTAACAATCAGGGTATAAGAACTATATAAGCTCTATATAAGAACACCTTCACGAGGAAGACTCTGCTTGCTCTATTTCCTCTAAGAGCTCAGATTTTGTTTTCATTTCAAACCAACCTCTCCAGAGGAAATACCTATTCATCCTACAAGGTACCTTGACACAGGAGTTCCATGCTAAGAGAAATGCATTCAGACACATCAGGATAGCTACAGACACTGTCTCAGATGACGCCATTAAAAAGGCTCTTGGACAGACTGTGTTTTGAGAGCTACAACTCTGAAACCGTTTCATGGTTTACTGTATGAAAAAAATAGAAAAAAGAAAGGGAAAAACTAAGGCTGTTCTTCTGAGTTTGTAAAACGTTAAGCAAAAACAACAACAAAACAGGAAGAATAGAGCTAGAGAAACAGGGTATCTTAGTACCCTGATGCACAATATTTTTATGGGAATATTTTAAACTGTGATGATTGGAAACTCTGCCATTTAAACTTAAGCACCATCCTGCTCTCCTCCCAAATATATCCTCCAATTCAATCCTCTGCTCTGATAAGTAAATTGAACTCATTAGTGTGAGGTCTAGAAGGCAGCTGTATAGCCACGTGACTGACGATCTCCCAAAGACTTGTGCTCCCTCTTCCACAGTGAAGAGCTGCTTCTGGGAAGAGGTTGCACAGTCAGGAGCTACATTCCCCAGCCCCCTTGCACATAAGTAAGGAGGCCATGGGACTAGTTCTTGACTGGAAGTGATGGTGTCATTTTAGGACTGGGAACCTTAAGGAGCAACTGCCCCTTCTTCACTCTTTTCCCCACTCCCTTGGCCAAATGCAGAGGTCTCACAGGCAGTGTCACAGAACAGAAAGAGCCTGATTCCCAAATCACCAATGGGAAGAACATGAGAATAAGAAGTAAGGTTCAGTGACACTGAGGCTCTGACAGTCTGTTTGGTATGCACCTAGTTTTACCCTAACTGGTCCAATTTGCTGTTCTAGTCCTCTTTCTATTATTATAGCTTTTCATTTTGATGTGTCTTTTAATGGGTCTACTCCTCTATAACTAACAATTTGATTCTCTGATCTATTCCCAGCTTTTATATACTGTGGATTGCCAAGAATCTGTCCCTCTGGCTTACGGAAATAGTTGTCTATCCATTCTTTTCTCCATCTATCTGCAGCAGCTCGGCTTATCACACCACACTACTACCATCTGATGGCAGTGATTAAAATAGAGCTGTAGTGTAGTGAATAGATGTATGTTTGAAAATTGACTCTGGGTAACCGCGGGCAAATTATTTACTTTTACCGAGCCTCAGTTTCTGCCTTTGTAGAAGGAAAACAACACATCTTATCTATTTTGACATTTCATTCTCTCATCTCAAAATGTGAAGAAATAACTTTTTACTTAGTCCCAAACAGTTTCATTCGGATCTTTCTGCAACTCTGAATCACCACCCCAACAGACTTGGCAAACGTTCCAGTACTAAGGAATCTTGTTTTACGTAACAGAGAAGAAGCATATGTGGAAGCAGCCATGTGTGATCCGATGCTGGGTGGTTTCTCCTGAAAATCCTCGCTGACCCCAGTCTGGACTGTTGTGTACAATTTGAAGTGGCTGCTCATTTGTCACATAGTAATTATCAAACTGATATCGACTATGCCCATTTTACTAAACCCTTCTCACCGAAACAGAACACCCATGGATACCCATTTCAAGTGTTTTCCTCCTAATTCTGGCACAGCTACAGGGCTAAAGGTTTACCCTCACTGAGTAAAACCACTCACCTTCAAATCAAAACAAAATGCTGAAACCATCCGTTAAATACAAACTAGTGCAACAACGAAGTCAAATGTGTGGCCTTCAGGAGGCAATTTCCAGAATAGGTTCAAAAATAAATTTCCTTGTGCCCAAAATGGAGTGGGGCAGTATGAAGTACACACTGATTAAAATCGAAAACCCCCACGCCCAGTAAGTAAGTGCAACACTCCAGACTGGACATTTAACCTACAGAAGCACATATTTGGGAACTTAAAGAATATTACGAAGTCCAGATAACATACTGTCCAACTGTCTCATTTTAAAAGGAAACTGAGGCCCCAGGAGGTTAAGTGACTTGCCACGGTCACTGAAGGAACATGTTAATTTACCATGTAGCAGCCAAGAGACTCCCACTCTCCTGGCCCCATGTCACTCTGGTGTCAGCAGCTCACTATAGAGTCCCTCTTCTTGTTGTACTGTCTTCCTTTAGAGGTGACACAGACAATGCCGAGAGCTTTAGGGACACAGACACCTGATTTCAGTTGAATGACCCTGACCCAGTCACTCACCCTCCCTGAGGTTCAGTTTTCTCAGCAGTAAAATAGGATTAACAAGAACACCGACATCAAAGGCCATGGTGGGGACCCACAGAGCCTTCCGTCCTGGCACTGAATGTGGCTTCAGCAAGTGTCTGGCTTTTTTTTTTTTTTGACTGACCATCCGGTCAGACAGTCCACAACAGTAGGGAAAGCCCTTTTCAACTGATCAACTGATCTATTTCTTTGATCATTACTGGGAGGACTCTAGCTTGAAGAAAAGAAAAAAAAAAAGGCTACAACTCAGATACATATGGAAGTACCTACACGCAAACAAGCAGAAAGGCCCTGCTTATGGAAGGAGAAAACCCTTCTTCCTACTTTGGATGTGAACTTGAGGGCTTAAGGAACTGCCCCCATGTGAATTAGTTCAAAAGTCCCTATCTTTGCTTGTACTTGGCCAGGTCAAAGGGGAAGATGATCAATTTGACTTCTGAGGGCAAGTCATGAAAGATGAAAGATTTTTAAACTTTTAAGATTTATACTTTTAATGTTTTAATATTTGAAACATAGAGTTAAATGTATGTTCATAGTGTGCTCCATAAAAGATCTGCAAACAAAATGAACTCCCAAAAGTGAGCATGAATCTTCTTACCAGGGAGGATGTGCTATTAATCTCTCGTAGGTAGAGACAAGTTAAGCAAAGTGAAAATGTGTTAAATGGGGTTTGAACTGAAGTGATCTGTAGTTAATGAGTTTCTCTCTCTCCCTCTCTCACCACAGGGTCAATTTGTGAATCATCTCAACTTGCCCTTTCAAGAATCCTGTCTTGCAATTTGCTTCTGTTTAACCTACCGATCCATGTCACCTGCAGCCACCAAGGGAAAAGAAAATTCAGAATGAATTAATCAAGCAAAATTCAAACTAAAATCAAACTTACTTGTTTTCCAAGAATTAGAGACTCAACAATCAAATCTAAATTCCTAACCTTCATCACAACTGTAAGAGTTTTCCAAAATATCCACAAACAGAAAATTGAACATCAATCAGTGAAAATCATGGGCAGATGAACAATGAAACCAATTTATCTTTGTACAGGTTTCCGCTACCCTTTTATAAATTGGCATGCCCAGCTATGCAGAAGAGATTTTCCTCCTGGAGTACAAACGTTCTTCCTAATAAGCCTACGTAATTTCTCTACAAAGGGATCGTAACCTAAACGTATGCTAATGCCAGAGGCAAAACTGGCCAATATGTGTACTATAAGGAATGAAAATTGGAAAATTCATTAATAATCCTATTTAAAGAGGCAAAAAAAATCACTCTGTATTAAAACCATAGTGCCATTAAGATGGAAATTTTAAAATATACATGGTTTTCCCCAGTCTTACTTTTCATACTGACAGCCAAATCAGTTAACTCCTCTGATGTTGACATAAAGAAGTTTTATGCAACCCAAGAGTTGGCATTTCAAGCGTAAGGATAACGTGTCAGTTTTCCATTTGTTCTTCTAACTGTGGACATCAGGTAACGTGTGGCAATCAGGCACAGATATAAACCTCTTCTTGTAATCCTGGCATCACCCAATTCTGTCATTCAAAAGTATCTTTCTATGTGGTCCTTGAAAACAGCTGCAGACGAGATCCCAGTAGAATGTGGGGAAGCCATCTCTTGCATGGGCAGAACAAACACCTAACCCTCATTGATGCACTGGGTTCTCACGGTCGAGGTGCAGAGGACAGCAGGAAGTGACTCAGCATGCGGGTGCTGTGCCATCACTGGCAAATTTAGATTGGTTCTCTGTAAGATAAACAGAGAATTCTTCCTTTTCCTTTCAGCACTGTCTTTTTTTTTTTTTTAAATGGGAAACATTGGCCACAGAAGCACAGTTTTCATGCAGTATTACATAGACTGGTCTTCCCTTCCTGAGTAGCTTAGCAAAAATGCATTTTCCCAGCAGTTCACTTCCCAGGTGTGGCTTTGGTTACTGCTGGCAGTGGAAGGGGTTGAGAACAGGACAAGCAGAAGACATCACCTCCAACAAGCCACCGTGCAGCAGCCAGGACCTGACGTGCTTTATATTTGTTAACAAGTTTCCATTCATATGATAAATGACTGAAAATCAACTGGGTTTTATTAAAAGTACTGTTTCCAGCCACAGCTCTCCATTTTGCCCCACCAGGAATATGGATATGCCAGTGAGCTGACTTTCCACTCACTGAGGCGTTCTAAACCTTGAATATACAGCAGTGATTAAATAAAAAGTATTTTCTGGTTTACAAACTGTTTTAAAGCTATGTACAATGTTTTCTTATCCAAATATCTGCAGGGCAAATTACCTTGCATTTATGCTAAAGCCAAGCCCTGAGACACAGACAAGAAAGGCTTGACCTCAGTTTCCCCATTCAGGTGCATGCATTTTTCCAGGTCTCATCAATTTATGCTAATAAGCCACCCAACATCAATAATTGCTTCTTTCAAAAACTGCAATCATATTTAGACATGTAGCTTTTGTAAATACTTGCTCAGGCAAAGAGGTGCATCTGACACAGATGGTCAAAATATTCCCAAAGAACTGTCTGTAAACGGATTTTTTAAAATAAATTAGGCAATTCAAACATGCAACAGAGAGTACATGTTATTTACAGAAAGCCTATGACTAATTCTTTCTCAAAGTTCCCTTTCGCAATCTGAACATCCACCCTTCATTTATCTGTTTTGTAGCTCCCAAACTTCATACATGAAGCATATTCAAAAAGTGCCTACCACAGTGCCGGGCAAACAGTGTCATTCAGTAAATGTTCTGGTTTAATGCAGTTTCAGGAAATCCAAAAAATACCCTGCTACATATCATAGTGCATTCAGACACATTTGGTAAAACCATGCACAGGTTTGTCACTTTGGAATAATGTGGAATATTAGTTTCCTTTCAGACAGCAGATGACTCCATGGAATTTTTGGATCCCAGAGAAACCTCTGCATTGGGTTAACTAGCAGAGAGCTATTCACTCGGGAAATCAACTTCCAGATCCTCAACTTCTGTGTGTAGTTTTTCCTAGAACTAATCTTCCTGCGGTCGAGACTTCCTGCCAATTCTCCTTCCTACAGCTCCTCTCCCCCTGTAAAAACCTCAAGAGTGACAAACAAGTAGAGAAGACAAAATAGGAGAGTCCTCAATGCCTAGTTTAATCAAGGCACCATCACCACCTCCCTCTGTTTTATTGAGTGTATGTTGCTAGCTTAACTATTTATAGAAAATTATAATTCATTCATACAGTTTTGATCAATTTTATACTAACAATAATTGTAAAGATAACACAATCCAGAGGAAAAAATTTAACACTTAAAGACTTATGGTCACAGAAAGTTGAAAACAAACACAGTTTGATTAACATTCATAATTTTTCAGGACATCATGACAAGGTAATCAATAAGAGTGTTCAAATATAGGATAATATCCTGTAGGAGGAGTGGAATGAAAATAGAGTCTCCAACTGTTAAAGAAGAATTTGTTCCTGCTATTTTTAAAAAGATGATACTAGGTATCAAATCAAATCATATCAAATATTCTGTTGCATACACTTTCAGGGGTAATGTAAGAGTTTCATTACTAATTATTAATATTTACAATACACCAGAAATAACATAATTTTCTACTTGTTACGTTAAAACAGTAACTTTACAGTGAAAAATCCTGGAGAATACTACCTTAGCCAAAGTGATCAAAGTTAACAGACCAATAATGACAACTAGCAGCCAGTGCCTTCAGATGTATCAGAGTGAGGACACAACACGACTTCCGGGATATTCCTGCCAAAAATGCATTACCTGAATCTAACCATGAGGAAATTTCTGACAAACTCAAACTGAGGGATACTCTACAAAACAACCAGTCCTGACTCTGACTCTTCAAAATGTCAAGGTCATGAAAGCAAAGAAAATAGGGGCACTGTGTTGGATTCATGGACTGGAGGGAAAAAAACGCTATGCAGAAAGACAAATGGTGACATTTAAATATAAAACTATGAATTAGACAACAGTATTTTAGTAGCTTAAAGATTAAACACCTCAATCTTGCTAGTTATACTGTGATTATGTTAGAAAATCTCATTCTTAAGGGAGTGCACACTGAAGTACATAAGGGTAAGACAGTACGTACTCTCGAATGGTCTGAAGAAAACTAGATAGATAGATAGATAGATAGATAGATAGATAGATAGATTAGAGAGACAGGCAGGGAGACAAATAGACACATAATGAATGATGAAGCAAAACTGACAAAATATAAACAATTAATGAATTTGGGTAAACAATATATGAGAGTTCTTTGTACTAGTCCTGCAATTCTCTGTGAGTTACATTGATCTCAAAATTAAAAGTAAATAAAATAAAAATCTTCATGTCAAAGGGAGAGATGGGAGGAACTACACAACTTTCCAAAATCTTATCAGGTGCATCAATCAAAATGTTGCAAAATGCTGTGAATTCTGAATCGTTTCCCTTCTTTTTCTCTCCAGGATCCTTGTCAGTCATACAACTTCTCTCCTGAGCTCCTCCCAGTCACACATTTTCCAGCAACAAGATCTGTATGTTCAATTTTATCATCTCCTTTCTCAATTTTGTCTAACAAATTGACACTCTCTGTCTGTCACCCTCTTAAAGAGTAAAGAAAGTGTCACTTTCTATTCCTTAAGTATGAACTGCTTTGCCTAGAGAAGCAACGAATTAATTAAGTTTAAAGTTGAATGATCTACAATTAATCTTGCTGGGTTAACATTGTCAGCATATGGAGAAAAAAGAAAAGCCTTCCATTAGAAAACAAAATGCACGCAAAATTCTTCACTACCATTAAATCTCCTTTATCTATGGCCTCGATGTATGATCTTTCATATATATTACATATTATAGACAATATATGCACACATATCTACCAACATCCATATATAATTAAATTCAGAGCATATGGATAAAGTTACTCTGTATACACCTGGTAAAATACATAAAGTGTAATATTGCAATCTCTCTTTAAAAGGAATGAAGTGGCTCTAAATACATATTTCATATTTGTTTTCTATGTGGTCTCAGAATGTGTGGGATTTACACGCTCCTGTGTCCCCCATTCCATTCTTCTGACTAAAATAGCAAACAGTCTCATTTGACAGATAAGAACACTGGGGCAAAATGAAGTAAGAGACTTGTACTATACAAAAGCACTGTTACAAAGACCAGTCAATTATAATGAGAAATTAGTCCTCCCTGTTGCCCATCTATAGTTCCATACTGGATCATGCTGGTATCTGCTGAATTTTCCCATTTCCCATACATAGCCATGTCTACATAATATACACATGTACATGCACATACATACATGACTATATTAAACATGCACATAATTTCACCAAGGTGAGAACCAACACCAATAAAAATCTCTCCAGAAACCGTTTTCTTTCTTTTTGCCCTATCAACAAAAAGAGTTAATGAATATGTGAATTAAAGAAAGCAGATACAAACCAAAAAAAAAAAAAAAAAAAAAATCTTGCCTCAGGTTGCTGAGAGGATCCTTAAGCCATAGACAGTTCAAATTTTAAGCCTCAGAGACAAAACTTACAGCCAGCAAAATCTAGAACAAACATACAGCCAGTAAAATCTAGAACAAACATGAAAGGAAAATCCCTGAGATACTATCTCTCTGTCTATAATGCCCAGAATTTCATATTTAGAACTCAAACTCTTTCTTCTAAATAGTCTAAAACCTCCAGCACCTTTCCATCAAAATAACACAAAATAAACATTTTGTTTCCAATTGACCTCTCAGGTCTTTTACTGAAAGCAAATTAATTCTAACTAGAGGAGCCGAGATAATATTTTTAAAGTGTATTGCTAGTCCTAAAATCTCTTTACTTTGGAAGCACCTAAGTGCAAACATCTTTCAAAACAACTTCACCTTGGCTGGCCAACAACTCCCCGAGAGTCTGCACAGAAAAGTAAGTCCCTTGGGGCTATTTGCAACAGTTGAAAACCAAAGATTTCCAGTTCGAGACAGTTCCATCGAGACAGAAAATAAATCCTGCAATGGATAGACTCCGGGCCTCATTTTCCACTTAAGGAGAAGTGACTCACTTCTGCTTCAGCTGTTATTACCAAAAGGCTGGAGAGGGGCTGGGCCTGGGCAGAAGGGAGTCAGAAGAAAGACAGAGGAAGCACAGAATTAGAACTAAAACAACACGACCTTACAATTCCCTGGTCAGAGAACTAGAGAAGGTTTCAGCAGGAGACAGAAGAAAGAGGAGATGACATGGTCACTTTCAAAGGGCCCTAAAGGGGAAGATTCTGACAAAAAAGAAATGAGTATGGGATGTCAGCAAACCAACATGAGGGTATCAGATGCCCAGTGTGTCTCCCTGGGATTGGTCTTAGCCAAGTGAATCAGTGCCCACACATCATTAGAAGTTTGACACCTAAGGCCCTTCCATCTTGACTCTAGTCTAGACTCACACATACGGGTCGGAAGCTGGCTAGGTAAGAGATCAGCAGGAATCATTTGAGGAGCAAGGCTGGCCACAAGCTGAACCTGAACACGTCAAGGGACTTCTGAAAAGACAGGACCACCAGGTCTGAGGCCAGGTCACACTCCCTCATTGAGCTCAGCCTCTTTAAAGAATATCTTGCTTATGGTGCCTTTGGATTCTCCTTTTCCCTTCTGATTAAGAGCAACTGTTGTTAACTTCTTACTATAAAAGCAATGCTTGAGAATAATTAGAAAATACAAATGAGAAAAAACAAGCCAGATGCTCACCATAGAGATAAACATTATTAACCTCCATGTGTATAGTAAGGGTAATAATGCAAAATTTTACAGATATTTCAGGCCAGCCATGCTGAGTCACAGGGTTATACTGTTCAGCATAAATTTGCTTGTTTGTTTGTTTAGTTGTTATGCACTTGGGCACTTACTGAGTGATGAAATGATCTCAGTCTTAAAATCTGAAGTCTTCCCACTCAAAACCATGGGATATTTGCCAATTTATTCAGAGCCTCTCTCAGTAAAGAACTACAGTGTTTTGTTCTTCATTTGAGTTCTGCCATACTTTGTTGAGTTTATTTTTAAGTTTTGATGCAATTATGACTAAGATCCTTATCTCCCAATTCTAAAATAATGTATTATTTATTTTAGATTCCCTGTAATTTTGACAGTGATCTGTACTTTTCAGAAGAAGACCAAAAGAGGTTTTCTAATAAGGATTAAAAGAAGGGGGCAGGTGAAGGGGGTAACTAGAAGTTAAGTTAAATTGGTTTCCTTGCAAGAGACAGAAATAAGTGCAGAATACAGTAAACATCACTCAGCACCTACTTATTGTCTCAGTCTGGCATTAAATTAGACACTACAGGGTTATAAAAGAATTCTTTGACCACTGACCTTGACATGCAAGAGTTTACCAAATGGTTAGGAGGTTGGAAGCTCATGTATAAAAATCTGTTAGCATCTATAGAGACAGTAAATACTACATTGTGTAACATGACTTCATTCATGCTGGGTGTTAAGAAGTGTCTAGAGAGCTGAGGTGGTGGAAGAAGATCCCACCAAAATAAACAAGCTTGTATTACCACTGAGTGAGTGAACAGTTGGCAGATAAGAAGCCAACATAAATACAGAGTTGTTTTTTTTTTTTAACATAAAGCCAGAATAACATCTTCATGGTGAGCTCCAACGATCTACTAAACTCTAACCCTTTGGCTCCCCCAACAGTGAACACAATCAACCATACTTTAACTGGAATATCTTGAGGGGAAGGGAACAGGGGACAACAGGTACGGATGAAATTGCTTCTAAAAGTTGAAACGTGTTGCTAAGATGAACAAAAGTCAAAAAGGGTGCGCTGCCTTCTTCCTTGAGTCTTCATTTATTCAATTGTTGTAGACACAAATCTCCTTTCTTTGGTTAAGAATTTACTGCAGCTTCACCTTCGCTAGAAATGAAAATTGCAATGTTGAATAAACAGCTTGTAAAGCTATCAGTTTTCACTGACACTTATTAAGTAACTTTGCTCCCTGCATTGAATTTCTATTAGTCACTTCCCTCAACACATCACTAGATCTAAACCAATGTCTTGATTAAAATACTTGAAGGAACGAAGGGGAAAGGCTTTCTGATTAAAATCCTTAAAGGAACAAGAGGGAAAGACTTTTTAAAGCACTCCACCTCAACCAGAGCAGAATGCATCCCAACCACGTGGGGCTGCAGACCACACTTCTTTTCCCCCATTTGATCTGGAAAGATGACTGAAGGGGAGATTGGCGTGGGGGGCCGGGGGGGATGAATCACTGTGGACCATTTCCTATGCACCTGGCACTGTGCTCAACACTTGACAGGGTCTCCCTGGCAATGACCTACTGACGGAAGTATATTACCTTTATTTTACAACTTGAAAACAGAGCCTGGAGTAGTTATAGCAGAAGTGAGGCATATACACACAGGTTTGGGAACATAAGACTAAGGTTCAATACCAGCTCTGTTGCTTACTAGCTGTGTGATCTTGAGAGAGTTATTTAAGCATACAAAGGCTTGGTTTCGTCATCAACAAAATGGGGAGAAAACTCTTTTTTTGCTAGTAAACAGCAGAGCTGGTTCTCAAACCCCAGTTTTATGTTCCCATGCCTAGGTGTATATGCCTCACGTATGCTGTGGCTAGTCTAATTCTCACAGAGTCACTATGAGAATTATGGATATAGAGCATTATGAGGGTCTACGTAAGATCACTGAGGATTATGGATAGAGAACACTGAGGACTAGGGCCACTCTGAGGGTCAAGGCTACAGAGCACTTCGCACAGTGCTTGGCACAGAGCAAGAACACAATGGATGGCAGCCGTGATTACTAGGAGCTGCATGGATTCTTCTGCTTGCCTCCACCTCTGCTCTGGATCATCCTCCAGCCTTCTCAGACCTGCTCTCTGATCTGAAACCTCCTCCTAAAGATGCATTACCAACAGTCCCCCTCACTGGCAGTCTTCTGGTTGGATAAGACCAAGGAGAGCCACTAAGGAGTCAGGGGTCAGGAGGAGAGAAGCTGAGGTATCTCTTTCCGCTTCTTCTTCCTCTGAGTTACATTTTCCGGCAATGTCTGTGTCCCTCCGTGACTCCAGCTCCTGACAGGAGATCCCTTTTCCATGGCTCCTGCTGTCACTGAGCTCCTGTAATGCTAATTCTTCTCCTTGTGCCTTCAGAACTAAGGGTAGTAATGCCTTCCCACGGTTACTAGTCTCTGGGAGCACTGACACTTTTACCGTGTGCCCATGCTTGCAAGCAGTCACTTCCTTAAAATCTCTTAAACCATCTAAGTTGGAGTCCGTCCCCTGTCAAACCTTTACTGATACCCAAACTCAAAAATCGTATGTTAGTAAGTGAGAGAGGCAGCTACCGTTAGGATCCATTGCCAATGCTTTATAGAACACTCACTTGCCAATGGTAATTTAAACTAGAGAGGAACGTCATGACCAAATATTATTGAGTAAGCATTCTTAGAAGGGAGAGGTGCATCATTAAAGTATGACTAGCAGTTACTGAAAAATCTATTTGGTGATTTATTTTGATGATACTGGAAATGTTCTCTTACCTCCTTCCAAAAGCCCCACCCCAATTACACAGGTTGTTCCAAACCCAGTCCCGCACATAGCACCAACTACAATCCAGCTTTCGGTCTGAGAAACGTCAATGTGACTTTACTCTGAGAAAAAGGAAGACCAAAACTCTTGATAGAATTTTGGAGGAAAACTCCCCAACTGTAGCCAGCACAGTTTTTCTCGGGTCCTTCTGAAAGCTGTTTATCACAAACTTCAAGCTCTGGAAACTACCATTATTAAAATACCACCGGAGTCATTCTACAAACATCATTTTCAACCATGTTCAGTTAGCTCTTGACAGAAGCCACTTCAGCGGGTCTCTTTTTTCTCTTAGCAGTTCCATGTGTAATTGCTAATCAACCCCTGGGGCATGAATAAGCATGTAATTACTCAGTTAAAGACTAATTATATGAGCATTTATTTGTACCCTCCAAGCTCAAGGGATATTGGATGCAATATCCAAAAGAGGCGTACTGTATGTTTTGAAAGACTCAAATTTGTGTTTCCTTCAGTGTTTCCTTCTTGCTGTTTCTGCAGATCTTTTTATAGCTTTTGTTTTGGTGCACAGTTTTGCTGTGTGAAGCTCAGGCACATTAGATGAAACATTCAAAGTAATGCGCCACAGTGCTTCACATGACTGTAATCAGTTTTGATGATTTGAAGCAATTTTATAAGTGACCCCACATTATTAGTGAATCATTGCCCATTTCCCGTTTTTGAATGGAGCCACAAAACAGTGGTCTTGACAATTGCTGGTCATCAACAAGCTTCAAGCTGGCCAGGCAGGCACAGAGAATGAGCTCCGAGAACCTGGCAGCTGGCCCACCTTCAGTAATTATATTCTGCCAGTCTAAATTCCCAGCTGCAAGGTCAGCTGGCTACAGAACTTTTACCCATTTCCTGCCCTGTATACTGTAGTACACAGCCACACAGCTGTTGGGTTTTGCCCCAGATGCTGGGGGCATTCCACTGTAGATTAAGTGATGCTTATAAAAGTTCTCCCTACTAGAGAGATGTGCCTTCAGAATATTTTGGAGTCACATGGGTCCTCGAAGAATGAGGCAGCCTCAGCCACAGTTCCTTGTCATCTGGGCCTCCTTGCGTGCACACTCTGTTCATCCAGACCTATTCATCCTTTTAGTCAGGATGTTTCTGTATTTGCTTTCATCTTTCCAGTTGACAACTCTTATTTAGCTCTTGGGTTACTGCCTAGCACATAGCAGGCAAAAATAAATACTTGACAAATGAGTAAGTGAATGAATGAATGGATGGATGGATAAATGAGTCCACTGGATGTCTCAAAACATAGCTTGTTTTGCCATCTAATTAATACTTTCCACATCAAATCATCCATCGTTCCAACACCAAATGTCATGAGCATCTTCTTCCCATAAGACTCTACCTGGTTTGCACTCACTCACAGAACCCAGCCTGTGGCTCCACTACCTTCTGCCTCAGCCAGAGCTCAGCTGCCCATCAACCTCTGCACCTCCGTGCCAGACCCACTGCAATCAGCCACTGCAGGAGGAACTATACCTGGTATATAGTAATTACTCAACAGATGTTCACTACTGTCCATATGAACATTTTAAGAAATGCTGTACCCTCATCTGAGTGCTATATGAGTGACTGAAGATGCACCTGTTAACTTTCCCCACATCTTTTTTAAAGATATGATTTACATGTTGGAAAGAAGTGCAGATAAAGTTAAGCAATGGAGGGGGTGGAAAGGGATAAATTGGGAGTTCAAGATTTTCAAATACTAACTACCATATAAAAAGTAGATGAAAAACAAGTTTATACTGTATATAGCACAGGGAACTATATTCAATATCCTGAAATAACCTATAAAGAAAAAGAATGTGAAAAGGAATATATGTATGTATATGTATGACTGAAACATTATGCTGTACACCAGAAATTGACACAACATTGTAAACTGACTATACTTCAACTAAAAAACAAACAAACAAACATTAAAAAAAATAAAAATAAAGTTAAGCAATGGTAGTAAGCCAAAACACAAGGAGGAAACACCAAATTTGGCATGGAGATGCTAATAAAATCACAGAATTGCTTCCATTTGGAAGGAAAGTTTAGGGCATGGGGTTCATTCAGACCCTTCCTTTCTAAGGCTAAAGAAACTCAGGCCCACAAAGGTAATGCTCCCAAGCCAAAGTCACAGAGCTAACTAACGGCAGAGTCTGGGCCATACACAGAGCGTCCGGTTTCCTAGACTGTAGAAGAAGGAAGGGGAGGGAAGAACAGACGATGAGCAAGACCGAAGAGAAGTTAAGTTGAATCACTTTACAGCAAAAGCAGGAAATGAGAAAGTAACAACACTTTTAAAGCTGCTGTTCCCCTCCTACCAGTTCTTACACAGAGCATCCTCTCAGTGGTGAGGATGCGGTGAATGCAGTTCAGAGTTGTCAAACTGTGCATGGCACCCTTCTGTCCTGGGCTGAATTGTGTCCCCTCAAAATTCATATGTTGAAGTCCCAACCCCCAGGGCCTCAGAATGTGACTCTATTTGGAGATAAGGCCATTAAGGGGGCAATTAAGTTACACTGAGGCAGCTAGAGTAGGCCCTTATCCAACCTGACTGGTGTCCTTTTAAGAAGAGAAGATTAGGACACAGAGAGACACCAGGGGTACGTTGCACAGCGAAAAGATATTAAGAAGAGGCAGCAAAAGGATGGCTAACTACAAGCCAAGGAAAGAGGCCTCAGAGGAAACCAAACGTGCTGGCATCTTGATCTTGGACTTCTAGCCTCCAGAACTGTGAGAAAATAGCTTTCTGTTGTGTCAGCCGCCCAGTGGTATCAGCCACCTACATGGGTGCTATCGTCTCTAACTAAGGATATCAGCAAAGACTGAGTTGGAGCCCGCCAGCACTGAGCAGCCAGAGGGAGCACTCTGCCTCCATGGGTCTCGCATCTTGCACTCCCCAGTCTGGCAGTGCACACTGAGGATGCAAACAGCTTTCTGCCAAATACAGACTGATACAGATATAAATATAACGCAGTATAGCATTTACAGTGTGTCAGGTACTTATGAGCACTTTCACAAAGATTAACTCATTCAATTCTCAAAACAGTCCTAAATCGCATCATCCTCACTAACATGCCCAGGATCACACAGCTCGGGAGCGGCAGAGCCCAGGACTCAAACTCGGGCAACCTGGCTCTAGAATCTACACTCTTAACCATATGCACAGAAGTAGTAGTAAAACCAATAGCCAAAAAGGACCAGGTCTATGTAGACTAGACAATGAGACAAAAAAAATACTGCAGGACTTAGTTCCAGGTGTTTTTTTGTTCATTTATTTGTTTTTGTTCATTTTAAAGATTTCCTTTAAATTGATTAGGACTAGACATTATAGCTTATGAAGGCCTGAATAGTAATTACTTTCATTGCCCAGAACTGAGTCTAAATTGAAACCGTACTTGATAAGAAGAATATTTTTTTCGGCCAGAATCATATAGTAAAAGACATCTATGAATTATTTTTAAAGTTGCAATTAAGCAGTAGATCTTCTTGGCTTAATGCTTTCATTAAACATCAAAGCTAATGTCTTTTCCCACACAGCAATATCCTAAATGGTTCTTATTAAGACAGATATACTCTTAGATATGGAGAGTAGATCTCTTCAGTATTCTACTAATTAAAAGGGAAATACAAAAAAAAAGAAAGAAATTAGACAGTTAAATAATACAGGCACATTGAACAATGAAAATCTTCTGCCAAATTTGAGAATGGCACAGATCTCAAGATTAAATTGTCCTTTGTAGGGTTGCCTAGTATGTTCCCACCCCACACCACTGCCTTGAGTGCCCTTTTCCCATCGACTATGTAAAAGCTGCATCTGAGCCTAGTTACTCTCTATCATACAACACTGTTTCCATCGTAACACTTAGCCCAATCTGACTCTGTCTTATTTGCTTCTTATGTTGATTTTCTGTCTGTGCACTAAAACGTGACCTCCTTGAGAGCAAGGAACTTGTCTGTCTAATCAACCACTGGGTCCCCAATGGGTTACACCCAATACTGCTCAACAACTACTATATAAATGAATGAATAAACCCAATGTAAACCCACTTAATGTAATGTTAGACCAATAATAGTGATAAAGACTCAATACTGACTTGTAACAACAATTAGCCAAATTGTCTGCTTATTACGGGCCAGTCCCTGGGTTACATCTTCTCTGGCATTTTCTCCTTCAATTCTCCCCAGAGTTCAATGAGGTAAAATCATCATCTTCCCCACTTCAGAGATGAAGACACTGAGATGCAGAGGAGTTAACTAGATGCCTGAGACTACAGAGCCCATATTCACAGAGCCAGGGTTCAAACTCAGCCTGTCCAGCTCCCAAGTCCATACTCTTCACCACCATCCCACCCTGCCCAGATATTTTCAACATGGGTTTCAGCCATCTCTCTGCAGGCATTCCCCAGTGAGGAAGCAGTCTTCGCAAGACAGACCTACAGATGGCTGCTGGGCAGAGGAGTAGCCAATTCTGTCATCCAAGCTTCACGAAATTATAATATTAACTGATGGGTACTTAGAGAATGTACATTTCAGAAGACTCTTAAATTGAGTACAGATGTTTGGAAGATTAGTGTCAAATTAGGAAGCATTAAGCAGACATTAAGGCAGACCAAACTGGTCTTTTTGGGAAGCTGGGTCAGGATGAAAGAAGTGTGTGCTTGCTAAGTAGGCCAGCTTATTCAGAGTGGTCCTCTCACTCTGAAATCAGTGAGGGGAGCTTAGATTTGCCAGAGGATGAGCCAGACTAAGAGGCCTAAACTCTAGGGCTGAAGGATTGAGTGAAAGGCTTTCAGATGGAAGGAGGTGGATTCTCCTACCAAGACCTTTTAGTAGCTTGTAGATGCAGAACTAGAATGTAGAACAACGGACCATCTTCTTTTCTTTTTTTGTTGTTGTGCTTTTAAAAAAAAGCATACATAAGAACTCTACTCCTAACAAATTTTTAAGAATGTAGCATATTATTAACTACAAGCATAATGTTGCATATGCAGATTTTCATCTTGCACAATTGAAACTGAAACCCTTGGGCACTGTTGGTGGGAATGCAGAATAGTGTAACTGCTATGGAAAAACAGTATGGAGGTTCCTCCAAAAAAATTAAAATAGAACTACCATGTGATCCAGCAATCCTACTTCTGAGTATATATTAAAAGGAATGGAAATAGATAAGGAAATGCAAATCAAAACCACAGTGGGATACCTCTTCACATCCAGGAAGACAGCAATAATCAAAAGACAGGAAATAAAAAGTATTGCTGACGACATGGAGAAATTGAAATCTTCATTCATCCCTGGTGGGAATGCAATTTGGTACAGCTACTTTGGAAAACTATTTGCAAATTTCTTAAAATGTTACCCAGACAGTTAACACAAGACTCAGCAACTTCACACCTACATATATATCCAAAACAAATGAAAAATATGTCCACACAAAAACTTACATAGGAATGCTCATACCGGCATTATTCACAATAGCCCAGACGTGGAAGCAACCTAAATGTCCATCCATGAATGAATGGATAAAGAAAATATGGGATACCCCTACAATGAAATATTATTCAGCCTTAAAAAAAAGAAGATCTGAAGTGTTTCCTTAACCGTTAATCTGAGGATGAGGATGTTGAGACTGTCCTGGAACTCAACTTTTTCAACAAAAATCCCTGGAAGAAATTAATGTGATCCTGCACTCTACAGACCTATAGATAGATGCTCTTATCACCCATCTATGGGTTTCCAGAGGAGGCAATGGTCTCCAAGGACTTCTGAACCAAACTGTACCTTTATTTTCATTCAATGGTTTTATTATAGTCAGAAATACTGGGTATATGTCCTCATAATGAAGTCTCATTCTCAAAAAAATTTTTGGAATGTATTTTTTGGTCCCCCAAATAATGCTACATGCCAGTCATACCTGCTTATAAGGCTAAGTGGGAATAATCAATTCTCAGGTAAAAATATTTTATTACACATAGCAGAATATGTTGAGCATTCACCTTCCCAACTCCAGGACGCATGGCAGACATCATTAATAAATCACAGCCTTAGAATCCTCCATTATCCATCAATCAGAATTAATTCTCAAAAACAATGTGTCTCTTCCATCATGACTAATTGTATGGAAATAAAGATGTATATGAGGCAGTGTAGATTGGCCGTTAAGAGCTCCACTCTGGAGTTAGACGGACATAGGGTCATATCTTCATTTTTTCACTTACCAAGCGTGTGACATTGGACAAGTTATCCTTACGATAGTTTTCATCTTTAAAATTGAATAAAAATAGTCTCTAACTCATCATACGGAGGTAATAAGGATTAAATAATTCAAATAAATATGTAATCACTATCTTATAAAGATGTGCTAGGCACTACTCCAGGTACTTTTCACATTAATTCATCTAATCCTCAAACAATCTTATGAGATAGAAAGTATCACTATCCTCCTCTTGTGGAAACAGACACACAGAGAGGTCAAGCAATTTGCCCAAGGTCACACAGCCAGTTAGTAGCAGAGCCTGCATTCAAACCTAGGCAGTCTGGTCCACAGTCTACATCTATAAGCACAGCACTATTAAAAGGTAGACAATTCCCATGCATTTTAGCTTCTTGCTTTAGTAATTTGCTAGGGCTTCATGAAAGTGAGTAAAAATAACTGCAGGCTTTGCTTTGAGATCTTCATGCGCAAATTACTAGAAAAATACAAAGAATTACTTAACTACTCCAAGCACCAGACAAGGAGAAAAGGAACAGCAGAACTGTCTGGACCCAGCAGAAATTAACTGAATGGTTACTTTACTACAGGTCAACAGCTATAGCACATGCTGGTCTCCATCTTCCTGACAGGTAACAAATAGGACCTACCTTCTCAAATCATAAGACCTCAAAATACTCATCTTATCCTGACAGTAACAGAGAAATCATACATAAATCACCATGGGGAGATAGAAGCCTAAGTAAACGTTCCAGGAAAGAGCTTTAGCAAAAAAGTAGCCTTCTTCACACTTGCTCAGACTTCAGGAAGGAGGTACCCCATGGCTGTCGGCTCTCCTCTGCTCTGCAAATGATAAGCCTTCCAGCCAGATGCTGGCTTCTTCCTGCAATTCGATCTAGCAGTCTGCTGGTACCCCAGCACAAAGCTGGACAGATCCACTTCATCACAAGGTTTCAGGTGAGTCACGGATTAAAAATGAGTTCTCAAGAATCAGGGATTAAGATTTCAGGAAGTCTTGATTTTTAAAAAATATTTAACTTTAATAAATGTGGGAATTAAAGCTTTATCCTATGCAGGGTGATTTAAATTCTGGCTTAATTTCCACCTACTAATCTAATTATGATGACTGATCTTGATAAAAGTACTTTAAATTTGCCTAACACTTCCTAAATGATGAATTTCCAGGGCTTCAGTAAATTCTGGGTCAAAGGATTACCAATTTTTTTCTATATTTCATAAGATCTTTGGTTCAATATTCTAGGAAATGAGCCACAAGCAGGTTTCATCTTCTTGATCAAAAACACATTTACACCTATGACAAACCTGCTTCCTGACTAAGCTTAGTGGCTTAAAACAACACAACTGCTTATCTTGCAGTTCTGGAGGTCAGAAGTCTAAAATGGGTCTCACTGGGCTAAAAATAAGACAGCAGTGCTGAGTTCCATCCGGTGGCTCTAGTGGAGAATCTGTCTCCTTGCCTTTTCTGTCTTTTAGAGACTGCCTGCATTCCATGGCTTATGGCCTCTTCCTCCATCTTAAAGCCAGTCAGTGTAGCACCTTCAAATCTCTCTTGATCTCTGACACTCCTGCCTCCCTCTTATGAGTAGCCCTATGACTACTCTGGGCCCACCTGTATAATCCAGAATAATCTTCCCATCTCAAGATCCTTAACTTAATCACATCTACAAAGTCCTTTTTTGCCACAAAAGGTAATGTATTCACAGATTTCAGGGTCAGTGGACAACTCTAGTTGGGGGCCATTGGTCTATCTGTTACTTGATCCTTAAGACCTTAATTCTTAAAGTCTTTTCCCCTACTCTATAAAACCACTAAATGTCAAAAATACTGAATTTTAAGTTATTTTTGCAACTATACATCACCTTGTCCATATCTAGTAACTCAACCTTATAATAATAGTTACATCATACTACAGCCAAGACTCTTGGCATTATAATATCATCTGTATAAAAGTATAGAAAAAAATTTTTAATCTTTAGTTATGCTTTTGTGCATTTATCTACCTATAGAGTTATACATAATTGAGATTTGGTAGATAAAGTTCTAAGTAAATTTTAACAATAAAGCAAATCATTTATCTTTGGTCCACTTCATATATTTTAATTATAAAATTCTTTGCTAACAAAAAAAAAGACTCTGTGCTCAAATGTTCCAATAGATCCATCAGTCTAAAGCAAGTCTTCCTTCTGGGTTTTGATCAATAACATTTTAACTCAAGAATAAAGACTTTACAAACTATGATCTACAGTTTACCCCACTATCTCAAATGACAAAATTTTGCCACTGCTTTAGCTTTAAAAGTGTATCTGCCTACAAGTTCTTTTTCTAGACAGCCATGCCTACTTTCTTACTTAAGGAGATGAAACTTATATAGCACTACATATAGTTGTATGTGTCAATACACATAAAAGAAAAGAGGAGATAACAGAAGAAGTGTTAACGGCATATATTATATCTTTTCATCCTATCAAAGCAATTTGGAAAGTGTTATATCTGAAAGTTAAATATAAGATAGAAAAAAGAAAGTTTCCTATCTTACAGATAAAACTGATGCCTTAGGAGTGGGAACAGAAAGAACATTTTCTGAGCACATTTTACATGTGAGACTTTGTTCTAGGTGCTCTACTCAAACAGCCACTCTCAAATCTATCATATTGTTTGTCAGTGCCTTAAAAATAGCCTATTCTGTTACTTTAGATCACCCGCTTCTAAGCTGCACAGCACAATTCATTCACTATCCTGTCTGATGTTCTGCCCCAAGTGCAGAGCAGAGCATTGTTCTTTCCTCTTGCAAACATCCAAACAGAGTTATGTGGAGGTTAAGTGTCTCCTCCAAGGAACCAAAGGGAACCCAGGGAATGCCTCTCAACTCGACCCCAGATGTGGCAGCCACTTATTCACCAGGCCCTGGAGGGGCGGCTCTGCCAGCAGAGGTCATGCTGAGGCTCTTGCTTTTCAGATATTTCCCTCTCTCGGCGAGCACATCAGTGAGAATTCAAAAGAATGAAAAACAATTCCATATGGTATTCATCTGGCTGTTTTGTCCTGGGAGCAACTATGGTTAGTTGCAAACCAGGAATTTAATGTTAAACCTCTGTTCTCAGTTAGGCATCATATCCTACTCTCAGTAGCCTAGACAAAAAAAAAAAAAAAAAAAAAGGAGAGATAAAATTCACAGAAAAGAAGAAGAATTAGTTGAAACCAATAGGTATAACAACTTACTGTCATTAAATATATTATTATCGAAGGTTCTATGCTTCTTTTTTTTTTTTCTTCCATACAGGCAGAAGTCAATGGGTCCCGCTTTGGAAAATTCTTAGTGACAAGCCAAAACCAACAGAGTCTGAAAGGGGCCTGTCAATAACACACAAAAAAATGCCTAACTGGAGTCAAGGACCAACTCACTATAACAACTGTTGAATGCAGGTGGTAGGCATAAGGGTGTTCATTATAGTACTCTTTTAACTTTCCTTTATATCTTAAAAAAATCAAAATCAAAAGTTAGAAATAAAAAAGCAAAACAGAAAAAGAAATAATTCATAAGAAAATGTTTGAAACATTTGGACTTTGAGAAATGTGCATAAATTTGAGCCAGTTCCAGACAATTTAGTTATGTCATCTTTCCATATATACTATAGTTCCCACCCCAAAAAAATTTTATATAAAATCTACTACCTATGAAAATGTAAATCCACATTGCTTCACACCTTTTCTGAATGAACAAAATGTGACTGGAATAGAGTTAAATTCTTTAGAGAAATCTCCCTTTGCAGATCATGTCACACTGACATATACTAGAACAGCAATTAAAATATTCTAAACCCATCCCCCTCTTCATGTAACTGTCCTTGTCATACTCTTTAAGTCAGAGCACAAACTGCCCTAGGAGTAAGCAATGACAGAAACATCTTCCAACTGCCCCTAGTTACACAGACTCAGAAATAGGGGCGTTGAACGTTCTAATGTCTGCACTCTCCTTAGTGGATTCAAATTTCCCAAAATGATGATTGATCAAAAAGAATCTCATGAAAGTTTCTAGGGAAGAGAAAGAAAAGGAGACCAGGGTGGGGCTGGAGAGGAACGACCCAGGAAGAGGGAGATACAAAAAGAGCCTTTACTTAAGGCCAATTAATGGACGACTCCTTAACACACCACAGAAAATCTGGTACAAAAACAAATGCACTGAAATATGAATTCCACTTGCCATCATGGCTCATAACCCAAAACATTTTGTCATTATTAGAAACTGAAACGAGTACTCCTGAGAAAATGAAATGAGAATCAAAAAGCACCATGGTTTACGAGGAAGACCACTGCCACTGCCGCACAGCACGTGCATGTCCCAAAGCGTTGTGCAAGTGCCTCGTTATTCCTTTCACTAAGCATGAGGCTTAACAAAAACTCCTAGATTTATAATTCCAACACCCTACATATTTTGCTGGTAAAACCAACTAAGCAGAAAAAAGGAAAAAAAAAAAAAAAAAAGAGTAACTGTTGGCAAAGGTGCCAAGAACTTCTCTTGAGTAACTCAAGATCAAACATCATTCTCCACCGACCTCATGCCCTGGCCCCGTCCTCTTTCTCCTCTTTCCCATCCCATCCCTTTGTCCCTTCTGGCTGCTTCAGCAGCCCTCTACCTCAGCATTTCTTTTCCACTTTGTCTTTCTTATTTTGCCTGCTTCTTTTAGGGAACCTTCAGTCCCAAGCATATGACCATCCCAGTTGACTACAGGCAGTTCTACAGAAATAACACTGGCAGGAATTAGTGACCAAACCAGACAGAGAGATATTTTAGAAACCAGTGACCAAACTATATAGAATGAGTGACCAAACCACACAGACATTGTAAAGAAAAAAAGAAAAACATAAGAAGAGTCCTGCTTATCTTCTGTAAACAAACCTTCAACAAGCAGATGAATCGTCAGTAAGTGACTAACCCAACCAAGTTTAGCTGAAGAAGATATTCAGTGTATATACAACTCTGTAAAAACTAAGTTACCTGATACCTTCTGTAAAAACATTAAGGATTACTAACTTTTGAATGGCATTATTTGTCACAGAAAGACCAGTGACTGAAATCGACAGATCTGGGCCACCACGTGGCTGGGAAACCCTGGGGAAAACTTTTCTGAGCTTTGTTGTTGTATCTGTAGCAAGGAAATGATAACACCCACTGAACAAGTCAAGAAGAAATGTGAGAGTGTACATAAAAGGACCCGCAGTAGTATACATTCAGCAAAAAAACAAAAATATGCAGATGGGTTAGTGAATACCAGGCAATGTGAAAAGCGTTTTGCATATGTTGTCATCCAACCCTTACAATCATGTGACCACGTGAAGTTTCAGCTCCAACCTCCCTGGAGAGATCAGAGTCATTGTCAATACCAGTGGTTCCCAAATATGACTTCATGTTTGAATCACAAACAACCTTGATGCCTGAGGTTCTTGAGAGTTCTGAGGTATGGCCTGGGCACTGAGGAGCTTAAAAGCTCCCTCAGTGACCCCAGTGTGCAGCCAAAGTTGAGAATCACTGTTCTAGAAGCACTTTTTCGCCACCTCCTGCACCTTCCTCCTTACTGCATCTCTTGGGCAATACTTTCACCTATGATGAGGAAAATGTATTTCTTCCACACAGTTGGACCATTTCCCTCTGACATTATGGCAGCCGTTATCAGTGAATGAATCAGTCATTCATTCACTCATTCACTGGGACTTAGGAGAGAAAGATACACCGGCACACCTCTGAGATACTGCAGGTTGGAGTCGAGATTACCACAATAAATCAGAAATTATAATAAAGCAAGTTGCGTGAAGTTTTTTGTTTCCCAGTGCATGTAAAAAATATGTTTACTTTATACTGTAGTTTGTTACATGTTCAATAGCATTATGTCTAAAAAATGTACATATCTTAATTTTAAAATACTTTATTTCTAAATAATGCTAACTATCATCTGAGCCTTCGGTGAGTTGCAGTAGTAACGTCAAAGATCACTGATTACAGATCACCATAACAAATGTAGTAAGAATGAAAAAGTTTGAAATACTGTGAGAATTTCCAAACTGTGACACAGTCACACAGAGTGAGCAAATGCTGTTGGAAAAATGGCACTGATAGACTTGCTTGGTGCACAGTTGCCACAAACTTTCAATTTGGAAAAAAAGCACTATCTAGGAAAAGCAATAAAACAAAGTATGCCTGTACTCACTACTACAGGAAATAACTCAAGGTCTAGAGTGTAAATATATGAGTAAGCCAACAAAAATAATCTGGAGTACTTACTCATGCATTAAACAGATATTTAATTGAATGCCTCCTGAGTACCGGCCCAATGTTAGGCACTGAAGCAATGAAAAACACCGACACACAGGACCTGATGGAGTTTCCAGTCAACTGATAAGAACTATAACCAAGGTAAGTTCTGGTTGCTATGGAAAAAAAAGAACGACCTCTCTCCAGATTCTATTTTCCAGAATCTTCTTCCAGCCTAGAGCAGCACTAAGCCTTCCAGCAGACGAGTACTCAGGATGCAACACAGTATGAGGGTAGGAGGGCAGGTAAGGGGAGGGGTCCAGCAAAAATGGAAGTCAAATTGCAAATCCTGAGTCAGCTGCCATGCCTTGAAAGCTTCTTGCTCTCACACTTGGCCTGGGAATCAGGATAGGTCTCCATGAGGAGAGGACCTCTGCACTGACTCTCAAGGCAGGGAAAGTGATGCTCAGGTTAGAAGACAGGGTGAGGATCCTGGGGAAAGAGAAAACAAGGGCAAACACTTTGAGGCAACATTGGGGCGAACTGCATCCAGACGACCTCTAGCCCTTTCCCTCTCCTTTTCTCTGGTCCCACCTTCAGTTACTTTTCTTCCTCTTTCTCTTTTGACTGTCTTCCCCCACCTCTTTATTTTCCCTTTTTTTTTTTTTTTTTTTTTTTTTGCTTGTTCCTTCTAGCCAGCCTCCCACATCTTTAACCAACCCAACCTCCTGCACCCTCCACTCTACTCTTTCATCCTGGGTCATCACCCTGGAAGCCTGCTGGGATTCATCAGCCCCCCACACTTGATTTAATGCTTGAGGCTGTCATCTTCAAATTCTTAATACTTTTTGAACAAGGGGCCTTGTGTTTTCATTTCGCAATGAGTCCCACCAATTATGTAGCTGGTCCTGCCTAGAAGATTTAGGAGTTCACCAGTCTAGATGGAGAGTTCTGGGGAAAAAATTCCTGAGGAAGGTCACCCCTGGTGTGATGATTTTTTTTCAATTGATTGTTTGTGGATTCTCTATAACCTCAGTTTATAAAAACACTGACTGCTAAATTAAACATTGATATAAATGGATCTTGTTATGAGGAATACAAACTTTTTCTGAGAAATTCCAGTAAATCAACAGACTGCAATATGGAAGCCACAGACAGAAAATGAGGAAATTAACAAGACAATGTTCTTCAGAGCAGCTGTTCATTAAACTCCGTAGCCCAGTCCATTCCTCAGCTCCTCCGAAAGAAAGATGACCCCTAGTTCAAAATATCAGAGGAGAAATGTAAGGAAATAATGACCAAAAATCAATCCTTTAAAGGAAAAACACTGGGAGACTGCTGTTGAGAACCATCAAGCCATGAGTGCATAATTTCTCTTCTGAGGAAAGATTTATCAGTCCAGGGACAGGGGCTGAGTGAGAACAGACTGATCAACCGGTACTATAATGGTCATGAACTAACATACCACATCTTCACGGGAAAGGGAAGGGATGAGCTTTCCCATGATTCCCCTTTGCTCCACCAAAGCACTAAAGAGTCTCAGGCCGCATTTTTAAAACAGCAAGGTTGTTTATATAATCAGATCAATCTAGCTGATAATTGAACCCAAAGAAATGGTTTCTCAGAAACCTTGAGAATTCTCATCTTCAAGAGAAAAGCGCTTTGAACTTCAACTGACAAAACAAAACATAACAAAATAAAATAAAATAAACTGAACTTGAGTCCCCACTCTGTGCCTTGCTTTAGTGTCTCATTTGCGTAACAGGTAGAAAACACTGGCTAACTCCCCTCACGGTGAGAAGTCTTAAGGGCCAAGTAAGAATTTCATTTATAGAAAGGTGTTTTTCCAGCTGGGTAAATTAGTCACTAATGTAAAGCGTTGGAACTACCACATGGGACAGCTCCCTTCCCTCGCTGTAACTCCAGGTGTTAGCTGTCTTGACTGCGGTAGTGGTTTCACTGGTGTAAACATCTATACAAATTCATCAAATTGTACATTTGAAATGTGTGTAGTTTACTGGACAGGAACCATACCACAATAAAGGTGTTTAAAAAAAATGTCCTAAGATTCTCTTTTCCTCACTTAGGCTAAGTCTGTCAAGCCCTGCCAGCCCCTGCCCTGCCCTGCCCTGCCCCAGCTAGGTTCTGCCCAGGATCTCCCTCACAACCAGTAGGCCAACTTTGGAATTAGGGCACCTGAGCTAGACCCCCAAACTGGCATAAGCATAGTGTGACCCCAGCCAAGCCCCGATGTGTCATCTAACAACGGCTCTCTCTGAACCCCCACGATGCGTACCCTGCTCTGGCTTCCTGGTTTCTGAAAGGAGAGATCATTCTTCAGATCTCAGTTTGGATATTAGTTACAGTGTCACTTCTTCCAGTTAGTCTTCCCTAACGCATGTGGATGGACACACACCCCCCACACACACACACCCCATTCCTGAAGTGATGGCATTCCTGCAGTCTTCCATACTGCTCCGCCTTCAACCCTATCACAGCACTTGGCACAGTGTATCATAATAGTTTCCTTCAGATGTCTTTCTCCTCCTCACTAAACTGGGAGCTCCCTGAAGGCAAGGCCTGTGTTTTTATTTTGGGGGGCCTTTCACTTGGCACAGTGCCTGGCAAGAGTAGGCATTCAGTAAATGTTGGAAAAATGGCAAAGAAAAGGGGTAGGGGAAGGAAATATGGTGGCTTGAATAGTGTCCCCCAAAATTCATATCTACCTGGGACCTAGAATGTGACTATTAATTTCCTAGGACCACCATAACAAATAACACAAACTCAGTGGTTTAAAACAACAGAACTTTATTCTCTCACGATTCTGGACACTAGAAGTCCAAAATCAAGGTGTTGGCAGGGCCATGCTCTCTCTGCAGACTCTTGAGAAGAATACTTTCTTGTCTCTTCCCAGCTTCTAGTGGCTCCCAAGAATCCTTCGTGTTCCTTGGTTTGCAGCTCCAACACTGCAATCTCTTCCTCCTACTTCACAAGCCTTCTTCTCTCTGGGTCCTCTGCCCTTCTTACAAAGACATCAGTCATTGGATTAAGGTCCACACTAACCAGTATAACCTCATGTTAACTTAACTAATTGCATCTGCAAAGATGTCCTTCTAAGAAGAGGAGAGGACACAAAGCAAAGACTGAGACAAAGATAGGAGCCATGCAGAGCCCCAAACCAAGGGACATGTGGAGCCACCAGAAGCTAGAAGAGCCAAGAACAGATTTTTTCCCTAGAGTCATCAGAGGGAACATGGCCCACTAACACTTTGATCTTGGACTTTCATCCAAGAGAACCATGAGAGAATGAGTTCCTGTTGTTCTAAACTACCAAGCTGGTGATCATTTGCTGCAGCAGCCCTAGGAACTAACGGGGGGGGGGGGGGGGGGCAGTGAAGAGCTGATGAAGATGAATGATTGCAACACTTACACGGGCTTCCATTTTCAAAAAAAAAAAAAGTTAGGAGAGAAAGAAACCAGGAAGAAATGTACCTGTTTCAAGATAAACTCTAAACTTATGTAATTTAATGACAACACCGATTAAATCAAAGGAATAGAAGAGTCAGAACGATTTATTGAATCTGTACCTTAAACAGCTGAGTGGAAGAAAACATTCTTGGATAGACTGGGATTAAGTTACTAGATATTTCCTTATTTATTTATTCAATTATGTATTTATTTACTTAGTAGAGCATTTTTTTAAAGAAGGGACCTTTACATTGTTTATGAGGAAATTCTTGCTCAAGAAAAAACCAGCTCTTGATACACCAAGGATTCCTGAGGAGATTAAGAAAAGTAAACAACTATGCAAATAGGATGTACAATTCCAGGCATTTATTCCCGTGGCCTGAGGAACCAGGACAGGATGGGCCCACCAGCTGAGTTTGTCTTGCATCCAGCTCACTCTTTCAGAATGTCTTTAAGTCAAATCCTTCCTCAATCCCTTTTCAGAAGCAGTGGAAGATAGTACAGAGATCTGGAACTTTGCTCCCTAAAGAGAAAACCACAACCAGGCCTGAAGGGAAAAGAATGAGTTTTGAAACTAAGAAAATGTCTCCAGCTACAGTCTCATTGCAGGACTTTGGGAACATCTCTGCAAAGTACCAGGATGAAGTGAAGGGGCAGGATCTTGGATAATAAAATATCCCCTTCCCTAATAAAAGTGACTCATTGAAGCATCACAATTTTTTTCCCTAAAGCACCATGTTATAGCTTCATTAACATACAAAGTAGACTTGAAAGAGGTCATTTCTGGTAGCTACAGCAGTAAAATCTCTTTGAATGATATCCAATATGGAGCTATTTTTCTGAGTTCTTCCCTGATGTGACCAATTCTACAATGAACTTTTAGTATAAAGCTGGAATCAGTAGAAAACATTATGTATCTGTCTTACTTATCCTCTGCCAGCTCTGATCACATGGAGAAGCCTGGGCCTTCTCCACATGCCTCCTACTGGAGTGACTCCCATGGCCTATGCATCACTCGGGCCCTTCACTCCCTGTTGAGTTTCTGATGGAGGCAGGAGATCAGAGAGCGGAAAGAGGAGGTTGGAGTACTCATGACATGACCCACCCCGAGATCACTGCTGTTCCCACAGTGATAGATGGGCAGCTCCTTTCCCACAGCTCTGAGGTTGTCTCCAGCCTGTTACCCCCATCCCCCAACCCCATCAGGCCCAGGCAGTGTCAGCTTCCTGCTATTGCCAGTCCCTGGGGCCTCACCACTCCTTCTGGTTCCATTAACTCTGCCCACATGTCTGTAAAGAGCGTCTTCTTTTTTTTTTTTTTAAGAGCATCATCTTTAAACTGCCCTAAGTTAACTACTCTTAGATCTGCCATTGGTTTCCAGCTAGAACCAGGGCTGATAAGTAACAATGCCAACATCTGTAAGTCAATGTTAAACACATCCATGTTATTCATATAAATAATCACAACTCATAAGATATCACCTTACCTGTCTTCTCTCCATTCCTTCACCTTTGGAAATTCTGCCCATGCTTCAAGAGCCATCTTTAACATATTTCCTAACTGCATACAGTTCCTTCCACATTTGGGCCTCTCTATTTTTTTTTAATTTTATTATTTTGGACTCTATTTATGGTATTTTTCCACATTTTGCTTTACTTTCATTTGTATTATGTCATACCCTATTTCTCTGGCTAATAACTCCTTAAGATCAGTGCCAGAAAGGTACTAATTTTTATACCTATCTCCTCCCAACCCAGTAACTAGTTCAGTGCCAGACACATATGCAATAAATGTTTGCTGCTGCTGTAAGCTCCAGCCAGGTAAGTATTTTCAATTATAAATCATTATAAAATGTTTCTATAACCATGCATATCAGGCTTTTATATATTACATGCACATAATATATCTTCTATACCTACATATACACCCTACACTGAAATTTTCTTGATAAACCAACTTTCCCTCTTCCATTTTGGTATATATACAGAGGGATACAGACAGCAAATATAAACACAAATATAGATATAGAAATAGGGATAGAGATAGAAAATGAGTTTTCACCTTTGGTCAAATAGTCTTCCAAACTTTATACATTCTTATACTTCAGCATCTCTGCTAACCCAGGGAAAATTTACTTTCTCCCTTGTTCCCTTTTCCCTTTAACAAGGCCCCATCATGTCGCTCGGTACAGCCATAGTTGGCCCCTGATGGGTGAAGTGTCTTTGTCTCCCTGGCAGTGGTAACTCCAGAGACCACCTGTGTCTTTGTCTTTAGTCTTCCTCTGGGCAGGCACTTTCTCTGCTCCCTCCATCATTTATTACTTATGTAATCACATTCAGTTATCTATCCTGTCTGAGCTTTGCTTTCCTCAACTAGAAAAAAATGGGAATCATTTAGTCACTCATTGATTCGGTTATTCAGTAACCACCCATTGAGGGCTAGACACCATGCAGGGCACGGGGAAGCGGGGGGACTGAAGCGACCCCTCCCACAAGGAGCTGCAGTCTGGTGAGGACACAGAGGAGAGAAAGACCACTGTGATCCTTGTGGTCCAGAAAGACGATGGGTGTTAGTGCAGAGCTGTGCAGGCACACAGGAGGGCGTCTTCCACTTGGTTGGTAGGAAGGGGTGAAGAAGGACTTTCGAGAAGAAGGGGCCACTAAACCAAGTCCCTAATTCTATGCTGGAGTTAGACAGATAAAGAAACATCCTCAGTATTTGGTTGCTATCGAAAATTATGGAAACAATATCAGTCACAGTTGCAATAGCAGAAACATGCTTTTCACAACTGACGTTAATACAAATTTACTTGAATTCTACTATGTGTAAAGAGAAATTATCTGCTTTGCTGACTCTGACGACTAAACTTAATTCAGCTTCAAAATTAAGTTTTCCTCTGCTAGAGATTCAGTTAGAGTAGCAAGATGTAGGGGGAAATTAATTTAAATTAAAATTATACTTAAAAGTTCAATATATCGTTGTGTATTACTGTGACATTTATTTCACATTTAAACCACTATAACTTTCTTCTCATCTCAAGGAGCCTCTTACATGGTTTTTACCAGCAACACTGAGCTGTCTCCAGATAGTAAATCAGGCTCCCAGCTCGCAGAGTCCTCTCTCCTGACCAAGAAAGATGGTGATGGATATTGACAAAAACATTCTATTTTTTTAAATAAATGTAATTCTCTTTGTGCTATGAATATCCAACTTAGAAATTTTCAAAGTTTATTTATTATATATGTGTGTATTTGAATATGTTACTTATTCAAAGTTTACTTGTAAGCCATTTAATTGAAATGTGAGTCCTGAATCTGATGACGTAAATGAGGTTAGGGCCTCAGAGGCAAAAACTGGAAACGGGTGGTGGGTACAGAGTCAAGTGAGGTCTCTGGGGCTCTTGTCTTGATTCTGACCAGGGTCGGAATTTCAGATTCACCCGTTAGTAACTTTGTGGCCATTGACAAATTACGTTCTCTGTGTCTTTACATCTGTACCTGCAAAATGGGAATGGCTGTGAGGACTAAGTAAGGTAACATGTGCAAGAAACTTCCACAGTGCCGGGTACAGAGCAGGCACTCAATAAATACCAGCTCCTTCCTTTCCTCCCTCTGCTTTCTAAACCTGTTACCTGTCCTAGCCCATGGAGAAAACAACCTCCGCTGAAGGACTGAAAAAAAAATTAAGTGAAATGCATGTATATGTGCGTTTGTGTGCATATATATGTGTGTGCATGTACCTGTGTGCATAAAGTCAGTAAATACTAAAAGCACATGGTCCAGTGAATAGTAAGAATATAAATTCTTGCTCACCATTCTGTCCCTGGGTCTCTGCAGCATGAATCACAGTGTCTAATAGTCACAAAGCCATCATCATGGCTGGTAATATGTTAGAGGGTTACTAGTTGGCCCAGAGCTCTGGGTTAGTCTGGAAAAGGGATGGGAGGCAACCTGGAGACAGCTATTTCCATAAGTTGATCTGCATGGCCTGATAAAGCCCCTGGAGTAAGGGGTGAGTATGAAGAGAATGACCTGGAAAGAGTTATCTATCCCCCAGTGGGGTCCCACACACCAGACCTGAGCCCAGATGAAACAAAGGCTGTGGTCAGAAGCCATAGGAGAATCTTTACAAGGAAACCCAGGGTGTAAGCAAATAGAGAAGAGAAACCGTTCTTGAGTATGCATGGAACACACATGGCTTCAGCTCAGTGACACCTGAGGGACCACAAAACCACTGGGACTATCATAGAGTTTGCACTTTTAGAAGTAGTCCAGGGAAACCATTTTCCTAAAGAGGACACAGCCACAGGGACAAGGATGAATGAGGTGCTAGCACCTAGGGTTTCCAAGCACCTTGGACATCAGGGAAGAAACCGTGAAAAGACTATTTCATGATCACATATGAGCCACCCCTTGGAATTCTCAAACAACTGGGGAAAGACTTTGCTGGAGAGCAAGGGGTGGTACTGAGACTTCAGTGGCAATGCAAACCAAGAAAATTTGAATTCCCTTGATATGATTCATTTTGCATTCACGGACTAAGAAGGTCTGAGGAGGGGTGCTGGCAGAAGGGTACATCCGAGGAGGAAGTCCAGCACCTTAAGTCAGGGGTGTCT
Organism: Camelus bactrianus; assembly: GCF_048773025.1. Classification (NCBI taxonomy): domain Eukaryota; kingdom Metazoa; phylum Chordata; class Mammalia; order Artiodactyla; family Camelidae; genus Camelus; species Camelus bactrianus. The sequence continues at coordinate 39,598,566 of NC_133545.1, read as the reverse complement.
GCAGCTCAGTTTCAATGGCTTGATAGCAGAGAGGAATAAATGATTATGTTATAGTTGTGTAAACACTACAGTGTCTAAATATGATCGCACCAATGTGAATAAGCGTGCCTCTTTTTAAGCAAACATATGCTGAACCCTTACTGTTCACTGCAACATAGAGATGACAGATAATGATGGCTTGCTAGCTCTTGTCAGGATCTTGGGAGGAAGATACAGTATGAATATCAATTATAATCAGTTGAAGTTTCATTATTTTCCGTTCCACAATGACATTTTCTACATAACATAATGAGGTCTGGATCTCTAATCTTCACACCATACAATTAGTACCTACTTAGAGTATGGCCTATAATAGTTAAACACTGATTAGTTTATGCCTGTTGCTCTGGGAACATTTCTTGTAGGGGATTCTCTCATCCAATAATTAGGCTTTTGGTGTCTTCCAATACTTGCCAATACACACTGGTTAATATTTAAGTGGTTTCACATGGAGATCCTATAAAACAATGTTGTGAATATGCCTCAGCTATGTCTGAGACAAAGAATAGCTGTGACCTTACTCTCTATCTGAACTATAATAGGATCATACCTGATCATTCGATATGAATGTTTAACCCAATAAATAATTGCTGTTTTCTAGGCTAATATTTGAGTTGGCTGATTTAAGGACATTCTGGGGTATGCAAAGCATTCTAAGACATGCAAAGGATCACAGTTTGAGCTAGAACGAGGTGGGCGGGCAAACACAGAGTTCAGGAGGGCCTGGCTGGCAGGCATTCAGAACGGCAACTTGGGAAAACAAGAGAGAGAAACATAGGGACCCAGGGTACCTATTTTCAAATCTCCTAAGTAATCAACCAGAAATCAGAAGGATGATTGGATACTTTCCAAGTGTAATTTTTTTCTATTATACAACATAAAGTTTATAGATAAAAAGCTCTGGACATGGGAAATTGAAGGAAGAAATTTGGGAGTGGCGAGTCTCATAAAATCTTACAAAACAGTAGGAAATATTGTTAAATAACAAGTAGTTCAAATGCCAACAAGTGCAAAGATGTAACAGAGTAAAAAGTGAATACAACAGAAAATGAGAAGGCTTGAGTTCAAGTCCTAAAGCTTATACTAACTTATTTGTAACTTTAACAAGTCTTTTCAACTCTTAGTCCCTTTCCTCAACAAGAATGAGAAAATGATGGACAAAAGTGATCTCTTAGAAACAAACAAAGCTAAAAAACCCTTTTATAACTGGCCAAATGTAACAATCCTGAATTTTCCCTTTTGGGACAATATTTATATTAAAAAGCATATAACCCACTTCTCAATTGTCCTGTGTAGAAAACAATAAATCATTAATCTCCAAGCAAGAGAAACTAGAAAGTGGAAATTCCATGATGTTGCTGAATCACTGTTGGGGTCTGATATCTAAGTCCCATTTTCCTGTATTTATTCAGTATCACAAGTAGCAAGTACTTCAAGCTGAAGGAAGCCGGGGACAAAGGCAACCAACAATCACAGTGTGTGGTAGACAAGGCCAGATTCTTTGATGCTCCCCTCTAGTTTTATTTTATGGCCTGGGGTAAGCCCCCAAATTTCCTTATGCCTCAGTTTTTTCATCTGGATAAGTTAATTAATACTATCTAAACTACCTTTGTCATCAAAAGCATAAATATTTTTAAAATATTCAAAATCAAAGTGTTTCAGAATAGAAAGCATTACCAGTTTTGAGAGCTAATATGCCCTAGTGGAAATAGCACCAAAGCGGGAGTAAAAAACTGATTCAAAGCAGGTTTGCTGTCTACGAGCTGCATGACCTCCTGATCTCTCTGCTTTCTCATCTGATAAGGGCAAATTATAAAATCTTCCCTGTCCACTCCAAGACTGCCAAATGCGAATGAGATTATGAAATGCATGACACTCCTTAAACTACACAGCAGGCTACAGAAGGTGAGTTCCTGATGGCCTTGTCGCAATCGGAAGGAACCCAATGACCATTTTCCACTCTCCTTTAGCCATTATTTTTCCAGGTCCAAGGACTGGGAACCAGGGAACTCCAGGAGCCTTAGAAGGCGAAGGACCATCTACAAAGGAAGTGAATTCAAGCTAAGTTTCACAGCTGTATGCAAATCTGAGAAGAGTAACTGATCGCTGTCTGTTTAGCCGTCCTTCTTGACTGGTTTGTAAAACAACAGCAGCAGAGGAGTCCGCGAATGCTTGCTTACCAACAATTACAGCAAAGTCCCTGGTCCCACTCAAATGCAGCAAGAGCTAGTTCGTAACAATTTAGATCTTCACCCACGGAACAAAAGCCCACATTGTCAGGACTGACCGGTCCACAATAACACTATCTAGAAATGTTTTCTATCCTATATCCTAAACGGGACCATCCTGAAGAACTCAGCTAGTTTCATGGTTATGCTTGTTTCTAAACACTACTTTGGATATTTTTTCTTATTAATAAAGGAAGCTTTTTGTTCCCCCTTAGTACCACCCTGTAATGCATGTAATTACAGATACAGCCACTGCACAAGGGTATCCTAAAATTATAGTGGGAAGATAAGGGGAAGGAAGGAAGCCAGAAAGGCTCCTCTTGGTTGGAGGTCTGTGTTATAAAATACTTAATGGATAAGATAGTCCATTCTGCAATTTTTGAGGACCCAAAACACAAACTTACACACCCATCTGCTGAGACTCATTCTCCATCACACCTCCAATTGTCAGGAGCCCTGCTCTACAGTACAGAATATTTCTCCAACATGTTTCCATTTTTCCAACTCTGCATCTAAATGTATTTAATAGTAAACTATTTTTAAAATTACATTTAAAGTTATAACATAATTATATTACATTCCTAATTTTGCACAAAGGAAGTTTTTTTTCTCTCATTCCCTTAGATTTTGGCATTGAAAAAATTGATTGGCTCACCAGTTTCTTGTGAGCAAGCACAGATTTTCTACTCAACTCTTAAATTCCCCAAAGAACCTCATAGAGTTTATATCCACACAGAGGAAGTGCTACTTATAGCTGACTGGCCAACTGGTCTCCCAGCAAAAAGCACCAAATCTAGGGACCAAAATAAACAGACAAAAAGCATCAATTCTGAACTGTCACCAGCATCCAGGACAAACAAATGCCTTTGAGCTTGTTCATGGTTTTTGGTTCCATGTTCCCTCTGTCTACTGGAGGTTCAGGTTGCCTATTCAGAGGGAGGAAGGGCCCCTGGTAATGGGCATAGGTGCCAGAAAATATAGGTTTATCAGGCAGTCGGCATTCCCCCAGGCAGAGATCTGTTCAGCAGGAAGCTCCCACTACGCTAGTCTTCGATATGCCTCTTTATGCTTCAGGACACACACACACACACACACACACTCCGCCATGCACTGACTGGGTATGAAACCCAAGTCAGAGAGACAAACTGGCAACAAAAAGTATCTGCCTCACAGCAGAGGCTGAAGGAGTACACAATAAAGAACTATCATGCTTACTATACAGCCTTGTCTCTTCATGGGAGGAAGAGAGTTTCCCACCTGCCCATGCCCGACTCCAGCCCCAGACCCCAGGCTAGAGTAGTCATTTCTAGCCTGAAAGACTTAGTAAGATCGTCCACGATAATGTCCAAAACTAAATTTCAAGGTCACAGATCTACTGTAAAGTCTTTGAATATTCAGAAATTGCCTCTTTTAAAACAGCTTTAATACAGGGGACTTAGAAGAGTGAGAGGGAGTGTCCTTTGAATGGATGACCGTTAATTACACTGTGTGGTTGGTCAGATCAGGTGATCAGAGAATAGGTCAGTGAGACTAATGTCACACAAGACAGACAGATACAAGCCATGGACAGGAGACTCAAAGGGCACACCCTACTAATACTTGCGTGTGCGTGCACATAGATATGCTTGTGACACGTGCGTGTGTGAAAGGACAAGATATAAAGCTACTGTTTAGATGGATCCAGTATCTCCCTATTTGTTGCACATTTTTAAGCTGATGTTCAAGATGAGTAGAGCTGTTTAAACGTTTGAAAAATATTATGATGATTTTATAATTTGTACATTACTTTAAGAGATAATTTGGAAGCTTAAGAGGCAATTAAAGTAAGAGAAAATAGAGGGGTAGAAAATTCTAGATAGAATGGGGGAGATAATAGTACTAGAAATCAGAGATGAGAATTAAGTACTCAATTGTTGCAATTGTTGCAATTGTTGCAACTGAGGACTCAATTTGGCTCTCCAGTCAAGCAAAAAGAAAATATGACAGGTGAAATAACCCTCACAATCTAATAAAAAGGAGCATTATCAGCTTATAGGAAGACCAGTCTCCCTGGCACTGAATTTAGGAGAAATTTATTGCATGACAATGTAGAGAATGGATTGACAGGTTGATGAATGTTAACAAAACATTAAATAACAACAAACAGTGCTGCATGAAGCAACTCAGCACAGAAGTTTCGAGTACGGGTTTTGCAGGAGACAAACCTAAGTTCAAATTAGTAACTAGAACATTGGTCAAGCGACATAAGCACGTGAAACTCTAATTGCTCATCTCTAAGATGGAGGTGATGGTACCTACCTCTTAAGGTTGAGGATTAAATGAGATAACACAGGCAAAGGGTCTCACGTAGTATCTGACAAGCAGGTGCACAAAGTATCAGTTCCATCTTTCATCCCTTTACCCCCCACTCACAACGATTAGATTCAGGTCTTTGTGTAGATGGAACAAAAGTCAGAGACCTAATACCCTTGAAGGCATTCCACTGAAAGGGCAGATACTACAATGCTCTGAATAAATTGCTAGCCAGATGCAGCAACAGAGAATCCGAAGAAATGGTGGCTGGTCTGTCCCTTAGATGGACAATGATCTCAATCCCAGTCAGGGAGTTGTTGCAGGACTCATTGCCGAGGGGTGAGGTTAACACCTTTCCAGATAGTGGGTCATCCCCCCTCCACACAGAGGCTGACTATAGGCATGATTATAGACAAAGCTAATTCTTTGTCTCAAAGAAAATATACAGCATGAACCTGTCAAATGCTTAGACAGGAATGAACTGAATGATTCCAGAACTCTGTATCATAGAGCTCTGGAGCAATAATTTGAACTTGGAATATTTAAGAATAAATGTCATCTAATTTAAATAAATAAATAAATAAAATGCCTCTATATGCCTGTTAAAAAATATATTTAATAGCACTATCACCAGATGGGAAAATGGGTGTACGCATATTAGATGGATGACTAAATACTTAGCAATCAGTTACCATATGTGTGCCTCTGTGCTAGGCCTTTGCATGTATATTATTTCAATTAATTCCAGCAACAGGAGAGCAAAGGTAATATACTGGATTATCATCATCAATTGTGCTTGTACACATCCAGGTACAACTACAAATTTAGATTAGTGATTCAAAAAGAACTGTTAAGCTGAATTAAAGAACGCCGCATGATCATGTATATGGTCCATGATAGAACTGAAGGGACCAAAGCAGAAAATGACCATTAGTAGCAAAATGATGGTAATTTAGTTATCATATGCATTGCTTTCAGCATAATTAACAATCTGGCTAACACATGCAAGTTCTAATATAAAAGTTTTTAGCTAGGGGAGGGATTCATTCTCAAAGCCAAATTCTGGCCTCTGGCAAATTTTCTAACATCTGTACATTTTTTCAAATGGTGAAAGCAGGTCAACAGCACTAAGCCAAAGCAACAGTATAATTTCAGGGGCACAGTCCTAAGGAAGTGAAGGGCTCAGAATCAAAATGCAGGCACATGAATATGCAAATATACTCTTCAAAGGGCACATCACCTATTCGACATGCTCAAAGTGCACTTGAGAAAATGACTCAAAGTAACCAACATACACTCTATCACAATTCCATCCAAACACCCATCTCAGGGGCCACACAGGCAGGTATGTGTGGCTTTGGCCAGGGGATCTGTGTAAGCCACATCCCGTAGAGCACCGCAGAGCCTAGGAGAAGCACTAGGAATTCCTGTGGTTCCCCAGCTCTTGGACCTTGCAGCCACTTCACACTCAGCTCAGGACAAGCCACATGTGACACTGATAAATTATTAAATCTGTTGATTTCATACAACGTCAGGAATGTGGAGGGAAAGGCACTCCCACATGGATGTAATAATACCTTTGGGCAAGAACACGGATGAACTCTAGGTGACATGTCAAAGTTAAGCCATAGCAGGTTTTTATACTTTTCCTTAAAGAATTTCAAAATAATTGCAGTGAGACATGTGTTTAAGTTTAGGTAAGAACCTTCACACACAGCCAGCAGAAAGACTGATCATGGAACAATTACTTACTGAGCACCAGCTATCTGCCAGGAGCAATGCCAAGCATGGCTGTTACTGGGGGAGAAAAGATCCCAGCAGTGGCGGGGAGATGGGGCACAAGGGCCTCTGGTATCAAAGGTGTATGTGCAGAGACGGCAAGTTAAGGGCAAAAGAGCATGAGAATCAGATGGAAAACCCAGTTCTGCCTCTCACTACTGCATGCCTTTGTCAAGTTGCTTTGCTCCCATTTCCTCACCTGTAAAGGTGGAGATAACCACACGTACTTCAAGGTCATCATGAGGGCTAAACAGTAATAACCACAGCTGTGATGTCAGACAGCTCATCACGCTGCCATGATCACAGAAACTGGGCTTCACCACTCATTAAAGATGTGACCTTTCTGTGCCTCAGGCTTCCACGCCTGTAAAATGAGGATGATAACTATCTCATAGGGTGGTGGTGAGGACTTAATAGGAAATTCATGTAAAAAACTTAGAACAGGTCTGGGATGGAGTGAGAACTTGAAACAATTTAGCTCTTACCACTGCTATACTCCCGATGCTTTAAGAAGGAGCGGTGAGGGTGTGGGGAAGGTTTGGAAGGAAGAGTAGGAGTTCATCACGAAACACTGGTGAGAGCCTTGGTGCGGTGGGAGGAGCGGGAATATAGACACAGAAGCATAGCACCCTCTCGGAGGAGTCAGAATCAGTGCTTTCAGCACAGAGCAGGCGCCTGAGATGAGCTGTGGACACACACTGCCTGGGGACACACTCTCCACACCCATACACTCGCCCGCATGGCCACAGTCCAGCCTCCCCGGAACCAGAGTCCTTTCACGACCACTTAGCTTGAGCCTCAAACCCTGGCCAGTTCTTAGGCATTATGTTTGCTTTTGTATACTTTCACTTTTAAAGAATGCCTTCACATGACATGAATTCTTATTTAACCTACCGACTCCCTGAGAAAGTACTAATCGCTGTCAAAAATGAAGAGGAGATTGATCTCTGTGTGTGTGTGTGTGTGTGTGCGCGTGCGCGTGTGTGTGGAGCGAGAGAGGCAGAGACAAAGTACGCTAAGCAGAAAAAGGGGTAGAATTGTACATCACGTGGTCACACCTCTGTGTAAAAGGATAGATATGAGTATACTGCCGGTACACGAAAAAGAACTCTTGAAGGATACAAAAAAAGCTTGCAATGAGTTTTTGGTGTTTTGTTTTTTTGTTTTTTTGGTTTTTTTGGAATAGAACTGAGAATCTACAGTGAAAAAGAGACTAACTTTTCATTTAAAGTGCTTTCATATGTCAGTTTTATACTATGCATGTGTACTATTTTAAATGTTTTAAGTGATTTTTTTAAAAAACAAGCAAGAAATCTCATGTCAGAAGTTAATTTCAATGCCTAAATAAAAGTGCTTATTCCTGGTTCCTCATCAGTGTAGTTGGTAAATGGAAACTGCCTACTGCACTACTATTATTATTTGTATAATAAAACCATTGCATAATTAATAATTAATGTATCCTTATTTGTATGATAACTATGTGCACAGGAATTATATCAGATCTCCCCAGTGGGGCTGTGAGCTCCACGAGGATGGCTCTTGTCTGGACTGGGCTTTACTTACACAGCACATGCAGGCTCTCCCACAGACGAGATCATCATCACAGACTGACTGACTGAACCAACACACACAGAAGTAAATGCCCTGCCCAACAGCCCCTGGGTGAGGAAGCAAATGCATCCTTATATCCATTCTGCAGATGTGGAAACTGAGGTCCAATGGAGTCATGTGAATGGGCCAGAAGTCAAAAAGCTGGGAGAGGGGCTCAAACAAAATCCAGGTCCCCGAGGCTCCCAGGCAGAACTTTCTATCAGCTGTAGTGAGCAGATTCAAACGCAATAGATCGGACTCAGTGCTGCAGACAGACTGAGAACCCAGTGAGAACTCCAGGTGGGACGACTAAGAAGTGAGCTCTCTAAAACAGAGCAACAAACGTCATTTCACTGGGACACATGCAATAAGATTTTACCCTGATATGAGTTGTATTAGTCAGGATTCTTCCAGGGGAAAAGAACCAATAGGGCATAAATACACATACGCACACATAAAAGGAGATTTATCATGAGGAACTGGCTAATGCAGTTATGGATGATCTGCTTTTCACAAGCTGGAGACCCGGGAGGCCAGTGGTATAATTCAGTCCAGGTGTGAAGGCCTGAGAACCATGGAAGCTGATGGCATAAATGCCAGTCCAAAGACAGGAGATGATACGTTGAGATGTTCCAGCTCAAGAAGTGGGCAGAAAAAGGGGCAAATTCCTCCTCCCTCCCTCTTTGTTCTATTCAGGCCCTCGTTGGATTGGCAGCATCGATGGGGAAGGCGATCTACTTTCCTGAGTCCACTGAGTCAAATACTGATCTCCTTTGGAAGCACCATCACAGACACACCAGAAACAACGTTTTATCTGGGGCTCTCCATGGCCAGTCAAGCTAACACATAAAATGAACCATCACACAAGTAAAATCACCTCAGAGGCACACACATGTGCATGGATTCCCAACAGGAGGAGAGTGACCCACACAGAAGGAAACAACCCCTTAGGATCCCCAGAGAGCAGTTCAGGAGAGTCCTACCAACTAGCATCGAAGCAAGGGGCCCAGGGTGCTGAGTGGTCACGGTTAACAAGAGTCACCCAGGTGAATACAGGTTATTCCACGTGAACTTGGGCAAGTTACTGATCCTCTGTGAGCCTCAGTTTCCTCTTTTCAAAATGAGGATCCTACCTTCTCCATAGAATCTGCTACAAAGATTAAATGAGACAATAGTATAAAGTAATTAGAGCAGAGCCTGGCACAAAAAGAACTCAATGAATGTTCGCTGTGTGTTTACTGTTTCTATTATTATTAGAGATAAAAAGCCATAGCCAGAACATAAACACCACACACACATACACACACACATACAGCACTTCAAGAAGAATTACTTACCACCTCCTACAGTATTTTGCAGACTTCTATTACACTACTTATCACAGATTCTAAAATTAGTTGGGTGCAGATCTGTCTCTTCTTTCTAGACTGTTTTCCAAAAGCAAAACAGGTTTATCTTATTCAATTTTATATCCTTAATGCTTATGACTTGGAAAGTGCTTATACCTGTTTGCTAAAAATGTCAAAATGTAATGAAAATTTTTGATCATTTAAACTCAGAGAGTGATGATGGCAAGTAATACTCTGAAAAATGAAATTCAGGGTTTTTTTTTTCATTTTGTTGATGTCATTTTAGATAGTTCACCATAAAAGCAATATCTATAAATAAAGCTAAAGTGTACTCTGAGGTCCACTAATGTGCTAAACGGTCAGCCCTGTAGCTTCTCTTGATGTTCATTCAACTTCATTTCTAAAAAATTTAAGCCAACATATTTGACCAAATGAATCCAGTTCATGAAGGAGGCCAGCCTGCCATGTACCCACACAGAGATCCGACCTCCAGGTTGTCTCTGGAATGGGGCATGGAGACCCCTTTACCAAGTGCAGTCACTGGAATCAGGTCTCTTTTTCACGGCTTGATGAGAGGAGGGAGGCACATGTGGAGGAATTAACAATGGAAACTCTAACTCGCTTCAGGCACAGCGCTAAAATACTGTGAATCAGGTGACTACTTAGGTCTCTGCCAAGCAGATTGTGAGATTGTGAGCTCCAAGAGTGCGGCAACAACAAACCTCCCTCCATTTCTACATAGTGCAAGCACGCTTGTCCTCAGATGCAACTGTGCGGTTTAAGATAAAACACTCCCTAGCACAGTGCTTTTTGTCTTTAAATGTAAGCACCATCTATCATGGAGGCCAGACTCATTCCTTGCCTAAAGCCAGTAATATGTCTTTTGGATACAGTACAAACTTGGGGAGTTCATAACTTCATTACATTACTTGGCCCATCCATTATAACAACACAGCCATGGCTGGATTCAGTGATTGTTGTTACTCCGGCCAACCTCAATTACCAAGGACAGTCTGTGCCCAGAGAGGCAGTAGGAGAATGAGAGCCATTCATTCATGCCCGGGTAAGTGTTTGTTGAGTGCCTACGATATGTCACACACTGAAGAAGACAAGATAGTAGAAAATATCTTGCTCTTATGGAATGTAATGTAGGTGAGAAAAAAACAGATAAGACAAAAGCTAATTTCAGATAATGATGTATTGTTAAGAAACAGGAAGGCCTTTCTGATGAAGTGAAATATGGATGACGAGAAAGGGGCATCCATGCAAAGAACAGCCCTCAGCACAGAATTTACTATGGCTATTCTGTTCACACCTCCGTGCAGCTGTGTGTAAGAACCACCTTGTTCAGTTTGCCAGAAAGTCCTGGCTAAGGTGGATCATGAAAATTTGAACCCGGCTCTGGGTACCAAATCTCTAGATCCCTAGGTCCCTAGAGAGATCATGTCGGACACTTAAGTGCAGTTTAGACATTTGGGGAAAGCCTCTGTTGTTTAAATGACCCCCAAGACACCTGAAAACAGATGGGAATCATATAACAAAATAGACCATTTTTAATTGTCACTACCTCGTTAAGAATAATATCCCTTCTCTAAACTTTACCTGAGCAGGAATGGTTAGCAACACCTGAAGAAGACAACCAAGAGGTCCATAGATGGAGTGAACACTGGCCACCTGGTGTCCACTCCCCCTTTTTCAGCAGTAGCACACTCATTTTATCCCCCATTCACAGATCACCTGCTTTGAGAGGACCCACTACCAGCTCCAGGAGGGAAGACCTCACCCAGACCTGGCCAGTGGGCACACTGAATCCCCTCTCTTCCACAGGAACTGGTAAGAAATGGGCATGTGGCCCAAGCTTCTCTAGTCCAGATAAGCCCTGGGATTTGTGCAAGAGTTCCTAGAAAAAAATTCCTTTTTCTGCAGGTATGTGAGGCCAAGCTGCAACAGGTTAGCCTGGCAGAGAACAGAGCCTCTGCGGAGCAGGAGTGTGGGAAGATGGAGACTCTGGGCCTAGATGCTTTCATCTGAGCACCTGGATCAAGCCACACCAAAACCCAATATAGTCTCAGATTCTCAAAATCATTTGTTAATAAATTATCTCATTTTTTCTCATATTAGTTTAAAGTGGGTTTTTTAATCACATACCACAGAAAGAGTCCAAATACATACCATAGGTAAATTCTCCTTAATATCAAACTATTGAGAACTGAATAAACTTCTCAGTATATCAAAAAAGCCATTTGTTTAAGAGAAAAATGAGGTCTCTCCTGATTTCCATTAATCAATAACTTTTTATTTGGCACATATTTTGTGTTCATATTGGTGCCAGCTTGTATAGAGAATAAAAATATATACCATATTGCTTCTTGGCTTCAAAGTGCATATCCTACAATCTATCACAATTACTAATGTTTTACTAATCCATAGAGCTTTCTAGGACACAGAGCACTTCTAAAACATTGAACTTCAGGTGCAGAGAATCAGACTAGATTCATTCAAATCCTTAGTTTATGAACTCTCACCAGTGCCCCACACATGGCCTTTCTTTATCGAGTCCCCGTTAGCCCCTTACATCAGCTCACAGCACCTTCACCCCAAACAAGGAAGTGGAGATTCTGAGAAATCACCCAAACCTCACAATTAGTGAGCACCAGGTCCAGAATTGTAACTGTGTTTTCCTCACTGCCCCTCATCAGCCTGTTCATAAATGCATGAAAGGAGTTCCTCCAATCACACCAGCAAGGAGCTACACTGAACTGGCTGGTGGATTTGAAAAGTGTGTAGTTTAGAACAGACACTCTATCACTAAGCATAAAGCCAGGGTTTACGGGATTGCCTCTAGTCTATTGTCAATTTGGCATCATTGAATATGGTCGTTTTAGACTCTGCACAAATTCAGTTTGTACCTGCAGACACACTGATATATTCAAGCCAGACTTAAATCAGGTTTTTCCAGTGCAACAATAGGAGATAGCTTGAAGTATTCACAAAAATTTTTTTTCAAAAGTCATCTTATAAATGTCATTACTGACTTTTTAGAGGCATTTTCTTTTTGCAGATCAATAATAGGTCTATTATCCCTTTCTTGGTCCCACTGGTTCTGACTGAACAAATCAGGTAAGAAATGGCAAGGAGTTTCATTTATTTAATCTATAAATAAATTCACCTAAAAAAAGAATTTTTAAATTTTTCCACATAATTGATTTGTACTTCTTTGCCTGAAATGCCTCTCCTCTTGTTCTGGCACATTAAATTGGTGAAGCAGTTTCATTTTATAGGGAACAATGCTCTCAGAAGAATTAACATCTTCTGCATTGGCTGATCAATTTAGAAAAATTGTCGTATTCACCTTAAAATACAAAATCCTCTCCTACACCATACAATTCAAGGGGGAGGGGCATATGAGGAAAAGAAAAGAAATGCCTCTACAGTAGTGGATGTTTACAGGGGAAATAAACCATGGCTTGGGTCCCAGCCCCTTCAGACACCACGGGCACAAGCCCTGTGCTCCACTGCCAGGCCCGTCACTTACAGGAGATTGGTGCCATTTTCCACAGGACAATAAGAGCTCAATGTTGGAATGTTTTCCTTCTACCCAGAGGCACAGCAGGAAACAAATCACGATGAAATTCCATAAACGGGTAGGTTGGCTATGGAAGAGATACACCATTGACACTGGCAAAGAGGTGCACTTACTGGGGTCAACAGATATGAGAAAGAAGATGCGGTGGCCCCTGGAACCACCAAATAGCATCAGCCATGACACAAAGGGCTCAGTCCCTGGAGTCAGCCAGGGCAGGTCTAAGTCCCAGCTCTGCGTGCTCCAGCCTCACTGATAAACAGCAAGATGGGAACACGAAGAGTCCAGGACCTGGCACATCCACACTTTGGTGGCAGTGGTCTCCCTTTCTCCCCTCCCCACTCACTCTTCTACGAGGGTCCTTGGTGTAATCAAAGGCCCATGTCTTCCAAGGTTTACCTTATTGTTGATGACAGTCAAGTGCGTGTACACGGCTGAAATAGTGAGTACAGAATTTGGAAGCCCATAGCAACATATTTTCCATTACATTAGCCTAATTAACTCTATCAGGACTCAGAGAGGTTTTAAAAATAGAACTTACCTGTGTCAGAGTTAATTGTATGCTGTCTGTTCAATACTTCTGTCTGCACCTGGGCTTTTGTGCCCTAAGAAACAAGCTTTACCCTTACGCATGCCCCAATAATTCTTTTCCCCCAAAGAGCCACCTCCACACACCTACCATACTGACCTCCTAACTCTAAGCTCTTCTTTGTGCCTAACAAAGCCTCAGCCCACTGGCTTTCAGAGTACTGTAAATCAGATCAGCTGTACTGCTATTTCTCTCGGCTAGAATCATGAATATGAGTAAAGGGGGCCACTGAAAGGATCTGAGTTTGTAAAATGATTTTAACTGTTATTTAGAATATATCATGGAGGTTTACCACAAGACAAATAATCAAAATAACTAATAATATAAATAATGATCACCCATATCAGGTCTTTGCCTTGCCTAGCCTCACCATTTTGATTTGCACACCATCACTACTTACCACCACTATTATTACCCATCCCAACCAGGCTTATTTTCCTCCATAGCACTGGTGGTTCCATATATTTTACTTAATTGCTTTCTTGATCTTATGTTTCACCCTATTAGTATGGAGGACTTGACAAAACCATCAATTTGTTCATTTGTTTCCACCTCTATACCCTCCATACCTAAAACACTACCTTGCACAGAGCCGGTGCTCAAAAATATGTGTTAAATGAATAGTCAGATCTAATAGTTCTTTGAGACCTTCTCTCTAAAAAGAATGTCATTAAAAGTAAAATTTAATATAATATGTAAAACATGAAATAGTAAGTTTCAAAGAAACTTCCAAAATAATTAGTAGAAACATGTTTTTTACAAAGAAGATCTTCTGATAGCAATTTAAGTATGGCTTTTAATCTTGTTCCCAATATCCCTTCAACAAATATTTAGAGGGGGAAAAAGCTCCTTTCCAGATGTGTGCTACTCTAGGGCTATTCAGGCCTGACCCACGTACATATACACAACCTGTGAAATATAAAAAATGTCAATTACGGACATCCTAGTGCCCTTTGGATTGATGGCCCAGTCCCCTACTCCACTGGCTTAGATGCCAACCCATTGCTATTTTATTTCACGGCGGTAGATTCCTCAAAGTTGGATAATGATGAATAGACTCTTCATAAAGATACAATACAATGTAAGGTTATGAGAGAAAAATATATGGGGAGTTATACTCTGACCAAGCTGGAGTATCAATGACCAGATTTACCTTCCCATGAGAAACAACCTAAAAAACAGGCAAAATATATATTATAATGATTTTCAAGACACTGGACATCAAGACAACAAAAAACAGGCAAGAAAGAGTGGCATCTAAGGCATGAGAAACAAACAAGAGGAACTCTGTGATTGCCACAGCTTACGGCCTTGAGAAAGTTTCCAGGGCTCAGTGCAGGAAGAGGTAACCCAGCTGAAGCCTGGTAGATTCTGAGTTAGGGGAGGGGTTAAAGACTCCAGAGAGACCAAGGTAGCTAGAATGTGCAAGAAACACTACCTGAGAAAGAAGAACTGCACAACAAGAAAACACCAGAGATCTGCAGAGAATCCCATCTGAGTATACAGCTAAGTAATGTCGTGCATATATGTGAGGAAGATATGATTGCTTTTGTGCTACAGTGTCAGACACTGTCACAACACAGACCATATGGCTCTCAAAGCCAAAATTTTACTACTTGGCCCTTTACAGAAAAAAAAAAAATTGCCAACTCCTAACTAACATCATACTTAACAGTAAAAGACCGAACACTGTCCTCCCAAGACCAAGAATGAGACAAGGATGTCCCCTCTCACGACTTCTATTCAACATTATTCTGGAGGTTGTATCCAGTACACTAAGGCAAGAGAAAGAAACAAAAGGCACACAGATTGGAAGGGAAGGAGTAAAACTGTCTTTATTTATAGACAATATAATCTTTTATATTGAAAACCGGATGAAATCTACCAAACAGCTACTGAACTAATCAGTTTTCAAGCTTGCAGAATGCAAGATCATTATACAACAATCAACTGTATTTCTCTATACTATAAGTGGTCAGAAGTTGAAATTTTAAAATAACACCATTAATAATAACATCAAAAATATGAAATACTAATAAATCTGATAAGACACTGTCAAGACCTGAATACTGAAAACAACAAAATGTTGCTGAGAGAAATTAAAGAAAACCTAGAATAATGATGAGACAGACTGTTTTTATAGGTCAAAAGACTCAATATTGTTCAGATGTCAAGTCTCCATAAATTTATCTATAGATTCAACACAATCCAAATCAAAATCACAGAGTAGTTTTTTTTTTTTTCCCAGGAATGGACAAACTGATTCGAAAAATCATTTGGAAATGTAAAGGCCCTAAAACAGCCAAAGCAACTCTGAAAAAGAACAAAGATGGAAGACTAATGCAACTTGATTTCAAGTCTTGTTATAAAGTGAGTTTGGTATTTGCACCTAGATAGACAAGTAAATTGATGAAACAGAACAAGAGTCTTTTTTTAAATTTATTTTTATTTTTTTGGAATGGGGAGATAATTAGGTCTATTTATTTATTTTTTTAAGTGGCGGTACTGGGGATTGAACCCATGACCTCATGTATACTAGGCACACACTCGACCACTGAGCTATACTCTATCCCCAGAATAAGAGTCTTGAAACAGACATACAAATAAATAAAAAACTGATTTTAATCAAAGCTGTACCAGCAATTCAGTGGAGAAAGGACAGTCTTTTCAACAAATGGGGCTGGAACTACTGGATATTCATATACAAAAAACTTCATACCTCTCACATGCAAAAATCAACTCAAAATGGATCACAGACCTACATATAAATCCTACAACTATAAAACTTCTAAAATAAAATACAGAAGAAAATCTTTGTGACACGGTATTAGCTTGCTATGGCATAACAAAGTACCACAAACCAGGTGGCTTAACCAAGAGAAATTTATTGTTTCAGAGTTTTGGAGGCAAGAAGTCTGAGATCAAGGTGTTGGCAGGTTGGTTCCTTCTGAGGCCTGTGACAGAAAGATATGTTCCAGGCCTCTCTCCTTGGCTTGTAGCTGGCCATCTTTACCCTGTGTCTCTACATCATCTTCCCTGTATCTGTGTCTGTCTCCGTATCCAAATTTCCCCATTTTATAAGGATACCAGTCAGATTGGATTAGCACCCACTCTAATGACTCATCTTAACTTGATTACCTGTGTAAAGACCCCATCTCCAATAGAAGTAAGTAAGGTCATATTCTGAGGAACATTTCTTTTTGTGGAGAGACACAATTCAATCTATAGCAAACACTGAAAGCACAAGTCATAAAAGAACAAATTAATAAACTGACTTCATTGAAAGTAAGACAATCCATTCTTCAAAAGACAGTATTAAGAATATGAAAAGCAAGCCACAAACTGCAAGAAAATATATTCAAATCATATGTCTGATAAAAAAAATTGTGCCTAAAATATGCAAAGATTCTCAAAATACAATTATAATTAACAACTTTTAAACCAAGTGAAAAAGTTGAGCAGATATTTTACCAAAGAAGATATTCAGGTAGCAAATAAGCACATGAAAAAATGTTCAACATCATAATATGGTATAGAAGTCCAAATTAAAACCACAGTGAGATACTACTGCTTGTCTATTAGGACAGCTAAAATGAAAAAGGCCGACTAGCGGGGAGGGTATAGCTCAAATGGTAGAGCACGTGCTTAGCATGTAGAAGGTCCTGGATTCAATCCCCAGTACCTCCTCTAAAAATAAATAAACCTAATTGCCTCCCCCCGCCGAAATAAAATAATTAAATAATACAATAATAAATTTTTTGTAATAATAAAAAATAAAAATACATAGAAAAATTAAAAGACTGACCATACCAAGCACTTTAAGGATACAGAGCAACTGGAACTCTCATTCTCTGATGGTGGGAAGGTAACCTGGCACAAGTTTGGTAAACAGTTCAGCAGTTTCTTAAAACTTTAAACATGTGGCTACTATAAGATCTAGCCATTCTACTTTTAGGTATTTACTCTAGAGAAATGAAAATCTATATCCATATAAACACTTGCTTATGAATATTCTTAGCAACTTTATCGCCCCAATCTTCAAACAACTCAAATGCCCATTAAGAGTGAATGAATAAAATACTCTGGCATATAATCCATATAATGGAACAACATTCCACAATAAAAGGACTGAGCCACTGATACACAGAACAACGTGGATGACTCTCAAAACAGTTACACTAAGTGAAAGTTGGTTTTTTAAAAAGTACACACTGTTATACTAAATGAAAGCCAGTTTTTTTTAAAGTACACATTGTATAAATCAATATATATAAAATTCTAGAAAATGCAAAATAATCTACAGAGCTAGAAATTAGATAATTAGTTGCCTGGGGATGGGCATATGGGGACAGAAGGGCAGGGTGGAGCTGGAGGCAGGCATTAAAGAGGGTCATGAGCAAACATTGCAAACTGACTATATTTCAATTTCTTAAAAAGAAAAGAAAAGGACAAGAAAGATGGCTAGATAGATAGATAGATAGACAGATAGATAAAATTTTTAAAAGACTCATGAGCAAAGTTCTGAAGGTGATGGATATGTTCTTTATCTTGAATGTGGTAATGATTTCATAGGTGTATGCATATGTCAAAAGTTATATTCTACACTTTAAATAACTGCAATAAAGCTCATTTTAAAATATGCATTTCACATTCAGATGGCCTCCTGTTGCAAGTCCTAGCTCTATCTCTTTCTAGCTTTGTTACCTCAGGCAAGTTATCTCCGAGCCTCACTCCATCCAACAGTAGAAATGGTAATGCATAACACTTATTTCCCACAGTTATTGTGGATGTCAGCTGATAACTAACTCAGTGAAATCTAAGAGATACTCAATAAATTGCAGCTATTATTAACAACAACAATAATAGTTACCCATTCTTAGTTTTTAACTTCCTATAAAAAATAACCTGAAAGACAAGACATACAGCCCACATTTTTAGAACCTAGAAAGCCAAGTCTTCTCCATTTCTTATTCAGTGTTTCGGATAGTGCTAATGTGAGTTTTGCTAAATCAAAAAGTGCATTGGCAGAAAGTCAAAAGTGTGTTTCTCTGACCCTTTAAAATCATATTTTCAAGTGTGAGTTGAGACCTACCTGGGTATGAATGATTATATGGTCTCAGCAAAATAGCACTCTTTTATAAATCTGTAATCCCTCCTCAACTGCAGTTGGCAAAACCACATTTTGAATTTTGAACACACATACACACACAAGAAATACACACACAAGAAATACACACACACACATATATCAAAATGTTCAACATAAAGGTCTTTTACAAGTGTCGTTTAGCCCATCAAGAAAGAAAGCATGAATGATTGTTGTCCTCTTCCACAGACCAGTGGGTGGCCCTATGGGATTGTGCAAAGAGAAGAAACAGGTCTGGGTGATGTTCTCATAATATGTTGCTGGACTACCAAGCCTGGAAAGATGTCCTAAGCACTGCAATAACTTAGTAAAAAGGCAAGGTACACAAGTACTTTGCTGAGACTTTGGAAAATGAAATAAGAAAAATTTACATGCAAAAGGCATTAAATGTCAAGCCAGTAAGAAGATAGTTTGAAAACATTTAAAACCTATACAGTCCACAAAACAAAAAGCCTTTGCTGTAATCTGACCGAACAGACCACACCTTCACAGCAACGGACCATGAAAAACTGATGACTATTTAATGCCTACAGATGTGGTTTGGTTTGGACCAAACATCTTCAAGAATTTTATTTACTGAATCTTTAAGAAACATATTCATGTCTTGTTTAAACTCTGAGATTATAAAGTACTCATTTATTCTTAGCACATATTTTCTGAGTTCAAAGAAAGAGACACAGTTCTGCACAGAAATCTCAATTTTATGTATGTTTCTGAAACTCTAGTTTTCTAGGTGTGTATATTTATAACTTACAGATGCAAAACAGATATCACTGAACAAATGATCAAAAACTGAGGAATCAAATGCTTAGCTGACAATAAAAGTGGTGGCCCTCTAGTTTGTAGGTTTGTAAAATATAATATAATATAATAGCACCTATAATAATAATAATAGGTTTCCAGTATGTACAGGGACTAAGGTTAATCTCCATCTGTGTAAGGTTTCAACTATACTCAACGTCAATAAAGTTATCTAACTCCTTTTTCCTGTATGCTACAGCACAGCCCTACAGTCTGAGACCTGGGTTTGAATCTGTAGAACTATTTCCTAGATCTCTGATCTTGGGCAACATACTTAAATTCACTCAGTCTCAGTTTCCTCCTATGCCAAACAGGCATAAAAATAGCATATTTCATTTTGAGGATTAAATGAGATAAAGCTGATAAAATGTTCAGTAGTGTTTTGCAAAAGGAAGTACTTAGTATTAACTTCTAATTAAGACAGGCACATTTCTAGTCCTCTGTCTAAACCCTTTGAAAGGGAATCAATCTGAAGTGGCAAGTGTGTGAAATCAGTCTAGTTGTCACCATCATCTTAACCACAAGTCAGACTAGGAGGCCAGAAAATTGTTTCACTGCTTGAAGAATAACCAGCTGACTCAGGCAGAAGATCCCATATCTCACTGTTAGGCTAACTGAGCAGCACATGAGTGAAGTTCACAGTGGGATAGTATGTGATTTTCCGAACCTATGCTGCTAAGAAAGTCCATACTATCTCTTACAAATTAAGTTGTTTGAATTTTAAGATATCATGTCTAAACGCTAGGAGTGAACTTAAATGAGTGCAAGCCATGGGGAGGAAAATACTGCTGAAAACCATACAATTTAGAGGAGACCTGAGTTCTCCATCCCAGTCTGTCTCACAGCTAACATTTTCAATGCCAAATGATTAAACTGATGGCTTATTTCCCAAAAGCTAAAGGAACACAGATAGCCACCGTTTAAAATACAACAAGCTGGGGAAATAGAAAGGGAAATGACTATGATTTCTCATGTCCTCCCCCAGCTCTGGAAGCCAGGCACTGGAAAGAATATTTTGACTTCTTATTTTTAAATGCAAAGATGCCAGAAAGGAAAAGATTAATACAGTTTAGCTAATATATTTTGCTACTGAGAAACTGAAGTTTCTCTACATCAAAAAAGTCATGAGAAAAAAATTTTAAAACAATGATAAATTAGAGGGAATGCAAAACAAAGACACAGGGTTAATATTTTTTTAACATATGAAGTGCTCTTAGGTGAAAATAGGAATAAAATCTGAACAAGTAATTCACAAAAGAAAAATTATAATCGTTATCATTCATTACTTGTTCAATCTTGCTGATAATTAAAAAGATGTACCCTAAAGCAATGTAGAATCAGAGGCACCTATCAAATATCAAATATCAGTGGTAAGCATATAGAAACTTCTTGGAGAATAATATTTCAATGTGTATTAAAAGCTCTACAGATTTTTCATACTCCTTAAATTCCCACTAAAGGAATTTTTTCCCTATCCTAAGAAAAAAGTAGAAAAGTACATAAAAGAATATGTGCAACAGAACACTGTTTATAAAATTAAAAACTGAAAGCAACCTAAATGTCCAACACCAGTAGATTGGTTAAATCAGTGATGGTGCAGACATGGGACAGAATACTATGCAGCCATTAAGAATGATGCTTTAGATGCAGATTTATGGACAAGAAAAGTCAGCAATAATACATCAGCGACATGAATAACAATAACGTATATGTAGTCTAACCCCATTGTTATGACTTTTTTTACATTGAACAAAGTCTGGAAGGATGAATATGAAAATGTCAATAGTAGTTCTCTGGGGAGTGAATTTTGGCTGCTTTAAATTTTTATGCTTCCTGAGACAGAGACACAGTCAGGCATAGCATAATGGTTAAGAATACAGGGTGTAGAGTCAGCCTGCCTGTGTCCAAATCCTGGCTCCCGCATTTACCGGCTGTGTGTCCTTCTTCAAGTTATTTAACCACTCCATGCCTCTGCTTCCTCATCTGTAAAATGGTGAAAATAACAGTGCCTATTTCATAGACTTAGGGTGAAGACTAAATGTTAGATCTCTTAGAATAGTACCTGATACCTAGTGAAAACTTAATAATGCCAAGAGAATTCAGTAAGAAAATAAAAGTCTTTTCAACAAATGTTTCTGGGACAACTGGATCTCTGCACACAAAAGAACGAAGTTGGGCTGCTACCGTATATTATACACAAAAGTTAACTCAAAATGGACTACAGACCTAAATGTAAGAGCTAAAACTATAAAACCCTTAGTAAAAAAACACAGGAGTAAATCTCATGAAGTTGGAGTGGACAGTATTCTCTCAAATATGACATGAAAGACATAAGTAACAAAACAAAAAAGTGATAAATAGGGCTACATCAAAATTAAAAGTCTTTGTGCTTCAGAGAGTGCCATAGAGAAGGTAAAAAGACAACATACAGAATGGACGAAAATATTTCCAAATCATATATTTGATAAGGAATTAGTATTCAGATCAGATGAAGAACTCTTAAAACTTAATTAAAAAGAAAAATAGCCCAATTAAAAATGGGCAAAGGATTTGAAAAGCTATTTCTCCAGAGAAGATACACAAATGGCCAATAAACACACAAAAAAATGCTCAATGTAATTATCCATTAAGAAAATGCAAATTGAAACCACAATGAGATACCACTTTACATCCACTAGGATGGCAATAATTCAAAAAACAGATAATAACAAGTGTTGTTGATGATGTGGAGAAATTGGAACCCACATCCCTTATTGATGGGAATGCAATATGGTACAGCTGCTTTGGAAAACTATTTGTCAATTTCTCAAAATATTAAACATAGAGTTACCACATGACCCAGCAAATCCACAACTAGGCATACACTCAGTAGAAATGAAAACCTTAAAAACAGTTCACACAAAAACTTATATAGGAATGTTCACAGCAGCATTATTCATAATAGCCAACATGTGGAAACAACCCAAATGCCTATCAACTGATAAATAGTCTAGCATATCCTTACAGTGAATGATTACTTGGCAATAAAAAGGAATAAAATACTGAAACATGCTACAACATGGATGAATCTTGAAAACATTATGCTAACTGAAAGAAGCCAAACACAAAAGACCACAGTGGTGATCTTGGTTGACCCAGGCACTTAGGGCCTGACCACTGAAGAATTCACTCTTCCTTCCTTAGCCCCAACAACCTAGCCCTTTTGTGCCCCTTCTGTGAGCATTTATCCCAAGAATATTGAGAGGCTACATGCCAAGCACTATCCTGGGTTCTAGGGTATAAGGAAGCCAACAAATCCTCTGCCCTAAAGCCTATTTGGGCAGAGAGACAAGAAGGCAAAGGACATCAGGACCAAGTGAGGGCCACAGCCATCGGGAGAGCACACTTCTACTCAGGAAGTACGGGCAGGCCCGAGCAGAGAATGCTTCCAGGCTGTGTGTTTTAAAGCAAGAGGAGAAATCAAAGGCATGGAGGTGAAACGTGCCAGGAACGTTTCGGGGAATGCAAGTATTTCCAATAGCTGTAACTACAAGTGCAAATGGAGAAATTCTTTTATCTCAAGAAAGGGGAAATTGCTGAAGGATTTTGAGTTGGATAGTGCTTTGATAAGGTTTGTGTTTTTAAAAAGCAAACAGTAAAAGGAAAATTCTAATCCACGGGCCAGACCCAGGTCCCATTCACTAGGATGCCTTTCAAAAGTACAACACAAATGTTAGTTTATAATCACTTTGCTACATGCTAATATACTCGTAGAAATTCTAATAACTGAAAGAGCAGCTGTGCTAGCCGAAGAGGGACCAACAGCGCCTAGGTAATTTATCCACCAATGCATTAGCAACTTCTGGATCTCCTCATTACACCTAAAAAATAAATAAATAAATAAGTAAATAAATAAATACATACATACATACATACATACATACATACATACACAAATTTTGTGTATTTTTTCCTTCTTTTTTTTTGTGGACAAAAAATTAAAAGAAGGTAACTTAATTTTTAAAATGCTGAATTTGTTTTTCTGAAATAGTAAGCACATAAAATGATTCAAGGACTTCCAAAATATCAAACTTTTAATACATCCTTTTCTTAAAATTGGGCACTTAAGCCAAATCCCGTAGATCTAAAAGCACAGAAATCTGGAGATACTTTAAAATCAAAAAATAGAAGAAAAACCCCCATAGATTCGTGGTTTTATGGAGTAGAAACATTTAGTGTAAAATTGCAGTTATATTTTCTGAAAAGCACACTAGAGCCTCAAATCCAGGCAGTTTGTACCAGGATTAACTGTATTCAAACAAGGCCCCAAAGAGTTCAGTCTGTGTCAGACAAATTTTACACAAATCTAAAATTTTACTCTGGGGAGCAAATCAAAACCTTCCTGACAAAGTACAGATCCTATAGTGTTTGTTTTCATCGCAACTGCCAGGAACATAGCTTTCAAAGCCGTGTTTTGCATTGCAGTGATTTCGACACCCTCAATCTGCTAAAACTCTTATGAACAGTGACAGGTGGGGCAGCTATATTTCTCTGCTGCCAAATGCCTTGCTCCAGACAGAAACCAACTACCTGCAGAAGAAAAACTCCACAAAACTAATGTCTGAAGAGGAAAGAAAATAAATTTGAGAAAGAGCTCCTCGATTCATTCTTCTGTAGTCTTTCCTGACTTGCTCTGTGATCCAGTTATCCTGGGACCATCACTGTTCACTTTATCCCAAACGAAGCCAGGCATCAAAGGCTGCCCTGAATCTGCACTTTCTCAGCCCACTCCCTTGAGATTCCCACATTCATAGTCCCCCAGCTTCGCAGAAAGGAATGCTTCCCGGAGATTTTGTTGTTTGGAAATAGATTTCTTCAGTCTCTTTACCTTATTTTCTTAAAATCCAGGGCACTGAACTTCTGACAGCTTTGTAGACTTTACAAATCCCTACTTTGCTTACTCCTCTTTAAACAAATTATGCTCAGTGGAAGTTCCCAGTTGTGGGTGTGTTTTTTTCTATAGTAACTTTTTTCTGAGAAGGGAGAAAGGCAGAGAAGAGTTAGAGGATGGCATGAGGGAGACATCCTACCTTTTCTAGACACAATTCCTGTTTACCATCTGTCAAGCACCTCAGTCACAGGACAAGGCACAGTATTAGACACCACACAGGTAAGTGATAAGCAAAACAGATACTTATTCTATACTTCCACTTGTCTTTTTTATATTTTCAGAGCTTCCAAAATGCTTGGCCGAAGCATTTTGTGTACCAATAAAAGTTATTTTAACACATAATTTGAATTCCAGTCATGTCTCACTTGACATTTTCAGTTCAAATCATCAGCTGACACTCAGTTGATGTCTGTCAACAAAACTTAGGAACACAATAATTTTTCTTAAATTCAAAGAATCCTGAATCTGGGAGTGAAATCTATTTAGTTTACTGCCATTAAGGAAGACTACATTTACATGCCTCTCTCTCAGAAAAAAAGTAGTTTATCTTTGTTTAAAATTTCAGATGAGAAAGATTCAATATCCTCTCTCTTAAGATGTCCCTGAACTCTCAATATAGCAATCAGATTTTTTATCCCTAATGTGTAACTCAAATATATAATCAAGTTATACCATTGTAAACCTGGCCAAGTCTGGGTGAGGCACTCCCTCCTAGAGCTGGGAGTGGTTCCTCTGAAAGCAAGTGATCTGAGAATGGGGGGTAAAATGAGTGTACTACTCCAGGTTTATAATGGTATAGTAGAAGTATTACTAATGATTTGGGCGATCATTTGAATGAATAAGTGAATGAATGAATGAACAAATGAAAAACAAATGAATTAGGTTAGGCCTGGCATGTTAAAGAAAAAAGAGGAATATGAATATGCGTTCTACAATCCATCCACTGAGGTCAATTTCAAATTACACCTCCATCTCCCTGCAAAAGAACTGTGAGAAAGCCTTCTTCCAACAAACTGGATCTACTTGAATTTTTTTTGAAAAATGAATGACATCAATTGCCAAAGCAATCTTGAGAAAAAAGAACGAAGCTGGAGGAATCACACTCTCTGACTTCAGACTATACCACAAAGCTACAATCAAAACAGTACAGTACTGGCACAAAGACAGACACACAGATCATTGGAACAGAAGGGAGAGCCTAGAAATAAACCTACACACTTATGGTCAACTAACCTGCAACAAAGGAGGTAAGAATACATAATGGAGAAAAGACAGTCTCTTCAATAAGTGGTGCTGGGAAAACTGGACAGCTTCATATAAAAGAATGGACTTAGAACATTTTCTCACATCATATAAAAAAAAAAACCCAAAATGTATTGAAGACCTAAATGTAAGACCAGAAGCCATAAAAGTGCTGAGCAGAATATAGGCAGAACACTCTTTAACATAAATCATAGCAATATTTTTTTGGATCTGTCTCCTAAAGCAAAGGAAATACAAACAAAAATAGACAGATGAACCTAATAAACTTAAAAGCTTTTGCATAGCAAAGGAAACCATCAATAAAACAAAAAGGCAACCTATGGAATAGGAGAAAATATCTGCAAATGATATGACTGATAAGGAGTTAATATCCAAAATATATATAAACAGTTCATACAACTCCTTATCAGTCAAATAATTTGCAAAAAGAAAATAAACAACTCAATTTAAAAATGGGCAGTCCTGAATAGACACTTTTCCAAAGAAGATATACAGATGGTCAACAGGCATATGAGAAAATACTCAACATTGCTAATCAACAGAGAAATGCAAATCAGAACCACAATGAGGTATCACCTCATAACTGTCAAAATGGCTATCACCAAAAAGTCTACAAATAACAATTATTTGCAAGGATGTGGAGAAAAGGGAAATTCATACACTGTTGGTGGGAATGTAAATTGGTGCAGCCACTATGGAAGACAGTATGGAAGTTTCTCAAAAAGCTAAAAATAGAACTGCCATATAATCTAGCAAGTCCATTGAGGGTATATGTCCAAAGAAAATAAAAATACTAATTCAAACACGTATATGCACCAAATATTCATAGCAGCATTATTTACAATAGCCAAGATAGGGAAGCAACCTAAATGTCCATCAACAGATGAATGGGTAAAGAAGATGTGGTGGTGGGGGGTGTGTATTCCATTATATATAATGGAATATTACTCGGGCATAAAAAAGAATGAAATTCTGCCATTTGCAATAACATGGATAGACCTAGAGGGTATTACAATCAGTGAAATAAGTCGCACAGAGAAAAACAAATACTCTCTGTTATCACTCATATGTGGAATCTAAAAAATAAAACAAACAAATGTATACAATAAAACAAAAACAGACTCACAGATATAGAGATCAAACTAGTGATTACCAGTGGGAAGAAGGAAGATAGGAGAGGCAAGATAGGGAATGGGATTAAGATACACAATCCACTATGTGTAAAATAAATAAGCAACAAGGGTACATTGTACAGCACAGGGAAATATAACCTTTATTTTGTAATAACTTTAAATGGAGTATAATCTATAAAAAAAATTGAATCACTATGTTGTACATCAGAAACTAACATAATATTGTAAATGAAGTATACGACTATAAAAAAAAGAATGACAGAATTCACAGTGTTTGCACGTCATTTTACTTTAATCCCAGGGAAATGGGAAGTCAATGTAAAATAGACTCTTATTTTCTTATTACCAATACAACAATCCAATGTGAGTTTGATTTTCATGCCTTCTTTTTATTTCTGGTATTTTCTAACATTTAAAAGCCAACAGCAACAAAAAAAGGGGGCTCTGTTCCTACTCTTCCTCTTGCCGATTTGTTCCCCACCATTTATTACACATTCACATTAAAGACTAGCCAACCAATCTGTCAATGAAATACTCTCTTGCTGGCTTTTATGGCTGAGTTATTTCTATTAAAGAGCTAAAAAATAGGACACACTACTGCACAACTGGTACTAGCAGAAATGTTAACTCTAGAGTAAGATGGATAAAACAAAATCAGTATAAAAGCCACTGAGATTAGTGAAAGCTTTAACCTACGGCTTACAATGGTGGAAATCTCTTCTGACCCATGATGTCTGTTAAAGATTATATTTGCTGAAAAACAACTTCAGCCACTATCGTTGAAGTCTAATTGGCTTTTCACTCTACACTTGTCAAAGTTCTACACAACATGATGATTTTTTTGTTCATGCCTCAGCTCAAATGTAATTTTAAACATACATCAGAGGGATTTAATCTTTTTTTATGTAGGAACTTGTACCCAAGTATTCACAGACATTTTATTTGTAAAAGTCCCAAATTAGAAGCTACCTGAACATCTTTCAATGAGTGAATGACTAAACAAACTATGGTCCATCCATACCATGAACTACTACTCAGCAATAAAAAGGAAGTATTGATATGCAACAACAACTTAGATGAACCTCAAGGAAATTGTGCTGAGTGGGGGAAAAAGTCAGTCATAAAAGGATACATACTGTACAATTCCATTTATGTAACACTCATGAAATAAAATGATAAAGAACAGATTAGTAGTTCCCAGGGATTAAGAATGGAGGAGAGGAGATGGGTGTGGCTATAAAGGAATAACATGAAGGAGTCCCGTAGTAATGGTACAACAGAGTCGTTTGCTTGTGGGGGTCATTACACAACACTCTACGTGTGACAAAATTGCATAGAGCTACACACACAGGAATGAGTGCATGCACAACTGATGAAATCTCAGTAAGCTCTATGGATTGTGCCAATGTTAACTGCTTAGTTTTGATATAATGCTACAGCCATGTAAGATGCTAACACTGGGGGAAGCTGGAGAATGGATGCATAGGACTTCACTGTACATTTTTTGGTAATCTCCTGTGAATCTATTACTATTTTAAAAGTTTTAAAATATATGGTCAGTTCATATTAGAATGTGTCATGAGTTTTACTTCTACTGTATCCAACAATACTAAATACAGTACTGAGAGCAGATTAAGGTACAAAATACAGTGTCCCTTGGAACCCAAAGGAGACTGCTTCCAGGAACGCCCCCACACACAGATACCAAATCCATGGATGCTCAGGTCTCTTACCTCAACTGATGTAGTACAGTCGGCCCTCCGAATCTATGGGTTCTGCATCTGTAGGATGGACCCGTGGTCAGTTGAATCCATGGATGCAGGGCCCACAGATATGGAAGGCTGCCTGTAAACACTTTTTTTGA
Organism: Camelus bactrianus; assembly: GCF_048773025.1. Classification (NCBI taxonomy): domain Eukaryota; kingdom Metazoa; phylum Chordata; class Mammalia; order Artiodactyla; family Camelidae; genus Camelus; species Camelus bactrianus. The sequence continues at coordinate 39,569,980 of NC_133545.1, read as the reverse complement.
AGAAAAGAAGGGAGAGAGGAAAAGGAGAGGAAGATGTACAGCCATCTAAAATTGATGAAAACCTGATTTGGGGAACAAGTTACAAAGTTGTCTTAAGTTTTCAATATACTTTTATACAATAGGGACAATACCACCAGCTTTATAAGGTAGTTGTGAAAATTAAAGAAACATACACAGCGCTTACTAAGAGCCTTGGACTCAAGAACTATTCATTCTCTCCAAATAAGTTAAAAAAGAAAAGAAAAGAAAAGAAAAGAAAAGAGAAAAGAAAAGAAAGGAAAAGAAAAAAGAAAAGAGAAAAGAGAAAGGAAAGGAAAGGAAAGGAAAGGAAAAGAAAAGAAAAGAAAAGAAAAGAAAAGAAAAGAAAAGAAAAGAAAAGAAAAGAAAAGAAAAGAAAAGAAAAGAAAAGAAAAAAGGAAGAAAATTCCCTATCATTTTATTCTTCTTTCCTTACTCTCTTATTGCATGACCTTATTTCTTGATAAATTATTTCTTCTTCTTTCAACAACCATCAGAGATAGGGAAGATTAAACATAAAATCAGGGCTCATTTCATCTAAGTGCATCTGGTGTAGAGGCCTAAGTTTAATCACTGAACCACAGAGCCACAGTTCTGTAAGCTCTCAGAAGCACAGAATCCCAAACACCGTTCAGCCACAAACGGGGCTGAAATGTTGTAGCTGTTTAACAAACGCCATGCTTCAAACATCTAACACCCCAACTCTACCTCTGTCTGCTTCCTAAGGTAATTGCAATTCCACTTCCCTCAGTAAATATAATCTCCCTCATCCCACTTTTTTTCCTTTTAGTGAATTGTAACGACCTGAACAGATGGCAAACAGAACACTAGAAAAGTGACGTCTTCAAGTACCAGCTCAATGATCCACCCAGGGGGCTAAAAATGAAACAGTCAAGAAGGCCAAAGAACAGCCAAGCAGAAAAAGGTCCCAGAATCAACTGACAAAGAGACAAACATCCCAGAGTGCAATGGGACCTTGCTGACGTCAAGGGTCACAGCAGACAGGGCAGAAAAGGGGCGGCATGCTGAGAGTCATCTTCATATCGGGTTACCATCTTTTTAGAAAACATCTCCCCATCCCTAGATGTGCCTACTTCTTTACGTTAATTTGTATGCCAGACACCAAAAAGACAGTAAGAGAAAGGTCAGACACAAGGACAGGCCAATGCCAAAGCCAGGGTCCAGGGTGGAGAGGAGGTGCAGGTTGGACACACCAGTAGAGGTGGCAGGAGGGACACGCAGCAGAAATCAATGCGCACGAAGACAGTAATCAGGAGCATGTATGTATTCACGGCTTGAAGACATCACTGAGACAGCTGGCTGTTACCACTCAGAACACAAGAAGCTGATCCCAGGAGGGCTGGCTGAGGTTTCTGAGATGGGACACACAACCAGAGAAGCCTGGCAGAAGTGGGCGGTGCCAGGGAGAGTGGGAGCAGCAGCTCTGGGTGAGCTAATTCTGACAGCATCAGAAATGAGGCAGAGCCATGAGGTAGGTTCGCCATGGGAGAGATTTCCCTACAGCAGGGAGGGTGGTTAAGGTCAATTATTGGCTGACTCACACTCGCTTGCCCGTAATTACTTATCCAGCACCCATGTTACAGATGCAGTTCCCAATCCACACTTACAGCCAAAGGTCACACAGTCAGGGCGCAGCCCCCCACTCCACTGCTCTGTTCACAAAGGAGCTCAATCTCTCTCATTTTCTTTTTGATTATAAGAAGGAGGATCAGAACACCTCCCTGGCTGTGTCTTATTAGGCTAACCAAGTCCTGGCAGCTTCGGTTTCCTTGTAATAACTTCCCCAGAATTTGTTCTGCTAATAAGGCCCCTCCAACTGACAGCTGGTTACACAAGCTGCTCTCAGAAAGCAAAAGCTGCATGTTGAGGTAACCAAAATCCCCCTACATGCTCATGCACACGCATGCACACACACACACGTGCACAATTCAGAAACTGTGGTCAGGATGAATCTAGCACCAAATGGAACAAAAGCTGCTTCCAGCTTAGACAGCATTCCTGCCTGTGCCTTTGCCAAGTCCACAGCCTGTGCTACACTTATGTTCACCCACAGAGCAGAGCTGGCCACAGCTTGCCGTCTTAGATGAAATGCTGGTGCTCCATCTTCCAGTCTGCCATCTTCTCTTATCCCTCAATAGCCACCACAGAAGGGACTCACTGTCCATCTCAGAACATCAAGCACATACCTCAGTCCTCTAAGAACAGCATTCTGCTGGGGGAAGAGAATTTCAATTGAATCACTCACTGATCTGGTCATAGTAAAGCAACTGTCACCACTGCACACCTATTAGAATGGCCAAAATCCAAAATGCTGAGGACATCAAATGCTAGAAAGGATGTGGAGCAACAGGAACTCTCAATTCATTGCTAGCAGGAATGAAAAATGGAACAGCCACTTTGGAAGACAGTTTGGCAAATTCTTACAAAACTAACCATGCTCTTATCTTATAATTCAGTAATGATGCTTCTTGGTATTTAGCCAAATGAACTGAAAACCCATGTCCACACAAAAACCTGCACACGGATGTTTTAGCAGCTTTATTCATAATTGCCAAAACTTGGAAGCAATAAGATGTCTTTCAGTAGGTGAATGGATAAATAAACTGTGATATATCCAGACGATGGCATAGCATTCATTGCTAAAAAGATGTAAGCTATCAAGCCATGAAAGGAGATGGAGAAAACTTAAATGCATATAAGTAAGTGAAAGAAGCCACTCTGAAAAGGTTACATACTGTATGATTCCAACTATATGACATTACAGAAAAGACAAAACTATGAAGACAGTAAAAAAATCAGTGGCTGCCAGAGGTTGGGGGAGGAAGGGATAAGAAGACGGAGCACAGAGGATTTTTAGGGCAGTGAAATTACTCTATATGCTACCATAAAGAATGGACTCATGTCATTATGCATTTGTCTAAGCCCACAGAAAATACACCACTAAGAGTGGACCCTAATTTAGTGAACCTAAAACTGATCTAAAACAATAAAGCTTATTGATGAAAAAAAAAAAAATTCAGAGACTGATAAAGCCAAACCGAACCAAAAATACTGACATGCAAAATTAGTTGTGTATTGTGTGTGTATTTGTGTGTGTGTGTTTCTGTGTCTGCTTATGTGTGTGTTTGAGTAGATACCAAGTTATAGCATTCTAAAGGAATGCTGTCTTTACCAACATGGGAAACTATAAGACTCCAAATAGGTCACAAATGAATGCAACTGCTTCAGTTTCTTTAAAAAGGCAAAGAAGCCCATCAAAAAATGGTAAAGAGGCTGGAGGAAGGAATTTTTATCAATCAAGAATCACAATTCTGATCCTCTAACAAAATGAGCCTCACTGCAATGTACTGCATTACAAACTACTGCAGAAAAACCTGGAAAAGAAATTCTTTTTATCTGTTAGACTAATGCAGTGATTACCATTTTCTCAAATTCTTCACTTCGTGTTTTCAGAGCAGCAAAAGTCTGATATAATAAGTCTTACGCTGAAACCATATTAAATCTTCAAAAACCAATCAGAAAAAAAGCATATCAAGTCTTCCTGGGATTTCAACTTAATCACCTTTAGGGACTGAAAGTAGGATCAGAACTTAAGTATGTCCTTAACAAAGAGGGTGACGCAAGAGCAGTCCTGGCCAAGGAATACCTTTTTCTTGGTTAACAGCCAAAGCAGTGCGGTCCAATAGAAAGATACCGCTAGTCAAATACGACATTTTAAATGTCCCAGTAGCTACACTTTTAAAAATAGACAAATGAAATTAATATTAAGGATTATTAATATTATTTTATTTAACTCAGTGTATCCAAATGTTTTTCATTTTAACATGTTGGCAGCAAGAGCCACATTTCAAGAGGTCAGTAGCCACATGTGGCTAGTGGGTACCATATTGAACAAGCAGAAATTTTGACTTTGAGTGCAAATCTAATAGGTCCCAGGCTTCCCCCTCTCAAATATTAATTTAGTCATTCAAATACACTTACTAAATCTCTTCATACATGTCATTCTTGATACTAGAACATCACCAGAGGAAGCAGTAAAAGTACTAGAGTCACCACTTCAATCTATTCAAATCTTAGAAAAAGGTTAAAATCTTTGCTAACATGGAAACCGGCTCAACTTCAAGTTTTTATTATTAATAATATATTAATTATTAATTATAATATATTATATTATTGATTATTAATGTTAATATTAATTTTATTTCTAGTTCATATCTCTCCCATGTTGTTTGGAAAAGCAAAGAATTTCTCATCTCAAGTTTATCTTTGTGTTTCAAACTGGTGTTATACATAGTTCTGTTTTTAACAATAATCTCCATATTTTAAAGATGCAGAATAAATTAAGAAATATCATGTGCAATGCTATTTGAGGCCTGCAGAAAAAGTGGACGTAAGTGTAGTAAGAGGTGGGAGGAAAGGAAAGAAGTGGAGGAAAGAAAGCTGGGGTGGAAGACAGTTCATTTCACTGAAATAAACTCAAGGAATCAAGAGTTTAAGAGCAGGACTTTCAAACTGATTAATTTTCATCCAAACAGGTAATATGACCTGGGTTTTAAAAAATTACATAAATGTTATAAAAGGGATGGTCACAGCAATGAACATCAATTACATGCACTAATATATCTGAAAGAATGAGAAAGCAGAGTTTAGCCATTGCATTTGTGCATTTTAAAGACTTCCTTTAATAAACACATAATAGGCCTTCTTATTTCATTGCACAATAACTTATCCCAGCAAAGAACAAAAAACAACCTAAATGCCTCTTATTAGGAGAACAATCCAGTTAATTATAATTTATCCATATTATGAATTTTTTTAAAGAGGTAAACTCTTATGAGCTGACATATAAAACTTTCCAAGATATGACTGAGTAGGAAAAGCAAGCTGCAGAAATATACATATTATATAAAATACACACACATCTCACACTGATAAAAGTTATACTATTTCAGGAGGAACCTGGGAGAAGACTGCTTGAAGGGACAGAGAGGGAGTCAAAGGAGGCTGGACACTTTAGCATTCTCAGCAATATTTTAACTTTTCATAGAGAATATATTCATATTTTACTTGTATAGAAAAAGAAAAGAATTCAAAACAACAACACACACCCTCTAATGTGTTTATACCAAATCAACATATCAAAACTCACCACATTCACAATTAGGTTTGGGCTCACCTAAGAATAAAGCTTCTCCACCATCTCTATGTGTGTATTTGGACATGTGGATGGATCCTGAATACAGAGACATAGGTCCTCTGAATTGCTTATTTAAAAAAAATCAGATCTCTGCAAATCTTCTCATGTAAAACTGAACACATCAGTGCATTTCAACATAGCTGTATGGTATGAACCAGGGTCTTGGTGATGCTATGAAATAAAAATAAAATGGAGAAATAAACTGGATGCTGAGTTTGATGTAAGACTGCAAGTACTATTCACAGCTCTTCATTGTCTTTGACCAACTTTATAATAAACCTAATTGAGAATTTATAAAATAAGTGCAAGCTGCAGCAGATGCTACTGCCATTGCTAATAAGGACCTCTTCTCCCCCTACCAGAGGACTATACTCCTCCTTTCCACCCATGTTGTATTTGGCCATAAGATTTGTTTTATCCACACTGATTAAGGAAATTAAAGAAGACTTTAAAAAATGGAAGGAAAGATATCCCATGCTCCTGGATTGGAAGAATCAATACTGTTAAAATATTCATACTGCCCAAGGCAATCTACAGATTTAATGCAATCCCTATTAAATTACCCAGGACATACTTCACAGAACTTCACAGAACAAATCATAGTAAAATTTATATGGAACCACAAAAGACCTAGAATTGACAAAACATTACTGAAGAAAAAGAAAGAGGCTGGAGGAATAACTCTCCCAGACTTCAAACAATACTACAGAGCTACAGTAATCAAAACAGCATGGTATTGGTATAAAAACAGACATATGGACCAATAGAACAGAATAGAGAGCCCAGAAATGAACCCACAAACTTTTGGTCAACTCATCTTCAACAAAGGAGGCAAGAATATACAATGGAATAAAGACAGTCTCTTCAGCAAATGGTGTTGGGAAAATTGGACAGCAGCATGTAAAACAATGAAGCTAGAACACTCCCTTACACCATATACAAAAATCAACTCAAAATGGGTCAAAGACTTAAATGTAAGACAAGATACAATAAACCTCCTAGAAGAAAATATAGGCAAAACATTATCTGACATACATCTCAAAAATGCTCTCCTAGGGCAGTCTACCCAAGCAATAGAAATAAAAGCAAGAATAAACACATTTTAAAAATGGGACCTAATTAAACTTACAAGCTTCTGCACAGCAAAGGAGACCATAAAACAAAACAACAACTTATGGAATAGGAGAAAATTTTTGCAAATGAAACCAACGAAGGCTTGATCTCCAGAATATATAAGCCGCTCACATGACTTAACAAGAAAGAAACAAACAACCCCATCTGAAAATGGACAAAAGACCTAAAGAAGCAATTCTCCACGGAAGAAATACAAATGATCAGTAGACACATGAAAAATGCTCAATATCACTAATTATCAGAAAAATGCAAATCAAAACTACAATGAGGTATCACCTCACACCAGTCAGAATGGCCATCATTCAAAAGTCCACAAATGACAAATGCTGGAGAGGCTGTGGACAAAAGGGAACCCTCCTACACTGCTGGTGGGAATGCAGTTTGGTGCAGCCACTGTGGAAAACAGTATGGAGATTCTTCAAAAGACTAGGAATAGACTCACCATATGACCCAGGAATCCCGCTCCTGGGCATATATCCAGAAGGAACCCTACTTCAAAAAGACACCTGCACCGCAATGTTCATAGCAGCACTATTTACAATAGCCAAGACATGGAAACAGCCTAAATGTCCATCAACAGATGACTGGACAAAGAGGATGTGGTATATTTATACAACAGAATACTATTCACCCATAAAAACTGACAACATAACTCCATTTGCAGCAACATGGATGTTTCTGGAGAATGTCATTCTAAGTGAAGCAAGCCAGAAAGAGAAAAAAAAAATACCATATGAGATCGCTCATATGTGGAATCTAAAAAAAAAAAAAAAAAAAAAAAGAACATAAATACAAAACAGAAACAGACTCACAGACATAGAATACAAACTTGTGGTTGCCAAGGGGGTAGGGGGTGGGAAGGGATAGACTGGGATTTCAAATTTGTAGCTACTGACAGACATATGCAGAATAGATAAACAAGATTATACTGTATAGCACAGGGAAATATATACAAGATCTTATGGTAGCTCACAGCAAAAAAAAAAATGTGACAATGAATATATGTATGTTCATGTATAACTGAAAAATTGTGCTCTACACTGGAATTTGACACAACATTGTAAAATGACTATAACTCAATAAAAAATGTAAAAAATGTAAAATAAAATAAAATAGATCTTCAAATAAAATAAAATAGATCTTCAAATAAAATAAAATAAAATAAATAAAATAGATAAACAATAAGAACCTCCTGTATAGCACAGGGAACTATATTCAATATCTTATAATAACCTATAATGGAAAAGAATCTAAAAAAGAATATTATATATGTATAACTAACTCACTTTGCTGTATACCTGAAACTAACACATCGTAAATCAAGTTTCAATAAAAGAAAAAACCTAAAAAAAAAAAAAGACCAAAGTTTATAAAATAGTGATACAAGGATGTTTTAAATATGGCAAATCATACATTTGAAAAAATATGACACTTAATAATAAAATATAAGAATCATTTCCATAAAGATAATGAAAAAAAAAAAAAGATTTGTTTTACCCAAAAGAATGTGAGTCATAGCATATACACCAACAAAGCAAAAGCTTTAAAGGCGACCAAGTGGTTTGTCTTTCTCTCGCTTCTGTTCTCACCACAGAAGCCCATCCCACATCTCCTTTGGGCTATTTTACAACTCTGTAAATTGTGGGCAACTGATAATAATACAAAAGAATTTTTGTCTATAGATGTGCAAATACATTCTGTCTGGTGAAGAATCAGTTGACTTCCCTTCTCAGCTATGGAAGGAATTCTGCCGTCCATTTTCACATTTCTAATCTACAAATGCATCTATTCTTTGGATTGTCATTTGAACTCCTTGTAACTTCTTACCAGCTCCCTCATTAATAATGAGTTAACTAAAATCTTTAACACATGTTCCTTTTACATCTAAATGAGTTATAATTTTATCTTTTTTAAAAAATTATCTTAACAGCGTTAATATGTATTTGATCATTTTGCTATAAATTTAATTCTCCTAACAACCTCATCATTTACTAGTGAGGAAACAGAGGTCCAGAGAGATAAAAATACCTTGCATAAAGCCACACACTAATTAACAGCAGAGATGGAAATCTAAACTCGGTCTAGCTGACAGAAGGGCAACTTTTCTGAGAAAGAAGTGATTAGTGTGGAATTAGGGTATCATGAAATCATAGAAATATCAAGGTCCAGTTCCCTGTCACAGGAGGGAACTGGGGCACAAAAGTATAAAGACCTTACTCGTGTCACATGGCCTACTTTAGGGAGGGACTAGAACTCGGGGCTCCTGACATCCAGCCTCGGGTTCAAGAAGGAAGTTGAATTTGACCAGGGCCTTGATGATTAGTAGAATCAACAGAGTTGTCAGGACACAGGAAACAGAGGCAAGGACACAGCGTGGATATGCGGTGTGGAGAACAGGAGAAAGCGCCCCGACCACATGGTCCTAGGGCGTGTACACAGGAGGGGGCGTGAAAGTGGCAGGAGGCCGGCAAGGAGGCTCTGTATCCAGGCATCGTCAGAGGGCACCAGAGAGTGGGAGTCACTGTGTATCTGTGGAGCAGCACTGCTTGGTGGAGAAATACCAAGAGGCTGTGAAGGGAGCTCTCTGCTTTCCTGGAAGTCAGGAGACTAGAAGCGAAGATGTATGACCTTGAGCACAACCCTCCACCACAGGCGCTCTTTGCTTCCCCTGAGGCTGAACAAGATGACATCTAAGATTCCTCTCGGGGCCAAAGCTACAGCAAGGTCAAAACAGCAGAAAAGATTTAAGATTCCTCTTAAACTGATCACAGTGGTGTGTTGCATTACAACCACATGTGTTACAGAAATGCAGGAGGCTGTTACTAGTTAGAAAAGCCACGTGTTGTCTTGGAGATAACAGTCTGCATCAAGGGGTTTTTTGGAGGAGTGGAAACCTCAGGGTCTAAAGAGGAAAACAAAGCTACTTGCTGTCACTTGACCGACTGTCAGGCTCTGTCTTGGATCAGTGGGGACTTTTACAAGCAGCCGAGGGTGCTTTCTTCTGGTTTACTGTATCACTGTCAAGAATTTCTCACACCCTCAGAGTTTTCCCATCTCTCTGCCTCCTGGGCACAGCCTGCCCCTCACAACTCCAAGGCAGAATCGAGGTCACAGTGAATCCATTCACTGCTGAGGTGTGTGGAGACAGCCGCTAGCAGAAAACAGGAAATTTATCCCCAAAATGCACATGAATACAAGATGAATGCATAAAGAAAAGTGATCAGATTGGAGGGTACAGAGCAATTCTCCCTAGAAGGAATGATTATTCCTGATTCTCTTATCATAGATTAAACTCTACCATCCCATAGTCAGTCACATACTGGGTATTATGAAAATGATACACATATACACAGACAATGTCCTCCCAGACATCCACACACCAACCAGCTGAGTCTTGCTATTCAGAGAAGGGCCAGGGACCCGGGACACCAGCATCATCCATTATAAATGTGGAGTCTCAGGCCTGATCCCAGACCTACTGGATCAGAATTTGCATTTTAGCAACATCACCAGATGATCACATTCAAGCTTGAGAAATGCTGATGGCAGAGTCCTCGGAAGTAATGCAGCAAAGCATGGGCCTACAAATAAGGATTAACAACCAGAGAGATGGAGATGAGGAAGGAATACCAGGCCATATGCTGAAAACAGGAGCTCTGCTACCAACACAATTAATTCAGAAGGTGACTTTTCAAAACTCTTTTTCCACTAAGATCAGCTGACAACACTAAGACCTCATAGTGAACTGAGAACTGAACCCACAGGCAGGAAAAGGGAAGGGGGGAGTCTCTCTCTTGATTACATCCCAGCAGAATCAAATCTCAGTTCCCAAAGCTGTCAGGCTGCGCGGAGCTCTGTGGTGAATTTGCTGTCTCTTTGTGACTCACCCACAGCTGAATGAGCTTAAAGAAAAGGGAGAAGTGAGCCATGAAATATAGTAAATTACAGCTCAATCTTCCCTACCCTGGAATTCATTCAGTAGTCTTACCGAATTTACAGTCTGGAAGGCAGGGTGAAGAACGCATATGGGATTTGTTAGCAGGGAGCATTTCATGCTGCCCTGTGCATCACAGAAGTCCGATTCCCTTTGTCATTAAAGGGATAAATGTCCTTCTTCCATCAGTACTTTGGCAGGCAAAGGTAAAAAAACAAAAACCTGCTTTCTGTAATTGCATTATCTACCCTGAAGCCCCAAAGAGTGAAGATTGTCGAGGGCTTGTAAGAGTACAAAGTGGCTCCCAAGACACAGTCAGCCCCTGGAACCTTGTGCCTTCACCCTATGCTTTGCAGGCAGGCGAAGGCCAAGGGCTCTGGGCTCTCACTGTGAAACGCCACCAGGTCCTTCTCTGTGGGCTACTTCCTTTGGCGTGACCCACAGACCTGACAGAGGTGTTCAAATGACTTGTTTCCAATTCAAGTTAGAGAAAAACCTAGAGACCTCTGGAAGGGTATTGAGTTAGTCCAAGGGAAAATAAAATATGATGCCTAGATTTAGTAATGCATTTAGGATGGACCTGGACATTCAAATATATCCACAAAAGGATACAGTTTATGCTCTTACACTCAGCTCTCAGCAATCACTATCAGTAATTTTCAAATTATGAATTGCCACCTATCAATGAATAATAACATCAGTTTACTGTCATAATCAAGATTTTTCTATATTAATCAAACAGAACAGAGTAGGAACTATCAGACTTAATTATTGGTAATAAAATAAATTTTATTTAGTGTGTGTGTGTGTGTGTGAGAGAGAGAGAGAGTAGGACTATGAACACACACTGAGTCACAGGTAAAATGTGTTTCTTACTGTGGGTCACAGGAAGCAGAAAAGCCACTTGCTGTCCTAGAGCACCTGGAAATCAGCCCCTTGCTGGACAGAGAGGGGAGGAATCATGGGAAGAGAACTGGAAAAACCGGTCTCCTCCATAAGCCTCTAAAAATAGATGAAGAAATCAAGTCCTCTTGTGGCCTGACAGATGGGGCTGGAGCTTCCAGATACACCCCTCTCTCCCCTATCCCCTCCTCCAATTACAGCTCAATCAGAAGCCACATCTCATCGTAAATCTCACAAAAAGGAGGAAAAGCTGATTTGTGCCAGCACAGATTTGTGCCTCACACAGAAGTGCCAATCTGGCGTGTGGACTTCCCTTGGCGGCGAAAGAAAAGGCTGAGCAACGTGGAGATCCTTTCCCTTGGCACAGTTTTTACTAAGGTCCTCGTTCTCTACAAAGATTATTTTCCTTTTCCCCCCGCAGGTATGTTCATGGTAGCCCCCAGTCATGCTCAGCTTCAAATGCACAGGAAAACTCAACAGAGGAATTAAGATGTCCAAGTCATCCACACCAGAATGACTGTAATTAGCACTGATGATGAAGTTTAATGCAAACACCAAGTCATAACCCCAGTTTTGTCCTCATATCCCAATATCCCCAAAGTGAAACAGAGAGGCAGGCTAGCACAGGACTTCCGGCTTCGGGTCAAGAGCCAAACCAGCCTCATTTGAAACCAAGCCCTACAATTTTCTCCCTTGGGAAAGTTACATTATCTAAGACTGTTTTCTCACCCATAAAGTAGGGACAATCATAGCAACTACCTCAGAGGTTGTAATAAAAAGTAAATGAAACAAATGCAGAAAGCACTTAATCCAGTGCCAGAATCATAATAACTCTCACGTATTATCATGTATTATTATGACTTTTATTATTATTGTTGCCATCACAGTTATTATCACTTGAAATAAGTTTGATTTCTCCTCAACCTAGTTTGTTTGTTTTGATATCTACACCACTGGTATAGATTTTAAAGTATGAGAATAAGAAATGATATTTTGTTATAATTGTTTATTATAAATGATTTGCATAATGATGGGCCCCAAAACTCAACAAACACTCTAATCCTTCTCCCTTGAAATGAGTTGCCAAATGTCAGAAAATCCATGCACTTGAGAGTTTTTACCTCTGAAGACCCAGGAACTAGAAATTCCAACAGGATGAGTCCATCTGATATGAGTGCATTAGCAGAGGGCTGGTCTCTCCCCTGACAGCCACAGACATCAGCTGCTGCTGCGGAAATGGGAAGAGCAAGCCCACGTTTCAGCTACAATGCACCTGGTCAACTGTGAAATCCAACTTGAACGAAGAGAAATTTTATCTTGACTCCATTTGGTATTGAACACAAAGAGCCTTCAAAGGCAACGCCAGAGAAAATTCCACCAACAGTCAACTCAGGCAGTGGAACAAAGTTCTCTGACTGTCAGGCCAGCCTCACTGACACCTACTGTAATAGTTTTTCCAAACAAGGACTTCTCCACTCCCACATAGTTTGCATCAAAAATGACTTTTCCTCCTGTAAGTGGTGTTCGGAGAACTACACACGCAAGAAACAAGGATAAAGGAGGAGGCATCTAAGCCACCTGGTCAACCACACTCACTCATTTGCCTGCTCCTGTGGGTTCATTTAGGAAACAAAAATGAGCAAAAGGGTCTTCTCTATGAAGGAGCTTATGGGATAGTTACACAGAGAAACAAGTATGACAATTGTAACCCTACAGCTATGGGTGAGACCAGGGAGGTACAGAGGAGAAACAGGACTTAGAGGAAATAGTATAGCTTAGATTTTTGTATTAGTAAAGATGAAATCCTCTAAGTTTCATGTTAAGAAGTTAGAAAATTAAACCCAAAGTAAACAGAAGAAACAATTTTTCAAAAGCATATGGAGCAATGAAATATAAAGCAATAGAAAGAACTAAAAGTTAGCTTTTAAAAACATTAATGAAAGTAATAGGAGACTGATCAAGAAATAATGAGAAAAAGCACAAATTACCAATATCAGGAATGAAAGAAGGGATATCACTGCAGATTTTACAGACTTTTTTTTAAGATGGCAAGCAACATTATACCCACGAATATCACCATGTAGGCGAAATGGACACATTTCTTGACAAACACAACTTGTCAAGAATGACACAGAAGAAACAGAAAATCAGAATAGCCCTATGTCTATTGAGGCAGTGGTTACCCAAGTGTGGTCCCCAGAGCGGCCTCATTAGAGACACCTGGGAACTTCTTGAAATGTAAATCCTCAGACCCCCGACTCCAGACCTACAGAACCAGAATTTCAGGGATGCGGTCTCAGCTAGTTGTGTTTTAACAGGCCTTCCTGGTATTCTGATATCATTCGAGAACTGCTTGAATACCATCTTCCCACAAGAAACCCAGATGGTTTCACTAATAAACTTTATCAGACATAGAAGAAGGAAATAACACTGGCCTTACAAAAACTCTTCGAGAAAACAGAACAGGAAAGAACTCTTCTCATCATTACTTTTAATCTCCACCCCCTTCTGGAAGATGTAGGAGATTCTTTTTATCTGATTCTTGTTTTGAAGTGACTCCTGGTTTCCTTGGGATGAGCCATTCTGACAGACAAGTGGTCCACAGTGTCCAAGTGGCCAGACTGCATCCCTCCAAGTAGAGAAAAGTCTTTATTGTCTTCTTTCTTTTGCTTGCAGCCCTTAGGGGAGTGATCATCTACTTCTCTGCACAGTAGCTAACTAAAGCTCGTAGCTGACCAGCAAGGATACCCACAGCATAGTGCCCCTGCCCTACGCGCTGTCATACCAAACCTCACTCAAGCCAGAGCAGACTGGGGCTCACATAACAAAAATGATAAAAAAAAAAAAATCAACTATCTGCTCATGTCAATCCCTCCAAACAAATACCCACTCGACCTTTCCACATCTGGCTACTTTCACTTATTCTTCCTTAAGTCTCGGCTCAAGCATTCTCCCAGCAAGCCTTTTCTGAACCCCAAACTCAGTAGAGTACCCCTCTTTTATGCCTCTACACCTCTATCAAAAATTTACATTGAAATAACCTGCCTGGGCCCCTACCTCTCTCCTATTAGCCCATTAGTTCCTTGAGGGGAGAAACCACATCTTGCTATTTTTATTTATTTTTGAACATCTCACAGTGCTTGACCATCACACAGTTGATACTCAGTAAGCATGTAGTGAAATGAAGAGTCTGCGAGTGGAGTTAGGCAAGCCAAAATCTACATCCATAAATAAAACATGCTTAACTTGAATTTACTCAATACTTTTGGTAGAACTCATTTTTAAAGCTAAATACCTTTAATTTACTCTTCATTCAACCCCTCGGTAATATTATTAATGCAAACTATGTGGACTGGCTTTAATTTTACAAATTTTTACTCCCTTTCTAAAAGCTCTGGTGGGCATGTTAGGTCCCTGCCCACTGATCTGCACATTGTAGGACTTCTTAGAGTGTGAATACAGGGACCAAAAGAGTAGCAGGGAACCGAAGACACATAAAATGGTTGGCTAAAAAGGCTGGATTCCTTCTTTTAGGCTCTTTCTACACACCTGTACTTTATCTTCACAGCTTTGTGGGTCAGCCTGAAGCAAAAGGTGGCAGCTTCTCCCGTCCCTACCGATAATTTGCTGGCACTATTCCAACTATTCTTCTGACTCATGAGATCCTGAAAAATTAATCTCCTGTACAAGCAGAATAAGTCCTTGAGGGAGGTCAAGTTTTACAGAGAGTTTACATGCTCTCATTCTTAATTATGATGAAGAATGGTATTCTGTTGCCATTACTTTTTATTGGGAGGGAGGGCATTATATTAACAGCTAGTATTTATTAAGCACTTACTGTATACCACACATGCACTGTGTCATTCAATCCTTATCAACAACCTTATGAGTTAGGTACTATTAGTAGCCCATACCCTGAGAATATGTATACTTAACTGGCTGAAAAATCACAAAGTGAAGGAGGGGTGGAAATGAGACTTAAATTTAGGCATCTCAGACCACAAAATCCACACTCTGAGTGCCAGTGCTCTATTGCCTTGTTTACAGACTTCCAGTATAATCCCTACAAGATCTCATACAAACCAACAGCAGAAGTAAGTCACTGATAGATCAAGGAGGGAGAACCATCCACCCAACCAATCTGAAGATCAAAAGAATCCTTTAAATATGATTCATTCTCCACACAAGAGACTAATTTAAGAAAAGTTTCTTTCTATTCAAAATAATGGTGCTAAATGAAAAGTAATTTAGCTTTACAATGGCTTCATCAGAACCTCATCTGTCAAATCCCCAAATCATGCCCCTATAACACATTTCTCAACACAGAGAAATCAGCAGGAGGAAAAAGTAGATGTAAAGCAGATAGGTGAAAGTACGAAGTTAGTATGATCTAATGAGCATAAACCATAGTCTTAATGAATAGCTATGCTCATGGGCACCACCACCACCATCATCATCACCACCATCATCATCAGCATCACCATGATCACTGTCATTGGTATTGTTACTATAAAGCACCTTCGTTCCCAAAGAGGAGCACTAGGACCTCTAATGCATGAGGTTTCTGTTTATCCATCAAACAGGCACTGTTTGCATTACCAAAAGGGTTCCTTTTCTATCTTTCTTGATAATGGGTCATGAGTGAGCAGTGGTAACTAGTAAATATATTACTGTTATTAACAATATCATACACTAAAATTATCACAAAATCATGACAACATTATTTGGAATTACAGGCTTGGCATACCCACAGAGGTAAGCACCTCACAGTCCACACTGCACACATCAGGTTCCTTTCATGAGCTATTTATTTGTTGTGCTAATTCTAAGAAACTCTTGATTATGATCTAAATGATGAAAACATACCTTAAAGATTAAGAAGCTGATCATAAAAGGGTCAACCCACAAGTCCTCCATTTGTATTTATATCAGAGGACGACAAGATAACAGGGGCAAACTTATACCTTCCTGGTGAGCACTTCAATTCACAAACTCATAGCAGAGAGGAGTTTGTCCTGTGACTCCAGACAGAGTCTTGCTTTCAGAGTTATTATATTGGCTATTGGATGTGTATGAACTTCAGGGGACACTTTTGCTGTCTGGTGTACTAAGTAGGAATCCACCCCAATTTATACTGAGGCTCACTTTGCAGTTACCAGTTTCACTAAAATTACTAATGATAATTTACTTTCAAGATGGGACTCGATTTCTCAGTGAATTTGTTTTGTTTTATTGCCTCCTGTGCAACAATATGCGATAATAACAAAGTATTTCTTTTAAGATCTGTGATTTTATGCTTTTTAGGTCTAACAGAATATAACAGCATGTAGAACTTTGATTTCTGATTTGTTTCAGTTTAGAGCATACTGTATTTACATAAACCAAACAATATTATTCCTTCAAGACAACTTCAAAATCTCTTTCAATGCATGATTTAACGTACCTTAAAATGTTTTCCTTATGAAATTTAAACGAATCTAAACACCTATAAAATTATGTAAGTCAGCCACATAAACTATGAAACAGAATTCATAAATCTGCTACATAAACAATGACTCATAGGTCAAATAGTAATGTTAATAATAATGGCAAAAATAATCTTTACACTTACTAAAATCCAGGAAGTACACTTAAGGTGTTCAGTCTTTATCGCATTTAACCCTTACAACAACCCTATGAGGTAGTACCATTATTACTCCTTCTGCATAGATGAAGGAGTGAGGCTTAGTGCAAGGTTTCTCAGCCTTGGCACCACTGACACTTTGGAAGCAGATACTTCTTTGTTATGGTGAGGATGTTCTGTGTATTCTAGGATATTTAGCAGCATCCTTGGCCTCTGTCTTCCAAGTGAGTGAGTATATTCCACTCCCGGATGTGACAACCAAAAATGTCTCCAGACACTGCCAAATGTCCTCTGGGGGCAAAATCACCTCCACTTGAGAACCACCAGTTTAGAGAAGTTAAGGAATTTGACAAAGGTCATACACTTAGGAAATAGTGGAACAAAGATTAGCAGGCAGGCACGCTGACTCTTAGAATGCATGCTATCAACCAATAAAATATAGTGTATTCAGTTTAAAAGACACAAATTTTCCCTCAAAAGATAACTAAATATGAAGATGAATTATGAGTGTTTTCCTGTGGAAAGCTCTTCCATGACCACATCCCAGACTGGGCCCTTCTAAGATTTTTTTCCCCCTAATTAAGGCCCATGTCCCAGTGGCTGTTGACCTTGTATAGCTGGTTCTGCTACCCCGCCTATTTCAACCTTCTTTCCAAAAGATGGTCACCAATCACTTGGTTAAGGCTGATTCCATTCTTCAGTAAGTAAGACATAGTCCTTCTCCCTAAGGCGCAGGGGCTCTCTGCTTCCTACCAGCTCCCTTACATGACCCTGCTCTGTCTCAAAGTGCAAGCTCTTTGCACAGCGGCCACTGAATTGCAGCCTCTCTCTGAGGGATTCCCCGAGCCTTCAGTGACTAAGCACTTTCCACGTGCCAAAGACTTGCTCCATGTTTCACAGATACTATTTCATTCTGGGGTCCCAAGAACCCTTGGAAGCAAGTACTATTACTTCCATTTGACCTAAAGGAAACTAAGGTTCTGGTAAGCAGGGAACCTACCCAAGGATGACACAAGATTTGTATCAGGACTCATATTTCACTCTAAGATGGGTGAGTCCAAACTCCCACTCTTGACCCAATGCTATGCCTTTCTTGTTTCATGAATGAGCAAAGACTCATGCCTCTTCCAAAGCATGTTCTCGGGTTAGGTTACTCCCTCCAGCTTGCTTAGACATTTTTATGCAGCCCCCCTCTTTCTAAAGTTATGGGAATAAACAATACAGACTGGAGTGTGATTCCACTTGTGCAGAGACAAAGGGAAAAATTCAGGCAGTGACCTCATGAACTTTGAAAAGGCATTATCATATTAAATCAGAGGATAGAAAAATACAGGACAAGTTTTCCTTGATCTGATTCTGTTTTTGTTATTTACTTTTTATGCATACAGAGCTATATTCATGTATGATTGATTACATCACTTCAAAGCACTTTAAGCGGTTAAGTACTAAAATAGACAATTCTGGAGAAAAAAAAAAACCTGATGGTGGAAGTGAAGGAGTTTTCCCCTTTCAATTACATTATTTAAATATAGCTTCTTGGGTTTTGTTTGTTTGTTTATTTGCTTGCTTGCTTGTTTCTTTTTGGTCTTCATTGAACTTTCCTGGGAACTCCAACTTTTGGGTTGAGGCCAAATATCAAAAATTTCAAACATAAAATGTCTTAATGAGAAAAGAAAAATTGGCAGAGTAGGTAAGGGAACTCCAAAAGGTGTATTTTTTCTGACCCTTTGATTTTATTCAGCTTTAAGCTGCTTCATTTGGCGGGGGGAAGGGGGGGTGGTTCCATAACTATAAAAAAT
Source organism: Camelus bactrianus (assembly GCF_048773025.1). Classification (NCBI taxonomy): domain Eukaryota; kingdom Metazoa; phylum Chordata; class Mammalia; order Artiodactyla; family Camelidae; genus Camelus; species Camelus bactrianus. The sequence continues at coordinate 39,551,351 of NC_133545.1, read as the reverse complement.
TATAAAACCACTGGGATGGAAAAAACCCAAGTTACTGGCATCTCAAAGACCTGCCTTTAAACCGCAGCCCATCCATTTCTCTGCTTTGTGACGTTCCCTGAGTCAAGTTACCCTGAGTTCCTCATCTGTAAAACAGGATCACTGTGAAAATTAAATAAGATAATACATGTGAAGCACCTACCACCCGGTAGACACACAATAAATTTAATCAATAGAGCGCCCTTTAAACATACCTGTGTTTTCACCAAAGTTTATATCTTGGCAATTGTCTTTTTTATGTCCTTCTCATGATTAGTTCACACGACTCAGGTGGAATTAGAAGTATCTAAATCATGGGTGATCTGGCTGGTAGCCAAAGGACCATGACTATGGAGCCAGACCATCTTACCTGCCCAGTGACCTCTGTGCTAATCAGCAACAGTTGCTCCTCCCCAGTGACTCAGTTAGAGGTCACAGAGTGCTTGTCATCACTGCAAATGCTGCTTCGTGGTCTGGGCTTTCATGTAGAAAAACTCAGAAATTAGAATCAGAGAATATCATTTTGGGGCCAAAAGGAACCAGGGGAATTCTCATGTTCAACTTCATCTCCTTACAGATGAGCACACTGAGATCAGAGAGGAGTAATTTCCAAAGCTAAATTAGTGACAGAATCCAAATCTGATTCTGATCTTTCATCTGCACCATTTATTCTCAACCAGAGGTGACTTTGCCCCTCACCAAAGGGACATTTTTGGTTGTCACAACTAGGGAAAGGGGGGTTGCTATTGGCATCTGTGAATGGAGGCCAGGGATGTTACAACCATCCTACAATGCACAGGACAGCCCCAATAACAAAAACATCAAAACTCCCAAGGTTAAGAAACTCTGATCTACGCTATTGGACCCAGTGTCTCCAGACACTCCAAAAGCTGCCTCTTAAGCTGCTGCTGTTGGGTGTTGGACTTGGCCCCAGTTTGGAAGCCCTCACCAACGATGGAATCGATCAAGTCAATTCTGCCTCCTTAGTATTGAGGGCTACAGGGATTAGGAGGATTTAGAGACTTGCCTACTCAGGCAACTTCAAGTTTAGGCTTAACTTTTGAAGCACAGTAATATGCCCAGCATGAATGCTGCTAAAGTCTTAAAGAGGCACTTAGGTCTTACTAGGCAATTGAAGAAAATAATTCTCAAAACCATTCTGGCAAAACACCACAGAATAGCCAAATGATGCACACCACACAGTTATCAAATATTCAGAATAATGCACCACAAACAAATACATCTGACACCATATGAAACATCTCCAGGATTAATGGTTTGAATGGAAAAGAGAGAGATTGAAGCCCTGATGTAGAACAAAAAATACTCTCAGAGCTTCCACCCAAAGCTAGAGTTCCCTATTGAAAGAACTTAAACAGAAAAGCAGAATCAATGATCCAAGCAATTGCGTATTTTCGGGTTCTCGCCCATGCATGCCATCTGGCTTGCTGACCTCACAGGCCTCACCCTGGTCAGTGTGAGGGCCAGATAGAGCCTGAGTGTGGGAGTATGTGGTGATCTGCAAGTATGAGTCACTTATCAATCTGAGCTTATTTACCCGCAGTTCCACCTGGTAATTCTGACGTTAGTTCTGACCCACTGAAGAAATATACAAAGGCTCCCAATCTGATTCACTCATAAATTCAACCCACAGTTAAGAAATAACAATCATGTCCAAGGCACCAGGCTTTGGGGGAGCATATTCCCTACTCAAAAAAAAAAAAAAAACACATACACAATGATGCCAAGAAGAATGACATGCACCCAGCCAACTCTCGTACATGGGACCACAGCAGCAGTAACTGGGGGAACAACTTCTCTTTTAGGTGGAAAGTTCTAAGAAGGCACCACGGAAAGAAATGGCATTTGAATTGGATCTGGAAGAAAAAGTCAGATTTCAACGGGTAAAAATGAGAACATTCAAAATATTGGCAAGATTATGAATGAAAAAGGGCTGATAGAAAACACAAGGCAAGTATGACAGTCAGGGGTCTCAGTGGTAGAGCATGTGTTCAGCATGCACGAGGTCCTGGGTTCAGTCCCCAGTTCCTCTGTTAAGGGGGAAACAAAATAACAGTCAGTGAGGAGTTCATCTTGACAGGAACTCAAGGTGAACAGAAGGGAATAAGAGAGACAAATCAGGAAAGTTGAGATGGAGGCAGATGTAGAAATCCTTAAAATCCCAGACAAGAACGTAGTCCTTATTAGCTGAAACGAAGCCAATCAAGGTTATTGCTGGTAGTTATTGTTGTTCTTTTTATTTTTAAAACAGAGTACAGTCAGAGACACTGAAAAAAGGAATCAGACATGGCTGTGTAGAATGGAAGTGAAGAAACCAGAGTGGTGAGGAGGTTATTCAAGACTCTAAGAGATGGATAATGAGACTGGACCAAGATCATGAGAATGAAAATTGTGAGAAGGAAAAGCCCACAACCTGTTAGAGATGCATTTATCACAGGTGAAAAGGGAGAACAAAAAAAAGTTAAAAGTTGAAGAAACATACACACAATAGAAGCTCATAGAAAGCAACTCAAAAGTGTTGATCTGGGTGAGTGGGGGAATGGTAGTAATTATCAGACACAAAGATGGAAGAGAAAAGAAGATTGCATTGTGCCTAGGTATCTTCGTGACTCAGAAAATGCCAGCTCAGTGCCAAGGTCATTCCACTACAAGTATCTAGTTTTGCTACCCAGACTCAGCGCCTAAGCTACTTACTCCATCTCAGCACCCTCTCTCCCCATGTCCAGTTCCTAACTTCTGCTACATAACCTGTCTGTGGGACCAGACCCCTGCACCTGTGCTCTCCAGACTCCTGCTGACTGAGTGAGTAACGGATGAGTCAGTGGCAGCTGCCTGATACTCTGAACTCTGACCACACTACCTGTGTGGACCCTCCATCACCTCCCTTTCTCCCCTGGCTGTGTGGCACCTGAAATCACAGTTCTTATAGGCCATTTCCCATGTTAACTGCCTTGGGCACTATCTTTTGTGGTTAAGTCTCAGTGTCCATCTGTGATCTGTGCTCTAACCAGACCACTGTGCTGCTCTCTCTGGTCTACTCTGCCTGCCACCATTCACTGTAAAGTCGCCCTGATTCTGCTGGCAATCTAGGAATGTACAAACTCTCGCAGCCAATGCACGTATTCTTACTACCTTGAGAATGTATTAATTATCACAAATTTATATAGGAAAATACATTTAAAGGACTTTGTCTCTTAGAAGATCCTCTTGCCCCTGACGTCACCACTAATACTTGTGCTCTAAATGTCAATACTGCTAAGTAAGTAGTAGTATACAAAACTGGTTATTCATAAGCATGCAAAGATACATGCATTGATGTATTCTATCATCCTTTTAACTTTCCTAAGTTATTTGGCTGTCCTCTTTTACTGCAAAGGTAAGGGGACAACATCCATCAAGTGTATGTCAATGATGCCAAAAGAGCTTCAGACTCACCAATGAGTCTCAATATGTCTGCAGTGGAATGGGGCACAGTTCAACAGGAGATGTACCTGCTAATATGAGAATACAACTGCTTTGAAGACAGTTTTCCCAAAGGGTGATATCCACTCACCTTCCTACCTGCCCTCACCCCCTGCCCACACATGACAATCTGTCATTAACAGCAAAGGTGGGTGTTCTGCCGATGACTCATTAAATATGCCAATTCATCAAGGCTGACATAGGCAGACTTGATTAAGGAATCATTTGCTGGATTTAATCGATTACTGGGCTCATCAAATGTGTTACTGAGCCACATAAAAATCCAAGTGAAAGAAGGCATTATACACTTGGGGGAAGAAAAAAATAACTCCTTGTTTGGCCTTGTAACAGATAGAGGCCACTCTGTCATCTACATGTGTGAGAGACCCACTTTATTAACTCCACATATTTGTGCCCTAAGCTTTCTTCTTCCTAATGTCCAAAGTGTTTTTGAGCCATTTGCTCCTTTGAGAAAAAGCCCAAAGAATCTGTACATTTTTTAAATAACTGAAAACATGAAGAAAACAAAAAAATTCTCAGTACTCTCATTAGACTTTCATACGCCCACATTTTAAAGCACCACGAATAATAAAAAGAACTGTAGGCCCTCTTTGTGCTCTAGTAAGAATACATGATAATGTAAGTATCCTCCCCAAAGGCCTGATTGTTCCCAATGACATTCAATATTTACATTTACTACAGCAGTTACCATATTCTATTTTTTTCAGTCACACCTACAAGCCTATGTACCTCTTTACAGAGGCTATTTCATAGATGTCTTTTTATTTCCAGTATTTATTTAAATATATGGCAATAGTAAATATTAAGTAAACTTTTGTTAAAACGGGAGATTTTTGTAACACACTATGCATGTGACTATCAATCTAAAATGATTATTAACAAGAAGAGAGGCAACTTTAGTTAAAGTTAACTGCCCAGAAATGTCTAGATTTATAAAATAAGCAAATCACATACAGTCAGAACCAAAATCTCAACTTAAATGATCTAAACAGAGCTAGGATTAATAACAAACAAATCAACAAAACCTTCATGCTGAGGGTTTCACTATATGGTGGTCTTAAAACTTCAACTCCTAGCCATGCTGACCAAAGTATTTCCACAGTCCAGACATTTGAAAACAGGACATTTGTGTGTGGAGGGTGTTCAGGTTTGTGGATATGAATTTATTTGCACCTCTGCCTCTAACTGTGCTGACCAACCACAGCATTCCCCAGCACACAGAAATAAGGTGTGTGTGTTTGTACTCATGTGGGTGTGTGTATGCATGTGTGTGTGTGTGTGTGTGTTGGAAGCACTTCTAACATAGATACAGCTTAAAATGTTATCTCTCAGAACAATTCTTCTTTTTAGGTGCAGCCTAGAAGTATTAGATTATTTCTAGGTATTTGTGATTATTTTGTCCAGGGTCTGGCATGCTTCCTCAAAGACGTAAACTTCTCAGGACCAGACCTGATAACTTGAAGCTGTAGCTGTACTGAAAACAACCTGCTGAGAATTTTATGGAGAAGCAGGTTTCCCATGTAAACCTCTCTAGCTGTCTCTAGTTTCCCGTGTAATCTTCTCTAGCTGTCTAGAAATTACCATTTCACCACTTCAGCAAAAGTCTTGAAATGATTGGCCCCCATGGAAAAGACCCATTCATAAAGCAAAAGGATGGTTCCCCTTAATTGTGTTGACTTAAAGCCCCATCCAATAAGGTTTTCTGTGCAGGGAGAAGCTTACCTCCTACCTACAGGTGCCCTTGCTAACCCAGTAAAGAGCACTTATAACATCACTCTTTTGGTTGAAATTCTGGTCTTGAAAGAGATGAGTACATTTCCCTTAATACAAAAGGTAAGACTCAGCAGAGTCACTATCATCAAAATATTCTTGTGGACTACTTAAATCTGCCCAGTACTTTTTAAAGAAAGGCAACTACCTTGGTTGAATTGTAGTAGGATGATGATGACTTTGAAAGCTAGTGGATTTTTTTTCTTTAACATAGTTTTTGAAGGTAAATAAATACACAAATGAAATGAAATGAAACTTAGCAAGAAAATTTTAAACAAAGGCAGATTATTTTTGTACCATGGGCTGTCTTACCCCTAATGTCCAAGGCAAACCTACATAATCTAAAGCTTTTTAACATAACACTTGTGTCATTTGGTTGTGCTACATGAAGCTACCAGCTTTGACTATTAACTGAAACCAAATGACTATACTTAGAATTCACCTAACCAGATGAGTCCACATTAGCATGCCTGTCCCGAACATGAAGAAGGAATCACAGCTACTCCCAGTCCAAGTGAATCATCCAATAGATAAGCACACATTCAAACAGTCCAGCATCTGACAAGGGTATCAAGATGTATTTAAAAGTGTCTACCATTCAGCAAATGAGGCATCCACCTACTCCAAATTTACAGGTCCCTGGAAAAGGTCTCAAGCAAGATCATTCTGAAAAAGAATAAAGGTTTGATACATGAAAAAGGCCTTAAATTCTTTAACACCCTTCCATCAAGAGCTGTAAGACGTAATCTATGTCCCCTTTTCTTGACTCTGGGTGGGTTCTGCAATACCTTGACCAGTAAGCTACAGCAGAAGTGACACTGAGCCAGCTTCAGCATCCAGACCATAAAGAGACTAGCGTCTTCCACTCCTTGTCTCTTAGAACACGTGACCTAGGAAGCCAGCTAAGAGTGCAACTACCCTGAGTCCACCATGCAGTAAGAAGCCCAAGCTCCATGGGGACATTCTGGAGGATGAAAGCCATGTGGAGAGAGAGAAAGAAACAAGGCACGCCAAAGCTCCCCACATGTGAATGAAGAATCAGTCTTGGAGGTGAACCCTCCATCCTCAGCAGATCCGAACCACTTAGCCAAGTCCTTCCGGATTCCCAATCTACAAAATTGTGAGCACAGTAAAATGCTCATTCGAAGCCATAAGTGTAGGGATTGTTTCTTACTCAATGATAGATGAGTAGACGTGCATCTATTTCATATGAAAATATCTGTGTGATTAAAAATGGAAGAGCTCAAGCCAAGTGAGTTGCACTTTACAAGACTTCAATAAAGCTGATACAAAACAGCATTTTTTAACATTGAAATAAAAATGCAACAGCATTCACATCAGATATGCAAAACTATGTTTTCAAAAAAAAATTGACATAGTAATCTGAAACCTGACAGATTTGAGCAGTTCTCTTGTAAAACTCCCTCTTACCTGTCTATTTATCCCTCCTTAAAATAAAATTGAGGCAACTCTGAAACATCTCATACCCCAAGTTAACTACATGTGAAAATGATAGACTACCTTTTACTACTGAAGACTATTATGCCCTCTAATCGAAGTGATTAATTTGCACCTTGCTCAGGTTCACATGCAATTACTACCATGAGCCCGATGAACCTGAACAAGACAGAATCATTTAGGCATCCGAATAAACTCACTATATTTAGAAAAGTACAGCAACCTCTAGGAAGCTTTAAAGTGTCAGTTCATTTTCTCTCAGTGATGTGTACACCTCTACATTGCAGATCAATAATAACACCACTGCTTTGGATTGTTGACTTTATTTGGAAACCATAGGACATAGGAGCCTCTGCTATGAGATGAGGCTCACAAGAAAAGGTCGGATAAAAGTGGTCATCTGAAACAGAAACAGACTCATACACATAGAAAACAAACTTGTGGTTACCAAAGGGGAAGGTGGGAGGGGAATAAATTAGGAGTTTGGCATTAACAGATGCACACTACCACATATAAAATGAACAACAAAGACCTACTGTATAGCACAGAAAACTATCTTCAGTATTTTCTAACAACCTACAATGGAAAAGAATCTGAAAAGTAATACATATACGTGTACAACTAAATCGTTTTGCTGTACACCTGAAATATTGTAAATCTACTATATTTCAATTTTTTTAAAAAAGTGGTTATCTGAAAGTACCATGCTTGAAACCTCTTGGAAGATTTTAATTGCAATAGTAATTTTTTATCTCAATGTAACCTATTTAAAACTATAACACCAAAGGCAAGCAATGAAAAGCAGACACTAGCCTTTTAGACTGAGCTGTAGGCGTCTATTGCTTGGCAAACAAAAGGTCTAAGCAACTCTGTTTCTTTGGAATGAGCTTTCCAAACTCTTCTCAGTAAAACAGAGTAATGGAAGGTGATGATAGATAATATTCTACTTTAAATTACCCTTTCCATGGTTAAGTCAAAAGACTGCCCTGAAAGGAATCTGTATCTATGCTTTGAGCTCAACAGCACTTTGTCAGCGAATCAGGCAAAGGCGAATTCAAACACTAAAAGTGTATTTAAAGACCCTTCTGTGCTCACATCCATAAATCTTCACACACACCCTCAGCCCAGCCCCACTCTGGTCAAGGTTTTAGTAAAATCAGTAGATAACTCAGCAGTAACAAGCTTTTTAAGCTACCAGGTCCACTCTCTGTGGCAGTATATGCTCACTGCACCACACCAAATGCCTGCAATCAATTTTTTAATTACAGCAACAGTAGCAACTCGAAGATAAAGCAAGCAACTCACTGAGAAGGAACCAAGAGACTGTTTATTACAATGAACATCCACCACAAGCCAAACTTGCAGAGTTGTGATACAGATGATTCAACCAACCAGCTCCCCTTTCTCAGGGAGATGCTCTTACCTCTGGGACGTTTTCTTATATTTCCTCCTGTAGGAAAAGAAGCAAAACACATATCAGAAAAGAGTTTGGGGCAGGTGGTGGGTTAGAAAAAGACAGTTTCAGTGGGGATGGATGTGGAGGTGAACACTTTGTAAAAGGTTCTCTCTGCGAGGCTTGTGGGTCTCAAAGCCCCTTCAAAGCTTCGGATTACTGTTACACTGGGTGGGATGCAGAGAACCACAGTCAAAAGTTACACACAGCCTCCCAAGAGCTTAGTGGCTCTGCCCCGTGCTCTCCCCTTTCCCCTCTGAGTGCACTGTAACATCTTGGTTGAGATCAGACTTTAAAGATCCGGGTTCAAATCTCAGCCCTTAATTCACCATGTTCCTGGGGTTGTTGAGGACTAAATGGGTAGAAGCTTGTAAAGCATTTCTTGTGTCTGATACATATTAAATGGTCAATAACTATTTACTATTTGCACTGTCATGATTGTTACTATTATCCCCATCAGCTAGACTGAATTCCTGTTAAAGATTTGCCTTTTAAAATGTCAATGTGTAATCATGCATTTAAACCATAAGATCAGGCATAAGGTCTTCAGAGAAGGAAGAAGTGAGGAAAGGGACAATGAAAAAGTCTAGAGGCAAAAGTGGTGAGAGCAGTATTGGGAACTTGCCAGCGGCTCAGTTTCGGGCTCAGTCCCCTGGAAGAACACTTCCCCAAGAAGCACAAGTGGCTGGAGTTCTAATCCACCTCTGCTGTTCACAGTCCTCATTTAGCCTTGGGGAAATCTATTGGTTATAAGGCTTCTTTATCTATCAAATGGAGGTCACAACTGCCCTGGCTATCTCACCTGGGTCAGAGTGGCATTCAAGCAGGAAATGGCCATAAAAGTTTATTTTCCCAGTATCTCAGTGTTTTCATGTTTGTGTCAGCTTTTGCAGACTCTGAAGACCCTCAAAAGGGTTTTACAAGGCCCTTTACTGGAGGGGATTAGAGGGAAGGAAGTGCTGGGAGAGGAAAACTCATCTCTCAGTAGCATCTCCAAGAAGAGAAACACTCCCCACTTGTCCTTAGTTCCACATCGACATTCTCATTACAGTCACTGCACCAGGGAGCCAAGCCATGGATTTGCTAACAGAGCTGTGTCACACGTGTGTTTTTTTAAAAGGCACAGCTGTTTCAAATTCAGAATCCCTACGATTCATCCAAACGTCACTCCCCAAAGGCAGATTGTCTGTATGGCCCCCTACTGTATCCCAGTGCTTACAACAGTGTTTTGCACTCCCTCCAAAAGCTGTGATGGATGCGCACTGACCACCCAAGACCCCCTCAGCAGTGACAGCTCACACACACTCTCTAGGCAGTAAAAATGGCAGAGGTTTCATCTACAGGCACAGAGCACAGTGAGCTATAGGTGTGACCACACGCTTGGCCCTCATTAGAACTGCTATCTAATAAACTGGGCTAAGGAGTCTCTAGCAAGCCTGGGAAGTAACCCAGTCTGAGTGTGCAAGGACCAAAGGCAAAGGGGCAGTTAAGCCAGACTGATGCCCCTGGTTCCCACCCAGAAATCCAACTAGTTCTGTCAATAAAGGGTATCTTCAGAGGCCATAAGAAGACAACCTTTGCTATTGGCTTCTACAGAATTCTTCCAGCATTTGCCAAGTGCCACACAAAGACACAGCTAGGAGTGCCAAGAGCACCGAAATGAACAAAAATAAGAATAGCTTCCATTTTTAGCACCTACTAGTAACAAGCACTTAACATACATCACTAATCCTCATAATAACTCTGCTAAGATCCACTCTCCGAAGGAATGTGAATTCTGGCAGTGTGAATTCTGAAAAAGGAAATTAAGACATGTTACCAAAAGCGTTATTACAACAACCAATATAGCGGTGAGGAGTGGCGGGTGGGGGCCTCAGGAAGCTTTGCTGAAAGGAGTAGTCTTGATTGATGGGTGGGAGTCCAACTTGGAGAAATATGTAAGTATGCGGCAAGCAGGTAAGGAGGGCATGACTAGTGACCTCAAACCAGCCCAGCCCAGCCAGATGTAGAGGGAAACAGCAGGTACTAAGTCAAAAAAGTGTTGAGAACAAAACCAATCAAGAAAAGTAATAATACTTACACTTTTTTTTCTTAAAAAGATGACACCTGAGAGAAGGGGTCACCTCTGCATTGCCTTGTGGAGACACAACAGGTCTCTGGAATGTGACAGACCTAGTTCAAAACCCAAGTTCACCCTCTCTGGTTGTGAGACTCAGGAACGCTCTAGGCTAAATCAAGCCTTAGCTTCCACATCTATAAAATGGGAGCGATGATTTCAGAGAACATAATGTACTGAATTTGCCAGGTGCCAGGCATGTCATGTAAGGGGCATCCAAAAAGGTTTAGGTCCCTTTGCCCGTTTTGAGGTTCTTGAGTGCAGGGTTCTTGCCACATGAATCTCCATATCTACCCCTAGGGCTTGCACAGTGACTGGCACATGGTTGGCACACAACAAATGTCTGTTGGCAAAATAAATAAACCATTTGTAGCTGCCACCCACACCTATCAAAATATGGGTTCTACATTTGGTAAATCCAAAGAAAGAGAGACCAAAAATCTGATTTTCAGTCCAACTCAACTTCCCAACACTCACTCCCCACCTTCATAGATGCATTCCTGACTTCACAAGTTCTGAAGCTCTTCCTTCCCATCTTGTTCCATTTAGACAAAGAGGCCCCACATCAAGAGACCCAATCCAAATAGCGTCACCTCACACTGGAGTTGGAAGGTCAGCACTTCAAGCACAAGAGAATATGCAGATCCATGGAAATGACTCTACTCAAGATCCTACTCACAGATCATCTTGACCAGGCAAGATGGTGAGACCTGACTGAGTCCTACTCATTCTTCTGCTCTCAACTGAGACATCACTTCATCTTGAAAACCCTAAAGGGCCTCCCGAACTGGATCATGCCCCTTTTGTGTGTTCCATGGTGGCCAGAGCTCACCCATATCGTTGCACTTATCACTCCAAATGGTACTGTTACACTGATGGCAAGATCGATGGCTTGTCCACTGTCTTCTAGTGTTTCACCCTTGTCTAACATGGTGCCTGACAAATGACAGCAGTGCGAGGTATTGTTGTTGAATGAATGAGTGAATTTATCAAGACACTGATCAAAATGCTTTCTTTCTACTCTTTTTTTTTTTTTTTTTTTCTGTTTAGCAATGATTTACTCTAAGCAGTGAGGAAATCTACCACAGTCACGGTTTTCTACATTCAGGAGGAATGCGATGAGAGAAGGCTGAGGGGCTCACAGTTGCTGACCATCTCCTCCATTTCAATATCCATTACATAAATTAACTCCCTTTGACCTCCTACAGATCCTACGAGGTTTATCTTATTTTATACTTGTTGGAAATGAGGCTCAGAGAGGTTAAGTAAGTTGACTAAGGATACAGAACCTTTAGTGCTTGAGACAGAAAGCAAACTCTGAAGCCTTCAAAGAAAATGGAGGAAATTAGTCAAAGAAGTCAAAGGATGCCTGAAGGAAACTTAGACACTAGACAAAAACAAACAAAACCAACAATAGAACATATTGGGTTCTTCCCATCCAAATGCAGGAAATGAGCTGGAAAAGAACCTAGTTTATTTCTGGCCTTTTGTTTTTAAGAACTTCAACAGACTTTACCCCTGATTCACAACCTGAAAGACAAAGGGAATGTTTTTAAATGTTCTGTTTTGGTTTCTCAAACTTACTTTAAATTTCCAATTTTTTGAGACTTGAAACAGTGCATCACAAACGTCAAGACTCACGTAGCGAGACTGAGCTAACTCAGAACATAGAGAATGGCCAGTTGCTGCTGGGATCTGGGATCTGGGCAGCGGGGGAGGCAGGGAGAGCACTGCTGGACACCCAGGCAGAAGGCGGGCCATCTTCACGAGGCCAGGCTAAGGAAACTGCAGCCATGAAGGTCTAGAGCACTTTTTGAACTCTGTTCCTTGGGATGTGTTCCACCCTTCACTCACTCACACACACACATACATACATAGATGGCACTGTCTGTTTTAAAGAGACTCTTCAATATAATGCTTAGAGCAACCTGTAATGAAAAAGAATATGAAAAGGAATATATGTGTGGATATGCATGCTGTACACCAGAAATTGATACAACATTGTAAACTGACCATACTTCAATTTTTTTTATGGAAAAAGAAAAAACAATATAACATTTAGGATCACTTGCCTAAGCTAAATCCCTTCTCCGACTTACTGTGTCCAATAAGCTGTGTGACCTTTGGCAACTTACATCACTTTCCCAACCACTAGTCTCCTTGTCTGTAAAATTTGCATAACAATAATACACGCTTCTCAGGCTGATATGACAGCTAAATGTAATAATGAATGTAAAGCATTTAGCACAGTGCTAGGCATCTAGTTAATGTTCAAGAACTAGTCAGCTACTATATTTATAACAATAGTATTGCATAAATAATAATGGTATTATAATTCCATAGGATTCCAATTTTTGTTTGGAAAAAAGGTCTTCCATTGATTAAAAAAGTAAAACAAAAAAGTTGAAGATGGCTTTCTAAAATAGAAAAATTGAATACTCCAATTCTCCTCATCTTAGAATACCTGAACCACAAAGAAAGCAGGTGCTAATCTCAGTCCTACTAAGAGAAGGAGGAGCTGCAACCCTGCCCAGCTCTCCCCAACCCCCAGGCTAAAGGGAGCCTGCAGGCTGTACACTCGGACACCCACCCAGCAGTGGTCCCAGTTAGCCAAGCAGACCCACACACCTCCCTCTAACATCTAAGCTGGGCCATTGCTCAGAAAGCAGAGGAAAGAAAGTAAAACTAGGTGTTTAGGAACTGGACACCATAATAATCCTTAGAACTATCTAAAATTATCTTTTAACAAAAATCCTTTTTGGATGAGCCTAGCAATGATCATACTAAGTGAAGAAAGTCAGACAGAGAAAGACAAATATTATATGATATCACATGTGAAATCTAAAAAAATGATACAAATGAATTTATTTACAAAACTGAAATGGACTCACAGACGTAGAAAACAAACTTATGGTTATCAAAGGGGAAAGGAAGGGGGTGGGAGGGATTAAATTTGGAATTTGGGATTAACAGATACACACTACTATATTCAAAACAGATAAATAAGGACCTACTGTATAGCACAGGGAACTATATTTAATATTTGTAAGAACCTACAATGGAAAAGAATCTAAAAAAGAATATAGATGGATAGGTAGATATGTATAACTGAATCACTTTGCTACAATAAAGTAAAACTAACTAAAACTAACATAACATTGTAAATCAACTATACGTCAATTAAAATTTTTTTTAAATCCCTTTTAGCCATAATTCCCTAAAAACTGTAAGCCCAGAGAGCTCACACAGAATCCCTAAGCAACCTCCAGAAGCTGTACCTCACTCATTCTGACAAATGGCTACTGAGACAAAAGCATCATCAAAGAGCACTGACCTCCAATATTTAAAAAGGTTCCCCAAAGCTCTCCATGGCTGTGTCATCTAGGTCCTGAACTTCCAGACTCTGAGCTTCATTTTACCTCTCTTGGCCCCAATCAGGGAGAGAAGGGATGAAACTAAGCAAGCATAAGGGATAATTCTGTCCACAGTAAACCTGGACCTAAGGGTAGAGTAGAGACAGAAAGGAAATAGCAAGAAATTGTGGTGGGAACGAGGATGCTTTTCAAGAGCTTTGTTCACTTTTGATGGCTAGGAGTTCCCAAAGTACTGGGCAAACCCACAATTACATGTACATTTCACATACTCCAAAGTCAAACAGATGACTTGGGACTCGTTCCTGATGGCCTAAATAAGAGAGATTCAATTAAGCATTGAGGTTAAATCATGAAGCTCCTGGACGTCTTTCACTTTTCCAAAGTGATCGTCTTTGAGTAAGAGCCATATTGGTTACTGCAATCATGAGGTTTACAAATAGGCTTAATATTCAAACAAGCTGGCTTAGAAAAACCAAAACTTGTGCTCAGTTTCTAAGTTGACAGCAGATACCTCCCAGTTGAGCACAAGAAGGTCATCTGGTCTGGGAAGTTGAATACACAACTCCACACTCAGTGAAAATTCCAATTCTGCCTGCAGTGTCCTCCCCAAGGTTTCTGGGCAATAATGACTCACTCTGCTCCGGATGCCATCAGATCTCATCTCCAACCTTCCTTACTGAGGTCACCACCACTGCTGATGCACAGACAGCTTTGGAAATTTTGGTTCTCAGCCCTGAGTTCCCTTAAGGGAGAGGAGACTGGGGGACAGGCTCAGAAAAACAAAGAGCACCGCAAGACTCAAGGGGTCAAGTACATGTTCTCACGAGTTCAGATCACATGCAGCTCACTCATGGGAAGTGGACTGACATAAAATGCCACAAATACCCATGAAATGAGTGAGGATCTGAATGATCATCTGATCCTTGGGTTTTGTTTTTCACTGGTATATGGGGTACAGACTGAACAGAACTGGATACCGATACCTCTAGAATCTTCTAAGGAATCTGTCTAAATCATTTGCATGAGCTACTTTAGATGCCGCTGAGAATGGAAGGTCCTTTTGCATTTCTTCTCATTCTTATCAGTGATTTCATTACCATGATCCCCATGTTAAAACCTAGATTTGCAAAGCTATGTATATTGACTGCTTGATGGCCTTTCCCATATTTTTAACAAGTAGATGCCAATCAGAAAATAGATACAAATTGTGGTCTCCTGGCACCTTCCAGCAGACTATTTGGGGAATGGGCTGGAGGGAGGAGATATTAGAGAGTAAGTGAGAGACTCTTTTTTTATGAGCTCAAATATTTCTTAATGGAGGAGCTATAGAATGAAAATCCATGTGGGCAATGATTCTATCTTCCTGCTTGGCCAGAGAGCCAAGGCAAGACAAAAAGTGAAAAATAATGAAATGACATAAACGCACTTTCACCTGGAATAACCCCCAAATTAGGAAAGAGTTGTTTTTGCTTAAGTTTTCTAAAGAATCTTTCTCCCAGGTTTTCTATTGGGGAAAACTGTCCTACAGACTCATACCCTTTCATTTAGGCCTCTTAGAAAAGGAAACTCATATTTGGGGACAGCAACTCCCAAAGTACAAAATTCCAAATACGTTTAACCAAAAGTGATGGGATCCAATTCAAATGAAGGAAGCCTTCAGTAGTGTGGGTTGAGGCTGAGGAGGGTTAAATCAGAAGAATGAGAGAATGCTAATCTGAAACAGAGCTGTCAATAGGATGATCAATGTTTAACTCACTCCTGGAAGCAAATGAGTTTCTATCCAGTGCCGGCTGGGCAGTGGAAAGAAGAGAATTCTCTGAGAAGGTTTAATCCAAACTAAACAACCCCACCTGGACTGGCACCAACTCACACACAGCCAGCCCACCCTGTGCCCAACGCGCCCACATTCCCGCAGGCCTGGTCTTTACTGTCCCCCTCCCCAGCTCCCTCATCTGCCAGCAGGTAGCTGGCTGAACACAAAAATCCAAATCTCTTGTTCATGCCTGCTTCTCTCCTAGGCCTAGGTTAAAAATTCCAGCACTCAGGTTGCTGTCTAATAGGCCTCCAAATGGGACCCCTCCCCAAAGAAAGCTGAACCCTTCCTCTGAAAAGCAAGATTTTTTAAGCAGACCAAGCACTATTTCCCTGTAGCTAAAAATCTGTTGCTTAAAGCCGGACAGTTAGCTAATCAGTGGCACCAATGAAAAAATATGGAAAGGTTGTTAGAAAAAGAAAATAGAAAGTAAATGCCACGCTTGTAGGAGCTCACGTAGTATATTTTTGCATAAATGATTTGTCCTTCTATTCACATATTCACAACCACTTGCAGTGTTATAAGTACAGTAAAACTGTGTGGGTGGGAATGAAAGAGATTTTTATGACCTCTTTCCTGGGAGCCTGGCTCCTGTTTAGATAAACATCAATGAGAAAGGCTGAAAATAAAAATATTTCTTAATATCTGTGACGACACTGCCAAGTGGAGATAAATCCAAAGGGTTGAGACAAAAATCTCACTCGTCACAGATATATCCCTGAAATTAGGGAGGGGTAGGTTTTTCAATTGTATTATCCAGAGAGATGCTTCCATTCTCTACTTTGTTCTTCCCATGTAGATTTAGCCAGAACAAAAACTGTTATTTTCTGCCAAGTTTAACTTCAGGGACCAGTCTAATGTTTTTTAAGCCTTTCCTGTCTACTCCCATGGTAGTCCTCCCTTCTCTTCTCTCTTACACTTTTCCTCCCAACTCGAGATCAAAAACTACTCTAGGGGGAGGGTATAGTTCAAGTAGTAGAGCGGCATGCTTAGCATGCACAAGGTCCTGGGTTTAATCCCCAGTACCTCCTCGAAAAACTAAGTAAGTAAGTAAACCTAATTACCCCCTCCAAAAAAAAACAAACAACAAACAAATAAAATGCTGTTTCCTTTAAAAAACAAACAAACAGAAAACCTACTCCTGGCAGAAGGCAGTCATTGGCCATTTACAATTCCAGGTGAATGTAAGTCAATACAATAGCTCCTTAAAAGCAGAAGCCCTTCCTGTTTCCTTTAAAATCTTCTCTCACGATAGAATCCTCTATGGAAGGCTCTTCTCTGGACATAGACTCTGTAAATTTTAACAATTTAAGTATGGCAAAAATGAGGCCAATATCCAAAATATAGGGGGGAAAAGCCCACACAACTGGCAAATGCATTCCTAGGGACCATTTTGAGCTCTACTGTCAGCTGAATCAGTTGAGCATTCAAACCAAATTCTCCTCGGTCACAGTTACCTTCACTGAAACTACCCAAGACTCCCAGAAATGGGTGTTTTGAACGACTGTTTCATTTTTTTCACCATGAGTAAGAATGGCAGTTCTAAACATTTCTGAGGTTGATTTGCAATAATTCATCCTTATATTTCACAAAAGAGCTACTCAGGATCCTATTCACATAAGTGTTTATAGTTCCTCGTAGTTAGCGGACAAGGTTCCCAAGTAACAACTTAGAGTAGTACACTAAATAAAAAAATATTTTGGAGGGGGGAATTTAAAGGTATTATAAGACCCCTTAGAGTCATCCTCAGACAAGAGTCTGAGAGGTAGAGAAAACAAGGGGTGATACATTGGTCTGAGTTTGAACTACTCCTATAACACACCTGGAAGTAGCTGCTTTTTTAACATTTTTTTATTGAGTTATAGTCATTTTACAATGTTGTGTCTTTTTTGTTTTTTGTTTTTAAACATTTTTTTATTGAGTTACGGAAGTAGCTATTAAAGGCTAATCTTTCACTAGCAGACTTACTCAGTGTCTCTAGAGTATAGGGTAAGTCTTGGTTATTTAAGCATTTTGATTGTTTGGAATCTGGATAAACAGAATCTAATGTTCTTTAGATGTGCAGTAGTGACTTCCAGCCAAAATACTCAAGGCTTCCTCATGTTGACTGTCACTCTTCTAGTGGCCTCAAGGGAAAGGAAAGCCTATTTTGGCAGAATATTGAATATTGGGTTCCCACAATAGGCCTTTGGAGGAGAGTGAAAAAGAAGGGAGGACCATATTTGGAAGGCCTTAAAGAGCAGGAAAAAGGCCATGAATGAAGCAGAGGTGGTGTGGAGGGTGAGCACGACAGGAGGACCTGAGGGCTGCCCCAAGAGACAGAGGCCCAGTGTGTGCATCGTGGGACACCTCGGGAGCAGCAGCCCAAGGCTGCACCCACTGGACAAGCCTAGACAGCAGGACGGTCTCCTGCAGGGTCTAGGGAGCCCCCACCCAGCCAAGCACCACCAGACCCTTCTGTGGGGGGCTGGGCTCCACGCTTTGAGTCTCACTGCCTGGCTCGTGAGCTACAGTCCCCAGAAGATCTCAGATGGGGGCCTCATTCCATTTGGCTTCTCAGGTCATGGTCTCTTTCTGCCTTTGGAATACTGGATATGACCCTGCCTACCCCCCAGGTTTCCACCTTTGCTCCAAACCCATGTTGTGGCAGGCATGACACCAAGCTGTCAATATAAGGGTTCCCAACAAAGTTATGTACATTGACTGCTAGCTGGCCTTTCCCAAAAAGTAAGCAAGTAAATGCCAATGAGAAAATATATATAAACTCACAAACTTCTGGCACCCTCTGGCAAACTATTTAGGGGGGTCACACTAAACTGTGTTCTCTCTACTTTAAAATTTATAGGAATATTAATTTAGCACCAGTCAGACACATACATGAATGTACATATTCACATATACATATATATGCACATTATTCACATTACATGTATTTTATTATTATTATGTATATATAATTGTTTTCTTCTTACTTTGTTGGGCTGTATGTTATATCTCCAATTCAGACCTTCCCTTCAATCTTCAGACCCACTTATCCAACTGCTCATGCCTTTACCACATCTCCTCAGGGACATCTGCTAGGTGCCTCATGTTCAATATGTCCAAAACTGAACTCAAGCTTTCTGCTCCCCATTCATTCTGCTCCCCCCAAAATCAAACCTGCAAACTTGTTCCCCTCCTGATCCTGATCTAAGTAAACAGCACCTAGGGATTCAAGCTAAATACCTGGGCGTTGTTCTAAATTCCACATTCTTCCTCATTTCCCAAGTCCAAGTCCTGTTGAGTCCACCCCTGGAAAAATCTCTCAAATCCATCTGTACAGACCTACAATGGTTTCCCACGGCTAACGCCCCGATCTAAAAGAAAAGGCAAGAGCTGACCCCTCTCCAGCTGTGCCTTGAGCCTCCTGTCTCTGCATATAGTTTTGCTGCAGCCACTTGGCCTTCTTCTGTTCTCTCAGAGGCGTCATGCCCGTGCTGTTTCACCAGGTCTGGGATACCTTTGAACACTCTTCCTCAACTGTTACCTAATACCTACTGATTCATTTCTCAGCTGAATTCCCACTTCTTCAGAGAAGCCTCCCTTGATTCTTAGACCAGGTCTGGGTCCCCTCTTATATGTTTCCATACCACCCTGAACTTCTTTGTGGTGCTCATCACAGTAAATAACTATGTGTGGAATTAGATGTTTAATATTTGCCTCTACCTGTAGACTGAATGCTCCCAGGGGAGGGAACATTTGCCTTGTTTCCCTCTGTATCCCTGGTGCCCAGCACAGTGACTGCCACATGGCAAGTGCTAGAGAAATGTTTGCTGAGTGAATGAGTGATGGATGACTTTCCTGCATATAGATGTGTGTGTGCAATCATTCAACTTTATAAGTAAAACTCATTACCTATAATCAAAAATAATGCCTTTTGATTAAATTATTCTCTTAAGCTTTTTCATAACTTTGCAACCTAGGAACACCTAGATTTTTCTTATACTCACAAAGACTTGTTTATGTTGTTTAATAAAAGCCATCAAAAGGTCTCTAAATAAAGAATACACTCCAGTAAGCCTGAAGAATACCAGCACTTTACGTAGATTCAGTTTACTTTCTCCAGAAATAGAGTGTTTCATTTATTGTAGAATTCATTTTTATTACTAATGGGAAATTGTGACGGTCATTCTCAAAGCTGTTACAGACTACTTTATGTGCTTCATATTTAATTCTTAGTCATCTCTCAAAAAGCTATGAGGTGGGTCATGTAAGCACTTTCCCTCCATATGGGGAAACTGGAGTGAAGGAAATTAGTTTTCTAGTAGCCAACAAAAAAGACAGAAAACCAAACTAGAAATGCAGAAACCTCTCTGCTTAGGACTGCTTCCCAACTGACAGAGGCTGAAAAGCGTGGTCAAAATAATAAACACTTTGCTGCTAAATACTGAGTTGTAATTAACTAATAAGTCAGCACAACTAAATTATGATAAGCAAATGATGATGTACTAATATACTACATTAGTATTCAAGTAAAGAAAATTTCATTCTAAATGTAAGACCCTGTCTAATCTGTTTTGATATTCACCTCTTTCTCCCTTCAATATACTTAAGAATGTATTTCAGGGAGTCTTAACTGATCTTTACTAGGAAAAGAAAGACTCAAAAACAATCCCCCAAACATATATGTCTTCCTTCTCTAAATCCTAGGACACTGTGTCTAGCAATTAATTGTTGCCCACACTTTCATTGTTGTTTTTTTAACTTTCTACATCTATAAAGAATTATCTTCTCTCCCTGACAAGACTCTAAGTTTCTTGAAAACAAGAGCTTTTCTCCTGACATTTTCATCTCTCTTCTGAAGCTCCTAATAGCCCGTATATAACAGGAGCCCAGTCAAAATATGCTGAACCTTCTGACATTAAGTAGGAGAGGGGAATTAAATATGAGAGTGGAAGGACCAATTACTATACTAAACTATGTAATCTGGGGGAAATAAGCTATAATTTTTTTAATTATTCTTTTGAAATTGCTTTATTAGTGAGACTCAGATGAAACTCTTCTTCCTGGGTCATCTGTTCACAAGGCTTTAACTCAGAACCATGACTCAGACCTACAGTTCCAGGCCAAAGGTTTCTCCATGGTTCCAGGCTGTGATCACCAACAACTACTTGGACTTTCCAGAGGCTGCTCCAGTTCAACACATCTAAACCCAGTTTATCATTCCGCTGCATCCAAACCTGCTCCTCTCTCCGTGGTCTCTAGCAAGGCAAATGGCACCAAACTCACTGAGACATCCAAGACAAAACAAGCTTGCGAGACAACTTCTCCTTCTCTGTCTCTGCTCCATTCTAACGTCAAGCGTGCCCTCTCTTCTTTCCTCCTCGGTGGCCCTACCATACTTGAAGAATCTTCTCCAACAGATCTCCAGGCCTCAAGTCTCATCTCCAACCTGTCCTCCATACTTCTTCCAGAATAGCCACCCTAAAATTCAAATCTTGTCTTTTCACAACTCCTTATAACTTGAGGGATAAACTGGAAACTTCTTTAAATTACATGTATCCAAAAAAATAAAAGGTTCCTTGAAAACTGAATGGAGAGTATCTGGAACACATTTGTGTGTGTGTGTGTGTGTGTGTGTGTGTGTGTGTGTGTGTGTGTGTGTTTAATGTAGTCAAATGTGTTCAAATACCTGACTCCTTAAACTATGAACATGTAGAGTTTTGAATAAAACAAAAAGTAAATTTTTTAAAAATTCCATGTATCACTCCCTGGCCAACCTCTCCTTTCCAACTTTATTTCTCACTCCTCCTCGATGCGCCGACATCTCCCATGCATCTGGACCTTTGCACACTCTGTTACCTCCATTCACTAGCTGTTACTTGTCCCTCGGTATTGTACTAGATGAGCTGCAAGAGGCTAGCACACAGCTACCTTTTAAGGAAAGGCCCTTGGGGGTTGGTTTGTCAGGGAAAGTAACCCTGGTACCCAGACAGCTGACGGACCAGGGACCAATTTGAGGGCCAACTGCTTCGGAGGTGACCAAGGAGACTTCTGTCCAATAGTTCCATGTTCAATGACAGCAATTAAACCCAACCACACCCTCGCCTTTGGAATCACCAGTAAGAGATGAGCATAGGGAGGGGCACCAGGACTCGGGCTACATCCCTAGTAAGTAGATGCAGCTTTTCCAGTTGTCCATAAAGACAGCTCAGCATTCTGAGCTGATTTATTCTGAGCTGACTGGATGACTCCTTGTTTTCCTCACATCTTGGCAAAATGCTGAGGTGAATGAAAGAAATCTGTACATGTTTCTTCCCTGCGACTCTAAGGACACTGCTCAGAATAAGTCTGCAGCACACTGCTCAGGCCTTGTCTGACCCTCCCAGAGAGAGGTGGCTCCCTGGGGATCCCTGTGTGACTGCAGTCCTGTCAGTCTCTTTAGCAAGCCTGGGAACTGCTGGAGGGAAAGTACCTTCTCTACTTTTACATACCCAGAGCATATCAAAGTGCCCGGCACGTAACACACACTCAGCAAACTCAGGTTGTCTGAACATTGATGTCACTATTAAAGATTTCAGATGAGAAGAAAGACAATTCCGAATGAGAAGGCTTAATTAAACAAGAAACAAGAAACCAAAAATGCAGGCTTCTTTGCCTATGGATTCTGCCTATCTGCCCCACCCCCACCCCGCTTTTGCTGTATAGTTTGGAAAAGTCACTTAAGTTCTCTGTACTCCAGTGAGGTATCAGTGAAGATGCTTTTGGAGACATAAACTCAAAGCAACCCAAGCAGACACACAGCCTGACTGACTCGGGTTACTGGCACAGCAAACAGAATCAGAGATACAACCCCAAGAACTGGGGCCTGTGGGAGCAGATTCAGGGATTTCCACTCCATCTTTTCCCCTCTGCTTCTCTTTGAGTAGTAGCCTCACTGTCTCTTGTCACTGAAAGGTCTTCTCCAGGAAGTGAGAGATGGAGCCAGCGGCAGCCCCCAAGAAAACCTAGAAGAGAAGGCAGCACTCTCCTATGGCCAATAGAGCACGCTCAGTGAAGGACCCTACTGCTTCTGCTTGGGTTCCGTGCCCCTCTTGAGACTGGCCACTTCTGCTAGAAAGATGAAAGTCTATGATGGGCCAATCCTAGATCTTGAGACCATTGGTGGGGGTGAGGGAATGATGTCCATTGCCATAAGAAGGGAGATGGGAAGGCTTGCTGAATAGACAGAAACAACAGTCCAAGTCTGTTACCCTAATAACCATATCCCTCCCTTAATATTCATAATACTATTTTAGCTAATGCATAAAAAGCATCATTATCTTCACAGGATGTTATATAAGCATAAAATTTATTAGACTGACTACTTCATAGCTGGGCAAAATAAATACTTCATAGCTTAATTAAAATTGTGATAATAAATGCCAAAGAATAAGTGAAACCTGTTCTCTTGCTCTCAATTTAAAAAAAAAAAAAAAGCATTAAAGCATCCTTTTGTCATCATATAACAGGAAAAACTCTTGGTCGGGACCCAACGTACAAGTCATGACTCAAACCCATGCAGCCGTGAGGCTCTGTCCCTCATCATCAGAGGAAGCAAGTCATATGTTCCCTGATAGGAAGATTCCTTAACAAAACAGCCACTAAGGGGGCTGTGAACAATTCCGCCCATTGCTATAGAGGAAGAAGGAAATGACGACAGCATCTGGGGGACAACTGAGGAAACAGAAACACAGAAAAAGAGGCTCTACTCAGAAACTTAAGAGGACAGCATCCTCCTGACAGATGTAATTAAGAAGGCTCAGGAAGGCTCACTTCCAGCTTAGAGAAATGTGAACATGCAACAGAGAGGGTGGCAGGGCTGCAGGGGAAGGCTGGGGACCACCACACCCCTGGAATCACAGTCGGCCGCTGTGCATTGGAGCCCCTCATTCAAGGGAAATGGGAGCTGTCATCATAGTGAATATCTCGACTTTCAGGGTTCTGTAATCTCAGCTGTGGTAGATAGTGTTTAAAATTCACATTTCCAATATCTGATGAGCTGTTAGTACGCTGATGATGCTACAAGGCTAGATTAAGAGTTCTTCCTAATTCTTTCCTAGAGAAATATGTGGAACAGCCCAAGGTTTCAAATATGTATTGATAATTTACTACATACAAGGTAGTACTGTAGGCACTGGGGACACTCCAGTAACCAAAACAGACCAGAAAAAAACTATGACCTCATGGAGCTTATATTTTTAGTTGGAGGAAACAGACAATAAACATAGTAAATAAATTATATAGTATTAAGAGGCTGAAACGTGCTAGAGAAAAAGGTAAAGCATGGCAGGGTTGTGTGGGGCTCATCGCCTATATTCTCTGCACTGGAGATTCTTGGCAAAGATCCTCTTGCTGCTGGTAAAAATCACTCTTGGCCATTGCCGAAAAGAGGAGATAAAAAGAGAGAACTGGGTAAACACAAGAGTGGGATTTGGCCCTGGGCTGTGGTTTTGCCACATCTTGCCCAGTTTCTATCTCACTTTAGATTTCGGTGCCCAACCTGGGTAATGATGTTAATTAAACCTGCCTCCCATCTAGGGCATGGAATGTTGTGTTGCTAGGTCATGTGGCCTACAAGCTGACCCAAATACAAATATTTATCTTCATTTTGAATATTGAAAAGTTCACATTTGAGCCTTTATGCTTCCTTCATCATCTGTTGATTGAGCACCTGCTATACGCCAAATCCTGTTCGAGGCCCTGAAGATACAGCAGTGAGCAAGACACACAAAGTATCTGCCCTGAGGAATTTACATTCTATTGGACGAGACAAGAAGTTCAAGGATAGATTAAATAGGTGAGATACTGACAAGAAGAGACAGATAGCATTGAATAGTCCACACATGAGATGATCAAGTCCTGAGCTCTCAAATAAGCTGAACAGAATTCCTGACTAGATGGGGTCACCTATAAAGCCCTTTCTATATGACTGTCATGGTAATAAACACATATGAAAATACAACTGTGGCTCTTGGGACTTTCTCTTACTGTTAATCCACTGTGTGGACAAACAGACACGCACCCTTCCATCCCCTAAGGTTTCTATCTTGTTAACTGCAAAAAAGTGTTATTCCAAGTTGTACTTGTAGGCACTGTGGAGCATGCGCTCTGGTTTCCAGAGTCTTTAGCAGCTTATTATAGCACTACTGTTCTGTTTAAAAAAAAAAAAAGTGGTAGTAAGAACCATAACAGTAGTAAAAAAAAAAAATGTCATAACAATAGTAACATGTCCTTTTCAAATTCGAAAGTGGAGCTACAGATTTCCTGGGATTGTTGTCAGGCAGGGTGTTTCAGTAGGAAGAGTAAAAAGAGAGGGATTCAAAACCACACATCTGGAAAAGAGTCAACCCACACCTTTTATGTTCAAAGGTACCAGGTGCTGAGTAAATACGAGAGATTTGAAAACGAAAATGCAGATACATCACAGCCCAACAATTTGGGGAGAGAAGGCTAACAGATGAAACAGAGGAAGCTATAAGACAGTGTGTTGTAAGCTCTAAATGCTTTTTTTGCACAAATCAGCCTGGCTGATTTGCCCAAACACTCTTCTCTAGCCTGGGTAGCTCTGTGAAGTTGGTTTGGACTGTAAAGCAGCCTAAGAGAAGCAGTTCCTGAGTGTGTGCATGAGTCCCTCCAGCCAGGATGGCAAGAAGACCAGCTTGACAACACTTTGACATTGTATACCTGGGACCCAGATTTTGTGGCTGCAACAAACTTTTTGTGTGCACCACAATATGATCAGATGGCATGCTCATGACACACAACATGAGCTTATTGTAAACACCTCTCTGAAAGAGGTGCTGTGTGGCACGCATCTCAACTGTCAGAAGAGTCTGCCAGTCAGAAAGACAAGATTTCCAAATAAGTTTACAGCCTCTGTTTGCAGCAGCCAGACAATTCAAAAATCATGTTGTTTGCCATGTTTTCCCATTTAGATCAATGTCAATAAAACTGGCTTGAATTTTGGATGGAAGGGCTTTTATAAATTACACATAAATAGGGATACCCTTAAAGAAACACATACTACCTTTTGCTTCCCTTTAGAAACTTTGACTGTCCTAGCTGGAATGTGGTCTCCCCTAAGATGAAGATAACTTAGACCAGTGAATTCTTGATTTGTTTTATTTTGGGTTTTGTGTGTATGTGTGCTTTCAAAAACAATAATTGCAGCAAAACAAACTGCCAAGAAGCTGGTTTTCCTATCAGTTTTCCTTAGTGGGACTAGAATGTCTGGAGAATATACTTGGAGAAAAACCATATTTTTATCTGCACTAGTTATTTGATGCCAAATAGCTGATGAAATGAGTATCTGATGGTTATGGAAGCTATCTCTGGGAACTGCCTGGTCAGTTGAGGAGCAGGCTTTAACCATACAGCTGTCACTACAGCTTCCTGACTGGGATAACCAGCAGTTCATTGTTTATGAAATCTTTTCACAGAAAATGTCACCTTTCCTCAGTACCCCAAAACAGAGTCCAGTGATGTAAACGAAATTAGGAGATCTCTGCCCCATCAATCCAACTATAATTCTAGCCACTGTATTGAAAGCAAATGCCTATTTCACTGCTTAAATATAGCTAGGAAACTCCAATATTGGTTCTGACCCCTACTTTCTCCAAAAATAGCCCTTCCTTCCAGTAACTATTTTCCTGCTAGAAAGAAATCCTAAGAAAATATCAGAAGTTGAAGTAGGCTGTGGAGAGGGAGAGGAAAATTTAACAACCAGAATGCTGTTGAATTTGAACTGTTGGTAAATTCTTGGACCACCTGCCAAGGTGTCTGCAAGCATTTTGTAGAGAATAACTCTTCCTTTGATTAAAGTCTGTGACCTGAGTCACCAAAAAAAGGAAGAAGGAAAAAAAAAAAAAAAACCCAGAAACATCTCCATGAATATTGGCTACTATGACTGAAATCTAAGGACACTTCCCCTTCCCCAAAGAAAGCATGACTTGGAAATAGCCAGGCATTCTAAAGCACTCAAGCACTCTAAAGACACGTCTCACTGTTGAAAGGAAGGTAGCAGTGACTGTAATTAACAGAGAAGCGGTTGTGGAACTTCTAGGGCTGTATTTAAAGGGCCATGCAGGAATGAGGGTGAGCAGTCGTGACTGTAGCTGGGTGGTAAAATACCGGTGAGAGAGGGAAATGGGGCAAGAGAAGTAAACAGATTTACTTACAGCCCTCGCAGACGAAGCCAGATTTTCTCGATCTGTTCGGGTTGCAGGTATTTCAGAGAGTTGCTCTCAAATTCTTCAATCTCCTTGGTTGGCGACTCCATAGCTGCAGGTTATCACTGGGAGTGAGACCGAGAGAGTTTGGGCTGTCCCCTCCCTCCTCCTCGCCGGTCCGGCCCTCGAGCCTCAGCCGGGAGCCGGAGGCCTTTGCCTGTCACTTTCTGCGTGCGCTCCCCCTTCTGCGCTCCCCAGACCTTGGTTTAAAGCGAGCTCGGAGAGCCTCCGACCCCGGGCCCAGGTGCCCTCCGGAGGCAGCTGCGGGAACCATCCATGCTCCCGGGCTAATGCCAGGGGTAGGAATTGTGCTCCTGTTCTAGAAGAAAGCACCTCGGACCTATCCCGATTCTTTTTTTTTTTTTTTTTTAAACAAAGCCACAGAAGCTAAGCCTGTGGCAGCTGAAGGATTGAGGGGGAAACGAAGGACTGAGTGGGGAGGAGAGGCAGCGAGGAGGGAGAAAGTGAGAAGGGGAGAGCGGGGAGACGGTGAGCCGGTACGGGGCGGGGCGGTCTCACCCACACGGAGGCCAAGCACCCGGGCTCCGCCTGCGACCCCTGCCCCGGGGCGCCCCGCGGCTCCCCATTCCGCCCCATCTCTGTTTTCTGTCACTTACCAGCAGCTCTGCTGACAAGCGAGAAAACTGACAACTGAGAAG
This sequence comes from Camelus bactrianus, assembly GCF_048773025.1. Lineage (NCBI taxonomy): Eukaryota > Metazoa > Chordata > Mammalia > Artiodactyla > Camelidae > Camelus > Camelus bactrianus. The sequence goes on along the minus strand of NC_133545.1, from coordinate 39,523,937 downwards.
AGTCGTCTGCGAGCGCGCCGGAGCCGGCGTCTGGTCTGGCACCCGCGGGCGCGTAGGGAGGGGAGCGCCAGGCACCGCCGTCGGCAGGGCACACGCTCGCCGGGCTCCAGCCCGGGACCCGGAGACCCGCGCGCGCCAGGGCGCCGGCCGCCACGCTGGGCCCCAGCCGCGGCGTGCAGATGGCTCCTGAAGCCCGCACAAAATGAACAACACGGCACCACGCCCGGAAATCCGAGGGAACCGAGGTCTGTGTCCTCCCAGGGGGCTAGTGGGGCAAACAGCCGCGACGAGGTTCCGCAGAGTTGTGCCTGGAGCTTTCATTCACAGCGCTCACTTACACGCACGCCAGAGAGCTGGTCCCATTTTGAAAAATTAAAGCAATCGACAGGGACGAAACTAACAACCCATCACACTTAGAAAGTCCTGAATATGTTTTTGTTAATGGGAGTCTTCATTCCTCTCTCTCTCCCTCTCCCTCTCTCCCTCGCGCTCGCTCTCTCGCCCTCTCTCCATCTCCCTCTCTCTCTCTCCCTCTCTCTCCCTCTCTCTCTCTCCCTCTCTCTCTCTCCCCCTTCCTCCCCCTCCCTCTCTCCCCTCAACTCCCCTAAATGATTTGAAAAAAGGTAAACAGCAACAAAAGTAAGGAAGTAGGAGTTTCCACTGATTAATGACAGACTCCTCAAAGCATCCCTGCAGGACTATGCTGGACAGATGTTGATACTGAAGAGGAAATTCGGATCCCCGAAGCTACAACTCAGTGTCTGGGTCCCCATAGGTCATTCACAATGTCAATAAAGTGGAATGCTCCTGCAGAGTGGGACCAGGTATGCAGTTAAGAAGGGAGGAGGGAGGAGGGAGGTGGGATTGAGTGAGACCAAAGACAGAGGAAGGAAAGAAAAGATCCTGGCTCAAGCTGATTGCAGCCCTGACATCACCGTGGTCAAAATCCCTTCTACACACAGCCACCACCACCTCCCAGGGGCCATCAAACCTGGGACTCAGGGCTCCTGAGATTCAGAGTGCGGCTTGCCCTCTAATGGTATTTGCCCTCACTGGCAGTTAATGATTATTTCATTCACACTACTGGCATTCTCTTTCTATCCATCAGATAATTGCCTGCTTCTCAAAACTAAGATAAACTTAAAGGTAAGAACTAGTTTTTCTCCATTGCTCAAGTAAAGCTCAATTCACGTGACCTAGATGCAGAAATTTAAAAAGTGTCTAAATCCTACATGTTCATCCATTTGATAGTGGGCATTTACTTTCCAGAAATTAGAGGTGAGAATGATGAGAATGGCATGGTTGGCCCCATTCATTCCAGTGGAGAAGGTACCAGCCTCAAGGTGAGATGGCAGACCTTTTTGATTGACAAGGACTTACACATTCACCTACCACACAATCTGAAGTCACTTCATTAAAGTTAGTCCTTAAGGATTCTCTTGAAGCATATACATTTCCAAGGAGTTAAGGCATTACTATTACAAAGACAGCATTAAGCAGCCAACATATTAACATAAAATTCATTTATCTGAATGAAACCAATTTACCCACCCCATGTCAGCCAGTGGGAGTGATGTGGTGAAACTGGATGTTAAAAGATTATTTTAATGACTTGTCTTGAGGATGCAAGACAGAAGCATGGTCCCCAAATGGGGTCTCCATCAGATTGTGCACCTTCAGCAGCCTGCTGTCAGAATATGGAAGCATAGTAATGATAATAATGGTGAACATATATCTGAAACTTTCTATGGTCCAAGCATTGTTCTAAGGGCTCTACACCCACATAATACTAGAAATTCTATGAGACAAATGCTATTATTATCATCTCCATTTTTATAGTAAGAAAATCAAAGCACAAGGTTATCTAGACCTACCAGAAAGAGAAATGAACTGGAAAAGACCAGAGTCTGAGTTCTGACTCATTATCTTATCTAATACAAAACTGTCCCCCTTACCGGGTCCCGTTTTCCACATCTTTAAAGAATTTATGCAAAAAGTTTTTTACTTCTGTTCCAACTTTATGATTCCATGAGGTCATCTGGATAGAACTGGGGAAAGGAAATGCTGAGAGAAGAGATGCATGTTGCTGAATACAGACTTTAACTACGTCATGGTTTCTCCAAAGACCAGCCTGGGATGAAAGGATAGAAAGGGATGATAAAGGATGATACTCATCTTCCTGCCCTCCACCATACCTATGACTTTTTCCTCATATTAGTGGCATTTTCATTAAGTCAGAGAAAAGCAAGTTTTGGAAGAAAAAGGAATGGAATAGCCCTTCACTTTAAGTAACCTAATCAGAGAGGGAGGACCAAAAATAGCCCTTAAGAAAGTTTGGGAAACATGATTTTGTTTCATTTTAGAAAACTTTTAAAAAATAAACATGGATGAGAAAGTTAATAAGGATATAACTTTTCTTTATTTTCAAACCATAATAGTTTTGGGAGCTGGAGGGACCTTAAAGATAATCTAGTTTAGGCATTTTCAAATTTTGTAAGCAACAGAATACTTTATTTCAAATTAACATCTTATAAGGGATCCTAATAGATTCATCAGATTTAAAAAGTAAAAAGAGAGCTGCTCTGGCTGAATGGTGAAGGGGAATGCTTAGATCTCAGGGTCAGAGTCCACCTCTGCTTTCTCCATATCCCATCTCTGAGTGACTCCCAATTCACAGATGAGAAAACTGAGGCTTAAGTACCATAAAATACCTTAGGATTCCTTGCTTCTCATCTCATCTCATCTAAACTACATTAGGAGAAGTTTGTCTTCTCTCTGCCAACAAAATATTACTAATTTTAGACACCATGTTATTATGTCACTCAAATGTTCTCTCTTTATCTATCACAGAAAGGACATGCCTGTATGTTGTAGTAACATTACAAGCCACAATTTCTACTGGAATTCTGCTCAGAGGCAAGCAAAAAAACAAATGCAAATCCACCTAGAAGCAAAAGATCTAGGAAAATGCAAAGCCATTCACAACCTTGCTTTGGAGGTCAATTCCCATGGTGACTTCCTATCCCAGTTTTGGAGTAAGACTTTTTAGGCAATCTTCTATGATGAAACATCATTAAATATATACATTTATACATACATAAATATATTTATAACATATACATGTATACATACATACACACACACACATACACTTATATATACTTACATATAACTGCCAATTTTAAATATTCCCCCAAATAAACTTACCTAAAGAGGTAAAAGACCTGTACTCAGAAAACTGTAAGACACCAATGAAAGAAATTAAAGACAACATGAACAGATGTAAAGATATACCGTATTCTTGGACTTGAAGAATCAATATTGTTAAAATGACCACACTATCCTAGCTACAGATTCAATGCAATCCTTATCAAAATACCAATGGCATTTTTCACAGAACTAGAACAAATAATTTAAAATTTGCATGAAAACACAAGAGACCTTGAATAGCCAAAACAATCTTGAGAAAGAAGAACATAGCTAGAGGAATCATGCTCCCTGACTTCAGAATATACTACAAAGCCTCAGTAATCAAAACAGTGTGGTACTGGCACAAAAACAGATACTCAGATCAATGGAATAAGATAGAGAGCCCAGATATAAATGCATGCACTTATATTAAATTAATCTATGACAAAGGTGGCAAGAATACACAATGGAGAAAAGACAGTCTCTTCAATAAGTGGTGCTGGGAAAACCAGACAGCTACATGTAAAATGAGCAGAAGACCTAAATAGACATTTCTCCAAAGAAGACATCCAAATGGCCAACAGGCACATGAAAATATGTTTAACATTGCTAGTTATTACAGAAATGCAACTTAAAACCACAATGAGGTATCACCTCACACCAGTCAGAATGGCCATCATTAAAAAGTCTACAAATAATCCATACTAGAGAGAGTGTGGAGAGAAAGGAACCCTTCTATACTGTTGGTGGAAATGTAAATTGGTGCAGCCACCTCGGAAAACAGTATGGAGGTTCCTGAAAAAACTAAAAATAGACCTACCATATGATCTTGCAATCCCTCTCCTGAGCATATATCCAGAGAAAACTCTAATTCAAAAAGATAGATGCACCCCAATGTTCATAGCAGCACTATTTACAACAGCCAAGACATGGAAGCAAACTAAATGTCCATCAACAGATAAATGGATAAAGAAGATGTGGTATATGGAATAGAATACAATGGAATACTACTCAGCCATAAAAAAGAATGAAATAATGCCATTTGCAACAATATGGATGGACCTAGACATTATCATATTCAGTGAAGTAAGTCAAAGAAAGACAAATATCATGATATAACATATGTGGAATCTTAAAAAATAATACAAACGACCTTATTTACAAAATAGAAATAGACTCACAGACATAAAAAACACACTTATGGTTACCAAAGGAAAGCGGAGGTAGGAGATAAATTAGGAGCTTGGGATTAACATATACACACTACTATATATATAGATGGATAAACAACAAGGTCCTACTGTATAGCACAGGGAACTACATTCAATATCTTGGAATAACCTATAATGGAAAAGAATCTGAAAAAGTATATATATGTATAACCGAATCACTTTGTTGTATACCTGAAACTAATACAACATTGTAAATTAACTATATTTCAATAAAAAAAAATAAACAAATAAAACATGTGGTCCAAGAATTTAAAAAATAATAAAATAGTCCCCTAAATAGACAAAAAGTAACTTAGCCTAAATACTAGTAAACCCCTGTATCACCAGCATTAATTATCGTAAGATCAGAGAGAAAGTGAGCTCCCTGTACATGGCAGAGTTCAAGGAGAAGCTGGATGACTATCAGACAGAGGCGTAGCAATCAAGGCTTTGCAGGCAGGAGGATGACCTTTCAAGTCCCTTTCATTGCTAAGATGTCATGATTCAATAATAATCACAATAACAACAACACTACCCTACCAGTGACTGAGAACTACCACATGCCAAGCACCATGCTAAGCACATTCACGGGTTGGTTCATTTTCACCCTTAACAAAACACTTGAGAAGAATTCATTATGCCCATTTAGAGGTAAAGACAGAAGAGGCTCCCAAAGTTCAGATCACTTTTGCAAAGACACTGCTGAAGTGGCAAAGACAGGTTTTAAACCCAGACCAGAGTGCAAAGTTCTTTTCCCTTTGTTATATCTCTTCTCTGCAGACACATAAAAAGACGAGTAAAAATGTATATAGCAGAGAGGGTGGAGCTGCAGGAACACAGATGAAGGGTCCCTAATACCATGGGGGGATGAGGGAGGCTATGTAGTGGAGGTGATATTTGGACTGGATCTTGAAGGTGGAAGGTGGAGGAAGGCAGATGATTCCAGAAAGAGGGGAATGTATGAAAAGAGATACAGAAGCATGAGAAGGAGTAGAGTGTCCAGCAATCCACAAACAATTTTATGTGACTTGACTATAAGTGCATGACTAAGAAGAGCAGGAGAAAATGCTGGAAGGGTCAGCCAGACCTCTGTGGTCATGGAAGAAGCTTGGGCTTTCTTTTGCAGATCACAGGGAGCCATGGGTGGCTCTAGGCAGAGGGAAGCATGGTCCCATGTGGAAGGTACTTGCTGCATCAAATACTGAGGTAGGCTCTCAGGGTACGTGCCCCAGGACCACGCAGCAACCACGGGGCAAATGATAATCCAGGCTCCGTAAGAGGAATGCAACTACCAAGTGCAAACAAACTCCTCAGCTTACCAAGGAAGAACTAGCTGGACAAAGAAAACAAACAAAATCAGAAAAAGCACAGCATCATCTCCCATGAGCACTCATCTTCTAACAATGAGATTACGACCACTTGTTTTGACCTCCATGAAGCCAGCTAGCGCCCGTGATACATTTTTCATGACTTGGCAGTGGCATCCTCTAGAGTCTGTTGATAGGGAAATTCTGGAGAAGAGGCATTTAGGACATCAGAAGTAGCACGACGGGGCTCAGCAGCCCCTCCCCCCTGCCCACACCAGATCAGCCAGCCCCCGTGACACAGCGTCAACAGAGGCTCTTCTCTCCACGGGCTTTTCTTTCCAGCAAGAAGCCTCTTTGGTGACAGTCACACTGCTTTTCTCTTGATGTCTTCTCTTTTTGGTCTTATAATTTGGGGCAGACTCTGTCCCAGGAACCAACTCCACCAGAAAAAAAAAAAAAAAAGGTGCAAAAACATGCAGGAGACTGACTAAACCCAGAGGACCTCTATTATCAGCCCCATCCGAACCGGGGCTCTGAGTAGCCAACATCTCATCTACCCAGAGTACAACCCAGAGAGGCAGGGAGAGCAGGTGGGAGAAGAGACAGGATGGAGTCCCAGCTCAGGGGTGGTCTGATGTAACTTGCATGGGACCCAGTTTCTGACTCTCTCAGGACGGATCTTTCTGTTGCTCTGACAGAACAGTTGCTCTGTTCATGTAATCCTTCCCGTGGAGGTGACACAGGCAAAGGAAAAGACTAGGAGCAACACTAGGAATCACACATGACCTAGAACAAGACCTTTCTCTAGTTATGGCCGAGTTGAGCTCAGTGACCTCTGGGTCTTTTTCCAGCTCTAATATGCCTTGATTTGAAACCCACAGCCTGGCTCCTGGCTAAATTTGACTATGATAAACATAACCAAGATTGGCCAATCTGAGCCATCCACCCTCTATCTTTGAACAAAGTGACTGGCCCAAGGATGGCATGTAAGTAAAGTAGATCCAATACTAGCTCTTTATGGGAGATTTGATGTGGCCCCTGAAAAAGAGAGGTCTATTTATCTTTTCTTTGAAGTAACAAGCTATAAATCATGAGCTTATCTTGGCCCTGGGGTTATCTTTTTATACCATGTCAAGAGGGTTTACCATAAAAATGACACTAACACAGAGAAAAAAGCAGAGAGAAGAACTAAAAAGACAAAGTAAAAAATGAGAAAGGAACTTTTGAGCCCCTTGATCCTGCTATGCCTGAACCCAGAACTACCCATGAACTTTGTGTGTGTGTGTGTGTATATATATATATCTTTTTATTGACGTCCCATGGACTTTTAAGTCACATGAACTAAATAAATATCCTCTCCCCACTCCATGTTTTTTTTTTCACTTAATGTAGGTTGATAGCTTGAATCAGATTTCTGTCACTGACAACTAAAAGAATCCTGACTAACACAACTCCTCCCTTAGAGGACTGCTGTAAGGAGTTTAAAAAACATGCATGACCAGTGCCTTAAACACTGAAGTCTCTCGTAAAACAATAGTTCCTTCCGTATCTCATCTGTCCGACAGCACATGAAGGAAGGGAAGCTGGAAAATGGTACAGGAACCATAGAGTAGAGCATCCAAGATAAATATAAGGAGACTTTATTATCCTGGTAAGTAGATACATCAAAAATTTTGTTTCAATAACTTCTTGATAATGACCTATCAAAGTATTGCCACACTACACACATTAGCCCCTCCAAACAACCCTGGAGTGAGTGAAACACGTATTATTTTTATCCCCAGTTTAGAAATGAAGTGGATGAGCTCTGTGAGGCCCCTCGGCTGCCCTCCCACTGGTCTCCCCTGCAGCTAGTGGCTGGGACGCAGGACAGCAGCAGGCTTCTTGACTCCCAGCCCTAGTGACCACTCTGCCTCTCAGAACACACTGCCAACCCAGCAGAATTAACTTGGCTGTCCTAATGAAATTGAAAATTTTGTTCATGTAAAACTGCTGATGCTACAGTCAGCCAAATTCTGGCCCAAATGCACATAAATCAGCGGGTTGTTCTATCGCTGTAAAGCAAATTTGAATGTGGAAAACCTCAGCGCTGAAAGGGACCTTAGCAATCCCTTTACCCAAGCTCCTAATTATACTGACAGAAAAGAGCAGCCCAAGCAGGTTAGGTAACTGCACAAGGCCCAGCACTTGATGGTGGCAAGGCTGGGACCAGGAGCCATGTCCCTAGACCCCTAGGTGCTCCTTTATCTCTGAACTTCCTTCCTGGGTCTCAAAAAGGGTTCCTGCTTCCACCCGAGGATTTGGTTCAATGGTTTGTTCATACGTAAGAGGAAGGAATGCCCACTAAAAGCAGAGGCCATTGGCAAAGGCTCCCTGAAGGAAAAAACTAGAGAAGAGAGACTCCAGGAAAGTGGAAATGTGTGTAGTGGCTCAGGTAATAACAAGGAATCTGGGGCGATGGATGTAAGGGGACCAGGAAAGAGACAACAGAGAAATGGTGGACCCGCAGACTGAGGTGGGCCTGGACTACCATGTGAAGGCTTAGTCTTTTCATGCTCTTGCTGACAGGGAATCATTAAAATCTGCTGAGCAGGGGTGTGGTAGATGCAAATTAGAATTTTGATCTAACAAGTATGAGTTATAAAGAAGGACAAAAAGAAATTTCAAAAATGTTTTTTGAACTGCCACCAGAGAAGATGTACAGATTCTTGTCCCTGAATGGGGGTGGGGTGAGATACACTATCTCACAAATAAATACTGGAACCATTTACATTTATTCATTCAACAAACATTTTCTGAGTGCTTACTGTGTGCAGGCACTCTGTGATAGGAGGTATGCAGTGGTCAATAAAAAAAATCCAGTGCCTGTACCACCGAGCATCAGTCTAATTAGGGTAACAGATAATAAATAGATTATAAAACAACAAATACATCATTGTAAGTCGTGAAAAGTGCTGAAAAGAAAACAAACAGAATCTAGTACAGAAACCAAAGGGAGTGAGACCTATTTATAAACAGGTTGGGCATTTCAGCTAACTATGGCTATGTAACAAACCACTCTTTAAAACTTTAAATTTAATGGCTCAGAACGATAACCACCCCTTGTTATCTGCCGTGATTTTATGGGTTGACCAGGCAGTTCTTCTGCTGGTCTTGTTTAGGGTTTCTCCTGCAGCTTCAGTCAAATAGCAACTGGGGCTAGAGTATCCAACATGGTTTCATTCACACGTCTGGGGCCTTGGCAGGGATTCTCTCCACCCTCTTCCTCTCTCTCTCTTCCCTCTCCCTCCCTCCCTCTCCCCCACCCCTTTCTACATGGTCTCTCCATGTGGCTTGCTGACACTTCCTTAAATGGCAGCTAGACTGCAAGAGCACATGTTCCAAGAGGGATGAGGTAGACGCTGCCAACTGCCTTAAAGGCCAGGCCCGGAATTGGCACAGCATCGCTTCTGCTGCATTTGGTTGGTTAAAGCAATCACAGGGCTGAGTTCTGATTCAAGGGCAAGAGAAATAAGCTCCACCTCACAAGGCGGAGGGGAGGATGGAAGTGATAGTGATTTTACAGCCATCTTTAATCCACCTAGGTGGTCAGGGATGGCCTCTGTGAGCAAGTGACATCTAAACCAAGACCTGAAGGAGGAAAAAGAGTTGTCCAGGTAATAAATAAAGGTCAAGTAATTGGAAGGAGGCAAGTTGTGATGGGAGGGATGTGGCAAAGGGAAGAGTGGCCTGGGATTGGGTGGAGGAAGCAGGTGAATGGGGCTGGAGCAGAGCCTTGAGGTCAGATTTAAGGGCCAGTTTTCATTTGAAATGCAATGGGAAATCATTAGGGATTACAAGAGCTATATGTTTGTGAAGGATCACTCTGGTTGCTATGTGAAGAATAGTTGGAAAGGAGCAAGAATGTCCTCTGGCTTCATCAGAGATGCTAAATGACCTGGACTAAGGAGATACTCTAGACCCATGAGCTCCAGCATCCAAAATCCACAGTGACAATACTGAACCAATTCGTTTCCCTGTTGATAGGGTTATGACAGGATTCACTAGACTAGGCTCCTAGAGGGCAGAGATCATGAATGTCTTGTCCATCACTGTCCCCTGAGTGCTTAACAGACCAACTGACCAAATGGGCTTCTCAGAGAAGGACTGTGAAATTTATTTCATTTAGGGTCAAAGATAATTCTTGCCTTATAAACTGATAAAGAGCAAACCTGAGACATGGAAACAAATGAACCTCAACTAGACCAGAAGTCAATGTGGTATTATCCAGGGAAAGGCAATGAGGCACTGCCCAGGTTATATTTTGGTGCATAAAATGTTAACTTTCCGTTATCTGCCAGCTGCACCTCCAGAAAAGTGAAATGTTACTTTCTGTGTGATTCAGCACATAAGGGGGATGAAGGATATTAACTACTCTTGACAATATTTTCAAAATTGTCCTTGGGGACATCTAAATGGTCCATTCTGGTCCCTGTGATACTCAGAAGTGAAAGGATTTTTAAGACTCAGAAGAATAAAATAACAATGTCTCCATGAAGGCCTTCCACCCACACACTTTTGACAGATTTATGCTAATAAAACAAACCCGAAGGCACCTTGATATGGCCCATAATCCTTCACATGTACAGACTGTCAGACCCATCAGAAGCTGATATATCCTTACATTTCTATTTCTGAGATATAAACAGACTCCTATAGGCAGAGGGTGGGACTTCATATATGGAGAGGAATGGAAACTCATGGACATAATGTAAAAGTAATTAGCATGCAAAGCAAATCTTAGCAAAAGACTAAAAGCGCTAGATGCCTCCATTACCACCATGGAACCAGGTGGACCCGCACACATGTAGTCATGTGACTTCCTCACAGCCCAAGCTAAGGTAAATGAAGAAATGAAAATTACTCTCCTCAATGGGATTTAGGAAGCATTTGAGAATTTTAACTAAAGAAGCATTAAGGAAAGAGTGCTGAGCCCTTGAAAATAGCTCCAACCAAGTCAATTAAGATTCCGTTAGAAGCCATTCTGCTTTCACTACTGGGCAAACCAAACAGAGCCTTTGGAATCAATCAGTCTCCAAATAAGAAAGATTCCATTTCATGCTTCCCTTCTCCCACTCAAACACAAAGAGCACTTGTGAAGATCAGTCCCTGCCTCACCTATCCATACAACGTAGCAGAATTGCCCTCTGCATCCTGTGCAGAAATCAGTCTCATTTGCCATGGAGGGTGGAATTTTAATGATCAGAGTAATGACTTCCCATATACATCTTCCTATTATGTAGGATATGATTCAGTCTGTCAGAACCAATCGTTTCTGCCAGATCAATTCCAAGCATTTCCTAAAGATGCTACTATTACGTGAAACTTGGGACCACTTTTTCCTATGAATTTATTGCAGGACTTATCTGTCTCTAACTCTGTGCCAGAGCCAGCTGGTCAGAGAGGAAATTTTAACGCATGACCTTTTCAAAACCTCTCCACCTCCCATAGCAGTCAAACTTCGTTAAGGATTTATTGACAGAAGACTAGTCATTTACTACTGGCAACCGGGGGAGCTTTATTTGATAACTGTGACTTTAAGAAACAACATTCTCATCAAAATGAAAATGTGTTTATGGCAGAACATTGGCAGGGAGACTTATACTATTCAATTTAATTGTAAATTTGATTAGAATTCAGTGATAGCCTACCTCCCACTATTACTATCTGGCCTTGAAAGTCACCAGTAATAAATGCATCATCATAAACCATTTAAAACATAAAAGATTAAGGAGGGGGAATAGGGAAGGAATGAAAACCACTCTTTAAAAAAGCTGTGGGATATTTCAAGGCAAAAAGACTTCTGAAAATGTAGTGATTGGACTTTTTCTTTCTCTTTTTTTAAACCAATTAAGCAGGTGCTTCCATCTGAGAGCTTATCAGATTCTGCTCTCCAAAAGTACACGGGAACGGATCAATCTGGGCATCCTGGCAGCCGCCTGGCACCGCGTCATTTCATGCCGCTGGGTGAGCCCATCCTGCCTGGCATCTGCAAACACTTGGCCACGCTTTTCTTGCTTTTCTTGTAGGCGGGTCCACCAAGGCAGCCAGAGCCCAGCAGCCACGAGGAAGCCCCATTCGTCCCAGCTGCTGCTAACCTCGCGCCCAATCAGTATCTCCTTGGCCAGCGCTTTCACCACCGCAATCGATAGCACCCCTGAGGCTCCGTGACGTCGCCGGGTGTTTGCAGAGCAGAGGAAAATCCCTCTTCGCACCGCCGGCTCTGACCTCACTCCAGTAGAGCGGAGCACGCTGGCCTGTCTTTAATCACCCGTGAAATGGTGCAGGGGAGATGCGGAGCGGAGGAGAGGCCGCACGGAAATCATCCACGGGGACGACCAGATGTGACTCATGCTTTTCAGCTTTGGAGGGAAGTAACATTTTGGAGCAGGATTCCACTCTGGCCTGCCTCCAAGGGACACAGGAGAGAGAGAATACCCTTCCTGTTCTCGGCAGACAGGGAGCGTGAAATGCAGCTGGAAGAAAAGGGCCAACATCAATAATGCATCGGGACCCACGGCTGACATTTTTCAGCTATCTGGGTAATTGAGCAGTTGTCAAAATACAGCGTTAAAAGGCCACGTGTGGACAGAGCCGTCACTGTTACTGAAAGGGCAGATTTAACCCTGGACGGCATCCAGAGGACATACCCAATCCCTCTCCTTTCCCCAAACATACATACTGCTACCAGCTTGAGTAGTAACAGTAAGAGTAGGAGCACAGTGATGATAGTAATAATAATAGCTACTCTCTATTGTATGTCTGTCTGTATGTATGTACTCCCCTCTTTGCAAGTGTGATATCCCATTAAATCCTCACACTGACACTTAACTTGCCCAAGATCACACTGTAAGTGGCAGAACTGGATTTGAACTGAAGGCTGTCATTGACCTACCCCACTATGGGGTCTCTCAGACGTAGGTACTGTTTTTGTAAGTTGGGAGGGTAACTCTATCTGTGTGAACGACTAACGGGCTCTCCGACTCAAAACCTTCTGATGATGGTACTAGGACTTTGCAGCTACCGACGCTTCAAGCCACGTTTAAGCAGCTGTACAAACAAGAATGAGGAGAGTAGAGAAGAGACCGCTAGCCCAAGGCCACACTTGCAGACAGTGGCAGTGCTGAAATAAAAAGGAGGCTGCAGTGAGAACACTTGAGAGCCACTCTCAGCAAACCTCAGGCACACAATGGTGTTATTATTAACTGGAGTCGCCATGCTGTGCGTAGATCCCCAGCACTTACTCATCTTGCGTAACAAAGCTGTGTCCCATCTGACCAGCACCTCCCCTTTTCCCCCTTCCCCCCACCCCTGGCAAACACTATTCTACTCTCTGCTTTTATGAGTTGGACTCTTAAGGAAGTAAATCTTATGTGTTTTCACCACAAAAAAAAAAATAAATAAGGTAACTCTGTGAGATGACAGATATGTTAATTACCTTGGTGGTAATCATTTCACGATGTACATGTGTATCAAAACATCACTTTGTACACCTTAAATACATACAATTTTTATTTGTCAATTATACCTCAATAAGGATGGAGGGGTGGGAAGGAGCCTGCAATTCTTACTGTGAAATTGCTTCAATCATTCATTGGGGGGACTACAAATAGCCAGGCAGCCTCAGAAAGCCGAAGACCCCCATGCTGATGCCCCTGACCTCAGGGGACACGTCCCATACAGGTTTCACAGGGAGGCATGTTCTCTTTCCAAGAGTTTCAAATGACAAAAAAGGACAATGCAAGCATGCTGAGGCATGGAAGCAGAGTTAGGGGCTCCCGATTTAAAAAACAAACAAACAAACAAAAAAAAAACAAAAAAACTGCATATCACAGACAAGGAAACTCTTCTATCACCCCCTCCGTTTTCTTGCTTTTGCCTGGCAACATTTTTTCCTTCTCTCCAAGCGGAGAGGAGACCACAGTAAAAAAAATTTTACTTGCTAACTTCATAAAAGCAAGGCAAAGTAGTTTCTCGGTACTACTTTCTTGCCTTTTAAACTCCTCTCATTCCTTTCATCTAATTTCTCTCTTTCGAGAAATCAAAAGAAAATGTTTTCTTGGAGTGATACATGTATCTGAAGACAGAATGATGGGAACTGGGATGAAACACTCCAGAGCTGAAAATAATACATGGGGCTAAGTGAGCCAGCAGACTTATTGTTAATAACATAAATAATAGTCATAGTAAAGTCATAGCACTTCTGCACTGAACTCCCTTTAGGACAGTCCTTTTCTTGGGCTTCCCAAATCAAAGAACAGAATTACGCTGAAGGCTGGAGGGCCCCTGGCCTCTGTGATCTGTACTCAACCTAGATTAATGAAGCATTCATAACACCTGTGCTTACACTTCTTGCACTGTCATCCCAGCCCTCTCGGGGTGGATTCATCTGAGTGGGAGCAAGCCTCTAAATTCCAGTGGTGCCGGGGAATTCAAAAGGCAGTGACCTTGACACACCCAGGCTTTTCCTCTCACCACCCAGGAAGCTGGGGGCTCAGCATCAATACCAGACAAAAGCCATCTCCCATCCCATGTAAGAGTTTCCATCACAAATCTTTGTTAGAGAGGCCCAGAAAAGCAGACCAATCAGGGGATGTTGGAAAAGTCTTAAAGTTTTATGGTTCAAGGACATCCTTTGAGATTCTGATAAAAGTTACAGACTCTGTTTCTCCCCATTGAAGTAAAAGCCGTAAACCATGATTTGAATAGATTTTTAGGAGGCTCTTTGACCCTCCCAGAGCTCATCTAGCCTGCTTTGCCAAAAATCCTGTTATGGCTTAACGATGTGGGAGGGGGGGCACGTATTAATCTAGTTTGCTCTTCTGAACACTAAAAGAAAATGGTATGAACTAAAAGGGGAATATTCAAGTTCTTCAAAAAGGGAACTGTACTTAATGAGCAACAAATACATGCCAAGCTCTCTACCAGGCAGGAGGTCAACTTACACAAATCAGACAGGGAATGAATGGTGGAGATGTAATTTGACCTCAGATCTGCCTGGGCCCTTTCCCCTGCACCTTGATGAACATTTGATACAATCTTCTCTGAGACTAAGGCAAAGACATAGACACAATAAATAAATGATATACCACATTGGTAGTAGGGGCTGTGGGCAACAGGAAAGGTCAAGGCTGGGGATTGAGAGTACAGGGGAGGGGCAGGTTAGCACTGATTAGGGTGGTCAGTGTCCACCTCCCTGGAAGGTAAGATTTGAGCTGAACCTTGAAGGAGGTAAAGGGGTGAGCCATGCAGAGGGGTGGGCCAGGAAGAGGAAGAGCTCGAGTCAGGCCCTGATGCAGTAGCGTGCCTGGGGCTCAGGGAGCACAGAGCTCCTGCGGCTGAGTCAGGTGAGACAGCCAGGGAGTCAGAGGAGGCGAGGCTGGAGAGGCAATGGGGGGCCGTGGAAAGTCCATGTGTCGGTCATGGCAAGGACTTCAGCTTTCACTGAGGGTGAGACGGGAACTCACTGCGAGATTCTGAGCAGGGCAAGGGGATGATCGACTTCCACCTTGCAAAGATGTCTTTGGCTGCTGGCATGAGGACAGAGGGTGGCTGGGGCAAGGGCAAGCTGGGGAGACCAGGTGGGAGGCCACATCCAGTTATTCAGGCAAAACATGCTGGTGGCCTGGCCAGGTGGTAGCAGTGGAAATGGAGAGAATTCTACCCCCAGTATGTGAGAGAAGAGAAGGGTTAAGACTGACTCCAAAGTTTTTGGCCCAAGCAACAAAACTGACATCTGTTTAGGCTCATCCCTGCATCTAAGAAAGCAAGCCTTAAAAGCCTGCTGTCATATTCTCAAGGCCTCAAACTCAACCTGGGAGAAATCATAGGATGTTTACACTTTCCAAAGATGCTTCCTTTTTTCTTTTCAAAAGAGAGATGTTACTCCATGTAGCCCTGTAACAAGAGGCAGGAAGGAATTCCTTTCAAAGTGCGTGTTTTGCACTTGAAGTGTTTCCTTTGTCTTATTCCCTATCTTCATGTCTAAGGCTGCACAATGCTCTCTTATGTGGAAAGCTGCATAATCTTGTCTCCCGCTCTGCTGGACCCCAGGTTAGTACTTGAACATGTCCCTGCTGGCCACAAAATGCTAGTGCTTTCAAACAGCTTTCTGAAACTGGAAGCTCTAGACAGAGGCTGACTTACAGGTGACCCAAATCGGACACCAAGACTGAGAAGCCAGGGCTGTCTCCTTTCCCCTACAGGCAGTCCTGGATAGCCTAAGCTGCCAGGCAAACGTTGAGCCATCAGCTCTGGATACAATCAAGAGTGAATATGGAGCTCACTTCCAGATCACATTATTCAGCCAAGGAGATAGCCCACAGGAGGTGAGAGCAGAAAGCGCTGAAGACTTTGCAGAGTGTAAATCTCCCATTTACTTCCTTTGAGGGTTTGCTTTTTAAAAAGGCTAAACCAGAAAAGCCAAGATGATAGATAAACAATATTTTCATCAGGCAAAATTTATTTCACATCTACCATGTGCCTGGCACTATGCTGAGTGTTTTTTAAAAGCACTGTCTTGCTGAATCTACGCATCTGGGAAGTCAACATTATTTTCTCCATTTTTCTAAGAAGGAAAGTTTAGAGATGTTCAGTGACTTGCCCAGAATGATCCAGCTAGTCAGTACAGATGTCCGACTTCAAAGTACAGCTTTGGCCACAACTACCTCTAAGATGACTGACAGCCTCTGTGTGCCCGGGACTGAGCAGGTTCCTGGGGTGCTGGACTTTCAGTTTTAAATGCAGGACAGTCTAGGGCAAACCATGAACAGTCACCCTAGCTGCCTATTCAAATGAAAATATGCACATATAAATTGAAATCATTTCACAAATACCTAGACGATTCAGTAGAATAACTGTCTTTTAAAACATCAGTGAGAAAGTTATAAATGCACACCCCTATTGAAGGGAAATATGGCTCCTACGGGGTTCACCTTTCAGAAAAGCAGGTTTCTTTCCCACCCAGTTAAAAGCCAGTCTTCTGCAATTACAAGAGGGGAGTCCTTGGTGAGAATTTGCTGCAGAACCTTAATCCTCAACTTCCTACACATTTTACCCCACACTGGGAATGATTCCACCAGCTAACTCCCAAAGCGAGCTTGCCAGTTGTGAGTCTTCCCCAAATCCAGTTCCTGTTTGTATCTGTTTGCTGCAAAATATCAACTGCATCTCTTGCTCTGGTCATTATAATTTATACACTTGACGAATTTACCGGAGGACTCTGGGGACATAGTGAATTCAGCTGCCTGGGATACAATTCAGCTGCTTAGAACCTAGAACTTATAGGTTCTCCAGAGATTGGGGTGCACCATTTGCTAGGACGGCTCACTCATTCATTCCATAAACATCTATGCTAACTTTATGCCAGACCAAAGGCTACTGTCTTCACACACCCTTCAAGGAGTCTCACTGGCACGCTGTCCTGGGACCTAGGCTGTGATAGAAGAGATTATTCAACTCTTTATCATCCAGTGACTTGATCAAAGAGACTGAGGGGTTAAAAATAAGCCAGATCAGTTGAATTGTTGCACTGGGTCCTGTGGGCTTTGAGCAGCCAGCTCAGCTGTGCCTGGGCTGAGAGGCCCTTGACACGAGTTTGGATGCTTCGGACACACTGGCACGGTGGATCCAAGGGGCAGAGGTGTCCTTCCAGACATCTCACTCTACAGGCTGGAAGCACAGGAAGGCACGATCTTCTGGCTCACATCTTAGTCTCAGGAATAACGCCCAAATGGAAAGCAAGGTGGAGTGTGTCACTCTGACCCAGAAACAGATGTCAAGGGACCCTTCCTTCTCTAGCAGGAGTGTGTGGGCCTCGTGCCTGTCTCTCTCTTGCCCACACTAGCTTCCCCCATTGCAATGGTGTGCTGGGAAACGTTTAACAACTGGCTCTCTGGCGTGTGTGTGGTAGGGGACCCTTATTTATAGCAGTTGCTGATTTCTGTGGTATAAATACTCCCAGCAAAGCCAGTTTCAAGCTAACAACATGATGCCACTGAACACAGTTGAGAAGAGATGAGTCAACCCCAGCACACCACCACTCAAATCCCCACACCAAGAAATCAACCCCTTCTTTAGTCCCACTCTCTTCCAGTTCTTGAATGAGGGAGGAAGGGAACTGTGTGCTGTAAGAGTGACCAAACAGCACACACGGATGGTGGGAGGCGGGACATCTTGCTTGATTGCAGGGAAGGGTGTGTGGAATTTTTACTACTTAAAGCCAAGTAATTTCTTCCTCCAGTGCTCAACAAGTCCACATGTATTATTTCAGTGCAGTATTAAAAATTACTGGGAGGCACATGAAAAAATGCTCAATATCACTAATTATCAGAAAAATGCAAATCAAAACTACAATGAGGTATCAGCTCACATCAGTCAGAATGGCCGTCATTCAAAAATCCACAAATGACAAATGCTGGAGAAGCTATGGAGAAAGGGGAACCCTCCTACACTGCTGGTGGGAATGCAGTTTGGTGCAGCCACTATGGAAAACAGTGTGGAGATTCCTCAAAAGACTAGGAATAGACTTACTGTATGACCCAGGAATCCCACTCCTGGGCTTATGTCCAGAAGGAACCCTACTTCAGGATGACACCTGCACCCCAATGTTCATAGCAGCACTATTTACAATAGCCAAAACATGGAAACAGCCTAAATGTCCATCAACAGGTGACCAGAAAAGAAGATGTGGTATATTTATACAATGGAATACTACTCAGCCATAAAAACCGACAACATAACGCCATTTGCAGCAACATGGATGCTCCTGGAGAATGTCATTCTAAGTGAAGTAAGCCAGAAAGAGAAAGAAAAATACCATATGAGATCGCTCATATGTGGAATCTAAAAAACAAAAACAAGCAAACAAACAAACAAACAAAGCATAAATACAGGACAGAAATAGACTCATAGACATAGAATACAGACTTGTGGTTGCTAGGGGGTGGAGGGTGGGAAGGGATAGACTGGGATTTCAAAATTGTAGAATAGATAAAAAGATTATACTGTATAGCACAGGAAAATATACACAAAACGTTATGGTAGCTCACAGAGAAAAAATGTGACAATGAGTGTGTATATGTCCATGCATGACTGAAAAATTGTGCTGAACACTGGAATTTGACACAACATTGTAAAATGATTATAAATCAATAAAAAATGTTAAAAAAAAATCCTCACCAAAAAAATTACTGGGAAAGAGGGAAAGCGGTGATTATTGAACAGATAAGGAGACATCCTCAGAGTGGGCAAGACGCCCCCTGAACAATGACATCTGAATCTAAGCCCTGCTTATTACTTACTCCCCATTCGCATTTCCCCAGAGAAGTCCAGGGGCTCTGTCTACAGTATAGATGTGATGCCCAGATTTAAGTCTTTCAGTGGGTCCCCATTACTCATAGGATAAGGTCCTAGCTATGGAGCATGGCCTGGAGGACATCCTTGACCTGAGCCCACCTCCTCTTCAGTTTTCTCTCTTGTTTTTCACCCCTCCTCACCAGCCCTGCAACCTTGTGTAAATTCCAGCCACCATGCTGGGAGTTTCCATTAAAATGACTGGCTCTTTGCCAGCTCTGGCTCCAAGTCACACCTTCCCCTCACCACTATTTGGGACATGCCTCCTTTCTGCCCACCACCCCTGACCCCCAGCTAAAATCTGCATACCTTCCCACTCATTTATTGTGTTTAGTTTTTTAAAAGACAGTCTGGCTCTCTCTACTAAATAAACTCTTTGAAGGCAAGGACTGGGCTACTTTGTCCTCAAGAACATATAGGAAATGTTTACTAAATGCTTGCTGAATCAGACTGTTATTTCATTAAGAACAGTTTTCGTCCTCAGATTGCCTGAAGACTGAAAATCTCCTTAGGAAAGAAACCAGACAGAGGTAGCATTTCTGAGGCTGAAGTCAAACAATAATCAGAGACTGTATTCCCGGGAGGAGCAGATCTGCCGCCCCTCTATGGGTGCACAGGAAATCCCACCTCCATCTTCGGTTTCTTCCCTCCAGACAACTATCTACCATTAGATATCAAATATAAAAATAAACCATCTCAGTATGGACCCAGAGAACTCCCTTTATTTCCC
The DNA here is from genome assembly GCF_048773025.1 of Camelus bactrianus. NCBI lineage: Eukaryota > Metazoa > Chordata > Mammalia > Artiodactyla > Camelidae > Camelus > Camelus bactrianus. The sequence goes on along the minus strand of NC_133545.1, from coordinate 39,504,108 downwards.
TCTAGGCATTCCCACCTGAATTCCCATAAAACATTTTGCACACACACAATGGCTAGCAAAGACTAAAACAATGTACCACTCCCAGCAGCGCTCCCCAGCTGGGCTGGCCTGCCCTTCGCTGCTGTGTTACAATGATTGGCTGGAATCACATTGGCTTTGACCTGGGGGAAGGGCCTGGAGATCATCACTCTAAGTGAAGTAAGCCAGAAAGAGAAAGAAACATCCCATATGATATCACTCACATGTGGAATCTAAAAAAAAAAGACATAAATGAACTTATTTACAAAACAGAAAGAGACACACAGACATAGAAAACAAACTTAGGGTTGCCACAGAGGAAAAGGGGTGGAAAGGGATAAATTGGGAGTTTGCGATTTGCAGATACTAACTACTATATATAAAATAAATAAGTTTATACTGTATAGCACAGGGAACTATATTCAAAATCTTATTGTAACCTATAATGAAAAAGAATATGAAAGGGAATATATGTATGTCTATGTATGACTGAAATACTACACTGTACACCAGAAACTGACACAACATTACAATGACTATACTTCAATTGACTATACTTCAATATTAATTAATTAATTATAAAACACAAAATTTTTTTTATTTTAAAAAAAGAATGCTGCTTCTAGGGACGCTTTTCTTTCTGCTTTTTGAACTTTCGAAACTGGGTACATCCAACGATCCTTATGCAAAGGTGGATATATCCTCCAGGCCTTCACCCCAAATAAGACCTAAATAAACGAGACTGTAAGTAAAGGGGCCTCTTCTCAAGTTAGCACCCACAGTGACTTTGAGTATGTTCTTTCCACTGGCTAGAGGTCCCTGCTCTGCCTCCTCTCCCCTCACACCCAACCACAGTCTGGGTACACGCCCCCCAGTTTCCCCTGACTCTTCCTTTAATCCAACACAACAACCACCTCTTCAGCGAGGTCTCCTGCGGCCTTCACCGTCTCATGCCCCACCCTTCATCAGCAGCACCACCAACATAAAGGCAGTTGTTCTAACTTCTGTATCTCCATTTTCTTTTATGTTTGTTTAGGGCTTTTTGGTTGTTGTTTGTTTGGTGTCAGTTTTTAGCCGAGATAGAATTGACATTCAACACTGTATTCGTTTTAGGTGCACAACATAATGATTTGATATATGTATACACTGTGAGATGATTACTACAATAAGTTCAGTTAACTTCACGCAACCACATTTTCTACATCCCACTATCAGTTGTACTCACAATCCACTTTTTAAAAAATGTTCTTATTTCCTTGGTGATGTGTCTGTGCCAGGGAACAACCCCTCAGACCCCATTCCACTCCCAGGTGCCTAACACAGCAGGTGGCATGTGGCCATCTCTCAGTTTTTGTGGACAGATTAAAGGAAGAAAGAAAGGGAGGGAGGGAAGCAGGCAACATTTCTGTATGTCCAATCAAACTTCAGGCTGTTTTACAATGACATTCCTAAAGAAGAATTTCTCACTTGAGGAAATAAGTGGTATAAATTCTGCTATGTTTGATAGGAAAAGAAGTACATAGTTCTAGTTGCTCCCATTAGTCATCCAATGCCATAAATTAAACTCCCGCCCGATGGCATATTAATTTACTTTCTCTTAAATTATATACTCATGCCATATGCTTTGAGCTGCTAATCTCTGCTAAATTAAGGAGAAAGCAAAGATGATGTTTTATTTGAATTTTTCAGACAGCCATGTAAATACTTCAGTTTTAGTTTAAGCAGTACACGCCTTTTAGAGTTAGACACCGACCTTCCCCTTTCATCTAGACTCATCCATCCATGACCCACCCACTTGCCAGAATAAGAAAGGTGAGCCTTGAACACCAAACAGTTCTGAAGCAATGCCTGAGATGACCACACATGCACACACACCACACACACACACACACACACACACACACACAACTTGTTTTCCTGCTCCTGACTTCCTTTGCTAAACAGTTTAGTCTTAAAATCCATCACTGCCTGGGACCATACTTGTGTTCCTATGTTCTCCCCAGTACTTGAACAAACGTACAGGAGAAAAATAATTAGACAAACATGCCCTTAAGAACTGACTGATTTGCTTCACCTTCACCTTGTTCTAACTAATGGAATTTCCACACGGCACAATAGATAGGATCAAATGTTTTGGTCACACTTGATGTCATTTCCCACCCTGGGATCCCCGGGTAAACACAGGACCATAGTGCTGGAAATTCAGAAGCAGGACCCAGATCCAAATCCTCTTGCCCCCTGAATACAAGTTTTTTCCTTGTTACTATTTTTAATGTTCTTGTAAAAATTATCACAAAAAAGGAGGTCAGTTTGCTTCTGAAACATATGGATGTATCATCAACCAACAAGGTTATTCCTACAGTGAACTCTCTCTAGAGGGAATTACCTGAAGGTAATGATAAAAATATGATTTGGGTTTTCTCAGATACCCAAGATATATTTCCTGAGAGTAGGTTGGGCAGTTAAATTTCTGGATTCTTCTAAACAATAATCTATCTTTTCAGATATTCTTAGCGTTCTGAAAGAAATTAGAAAAGGGAAGTCCTTCCATCACATTTGTTCGTTCAGACCACATTTACCGAGCACATCATCAGTACTCACATAACACAGAGCGTGGTTCCTTTGAGGTTTCCTGGTAATGGAGACCCCCTTTTCCATCATCATCCACAGTGGTCTACTGGAGAGTCTACTAGTTTCTGAGCTTGACAAACTTGGATTCAAATCCCCATTCTGCCACTTAGTGACCATGCCCTTGGGCAAGCTAGTTAACCTCCCTGAATCTCAGCTTCCTCCTCTACACAATGAGGGTAATAATACTATCTTCAAAGAGTTGTTATAAGAATGAGGTAAGCAAGTCTGTATAAAGCAGCTGGCATGGTACCAGCCTCAGTCAATGTCAATTCCTTTCCCTCCTTCCTTTCCTATCTGGCAGGAGGCAACTGTCCAAGAAAAATTGCGCTCATTCCTGAAGGGTCTGGAGTGACAACTGCCTACATAACACAGCACAAAAGGAAAGGAAGACTGGGGTGGGGGGTGGGGGTGGCTTTTGAGGTGACTGTTGTTTAGTCATTGTGTTTCTGGTGTAGTCTCCCAGAGATGCTGCCAGAGGCACTGGCCACTCACCTGCTGCCAAGGGCAGCCACTGGAGAAGCCAGTTCATTATGGGCATTTTGCTCTCTGCACACGTATCCCTCCAGCCCTCCCTTGGCCTCGGTGGGATTACTTCACCTAGAGCAGCCAGGATTGAGGGGTTTCTCCAGGTGACTAAGCAGCACATGACAAGCCACATAAAACCACGTCCCATCCAACATGGAGAGAGGCTCTTGCCTAGGCCAGCTGAAACTCCGCCACCACTTGCAAGTAGTGGAGAGCTGCTTGGGCTGAAAGCACCCCTACCTGCCACAGAACTCGACTTCTCTAGGGTCCAGTTTTCCCAGCATTCTGCCAGAGGAATCAACTCACTGCTCTTTTAGAGGTGTGTAAGCATTTGGACTATAGTCTTCTTTGCTCTGGTAGCACAGCCAGACTTTATCTTTTGCCCTTCCTTTTCTTCCTCCAAATATCTGTTGAAATTTTTCACCCTCTGATATTTCCATTTCATCCATTTTTATTCTTGTTGGGTATTGGGTGGGAGAGGTGAGACGGTAAAACCCTCAATTTAATTGATTATATTTAACCATGATTTAGAAAAGCTAGCCATGTTTTTTTCCTGCATCCCACATTGTCGAATATCAACCCAGGTCCTCTCTGGCCTGGTACGTGCCCATAGAACCAGGCCTGCAGGCTGTGCCAGAGCTTGGAGATTTTAAATGGAATCTGAGTCACTCTGCACAGTACGCCGGCTACCACATGCTCCGGTTCCAATGTTCGTGACTTCTCTTCAGTTCAGCCTTACTCCTGGCACACTCATATTCTGATTCATCTGGTCCTCACTCCAGGACTTGAGGTAAAATAAGGCCCCTGGGCCAAAGGAACATGCAGGTAATTAGCCACAAATACTGTAGAAGCAGAGGAATCAGAGATAGATGGAAGTTCAGCCTTGGGATAAATTTATCAAGTACCCACCATTCTCTGGGCACAGTGTGAGTCATTGGGGTACAAAATTTAACAAAATGCGTAAATATTTATGTGCAAGAATCATCCTCATACTGTTGTTTATGACTGCAAAAACAAAAACAAAAAGCTGGAAATAAGCTAATATCTGAAAATAAAGAAGAGATTATTTAAGTCATAGCCCATCCATATGAAGCAAGGAATAACACAAGCTTTAGTAATAACAGGGGGATGGGTTTATATACACAGATATACACAGATATCAGTATATTGATATATACACAGATATCACTAAGCAGGGGAAAAGATGACAAGGTAGTATATACCTTTGATTCCATTTTTGCTTTTTAATAAAAGTACAAAAAGCACCTCTAACAGGTCTAAATGAGGGTTTCTCAACCTCGCACTGTTGACATCCTGAACCAGATAATCTGTGGCGGGGACCGCCCTGCCATTGCAGGATGTTTAGCAGCATCCTTAGCCTCCGCCCACTAGGTGCTGATAGCTACTCCCCAGTTGTGACAACCCAGAATGTCTCTGGACATTGCCACATGTACCTGAGTACTAAAACTGCCCCCAGTTGAGAACTACTGTCCTAAATGAAGGGTGCACGGTATAGATTTTGGTATTTACGAGCCAGCAAGTCTTAACCATGGCTGTCTCTGCTCAGTGAGACAACAGGTGATTTGCCTTTTATTCTCTTTGGAGTGAAGATGTCCTCTGAGGTGTCTTCGGATTTTTATAGCTTGAACGTGTATTTCTAAAGGAGTTTTTAATATTTTTAAAATACTATGTGGTCAAGTTGAAACAAAGAACTCTCCTTGGTCAGTGGAGTTTGTTGATAAACCCAAAATGAAATGTACTGGTTCTGGCTTGGCTCTTGAGTGTCTATAGTTACATATACCTGAAATAGAGACGATTTTTAATTTTAGGAATAACAGAATCTCAGAGCTAGAAGAGACCTCTAGTGATTCAGGGTCCAGGGAGAAGCAAACTCCCACCATAGGCTAAATCCAGCCCGCTGCCTGTTTTTGTAAATAAGGGTTTTTTGGAACCCAAACATACGTATTGTCCATGCCGGCTTTCATACTACACTGGCAGAACTGGGCAGCTGCCACAGAGGCTGCGCGGCCCAGCAATCTTAAAATATTTACTGTCTGACCCTTTACAGGAAGAGATGCCAACCCCTTCTCCTGTGCACAAGCATCTCCTGTAGGACAATGGGCTGAGCTGGGCTCTCCCAGGAACCAGGGCTTCTCTGATGCAGGGACAGCCCATCTCTTCACTGAAAAGCTTTGAGTGTTAGTTTGGGGGTGTTGTTTCTCTAATTCCTGAATGGAATGTGGTTGTTGTTTGTTTGTTTAATTCCTTAATGCAGCTCCTCTGTCCCCGGGGCTGCCTTCCAAAGCCACACAGAGCTCTTTCTACTTCCCCTGCCCCTTTCTCCCACTGCACACCCACAGATCTTCTCAGCTCCTCCTTAAAAATACATCCAGAACTTGTCTACATCTCACACCTCCATCGCCCCATCTCTTGCCTTAACTAGTCACCCTGCTTGTGCCTTCACTCCTTCTCAGTCTTTCCTCAGAATGGCTGTCAAAGTGATCCTTTTAAAATATAAGTTTCATCATGTCCCTTCTCTGCTCAAAATCATCCAGTGGCTCTACCTCTCACTGAGTAAAAGCCGAAGTCCTTACAAAGACCTATAAGACCCTGCAGAATCTCGGGCCCCACCTCCTCCCCCTCCTCCCCGCCCCCACCCCCACCCGCCCCCCTGCTCCAGCCCACCCTGCACCCTCCGTGCACCCTTCCTCAATCAGCTCCCTCCTCCAGGCCTGCGCACTGGCCCTTCCCTGGGTCTGAAGTTCTCTCTCACAGGTCTGAGAGACTCACTCCCTCACCTCTCTCAGGGCTCTGCTCAAACTCCCCTTCTCAGGGAGGCCTTAATTGAAATTGTCACCTCTCTCCTCACTCCAGCACTCTCCACCCACTCCTTTCCCTGTTCAGACTTTTTCCCCATAACCAGTCTCCATGTGACACACTCTGTGTTTCACTTTTTCACTACTAGCTACAGAACGTGACCTAAATATGAGAGGACATTTTTGTCTGTTGTGTTCACAGCTGTATGCCCAGAACAGTGCCTAGCACATGCCAACATTTTAAATAGGTACTTGATTATCAAGCATGCAAATCCACCACCAGGGGCTCTCATGTTCCTCCCAATACACTCATAGGCACATGAATTTACTTTCCTGAGACAACAGACAGAGAGTGGATTTTGGCTGGGGAAGTGTGTGTTCAGTCTCACCCACCACCTCCATGAGGCCCTGAGACAGTCGGCAAAGCATATTCGCATATTCTTTATCTATCTAGTTCTGCCCAGCTGCCGCCTGGTCCTGCAGGGAGGGAGCAGCAGAGAGCTGACAGCTGCCCTTCAGAGGGCTTCGCATTTCAAGACAGACATGTGAATGTGCACAGGGCAGAGGGATGGCCAAAGAGAATCACTAAACAATCACGTGAAAAGGGACTAACAGTGTTAGATCATGCACGCAGTGAGGGAAGTGTATTTTATAGGGGCAAGATCAGGATAGGTTTGGGGCTGAGATGAAGCGTGCCCCACCCAGGGCAAGAGGAATCAACAAAGGATCGTGAAACAAACCTGTCCTGGAGGGCCTGCTACTGGCCAGTGTTACAAGGCAGGCTCTCTTACTACCCTTTAGAGTCAGATTACAGATGAGGCTTAGAAAGGTCCCTCACCCAGGATTACAACACATAAGTGATAGAATTAGGTGTGTCTGTCTTCAAAGCCCATGAACTTTCTCCTAAATGATATCCATTATCAAAAGCTTAGAACAGTGCCCAGCACATAGTAAGATACATATGTCAGCATTATTTTCGTTACAAAGTCCCGGTGTTTCTCAGGAAGAAACCATGACAACTAAGGAAGAATGATGACTAAAAGAAGGCTGTAGCTACAACTTTGTCTCACCAAGTCCCACTTCCCTGGCCCCTTCTTTCATCATCTCTTTCCCTCCCCACCCCCTTCCCTCTCTCTACACCTGATTTAAAGTGAAAGACCAACCTCACGCAACACGCCATCACCATCTTACTGACGACGGTGATGAGTCATCGTCCCTCAAGATGGTGCCACAGACTGTCAGAGACGCCATCTGATTAAAACCCATAGATGGGTGGCATTTTCCAAACGACTGCATTTAAGATCTCAGAAACAGGTGGGGAAAGTAACAACTTAGCTTATTAGAAGACAACTTTAACTGCCTGAGAGGAAACTAAAAATCTCCTTAAACTCCCCAGAGAAATTTCTGAAACTCCACAGCGCCTCCAAGCACAGCTCCACATTTGCTAGAAATAAAACATCTCCCATCAAAAGTACTCTCATTAAGTGAACAAAGCTGGAGGGTGCTGTTGGGAGATGTTAGGGGAGGCAGTGAACCAATACTTTCACACACACTACAGCAAGAAAAAGGGGTTGTAACCAGATGGCAAAACAAGGCTTCTGAGAATGAGGAGCTGTTCCATCCTTCTCTGTCCCATAGCAAACTCAAGAACACTCTCTGAATCAGACTCAAAGGACAAAAATCTCTTAAAAGTCAGAAAAAATGTAAGCAACTGAAATCAGGAAGTTCAAAAATTACATATGATTAGTTCCAAGTCCTTAGATTTTCAAGCTAGAAGCAGAGGGGCAAGAGTGAAGTGACGATAAGAAATGTTTCTGAGACACCAAAGATGGTAGGTTTGATCATAGATCCTGAAATGTAAAGATTATCACATTCGTGGCATTCTAAAGACACAAAAGTGTGTGAGTGTGGGTGCTGGTTATATTTAACTTGTTGGAGCCCCTCCCTCATCATGGGAAATGGTACAGGGAGTAGAGTGGAGTGAGGTAGCAGGCAAGGATGGCTTCGTCACAAACGATTAGCCTGAGACTGTGGAACCATAGTTGGGAGTTGGGTCCTTCTGCAGCCACAGAAGTGGTAGGAGCCACAAGCCCATCAAGACAAAGTCTATTTGGGAAACTGAGGTTCAGACCAGGAGACCTTTGGACCACAGTCAGGCAGCAACCAGAACTTCAGGGGAAAAGATTAGAGCTAAGGAGGCAAGATGAGAACAAGAACAGCTTAGGAATGAGGAAGATGTACCCCAACTCTGGGGAGGGGGCTGGGAGCTCACATTTATGGGTCAGCATGTGGATGGCATAAGGGTCAGAAGAAGGGTAAACAGAACAAGATTCAGTAATAAACCTCTGTTAAGTTACCCACCTGCCCACCTTATAAGAAAATACCAGTGGAAAACAAATAAAGCTGGTTTTCCTTGATGTTCTCCCAACCTCATTTTGGTATCTTCTTCCAATACTACTTGAACTCATTCGTGGCTATAATATGAATGGTTTCAATCATGAAACCATGATTCTCTGTTCTGAAAAGATGGGTCATCGGAAACCTAAACTTCTCAACACCCTGGGAATCATATGGGACTCTGTCTTGAAGAGATGTCTCCCTCAAGGCAGCTGTGAGTCCCCTCGTGGGTTTTCCCACAATTTCAAGAGCTCAGCCCCGCACAGCCTTCCTTACTTCCAAAATGATGTTTTCTATGCTTTCTCCCACTTCCTGAGGTTATTTTCCTTGTCTTCCTATTCTTCCTCCTCTTCCTCCTCTTCCTCTTCTCTTTTTACATTTTTCCTTCGAAAGCTTATTGTATGAATAACATAAGTGATCCAACTTCATTCTTAGCAAATGTTTTGCCAGTGGTCCCAACATATTTTATGGACTTAACCATCCTTTACCCGCCAATTAAAAAATCTTCTCTATTACATATAAAACTCATATATACTTGGGTCCATTTCTAGACTTTTTACTCTGTTTTCTTCATCTCTGTTTGTGTATACCTGAATCTGTACACAGCATTTTAATCATTGTAGCTTTATAATACATATTTCTAATAGTGAAAATCTTCCTCCATTTCTATTCATGTTGTAAGAATACTTCAGTAAGAAATTTACTTAGAAATGGATATTGCCAAAATCACAGTTAAAAATCTGTTAAGAGGGTAGACCCCATGTTAAGTGTTCTTACCACAATTTTAAAAAAACAACAGAGAAAAAGAAAAGAAATGGATGTTGCCTTTTAAAGTCAATTTACCTAGTAATGTAATGAATTTCTAGTACTATCCTTGCATTTCTGGCCTACACATCACTTGGTCATGATACTATCAGATTCAATTTGATAATGTTCTTAGAATTTTTCACATCTATATTCAGAAATGAGATTAGCCAGTAGTTGCCTCTGAAGTATACTTTCTAAGAAAAATCATAACCAAGATTTGCAAAGTTGAGCTCACTGTAAATCTTCTTTATTTCTAAACTCTGTGAGGTTAAATATTCCTAATGAAAAAAGATCAGCCAGAAAAGCCAGTGAGTCCAGGCAATCTGCCAAATAGTTGGTCAAGAAGTGTGATAACTTAATCACTACAGGATACCATTATAAATGTAGGAAACTTTACCGTATTTCCCCAATTTCTTTGCTCTCTTAGCTTCTTCCCTGTCCCTGCCTCCAGCTCTCAGAGAAGAGAAAGGATGAAAGCCACACAAGCAGATTCTGCACAGAACAGCCATCAGAGTAAAGAACGACACCTCCCAAAAGGCTCTGTGCAGAGGAAAGATGTGACACCTCAGAAGTCCACCATGCAAAGCTGCACATGATTAAGGGACCAAGACAGCATGCAGGAAAGAAGTCTGCTCAAGCAAAAGTGTTAGAAAATCCCAGGAGATTGGAGTTATAGAAAAAGAGAGAATGAAATGGAGTATAATCCATAAAAATACTGAATCACTGTGTTGTACACCTGAAACTAATATAATAGTGTAAATTACATATACTTCAGTAAATAAATGAATACATTAAAAGAGAGAGAATGAGGGATTTTAAAAGAGTTTCCTTAGACCGGGTCTTTAAAATCCCTAAAACATTACAGAAGTGTAAGTCAAGAAAGTTTTGTCCTTAAATGTGACACTTCCCTGGGATGAGACTACAGGATGCTTTAAAGCTTAAGGTGATATTTTAGAAGCATCACCTTAGTCATCCCATTCCCCCTTTTACTCCTGCACCTACCTGTGCTATGGGGTGCTCATACACTACTCAGTTTGTAGGAGATTTGGCATATTTCTCTTCTTCCTAGCACAGAGCTGTACCTACCGCATGGCCAAAGGACACTCCTAATGCGCTCAGCAAACCCCATAAGATAATACTCCTGCTATTCTCAGGGGATGAGAGGAGCATGTCCTTGCTGCTTCTGATTAAAGCTGATGCATCATAATAACGAAGAAGCAGGAGGGGACTGCCAGATTTATTCCAAGTAAACACTTTAATGACCTCCCCAAATGGCAGGGGGGCTGCTCATAATAGGCACATACATATGTAAAACAGCAAAAGAGAGGGTGCCAGAATTTTTCGGCCACCTGTACTTTTTTCTCCTGATTCCACCACCTGGGGTGAGAGGGATGATGAGCTGTTGGAAACATAGAAGGTGCAATAACCTTGGAAAGCTGGGAGGTGAGGGGGCAGTGAGCTGGAGAGTGAGAAGAAGCCAGAATAAGAGAGGTGATCTGACAGCCCTTTCAGTCTACATTCCCTATTAGGTGATTTGAGTCCTCTTTTCCTATGGTTTTGGACTACAGAATTATGAAACTTGTGCTCCAAATAACTACATAGTTATTTCTTTCCAGAGCTTCAGTCACGTCTCTGGACAAGCTCATCAACAGCACCCCATAGCCCATTTCGTGGCAATAAACTAAACATTAAAACGGAAAGCTAGCACTCCTCATCCCACTTGACTTTCCGGGCCATATGGGGAAGAGCATTCTTATTTGCAGGTTATTACTCAGCAATGCAAGTGAAAACCTCTGCTTCTCTGCTTCTGGGAGTAGGCAGATGCAAAATGTAGAAATCAAAACCCTTAACTTGGTATGCATCTGGAAGCCCATCAGAGGGAAAACAGCCTTGACATTGCTACTTCCCTTGATATAATCAACTTTTCTTTCTATCCAACCCTTCAGAGAGATTTTGTGAAGGTCAAGAGAAAAATATTGATCTCAAGCTGTTTATCCGGCTAGGCTTTCCAAACTATTTGACCAAACTCCACCAATAATAATAACAACTATAAGAAAATCATCTCAGGTGGAAATAGAACGTTATAGTTTATATAGTGGTTTCATGTACATGACTCCTTTTCGGTCTCAGGGCCTATGGGTGCAGGTTTATTATACTCTTTCACAGATAATAAAACTGAGGCCCACAGTGTTTGAGAGATTGCAAGCATTACTATCAGAGTTATAACAGGAAGGTAAACCTTAAAGCTCCAGCACAGCACTCTTTCACCTCTTTGTGCCTTCATGTCTTTCAAACTTATTATAACAATTGGTCAGTTCACCACATAAGTGGGCAAATACATGGCATAGATACGTGTATGGGCACCAGACCTATAGTGATGTCACCTCCTTCATTCCTGATATTGGTCATTTGTCTTTTCTCTTATTCTCTTGATCAGTCTGGCTAGGTCTATTTCTTACCATAGGTTGTCGTCAAGAATGTTCAAAATCCACTGTTCACCTTTTCTCCCCTAAATGACTAAAGAAATTCTGGAATAGAGTAAGTTACTGAAAAATTAAATTGGTACCATGCTTTTAAGGTGGGGGGGGGGGCAGAGTGTCGTGCTGAACTCATTAACTGAAAGAATAAAAGCTATTCTTCCGTTCTCCACTCAAGAGGGAGCTGGGTTTTGTGTCCTTGAAGTCTGGTTTCTGTTACCCTCAGGGAACAGTTAATAGGACAATACTTTAAAATTGTCCAAAGGAGGACAGGATGGACACTGGCACAACAAGAGGAAGACAGACTTGTCCCTTCCCTGAAGGTTGGATTCCCAGAGCCTGGGAAGTCATGTGAGTATGTTTTGGGAAGTAAGAGGTCAGGAGAAGGAAGCGGGGGGTTGTACAGCATCACCAGAGTCAAGCCTGCCATCAGTGGGGAGGGATCCGGTGAGCACCCTCACATGCAAGCATAGAAGCAGAGCCTGACAGACAGGAAAGACCAAGTCAAGGGGAGCACCTAGGAGCACATGGAAGGTGATACCAACAACGGTGACCACCGTGGATTTAAGGCCAGGCCCTTCCTCCATTTCCCAAGGCACTTATAACTGCTGATGTCCTTGCAAGATTCAGTAGAGAGGAAAGAGAACCCCAATAAAAATGAACATTGGATTATTCCCCAACCATAGCTAGCAGGGCTCAAAGGCAGGTTTCATTTCATTTAGAAAAATAAAACATGACATTACTTGTACCTTGAGGTCATAAAGCATTTTGTAGTTGCCCAATCTTCTTTGTGATACTATGGTGACACGGCTGACTTCTGACCTAACCCAGAATCCCTTCTAGAAAGACTCCTCCAGGATGGGGAGTAGCACCAAGGCCAAGACAAATAATGTGTGAGAGGGTGTCCAAGGCATGGGGACCGAGGAGCCCCACCCACCCAGTGCCAGCCTCAATGGCAAAATGAAAGTCAGTTATTTTCTCTGCCCTCCATCCCCCACTGAATCCCTGCTTTCACAATGACCATGGATATACTTGGATCTCCTTTGTTTATACTAAAATTCCAAGTCTACAAAAAGCTCAAGAGGAATCTCAGGAAACTGGAAGAAATGAAGGGAGGCTGCAAATACTCCAGCTACTAAGCCAAAACTGTCAGCTGGAAACGTACAGAATGACGTTGAAAAGCCCCAGGTTAAGCCAAAGTCTTAAATGCAAGTCTGGTCTTGCACCACTTAAGGCTCCTACTGGGAGCTGCCAGAGGTCCCAGGAAAGCAATAGCTTAAAAGAAAGCGCTCCAATTTTCATAACAGCCTGAAAATGAGCAAATAACAGGTAAACAAGGGGGAACAACTCCTACCTGACTTTCTTGAACTAGGACATTGGTTCAAGTTTGCCTTCAGACTCAAACTGCTCTTTCTGGGTCCCAAACCTGTCAACATTTGTACTGGAACCATAACATCCACTCTTCAGAGTCACCAGGATGGCAACTACAGATCTTGGGAGTTGTCAGCCTCCATATTCATGTGAACCAATTCCTTATCATAAATCTCTCTCTATCCATACATGCGTTCTATTGGTTCTGTATCTCTAGTGAATCCTAATATAGAGACTAAGGTGGAAGACCAATTTAAGAGCTCTTCAGAATGCAAAAAAAAAAACCACTGAGAGTGTACAGTCAACCCTCCATATCCTCATGTTTCTCATCCTTTAGTTGAATCCCACAGATATTCAGGGGCCATCTGTATTCATTGTACTATGCCATTTTATATCAAGGACTTGAGCATCATGGACTTTGGTATCCACAGGGACTCCTAGAACCAATCCTCTGTGGATACTGAGGGACCATTATACTTAAATATAATAAGGGCTCCTAATGAAAGAGCAGAACTAATGAAACAAGAGTAATAATCAAAGACATAATAGGAGAAAACTCTTCTAGGTTGATCTGAAAATGCTATGATTGTCTATCAAGAAAATGCAAAAGAGAACCAGTAAGAAATCTGAAAGGAAAGTAACAATATATAATATAAAAAATGACTTTCCCATATACCAGTAATAACCAAGGCAACATAATGTGGAAGGTGGGGGTCTTCTAATAGCAATAATAAATATAAAATACCTAGAAATAAGCATAACAAAAGCCATATCCAAAAAATAATAAAAAACCTTCTTGAAGAACATAAAAGAGGCCTAGAATAAGCAGAGAGCACACCAATTCTTCAACTGAAAGTTTCAATATTTTATAGATGAAAATTATCCCTCAAATAATCTATACATTCAATGCCATCTCAAATAGATTTTGAGATGTATGTAAAAGATACTCTAAACTTTTCTCGGAAGATTAAAGGTAAACATTAATTGAGATGTTTCTGGAAAAAAGAAAAGAACAGTCATGAAAGGGAAACTTACCCAACCAGAAACTAATAAATGTTTTCTAAAACTCTAGTAAATAGAACAATGTGATACTAATGCAGGAAAATAAGGCAGATTAACCAATTAGAATTGGAAGCCAAGGAAGAATTGAAGTATATTTCAGAATTTAGAATATGAAAAGGTGGCATTCAACATTGGTGAAAAAATAATTTTAAGAGTTCATACTGCATTAGCTATATAGCAATTTGATAAAACAAATTAATTTAGTGCCTATCTTATGCAAAACACCAAAATAAACACCAGTGTATTAAAGGTATAAATGAAAAGAAATGAAACACATAAATGCTAAATTACAGCTTAAAGAACTGTTTATATGATATGAAAGTGAGAATTTTATTCAGAAATTTTACTTAGAAAATTTATTTTTCTAAGCATGAAAAATAAAAGAGTTGAGAAATTTGGCTTTGTAAGAATTCCTACATGTCAATACCCAACATAAAATTAAAAGTAAACAGTATATGAAGGAGAATGTGTACCATGTTAATGACATACAAATGGAGTAATGTCATAATTCTTACAATTCACTGAGATAAATATATATTATCAAGAGACATATATAAAAAGAAGAAATTCAAATGGTCTATAAAATTATAAAAATCTTCATCTCCATTATTTAGTTTTAAAATGTAAATGAAACAATGATAAGGCTTTTCTGCCATCAAATTGGTATTGATTTTTAAGATGATCTTGGCCTCAATGGTAGAAAGATGAACAATCTCATAAAATACTAGCAATAGTATCAAATGGTATGATGCTTCTGGGAACAGTTTGGCAATGGCCTAAAATCAGCGTACTGCTAGTGCCGGAAAGGCATTGATAGAGTAATTCTACATCTAGAAATTTATTGTAAGGAAATAATCAGATGGGGGGTGGGGGGAGTGTTTATCACAATATTACACATTATGGTTAAAAATTAGAAACAACCTAAAAGGCCAACAATTGGGAATCTGTTTTTAAAACATTATAATTTATACAATCGTAAAAGTGACGTTTCAGATAGATATTTGTCACAGGGATTTTTTTTTTTTTGACATAAACTGACCATTTTTCCTCCCTCCTTTCCCATCTCCTCACCCTTTTACAAAAAAGAGTTTAATCAAAACGTGTTTAATCCCTCAGTTGTGCTGAAGTGAAAAAATGGCTGAGATCACTGTATTGAAGATGCACGTCTACTGATATGGAAAGATGTCTCTGATACAGTATTCAAGCAAAGAACAGATAATAATTTGCTTTATAATTATTATATTATATTATAATTAGTAATTTAATTATGAGTTATAATTTAAAATTATAAAATTATTTGTTTTTTAGAAACACATACACAAACAGTAAAAGGATATAAAAGATATTGTAATGGTTATATCTGGATATTGAAATTACATTTTTTAATTTTTCTTCTTGCTTATTTTTATACTAATTTCAATATACTGATATATACTTACTTGCTAACCAAATTCAGTATATTAATGAACATAGTACTCTATTAAACAGGAAAACAAATTATCTTTATTTGTTAAAATATAATAGTAGCTCTCAAGTTTCTCTTTACAAGATGTTACACTGGTAGTGATTTATCAAAAGAAAAGAACAATGCTAATAAACTCACAATTGCCTTGCTGTTAACTAGTTTTCCTCATATTCAAAGATTTTTGCATTTACTCTCTTCAAGTCACTCCACATTAACTTGAAATAACACAAAAACAGGCTTCTAATAGTATAACTTCTTTATTGCTTTCATTCAAAGACCCTAAATTGTTTTAATGCGCTTATGTATTTTTTTCTTTCCTGAGTTAAGACAGAAATAATCTTCCCAATGACGCTGTTATCTCAGCTCAGGATTAAAATAGAGCACACATTGTTCCAGTATAATTAAGCCTAAAGTTCTTTTATGTGGCACTTTACAAAGCTAGAGAATTATAAAATTGTGATTCTGAGCTTCCAGGCTTTTCCTTCACTGTCACCTGGAAACAACGCAACTCACACAATAATAATGAAAGCATCCTTCCAATACACAAGTCCAAAAGCCAAGCTGGCTGCTTACTTAGATTAGTTTTACTATAGATTTCTCTTTCTGGTTGTGGTTTGTTTTTATTTTCAGAAAATAGTGCTAATATACACAAGTAGGAAAGGTACAGCCACATTCAGAACAACTCTCTCTCTCACTACAGAATCTAGCTATCTATCTACCTTCCAAGGGAAAAATGTTTTTTCCTGAAAGAAGTAGGAACTAACACTTATCCGTTACAAAACATATAAGTAACTAAGACAAGGAAAATACTTTGCAAACTTGGTCAAGATGTGATTATTAATTAAGGATTTCCTCCTCCTCACTTCCCTCCCCTTTTCTCCTTCCCTTCTCTTCCTTTCTTTCTCCCTCCCTTCTCTGTGGTATTCTGGGGAAAGTACCTGAGTAGGAGTTAGGATAGTCAAGCATTACTGTCCAAGTATGGCCATCATTCATATGTGTAATTTCGGTGTGATGAATTTCCCTCATTAGAATCTCTGTTCCTCAACTGCAAAATAATGATCACAGTCTTTACTTCCCTAACTACCTATGGCCAAACTCCTCTGTCCCTCAGCATTCACCAACAATCTAACCAGCAGGAGAGCAGACTCCCTTGTCCCTCTCTCTCCTCCTTGACCAGCTCTGGTACAGGAGATAATGAGGTCCTTAAACAGCATGACAGCAAACAGTATATTGAGGAAAAGGAGAGAAGCAAAGACCTTGAAAAATGACAGCCTCTCTCCCCTTACTTACCGCCTCCCACTTGGGCAGGTGATGACAAGAAATACAAGAGAACCTCCTGAGCTCATGCTCTGCCCCGGCCCCATAATACTAATAATAGGAATAAGTGTCACTATTACTGCTAGCTTTTGCTGGGCATGTCATGTTCTAAGCCCTGTTTCATGTTCTTAGTTTCTTCAAGTTAAGGAGGTCCAGATAAATCTATGTGAATCAAGGCTGCCACATTCCACCCTAGGGTGCTGGGACTTTTCCCACTGGTAATGGTTTCTCTTCATGGATCTGCACACAACCTTTCCCTTGGTGTCTGAGTTTCATTTGTCCTTCAAATGTCACATGTCAAGAGTCTCCTTTCAAAATGCCCCTGGAACCCTTTAGACTCATTCTCAGAGTGAGAGCCCCTGGCACATAACCTGATTACAGCATTTTTCCATGCTGGATGGCACTGACTGATTTAAATTTCTGACTCTACTAGTCTACAACATAAGGTATGTACATAATCACCTCTGTAACTCCAGGATCTGGCCCAGGACCCAATTCATGGTAAATTCTGAATTTGTTGGTTAGATGATTGGTTCATTGGATAGATGAATTGAAAATTTTCAATCCTTAAATGTTTGGAAGGAAGCAAATGCTTAGTCATTTGTACATCAGAGCTGAGCCTTGGGCCTCCATTAATGAATTAGTGACCCTTGGGAGCCCTAATGAAGCCATATCATTAGAGTCAACGAGAACTATTTAAATCTAATTCATTCATTCTCTGCCTTGGGATAATTTACTTGAATTGAATTTCAAACTGATCTGATATTATGATTCATGACAAGATATCTTACTGTGTCTATCTCCTCTTCCTCCTGATTGCCAGTGCCCTCGTTCAGCTTCTCCTTGCTTCATTCTAGACCACAGACATTTCTTTCTTTCCTTCACTCATTCAACAATTCTTTATTTATCACTACCAGACATTGTTCCAGACAATGGAAACACAGCAGTGAACAAGACAGGCATGGACCCTAAATTCATGAAGTTTTTATTAGGGGGTGACAGACAAAGAAGAGTCAGTGACTCTGAAGATAGATGTCATAAAAAGCACCTAAATAGAAGACCAAGGAAAAAAATATTGAAAAAAATTTAAAGAGCCTCAAAGACTTGTGGGAAATTTCATAATATCTATCATAAAGGTAGTAGAAGTCCCAGAAATAGAAAAAAAGAAAAAATAATAGGGAAAAATGACCAAAACTTTCCAAATTTAGAAAGAAAAAAAAAAAGTACGGGTTCAGGGAGAGCACATTCAAGAAAACCACACTTATGTACATAATGGTCTAATGTTGAAACAAAAGATAAAGACCTGGGGCACATAAAATCACCAAAGGTAAGGACAGAGAAGAAGCTGAAGACGAAGCCCTAGGACCCTCTAAAACAGAGCAGTCAAATGGAGGGTGAAGAGCCGGTAAAGAAGACTGAGAAAAAAGGCCAATGGGGTATTCTTCAAAAACCAGGAGAATGTGGTGGTCACATTAGCCAAGACAAAAAAGTGTTTTAAGAGAAGGAAATGTTAACTCTGTAGCATGTAGTAGCATGGACCAAGCGAGATGAAGGCAAAGAAGTTGCAATCAGATTTGGTAACGTGGGAATCAGCCGGCACCTAGAGGAGAGCAGTCCCAAAGAAGGGGTGGAGAAAAAAGCACAACAGGAGGAGGCTGAGGAAAGGAAAGAAGGCAAAGAAGACAGGCAAGGACTTCCATACTTCACTCTGATGATAGAGAACTATTTATAAATCGCAAAACTTATTATGCCTTGCTCCTAAGTAAAACCATTCAGCAGACTTCCAGTGACCTCAAAACACAGACCTAAAGTCTTCCCAAAACAGAGTTCACAGCAGATTAAGGGTCTTGAGTGTTGCTTCCCAACATGCCAATCTAGAAAGAAGACTAAAACATCAATGGAAATGTGATACACGGAGAAAACTGTATTGTCAGAACTCCTCTCACAGTGAGCCCTGTAGATTTTTGGAAATACTTTGAAAAACCACTTAGGGTAGAGATGGTGAGAAGTGAGGCCTTTTCTCACTTTTGAAGGAAATTTTGAAGGAAGCACAGATCACCCTCCATGGTCAATCCTGTTAACTTTACTCTAATTCATTCATCCATTTTTGTTTCCTCTGAGCCCAGAAGTGTCTAGCACACAATAAACGCTCTATAAATACTTGTTGAAAGAATGAATTGGCTCAAAATTCTCAGTGTTACTCCTCTCTTGGCTTTATAGCTCGTCAAAGGACTCTTTCTGATAAAAATGATTATTTAGTTACAAAGAGAGGGGGTGCAAAACAAGCAGGTATCAGTAACAGAAAGCCAAAGTTGCTGAAATGTTGATCCATGTTGAGATACCTTTGGCTCAGTTCTTTGCTCCCAGGATAAATCAGCACTGCATCATTCACCATATATACTCATATCAAATCATGTTGTACACCTGAACCTAATATAATGTTATATATCAATTATACCTCAATTTTAAAAATCTATACTGCATCGTAATTAAACAGAGGAAGTGTCTAAGCCTAACAGAATCTAAAATGTCTGCCTCCTTTTCCAAAAAGGAGCCTTTGTGTGAAAAGACACGCTGAGTTCACTTGTTTAATTGGAAGTAGTTTGGTGTTATTTAGCAGGCCTTAACAGAAAAAGAAGGAAGCAATTGCACCCAAGAGACTTCCTTTTTAAACCCAACACTTATAAAGCATTGAATTTTCTTTATGTAGTTCACCCTTACTCACAGAGTCATGTATACATTCATTCATTCATTCATTCATTTTATTCCTGTTTATAGTAATCCAGGATGGGACATGAGAATATCACAGTGTTTTTATAGAGTAAGGGATTGGTTCAACAAAGACCCTGCAAAATAAAAAAACAGAATATATATTGTGAAGGAAAGTTTATTTCCAGAAACCAGCTTCCTGCTGCAAGCAAAGATGCATAGCAAGCAATCCACAGCAACCTAAAAATAGACCAAGAGCCACCTCCAGCCCCAGCACTTTCCATCTTCCCTCCATTAGGAAAAATGTCAGCATCACCTGGTTCTTCAAGGGCTGTACCACTACAGCACCCTTTGAGCTCATGCTCTATTTTCTGGACAACACAATCAAATTAATCCCTGTCATATGCTTTGCTTGGATGTCACCATTATTAAAAAGCAACGTGGAGATGGCCTGGGAAAAAACTGATTAGCAACCACAGTTAAATAAAAGCCCTAAAACCAAATAATCAACCAAGTAAGGGATGGATTCATTGCCAGCTGTTGTATCTCCTCTGTCCACTGGAGAAGAAGCAGAAGGGGAGGTAATGAAGGCTGCTCATCATCAGATGGAATAATGGAAAGAGCCAATCATCATTTTCCACTTCAATACTTGTTACCCAATTCACTCGACCTATTATGCAAGTTTTGTTTACATCGGTTGAAAGACTGTTTCCTCTCTGGAAACAATATAAATAGAGAACACATTAGTGAAAAAAGATGTGTCTGTCCATTCAATTCACCATCTTCTACTCCTACCCTCTGTTCTCTTTGACATCATCCCAGCACAGAAATGGCTACTTACGGTAAATAACAGGCTTGTATCACCCATAAGTGTTTACATCCCTGACTGAAGAGGGAAATTCTGTTATAACTTTGGTGCCTTTATATAATTATAACTTAGCATACCTTTCATGGCAAGATTCCCAAGCTCTTTCATGATTATTTATGAATTGAGTCCCTTTATTTTGTATTGCACAACTTCCTATGAGAGTTTAGTATGGCCATATGTCAATTATCTCTGGCAAATGGGAAAGGTACAAGATATAGAAAAGAAAAAAGAAAGGCAGCCAAAGATATGAACAGTACTGAATTTTGAATCAGAAGTTCTCTGTTCAAATTCCAGTTTTATAGCCTTTTGAAACACTATATATATATATATTCAGTGGGAGTTTTATTAAGTTAAATTCAAATAAGAATTAAATAAAATTAAATAAAAGAGTTAAATAAAATTAAAACAACTAATGTACAACATTACACAGTAGTAATTTAGTCTCTTTTCTTGTATGAAATGAGGGTAACACAATAACTTACATGAAGATTAAATGAAACAAAAAATGTAAAAGAGATATTCCTATATAAGGTATTAGTAATAATACCAGTAGATAGTTAAATCAACAGATGGTCCAAAGTCCTTATTTGAACCCATGTTCTCCCACCAAACCTTCACCCACGACACTAACAAGCTGTAATTTTTCACTATTTGACTAATGCACTCTCCTCTCCCCATCTTCTGGCTGGGGAATGCAGAGTATTGAGCAGACCAAGGTAAGAGAAAATAATAATGTCAGAGATTATCACTCCCAGAATACTCAAGAACTAAGGTTTGTAGGCATAAGTGAGTATGCACAAATAGTAAATACTAAATACTAACTGATTAAAATTCATATTGCAAAGCTAAGGACCTTGAGAATCATTAATTCTACTTTACACAGGTCAAATAACACATGACTTACAGTAAGAATTTCTAAATGTTGACCCACAAATCATTTTTGGTTTTTTTTCCAACCAACCAATATACCCATCAAAGTACTAAATCCACACATAGACACTGGTAGTCCTGAGTCTTATTTCTTCAGAATTTTAAAACTGGAAAGGTCTGGAGGATAACCTAGAGCAGTGGTGCCCAGAAGAACTTTCTGCAATGATGGAAATGTTATATCGTTGGTATTGTTTAATACAGTACCTATTAGCCACATGTGGCTAACGAATACTTGAAATGTGCCTAGCACAACTGAGGAAATGAATTTGTAACTTTATTAACTTTCAGTTAATTTTTATGTAAATAGCAACCTCAAGATATAACCCTAGGGTTGGTTCACCAGAAGCTATTCAGCCATGCTGCAGGGAAGGACTCCTGTATACTGGTGAGAATTCAAAAAGAGGGAGTAATCATTCTTTAGACATGCTTGAAAGAGATTCCTTCAAACTCTGAGATTCTACAATATTTAAGAATGAACCAAATGACCAATTTAAAGGGGAGGAAGAGATACCTACCTTTTAATCAATCAGGTCAATAACCAGCCTCATGAATTATCTCAGTAAACGTGCTTGCTGAATCTGCAGAAGTTTTAACATATTCAGATGCTCCTCCTTCTTAACAGTATCCATATTTTTAATCAGGTATTAGGGAAGCTGCACCAGCCTTTGCCTCAGGATGGATCCTGATTGGTCTAACCAATTATAGTGGCCCAGGGGTGGATCCTAATTGGTCTAAACCAATTATGGCGACCCATGATTTAGAGACAAATCTGTGATGTAATTCTAGTTAATAAGAGATGAAGAGTAGTCAACTAGAAAAGGAAGAGTGGGAGTGGGTTAATTTTGAAAATGGTTTCCTCATTCTTAAGAAAAACACTGGAAAAGATACCTTATCTTCCTATGGTATTGTCATATATGAACGTGATGCCTGGAATTCAGCAGCCAAGTTGTGACTATGGAGAGCTACTCTAAGGACTAACCCACCCTGCTGAGGATGACGGAGTGGAAAGATGAAAAATACTTGGACTTCTGATAAAAATGTTGAGCCTCTGTACCAACCAACCCTAGTGTAATCCTACTACTATTCATCAAATTATGTGAAATAACATAAATATTCTTTTGATTCTTTTGACCACTTTGGGTTGCATTTTCCGTTATTTACACCAAAAGCATTCTGATGCAGCTGCCATCTATTAAATACCCAATAGGAACATAACAAGCATTACCTCATTTAACCCTTCAACAACCATCCAAAGAAAATTTCAGTACCTCCATTTTGCAGCTGAGAAATCTGAGGCTCAAGAGAGATAAAGTTGCCAAGGTCACTTGACTAGTAAATGGCAGTGTCAAGACTGAAACTCAGGTATATCTGATGCCAAAATCCACGTACTTCTGTTCCAGCTCCTGCCTCTCAGAACCGTATGTGCCAATGAGCATGTGAATTAGTCTAATAGTAGTCTGGCTCCTGCACTCAGCTGCATTACTTTTCACATCATCTGCAGATTCTCACATGTAGAATAAAGTGATCCATCTAGATGATCTCACCCAACTCTGTATGATTATAAATGGAAAACAATTAGAGCTGTGATTCAGTTCAATTTTTATTTCAAAAGCATTTCTGTCACACTTTTCCCACAGCTGAGAAAGTGGGCTTTGAGGCAAGGAACTCCACCTCCCATCAGACATTCTGTGGGTTCCTCTCTGACATGCCTGATGCCCTCAGCTGGCTAGGTAGGGCATGACTGGGGCTGTGACTGGGGCTGTTACCACAGCAAAATGCACCCTCCTGCCCACTTACCTTGCCAACCAACAGACCACATCAGCACCTTGGCCTGCCACAAAGAATGAGAGCAATTTCCAAAAGCTTAGGAGCCTCACCACTTCACCCCAGAGTGAGGTTGTACATTCATGAATAATGGAGGCAGTGAGGAGTCAAACAGTGATTTGTGGTCATTAGCTAACTCCAAGGTGTGCTCCTTCACAAAACGATTATATGCTAATAGGTTCATTTGCTTGCTTTGTTTGGATTCCTCAGGATGGACTCTCCTACCTGTAGAATAAAAATTGCAAGGCTCTTCAGTTAGTCGTCAGGGAGACAGCTTCTGAGGCCATGATGTACGTCTGCCTTTGAGGCACAAACCTACTTAGGGGCTTTGAAGGCATGTACGTGGGGAAGCATAAATAGGATGCTCCAATAATATTAGGTAGATAGTCTCCCTTTCAGGAAGTGGAGCTTAATCCTATCCCCCTTGAGCCAGACTTAGTGGTATCCAATAAATAAGAGTATGGAAAGGAGAAAATAGTAACTTAATAGTAAAAGAAATTTAGCAAACACTACCATAAACACGTGATCAAGTTCATTATAATGAGTGAAATCATGTGGATTTCATGTACCCCCTGATATGATGTGATGAGGAGAGAACTTCACCTCTGAGGTCTTCCTCCCAAGAACCCATAACCCTGGACTAACTATGAGAAAAACATCAAATAAACCCAAACTGAGGGACATTCTACACAATATCTGACTGGTAGTCCTCAAAACTACCAAAGTCATGCAAAACAAAGAAAGTCTGACAAACTATTACTGACTAGATGAGACTTAGATGTGAAAATCAAATTCATTTTTTAAAAAAAGAAAAGAAAGAAAGAAAAAAAGAAAACCAAATGCAAGGTGGTACCCTGCACAGGATCTTGCAACAGAAAAAGGACATTGATGGAAAAACTGGCACAATCCAAATAAAGTCTAGAATTCAATTAATAGCTTTGTACTAATGTTAATTTCTTAGTTTTGACAAAAGCACCCCAGTAATGCAAGATTCTAACATTCGGGGAAACTGGGTACATGGACACACTGTCTGTCATCTTTGCAACTTTTCTGTAAATCTAAATCTGTTTCCAAATAAAAGATTTATTTAACACTCCCTCTCCCAACAAAGGAAGAATAGAAGGAATTGGAGTGGCTTCCCTCTCTTCTTCCTGCCCAAGAACACGCACGTATTCATTCTGGGTACTCAGACCTTCTGTACTTGGGTTTGGGGTGAGAATGAAAGTAGGTTAAGAGAAGGCAAAGGGAATAGGAATATTTTTGATGATAAGAAGGAAAAATAAAGAGAGAAGAAGGAGGTGCAGTTGAGGGGAGAAGTTAGGAAAGGAAGGTATGAAGGTGAAGGCACTAAAGGTTTTATCCCTGCTCAGGAGCAAGAAAACAAAATAAAGTAGCAAAAGATAATGTGTGCATGCTGCCCCTCACGGGTGTCAATTTCACAGCTGCCTTATATGTTTAGGGTACTTTGTTTAGAAATGTCAAAAGGTTACCTCCCCGCTAGATAGATAGATAGATAGATAGATAGATAGATAGATAGATAGATAGATAGATAGATAGATAGATAAATAATAAATATTGGGCATGTTTTAAAAATGAACTTTAAAATAAAAAAAAGAAAGAAAGAAACGCCAAAAGATGCAGTAATGATTAGATAAACTTCTCCAATAGACAGGTGGAAGTGAGTAGAAGTGACTGTCCAAGAAGCTCACCAACTCCATTTTCTCTTCTAGGGCCCACAGGAAAACTGCTTTTCCCAGCCATCCTTGCTTATAGACTGGAATTGTATGACTCAACGTGCATGGAAATAACATGCACCATTTCCCAGTCTAGCCTCTAAAACATCTCACACCATCCACCACCCTCT
The DNA here is from genome assembly GCF_048773025.1 of Camelus bactrianus. Classification (NCBI taxonomy): domain Eukaryota; kingdom Metazoa; phylum Chordata; class Mammalia; order Artiodactyla; family Camelidae; genus Camelus; species Camelus bactrianus. The sequence continues at coordinate 39,479,027 of NC_133545.1, read as the reverse complement.
CTCTTCTTTCCTGCTCTTGAGACAGGCAGTTGGAAGCTAAGGCCTCTGAGATGGTAAAGCCACATTATGGAAGATGCCCAGATTCCTAAGTTTCTGCTTGGAGGTAGCCAGACAGAAGAGATGTTCAAGCTGCACAGGATGATGGCTAAGTGAGAAATAAAGTTTTATTGTGTTAAGCCACTGAGATTTGAGGCTTGTCTTGTTTGTTATAGTAGCTAGCCTAGCCTAATTCAGAATGTTTATTCAAATGATCCTAATGACTAAAATATTCTAGGGCAGCTCAGAATGTGGAAAGGGGAGGAGATGGCATTTGTCTGTGGAATCAAAGGATGACAGCTGTTGGTCTTGCAGAATTGGAAACTGAATATTCCAGCTGGAGAGATATCCCTAAGAGAACTACCAAACAGAAAACAGCAGGTCAACAGTCAGGATGGCATATGGTTCATTTTAGCTGGAACACTTCAGGGAAGAATGGGAAGCTGAAAAAGAGCCTGTAAAAGAAAGTTCAGGCCCTACCATAGAAAGCCCTAAGTGATGCTTTAAAGAGATATCTTAGGTATCTAAGGCTTGCAAGCAAGGGTGTGACAGGAGCAGATTTACAAGATCACTGTGACCCAATATACAGGATGAACTGTGTGTGAAAGAGGGTGGGAAGCAAGCCCCGTGAGAAGACTGCTGCAGTAGTCCAGTGGGGATGGACTGAGCCAGAGATTGTGAGAAGCGAAGAGTCCTGAGAGGCGTTCCAGGAGTTGACATCCCATCAGCTGGGAGGAGTTATTCAGCTGTGCAGGTTACAGGATCACTGATGGTGACTTCATGTAACTTAGAATCATCACTTCAGCCTCTCTTCTTGCCATCCCCATGTGCTAGGCTAAGTTCCTACCACCTAGGGGCTACCATATATTTTGCAGCTGTCAAGTACAGACAGTTCTCAGAACAAGAGATTAAATAGGTTTAAACTGTTACTCAACAAGCTGTCTCTAGCTTCTTCTAGCCATAGCTCAAGTCCAAGACTCACATTTTCAAGAGCAAAATTCACTTCTCTTTCCTTTTCCTTATTCCTTCATTTTATTATTATTCTTTTTCTACCAAATGTGGATCCACAAATATTTATTGTCTATTCGCAGAAGCTGCGAAAACTGTTAAGGATATAAATTTAAATAAGAAAGTGTCTGAAATTAATACATATCTCATAAGTAAAGGGTCAGATATTCGGATGCACTTGTAGCAACTGTGAGACAAAGTGCAACGATGTGTATGACCCCGGAATACAGGAACATGCAGAGGAGACTCATTCTGCCAAGGCACTGGGGATATCCAACCTCAGTGGAGACAGATACATAGAATGCTGCTGAGAGATGGGGAGGAGCACTCCAGGCCATGGGCAAAAACATGACATGAAGGGCTTGCCAAGATTAGGTATAGTAAGGAATCTAGTATATTGCTCAGGAAGCTTGGTTTGAGGTAACAGAAACTCAGCTCAAATTGACTTAAGCAAGAGAGACAGACAGACAGACACTAGAGAGGTTCACAAAGCCAAGCTTTATCCAGCTTCACGTGGATATCCAGCCCCCCAAATGACGCCACAAAGATGTGTCCACCTCTCCCTGTGCTCCTCTCTTCTGTGTCAGCTTCATACTCAGCCATTTCCCCATGGCAGTGGCATAAGCCTCTGGCAGAACCAGACACACATCCTACCAGCTTGGCACCACTCTCCCAATAATTCCTGCAAAACCGCAGGTTGGTTCTGATTGGTCCAGCTAGAAGCACCTGCCCCTCTCCAGCCAATCCCCATGGCTGGAGGAATCCTGTACTTCTGCCAGTCAGGCATGGGATACAGGGCCAACCCAGGAGGCTGAAGAGGGGGTCAGCCCCACCCAAGTTGTGCAGGCAGAAAGTACAGAAACAGAGCTTCCCCAAATGGAATGAGGATGCTATTCCCACAGAAGAAAGTACACATGCTGGGTAGGAAACAAGTATTACTACAACCGGTATGGCTGAGGAATAGCCCAACGGGTGGGCATGGCAGGAGAGGTGAGGTGATTGGGGGGAAGGATCAGGACAAAATAAGGACCTTATCATGGATCATTTTTCTGATTTGCAAAGGAACGTGGATTTTATTCTTCAGGCTACTGTTTCTGTTTTCTCCCACAACTTAAATGATGAATGACATTGTCTGTAGGCATATCTGGGGTTTATTCATGATTTTTCCATGCATTAGCTTTAATTCCACCCATATTCTCTCATGCTAGACAGAATGATACAGTGAACATTGCTCTAATTGGTTTTTAAAGAGTAATACAAAAGAGAATAAATTATTCACAGACTTCCGCTCTCTAATTATTAGTAGTAACAAATCACTTTGATTCAACAATGTCTCCCAGTGCCTCAGTTGAGCACAGATGTTGTAGGCAATGGGGAGCCATTGAAGGTTTTTAAATATAGGATGGGTTGAATGAGGAGGTTCGAAAGCAAAGCAGCCAGTCGAGAGGCTATTACGGTAAAAAGGTGAAGGGTGCCAAGGACTTGAGCCAAACTAATAGCTGGAGAGACTGGAAAAGGAGAAGCTAATTACAGAGGTATTGCACAGGATATAACTGCTTACTGAACGGAGAAGAGCAAGAGAGGATGCTTCAGTTTAGCTGACAGCTTCCAAACCATCCATTCTCACTGCCTCCTCCCATTAACTCTTCACTTGCCTGCCAACCATAATATACACACTGAAAAGTAAATGACAGAGAGCAGATATGGAGACTCCTGTCCAAACAAAGTTCTTACTCTCAGGTTCAAAAGAGTATTTCTTCATAGCTGTTTATTAATTGTACTTTAAAGTATAATGAAAGTATAACTACTAATAATAATTGGTAGTGATTTTGTGTGATTACTAATGATTGTGTGGGCATTATTAACAACACCTATAATTGCAATTGTTAATTATAATAAAATTACCATTACTAACAACTGTTCAAAACAGTGCCATATGTTTCATAGCACTTTACCAACTTTACACTTCCACTTATTTTATTCTCACACAATTCTGAAACAATAATTGATCCCATTTCACAAACTTTATCAGAATGAGTGACTTGCCCAAAACCATACAACAGTAAGTGGCAGAGGCAGGGTTGAAACTCCAAACTTCTGACTCCTAGGACTATGATTTTTTCCACTTCATTTTGGTACTCATTATTTTGCAGTAGAAATTAACAAATAAAAATTCTGTTCCCAGTCTAAGAACTGGATTATCATTTAGCTTTTAGGTTTTTAGCTACTCACATTTCCCCAAAAAGAAAATTTAAATCAGGAGGAATGAGGGGTAGGTAGTTTAGGGAAAGCAGAAGCTGATCATCAGCCCTAAGGGCAGATGGCAGATGGCTGCCAAGCGGTTTGGTTTTAAGGATTCCCCAAGACTGTCTCCAAGTCACTCTGGCACTAGAGCTCTCTCGTGGCACCAGGAACTATCTGTCTGCATTTCTGTTACAGACTTATGTCCAGAATGCCTCCTGGGCTAATGTGCTTCCTGAGAAGAGTATGTTAATTTCCTACTGTTGCTGAAACAAATTTCCATAAGCCTAGTAGCTTAAAAACAACACAAATTCATTATCTTGCAGCTCTGGAGGTCAGAAGTCCAAAATGGACTTCACTGGGCTAAAGTCACAGCGTTGGCAGGGCTGCATTCCTTTGTAGGCTTCAGAAGGAAATCAATTCCCTGTACGTTTCCAACGTCTAGAAGCCGCCTGCATTCCCTGGCTCATGGCCTCTACCTTTGCCTTCAAAGCCAGCAGCATGGCATCTACAAATCTCTGACTCTGATCCTCCTGCCTCCCTCTTTCACTTAGGAGGATATTTCTGATTCAATTGGTCCTCTTAATAAATTTAAGATAATCTCCCCCATCAGATCTTTAACTTAATCACGTCTGCAAATACCTTTTTTGCCATGTAAGGTAACACATTCGCAGGTTCCAAGGATTAGAATGTGGACACCTTTGAGGGACTATAAATCTATCTATCACAGAGAGTAACACATTAACAGATCTTAATGTGGTTTAACGAATCAGGTTAAATAGCCATCATCTTTCTGAAAGCAAAATATAAGGAAATGAGACTTAGAACAGATAGGTTTTGATAGAAATTAAGAGAGTCAGGAAAGTTTACTAGAACAGAGATTCTTCAGCAGAGCATAAGTTGGAGGCATTTTTCCATGGTTGCTCTCATTTTTGTTAATGAGAGTATAAACTGTGGTAAAATTTTGGAGAATACTTTGGCAATACTTCTCCACATTATAATTGACCTGACAATTTCACAGCTAAAAATGACCAAAAGATCCAAGTACACAGATATACATTAAATGTCCACCAAGAAAGTCTAGCTAAGTAAATTAGGTTATATTCATATAATGGAACACTTTGAAGTCTTTAAAGAAGAAGAGGTAATTCTGCATATGCTGACACAGGAACATCGCCAAAAACACATCAAAAAACTTTTTTTAGGAAAAAAAAAAGATGGTAAAGAGTCTACTTATAGCATGATCTCATTTGGAAAATTAAAAAAAGCATTTATAGGTGAATTTGGTATGACATAAAAATTTTTGTCTTTGAGAGAAGGATTGGGGGTTACTGGGGAAAAAGGAAGACTTTTCCTTTTTATTTTATATCTTTCTAATCTGTTTGAATTTTAAATCACATGCATGCATTAATTCTGCTTTTTAAAAAACTTTAAATACACATGACCATACTTCTGGAGATTCTGGTCCTGGAGATCTAGTCAAGAATCACACATGGATAGTCTGAAAAAGCTCCCAAAGCAATTCAGTAGGTTATCCCAAGGAGTTTTCAATAAGGTTGTTACTGGCATGTGGGGCAAAACAGTTCCTCTTTGTGTTGGATTGTCCTTGGATTTTAGGATGTTAAAATCTTCACTCCAGCCCTACCTCCAGGCATTGCTACAACCAAACTTCCCATACATATTTTCTATCGCCCCCTGGGGGATTAGGATGTTATTGCAGGATACCTGGGCAAGGCCTGGGCTTAGGAGAAATTTAAAACCCTGAAGCTTCCAGGTAAGGCAGAGCTGAAGCTGATGGCATTTAGGGGGGAAAAAAATCCATTATACTTCTTAATTACAGGCTTCAAATTCTCTGGACACTTCTTTTGTGAAAGCTGCTTCCATTTAACTGGAATCTGCTCTTCGTTCATAAAACCTAAACTTAAAAACAGCAATGTACCTTGCCTTCAAGGCTGAGTCAAATGACATTGTTTCAAGAGGTTTTGCTGAACTCCCTTCTGGTGGAAGGATTCTCTTCTCCAACTCCAAAATTCCCGAGCATTTTGCACCTCAACGCAGTCTGCGCTAGATCACACGCTGTGAATCACATATCTCTTTACTTATATCGGTGCTGCCAAAAGAAACATAACGCAAGCCACATGCCCAACTTTCCAGCAGCCACATTTAAGGACGTGAAGTAGGTGAATTAATAATATATTTTATTTAACCTAATATATCCCAAATGTTATTTTAATAGATAATCAACATTTAAAATATTAATTAAATATTTTACTTTTTGTATATATTGAGTCTTAGAAATCAGTGTATAGTTTACTCCTACAGCATATCTCAATTAGGAAGTTAAATTTTCATTGGAAATATCTGATTGTATTTAGATTTTATAAAATATACCGTTAAAAAATGTAGATTCACATACTCAAGCTGTTCCAGACATAATTCTCAATGGAAAACATGAGTTTTCCAATAACTCAATTACTGAATGATCTCTTCTTTCAAGCTTATATTTAAATTCAGTAAAATTAAATAAAGTTTAAAACTCAGTCACTAGCCACATGTGGAAAATGGCCACCACAATGGACAGCACAGCTGTCTAGTTTAGAAACTCCTCAGTGGTTTACAGGGCCTTCTTCACCATTATATGCCCAGAACCCAGGCCATTGCCTCACACACAGCAGTTACTCAGTAAATGTTTGTTGAATAAATGAATGAATGAATGGTTCCTCTTAAGTGTCATCCACAGTATATAGCAGAACACTCTGCATGTATGACACTAATTGTACCTTTTATTTACATAACAGTGCCCAGTTCACTAAGCTGATCATCTGCTCACCTACTGAGAGATTATTTCCACCTTTCAGGTGGGAAACAAAATTAAACAAGACTCAGAAAGCTTTGTCTCTGTGTGTAAGGTCACTTAGTAAAGGGCAGAGCCACAGTTTGAACCTAGATTTTCTGATTCTCAATTAAAGCTCCTTCAAACTGACCCACAGCTGCTCTTTAGTGATCAACAAATGTATTTAGAACAGAGTTAAACACTGCAGAGTGCACAAAGAATGCTCAGTACAGCTAAGAAAGGATTCTCCCCAAGGTCCTAGACCAACAGATAATATGAAATTCAAAATTACATGGATCTTGTGTCAGGGGAAGATGTGGTTGCTTGACAATAGCCAAGGCGGAACATTTTAAGACCAAAGAGACTACAGTTAATAGCTGTTTGATGAGAAAACGCCAAGTGAAGAAGGGTTGGAACAGTGTCTAGAGAAGGACATCAAAGAGACTTATAGCAACCAGTAAGGGCTGGAGAAAAGCAAAGCACATTTATAATGTGCGTTGAAGGAACAGATCTTATCATAGGGAGAATAATCATTATAAATAAAAGTACATTATCGTACTTTTTCTAAACAGTTTACCAATTAATTCATGTATGTGTCCCATGCAGGAAAAATATTTGATGATAATTAATCAAGAACCATGAAAAAAAAAAGGGGGGGACTTCAAAGCCATTAACAGCCAGAGCACCCCTGATCTCAGACCACATGGCTTGTCTGGGTTCCACAAATCTGCCCATGTGAGAATCGAACCCAAGTAAATCATCCTAAATCTACAAAAATCTATTTACACAAAGATGTCCCTCACAGCATCGCTTACATTACATTTGCAAAACACAAGGAAAACTTCAAGGATCAACAAATGGTTTACTAAATCATAGCACGTCCACTAAGTGACTAAATTTAAAAGTTTTTGGTGCTCATGAAAATTTAAACATGGAGAAATGTTGAGTGGGTTAGAATGTTAAATTTTAGAACATGATACTGTGTGATTAAGGAGAAGCTGAACATATTCAGAGAGAAAATTCAATTTTAGCAATTTGAAAAGAAAGAATAATGAACAACATTATCCACTTTTCCCTTTTCTATGAGCGTGTATCACGTTTATAATAGAAACATTTTTTTTAATTTCCTTTAAACAAACAGGTAAACACAGCTCAATTCCCTCTTGCCTACACTCCCCCCACCCACACCCTTCCCACTTCCACCACCATGGATAATGAAACCCAAGAAAAGGGAAAGCTTCTCCTACTTTTTGTTTAGAAAATGGGCTTCCACTCATAATCAAGGAGAGAATTCTTTTCTCTGAGCTGCTGATCTAAGCTACCAGGTGGGTCAAGAACTATCCGCATCCTTTGGAAGGATGTGGCAACAGCTGGGCCACAGTCTAACTCGATGCCCAAGGTCACACAGCTCTGCAGACCGGAGTCCAGGCAACAGATACAGTCAACTGTCACAGCAGAGCTGCTCATATTCCCAAAGTACTCTGGCTGGGGTCCAGCAGACCCACTTCACACTGGGCCACATCAGTGTGGGGTTGCCTCACACACCTGGATGATCACTATCCAGCTCTGGGAGATGCTGTTCACACTACACTAAGAGAATCAGCCACATTAAGTCCTCAGTGATACAGAGTCTGGGACAGGAAATGCCCTTGCAGCAAGCCAGGGGCTTTGCTGGCAAAGACTCTCCCAGGCTTCCCTCTGGCCTTGCTTATGAAACAGACCATCCTTCTTCTAAGATCAGTAGGATTTCCCAATGATGAGCAGGGGTTAAAATGCAGAAGGATCCCCGCCAAGATGACAAAATCTCACATTTTGCTGATGTGCATTGCGAAGGGCAGGCAGAGCCATTCAAACCATTCAAACTCATCTGAGGACTTAAGCACATAGTTCTGTGATTAATAACTTGGATCCTGGAGACAGAACTGGGCTTCAAAACCCAACTCCACCACTTGAGAGCTAGGTGATCTTGGACAAGTTATTTAACCATACTTCAGAGTATGTAAAATGAGCATAATAGTATTACCTATTCCAAAAGATTATTATAAGGATCAAAGGAGCACTTAGAACAGGGCCAGGCCCTTAGTAAGAACCATGAAAGGGTCAAGACTTCCTTCATTTGCAATACTGGTTGATCGCCTCCCAGGACCAGGGGACAGACACTTGCAGTTTACTCACATGGGCCAAGCACTATGCTGAGCTTTATATACTGTACTGTTTGTAATCCTCACAACAGCCACGAAGCATAACTGTGAGTATTTCTGTTCTACACATGAGGAAACTAATGCTGGGGCCAGGGGTTGGCGTGGAAGCTGGGATTAATTAGCTTGCCGGGTTCACTTACGACAGAGTCCCCGTTCAAACCCAGGTCTCTTGAGATTCGAAAACAGTCTTCCCATGTGAGGTCCAGATTTAGATTAAATGTATCTAGAAAAAATAAGTACATTTCTCTATCATACTTACTTGTTAACGTTTACTTAGTCTGTTAAGCGAGAGTTCTCTCTTTGGTGCGGGGTTCTATTCTTTTCTGTGTACATCATTGACACAAGACTTTCTCTTCCTTCTCCTGACTCCTGTTTCTCAACCCAGGATGAGCTGGGCTTAACTACAAAGGTCCCAAGGCTAGAGTGAATTAAGGACACTGAGGCAGTAGGAAAGACTGCTAATCCTCCACCTGATGACTGGGAAAGATGCCTTGTCCAAATGTGGCTCCTCTCCCTGTCCTACACCCCCTGCCCCAGTCACCACTGCCATTATCATCTGCAGTGGTAATAGCAGCAATATTATTCTTCATTTTGCATGGAATCGGGCCATTTCCTAAGCACTTTTGCATACAATCATCTCCTTTGATCTCACAATAGTCCCCGTGGGTAGAAAGGGAAAAGATGCATCCTGTTGTGCAGATGGTAACACTGAAGCACCCAGAGTTAACAACTCGCCTGATACATGGCCAGACAAGGGCCCAGGTTACTTGCCACCTATTCAGTGCTCTTTCCAAAACACTGAAGGTTCTGAAGCTTTTTTGAATTACAAATTCTCATGACAATCTGTTGCAAGTTTCAGATTCCCTGCAATAAAAGTATGTATCCCTAGGTCCTCTTTCACACGTTCCCAGATCCCCTGAAGTCATGCGTGAGTGCCCGACCCCAGGTTAAAAACTTGTACTACACTTGGTGCCCGTCCACATTAACCCAAGGAAGAAAACCCGAAGGTCAGAAGCCACAAGGAGGTGAGGAGACTTCGGTCAGCACAGAATCCTCAAAGAAAAACCCTCCACATTATTTTGCTTTAGTCAGTGTAGGACAGGGATGGGAAGGAATCTCTTGAACCTTCAAGGAATGCCTGGTAACTATACGTTTCAGAAATGCCTTTCTGGGGTAAACACTCACAGACCATAGGCTCTAAATTGTTCAGGGCAGAAAAGTGAGGTTTTAGTCCAATGATTTCTTTGATGTTTTGTTAGGATAAAAACAGTCACTTTGGAAGGCCTCTTTGAGCCTAGGCTTAAGAAAGTCCTTAGCTCCTTGCCATGTATCAGAGCTATAAACACTGCGAGGGCAGGAACCATGCCTGCTTTGTTTCCATGTTAGACCCAGTACCTACTATGGTGCCTGGCACATAGTAGGAGCTCAACAAATGGTTATTATAAATGAATGAACCCTCCAAAGTCCCCACGCCCATGTCTGACCTGATTCCCCTACTTTTTAAAAATTGCTGTCTTCCAAGGCCACCTCCTCTACGTGGCATATCTCACCACATTCCCTGATTGGACTTCCTTCGTGCCATGCACATGGTTTGGTGGTGTTTCTGCCAGGTGACTCCTGCTATTCAATGATGAATGAAGAGACCAGAGAGGAACATTTTGTGATCATGTGGAATAAAAGTACTACTATCAATGTAAATCATTACCCTATAAACAGGGATTATTATTCAGAGAGGGAGATGCATAAAATATTGAAGGACAAAGTAAAGCAGCTCCGTTTTTTTCCTATATTTTTTTCTATTAACTTTGAATATTAGCTCTTTTGTGTCCACATGCTCTCTAAAATGAAGTTAATTCAACAATATGTCTAGGTAGGGAATGTAAAGTATTTTAAAGAAAGCTTCTCCCCCCAAAAGATTCATATATTTATTTTCATTCTTTAAAATAATTATAAATGTACAAAATCCTTAAAACAGTTCTCCCTCCTACGCATAATCAATAGTTATTTCTTAAGCAATAAATCTTCCTTCAAACCAAGTAGTCTCTGTAAACACAATCATGTTTCTCAGCCATCATATGGGCCAAGACCCAAAACCATCTATTTGTAAGCAGGAAGGAGCCCCATTCTCACTAACAGAACGATAAAGAATTCCCCAAGACAAAGGTGTTCCACTCACCAACTGTTCCCATGAGATGCTCCAGTTTCCTCCATTCCATACCTACTTATTACCCAGGACACATTTCCTAAAATACATGGAGCAGATAGTCTCTTGTCTCTGTTCCCAACTCCACATTCTGTGACTTCATGTTGGTAACTTGAGATTGGCCATGGTGGGAATATTTCCACTACAGAAATTGGCAAAGGCCAATGTCCGTCAACAGTTGAATGGATACACAAATCGTGGTATGGCTGCACAACAGAATACTACTCAGCAATAAATAGAAATGATCTACTGATACATGCAAAAACATGTAGGACTCTTTAAACAGTTAGGCTAAGTGGGAAACGCCAGATGTTTTTAAAAGTATATACACTGTATGGTTCCATTTATGTAAAACTCTAGAAAATGCAAAGTGATCAATATAATCTATAGTGACAGAAAGCAAATCAGTAGTTGCCTGAAGATTGACTGGGGAGAGTATGGAGGGGCTGGAAGGAGGAGTTACAAAGGGCACAAGAAAATTTTGAGAGTGATGGATGTGTTCATTACCTTGATTACAGTGACAGTTTCACAAGTGTATACAAACGTCAAATGTACCTATTTGAATACATGCAGTTTTCTTCTACGTCAATTAAATTTTAATAAAACTTTGTAAAAATGATCTTCTCTGTTTATTCCTTTCACAATATTTATATTAGTTATATTTTAATATTAGTTATACAAAATAACTATTATTTTAATAAATAAAACAATGCTACTGCACAATACAGTAATTATTGATTTCTCCTGCTAAACTCTCGTTCCTTGAGGGTAAGAACCTTCCTGAAGTCTATCCTGGACACATATTTTCTCCTCTCTTTGCCCCCAACTCTTCCCTCCAGGAACAATTTATGACTCTAGTCTCTGTGCTCCTGTTACCAGATAGGGAGTGGAATGAGACTGAAAACACACAGGCTTTGGGGCCAAAATGATGCAGGTTTAACTCTTAGCTCTGCTCCTTCTCAGCTGTGTGCCCTTGGGCAAGTCACTTGATTCTTCTGAAACTTACTTTGCTCATATGTAAAAGAGGGATGATACTGACATCTACCAGGAGTATCAAAAAGTGAGGCGTGTATAGCAAAAGACACAAAAATTATCAGCAGTGGCACTCTCCAGCTTCAGGGAAAGGGTAACCTACCTTGAAAAGAATAGTAATAACAGTCAGTTCAAAGTTGTGAGAAACGAGCACCATCCCACTTACCCTAGGGGGTTCAGTGCTGATTAGAACTGTGGAAGGCACCCCACAGAAAAGGGCCACCCAGGGCTCCTCTTCTGGTTTAGTTTTCTCAGAGTCAGGATGCCCTTTGAGCCAGTGTTTCCACTTCTACCTATCTACCCTTAGGATATAGCTTAAAATATGGGAATATGTGGATGTGGGAGGATTTTTATCACACATTCCTGTAAAGAATGAAAAACTGGACAATCTAAATATCCACCACGTATTCACACACACACGCACACGCACATTATGTGACAACTAGGAAAAATGCTTAAAACAGTCAATGAAAAAAATTAGGATACAAAATTGTATCCACACTATAATTATTGACCATAAGAATAAGGCATAGATATAAAGATTTCAGGAAGGATGTTGAAATGACAGCAGGGATTATATTCAACATTGTTTTCTTTTACCATTTATCAAATGTTCTACAAAGCAACTATATTATTTTTATGACAAAATTTCATTTTGGAAAAGATGAAGAAAGGAGGACTGGTGACTAAGAACCTGAGGAAACGTATCAAAGTGAGTTTATCCGGAAGGTGGTAAAAACACGTCAGCCACTGAAACTGTAAGTAAAAGCAGTCCGTGCCCAGCCACCATCTGAAAACTTCCACGGATCCCATTCCCGAAAGAAAACACCCAAGTCGCCTGCATTCTGTTGCACTGGCTTTTGGAGAAAGACAGCATAAGGGACATTTGGTGACACTTCAGTTATCTAAAATGGCATGGACATATGGCATCTCGGGGGGTGGGAGTGCTCATTCTGTGATCATTCCAAAACTCCAGACACCCGCTGCAAATAAATACTACAAGGAGAAGGGAGCCAAGTCTGTATCTGGGAACCATGGTCAGGAAGGGCCTTGATAGTCATTAGAAAAATGGTGCCCTGCGGAAGCAGCACACACCAAGGCAGTGTGGACGTGGAAGAAGGAGGGAAGGGAGACAGGGCCGAAGGGGACCCTGCAGGGCAGGAAGGACAGTGGTCATCAGGCTGCTGCAGTCCCCTAAATCACAGCAGCTTTCAAATCACACAGCTGCCTCGGCCCCATCCCAGGGATACTGGTTTAGTCGCTTGTGAGTATACTATGCAGCCCGGATTAAGAACCACTGAAATGGAAGGTAGATAATAAATCTGAAGAGAATAGAGGTTACTAAGTGTACTAAAACATGAGGTTTTCCGCTGAGAGGATGAAATTACAGCACAGAGGGAACTTGCCTGTGGTTTCTGGTGATGCCACTGATGCTGTTCATTAGGCTAGGGAAATAATTTCAGAATCTGTCTGGTCTATTTTATCTTAGATAGATGTGTCTTTCTCTCTCTCTCTCTCTCTCTCCCTCTCTCTCTCTCTGCCTCTCTCTCTGTCTCTCTCTCTCTCTCTTTCTCACACACACACCTTAAAAAGTTGAGTTTGAGCCAAGTAATTGAATTCTTGGTGATATTTTATAATTTAAAAAACTACAATTAATAGAGATTAGGGACTACGCTAAATGTTTTTTAAAAGCTTTTTTGAAATGATTGTAGACACACAATACATTGCAAAAATAATACAGAGAGTTCCCACATACCCATCACCCAGTTTCCAGCAATGACAACATCTTACACGACGACAGTATGTTATCAAAACCAGGAAGTTAACAGTGACACATTACAACTACCTACACTGCATCCTTACTCAGATTTCAGGGATTTTTATGCTAAGGGTTCTCACATATACTTTCTCATTCCATCTTCCTATCACTACTATTTCCATTTTGCAGAAAATAAAACTGAGGCCAAAAGAAGCTGAGTAACTTTCCCAAGGCGGTAAGTGACAGAATTGGGATAGAAACTCAACTTTGCCTGATTCCAAGCTCCAGTTCTAAACCATCTTCCTCTACCAGGTCCCCATACTGCACACACATACCACCACGGTTCATGGCCATTGGCAAGAAAGGGCTCTGGCAAGACTGCAGGGTGATGCTGGTGACAAGCTCATGGGAGACGCTTATGGGGAGCAAGTGTTTTAGCTCACAGCCAGGAGAGCAGTAAGTCTTAAGAAGGGCTTTCTAGTTCTCCAGCAGCTAAAGCTGCATTTGTAGGCTGAGCAGTGTACTGCAGCAGGAAGGCACAGGCAGGGAATAAAGCCGAAGGGAGCAGGCCAGTTGGTGATGCAATGAGAGTCCACACTCAGCACAAGGTAATGGTAGGAAATGAAGAGAGGAGGCTGATGCTGGCACTTCACTGAGAAGCAGGCAGGAGGCAAGAGCCTAACTAGATAGCAAATCCACACCAGCAACAAAACCAGACAACCCAGACCCACTCCTCCACGCTAGACCAGGGAGGCAGTGTGGTCCAGTGGTTATATGCGGGTTCTAGAGCCAGACTGTGTGACTCTGAATTCCACCCAGATCTACCAGCTGGTGGTATGACCTTCAATAAGTTAATTTCTTTCTACCTCAGTTTCTCCATCTATAAAATGAAGGTAATAAAAATTTTAAAATCTCTCAGGGTTGTTGTGAAAATTGAATGGCACATAAAGCATGTAGAAGAGTGCCTGACACATAACCTTCAGTCAGGTTAGCTACTGTTATGACACACAATGTGACTGCACAAGGATTAAGAGAAAAATGCTAGAAAATAAAGAGAGGGAGAGGGTACCTCAAACATCCCAGGTGTCTGAGCAGCTTCTCAGTGCTAAGGGACAAACCAGATAAAGTGAATTCCTTCACACAACACAGAGTCGAGAGATAAGGCTACCTCTGCCAAGGGCACTAAGCAGGATGCTGAGGCTGAATCACATTACCTACTAATCATAAGGCACTTGCTGATACCACACTGCTCGATATGCATGGCCCCCTTGACTCCTCACAGGTACCCCTCACGGAAAAGAATATCTAATCCCATTAAACAGTTGAGGAAATTGAGGCTCAGGTTAAACTGCCTGCTCAAGGTCACACAGCAGGTAAAGAGTGGAGCTGGGATTAAAACCAGAGCTGAGGAGTTCTCACTATACCCAGCAGTGACAAGATGTAGGCAATTCTGCAGCCCACGGGGTTTGGGACAGATGTCAGATACTGGCCAGGAGGACCTGGGAGCAGGGAGCAGTGCTATACGGCAGAAAGAGGTGAGAAGAAAAGACTTAGAGGCTTGGTTAAAAGTCCAGACAATACATTCAAATTCCTCTCTCTGGCTAAGTAACACCTCCCCCAACCCACTCCATGTCACTCTCTCCACTCTGCAGCTTCCCACAATTCCAGTGGCACCAACAGGCTCAGGTCAAGATACTGCCTTCCACCAGATTAAAGGACCCCAAGGAGCCCCTGCCAGCAGTGCGGGACTGAAGGACCACCATACCACCCCTCTTTGCGTCCTTTCTCCCCACAAAAGCCCTCCCAAGCTCCAAGTAGGATGAAGATATAATGGCTTTTAAAGCATTGGATGAAAGAAGAATCCAGGATTCATACTGATACTACAATCCAGAAAGGGAGCAAGAGAGGCAGAGAAAGGGAAAGCTCTTATTTACCATCAAATGTCATTTGATAAATGGAGAAGGATAACCGAGTTAGAAATTATCACTGATTCAGGCAAGAATCATCAAGTAACACTAAAACAATTGCATTACATCTGTTAGGGAAGAGGTAATCTACATACATCTTCTCAAATTTATCTCCCCACAGATTACTTATTATGTACGAAGGGGAGAAATGCACCTTTACAGTAGACAAACTGGGGTAAACAACCTTAACCAAATAATCAAAGTTAACACCACCAGTATTGGGACAATCAACAACCCTCTTCCTATTGCTGCACTGAGGACACAACATCTACATCACTTATATGGTATTCCTGTCAACATGAATAACCTGAACCGAACTGCAAGGCAATGATCAGACAATCCCAAACTGAGGAACATTCTGCAGCACAAAACATATCACCTGTTTAAGAAAGGCTAAAAAACTGCTTGCAGTTAAAGGACTAAAGAGACATGACAACTAAATGTAACATGTGCATCAGGAATGGGTCCTGAATCAGAAAAAAAGGTTGTCATAAATGACATTATTGCAACATTTGGTAAAATCTGAATGTGAGCTGTACCTTAAAAGACAGTGTTATATCAAAGATAAGCTTCCTGAATTTGGTAATTATACTGTGGCCATGTAAGAAAATGGTCTCATTCCTAAGAGACACAAGTTAAAGCTGAAAAGTCATGATGTCTACAACTAAAGGTCAAAAGATTCAGAAAAAACAAAAGATAAACAGATGATGGATTGGATAGCAAGCAAGCAAAGGTGACCCTAGGTGGAAGATAAACAGTTGTTGACTTTACTACTCTGACAACTTCTCTGAAGGCTTAAAAATTGTCAAAATAGTTTTTTGAAAAACAATATAGGTACCTACAAATTGGCTTAGGGCTAGACACGACAGCCTGATCCACCGCCACCCATGGTAACTTAATGACCAAGGAAACCCAACTTAATGACATAGCCAGACATGGTCAAAGATAGAATAATTAGAAGAACACTGGAAAAAATATAAAATTTAATCAATATAACTCAGCTCCTTTCAATCACCCTTTTCTAATTCTCAATCTGGACCATTTTCAAAAAATTAAACTGATGAACAGATCAAGGTTTTTGGATTCTTAATCCAAGTCTGCTATTTGACTCACATCTTCTTGTTTCTGACTTGGCAGAGTGTGCACAAGTTATATTCTTGGGAAGCCTGCAATGCACCTGCCTCCAAGTACTTGACCCCATCACCTGAGCCAGAATCATTACCTCTTTCAAGTGAGGACAAGCACGTCTGCAGCTCTTGTTCAAATAACCATCCTTCCCCAACCAAGCTGATCTCTGGGGTCTGGAGGTAATTCATCTTAGCAAATTCACCTCTGGCTGCACTTAACAGTAATCAACAAATGGCAAGCAGCTAGACTACAGTTTCGGGGTTGTCTATTCAATAACCATTAGCTATTCTGCATTTGGAAGTAATAGGAATACAGTGGTCCCTGTTCTAATCCATGCCGGAAAATACATTTTCACAAGTTTCTGCCCAAGACTGTCCATGCACTTCCTCCATAGGTGTTTAGACCCCATGCTGTTCTCCAGCTCCATTACTCTTCCTGTGCTACAGGCCAGGAAACCTTAGTTTTGATGTTTATCAGGGGTAACATCTGTAAAAGAAAATAGGGAAGGAGCCAGGGGAGGCAGGGAGAGGCGAGATGACGTCTGACTCCCAGTGAAGGAGAGAAGGAAGGAGGTTAAGTGGCAGTATCTTAGGTTGCAGTGCAGGTCTAAACAAAGTTCAGAAAGGCCATCCAGGAATCCTTAAGTGAATGATACTGTCAGAGGAGTCTGGTGTCTCCCAAGAATGGCCACCCTTAGGATCCCCGACGTTCTCAGCCATTGGTTGAAAGTGCCCTTGAGAAACAGAGCCTCAACCATCACAGGAACAAACAGCCTCACACAGAAGCTGGGGCCATGGGTCAAATACATTCTCTGTGGGCAGAGATGTGAGAGGTGTGTTCCCAAGGCCACCACAGAGACAAGCTCCCTTTTCCCCAAAAGTACTAGGGGAGGGACCAGGAAGAATGTCTACTCGATATATGCTTTTGTCAATTTCCAACACTGGAAAATCTGTCTGTAAACACTTGCTTACAAAGAGAAGCCTAAATATTTCCCTTGTGGGAAGCCAAAGATGCAATAGAAACTATCCTGAGTTTTAAGAAAAATCAGAATTCATTCTTTTACTTTTACACTTCACAGACTTGAGTAAGACTCTACTGATTAGTAAAGACTAGAAAGGAAAAAACGTCAACTCTAGGGAGGCAGCACTAAGTCATGGACGTAGGGGTCTGTGAAGTTCCCAGTGGGTGACCAACATATGGTGATAGAGAAAGATGTATGACCAGACTTCCCATGAGCTAATGGGGAATTTTAACCCATGACTCATCCCGGGGTGGGATCTGAAGCTGCAGGGGACGCTACCCCACACCACGCCATATCATCAGCCAGATTGCACATTTCCTGAAAGTAATCAAGTCAGAAACTGACTTCTTGGCTACAGCCCCTGACAGAAAAATGGCTGCCAAAAGCCAAAATGAGGATGACTTCAACGATTTAATTCTGCATGGAAAACACAATCCATTATATGAGATCTAACAAGGCCTTAATCTCATCTGCAGCGGAGGGTGTTGGCTCAATGCAGTTCTGCTCTCTGGGACATATTCTTAGTAAGCTATGTAAAGAATCAGGAACGCTTTTGCCAAAGCCCAAATAAGTCCATTCTATGTGGGAAGAGAAGCTCCTTAAGCCCCCAGTGATGCTCTAGGGAGTGAGCATGCTCTTTTTCCAAATGCAAAATTGTCTGAGCCTAGCACCTCAACCTAGGTCAAGTCATATAATTCAAAGTAACTTAACTGAGATGGCCCATGCACTGGGGCTTCAGAATTTCCACTACTGCCCAAGGAGGTCAGGCCAGTGGCGTGCCATGCTCGCAAAGCACCCATGGGGCTCATATTCCCAGCCTGGGGCTCCCTGCCCAACCCAGTCACAGAAGAAAGGATCAAGGTGTGGAGGATCAATCCACTCCTAACCAGGGTTTTGAAGACCAGGAGAGAAAGATTTAGGGATTGTCATAGTCACAGCCCACTTAATCCTAGCAACAGCACCCACAGCCAGTGTTGTTATCTCACTGTCTTCATTTGTAAAATGAGGAAACTGAGAATCAAAACCAGGACTCAAATCACATAGTTTAGAAGAGCGTTTGCAAATTCATACCTGTGTTATTCCAAAGCCCATGCCTCACTCCTTAGAAGGTGGTCCTTGGATCACATCACTTGGGAATGTGTTAAAAACACAGACCTACTGAATGTGAATCTGGATTTAATAGGATCCCTCAAGGAATTTGTTGGACATAAAGTTTGCCTTAAAGGTTCCCTATCCAAAAGGGGTAGGTGGATTAAAAACATAAGTCTGGACTATAAAAAGGATTTAGTGCAACAGAACATAAGATAAGCCTCAAACTACGCATCCAAATTAGTAGAACCAATCACACTCTTATTTCACCAACAGCAAACCCAGAAGCAGGAAAGCCAAGGTGATGTGGTGGTAGTAGAACACAGTGGAAAGGTAAGGCTTTCGAGCCAAGTGGACTGGGTTGAAAATTTCAGTTCTGCCACTCGCTGGGTGGCTTTGGCTAAGTGACTTGATCTCTCTGAGTCTCAGTTTCCTGATCAGTACAACTGGGATAGCAATATTCACCATGCCAAGGTTTAGGGAGATTAAAAGAGCAAATGAATGTACAGTTCCTGGACATAGCAGACACCTGGTCAATACTGGTTTCCTTGACTTACTGTACCGTCTGGGCTGGGTCTCACCTTTGCAAATGTGCACACTAGAAGCTGGGGAGAAAGAGTGCTGGGCAGCCAGCTCTCTCCTGTTCTCTTGGGTCCTCTAGTGGCAAGTACTGAGATTCCTGTCACTAATCAGACTGGCTGGACTGGTCTGTCTTCCTTAAGCTCCAGGTTCAGTGTACTCTCTCATCTCTTTTAAGAAAAACCTGAGCAGAACAATAGGTTCAAAGGGACGGGTCTTGAGGAACAATGAAAACAGGCATCTGGGGTGCAGGTGCCAGGAGCACCTACTTTCCAGACAAAGAAGTTTTTTTATATAGTAAAGGTTCCCACATGCTTCTTTACAAAAATCTTTGGTTTTGAAAGCAGACTTCTCATGCCGGAGGCTTAGTGAGCTTTCAGAGCCCACAGTGTCTGCATCTGGAGCCACAAAACCCAAATCTGATCTTGAATACTCTGTGTGTAGACACTCAAAAGCACGCAAGGTTTCCAGGGGGTGCCGAGCAGGAATACACAGCACTTACTGAGCGCACTCTGGGTGCCAGATATTGTGCTTGTCTCTTTCATGTATATTATCTCCTTTAAAGCCTCCCAACAACCCTGAGAAGTAGGCATCTTTATTCCTATTTGAAATACAAAGAAACTGGGGCCAGATTAAATAAATGCCCTGCTCAAATTAACATAGCAAAATATTCTAGCGTCAAAGGGATATTAAATATCATCTAGTCCAGTGGCTGAGTATGGTCCCTGGACCAGCAGCATCAGCACCACTGAAGCTTATTAGGAAGGGAATTCTAGGACCCCACCCAGGCCTGGAGGTGAGCCCAGAGAACCATTTGAATAAGCCCTCCAGGTGACTGTGATCCACTCTCAAGTTTGAGAACTATTGTTCTGGTCCAACCCCTAGATGTGACAGTTAAGAAAACAGAGGTTCAAAGATGAAGAAAGAGATGAAGCAGCTTGCCAGTGGTAACAGAACTGAGACTAACGCCCAACACAGCCACCGTGAGAAGCCGAATTTTCCTACCTGGGTAGCTTAGAATGTCCCTTTCATGAGGATTAAAGATTAAAGTCCATAGAAAAACACAGCACAAAATTGTGATAGTACCCAGAGACACTGGCTGTGACACTTCCCAGAGACCTTTCCCTTCAAGCACTGGTCTCATTCTCCCAGGAGATGGAACGTGTGCCTCATCAGTACTGTCCTGCAAAGAGAAGGACTGGAGGACAGGGTGTCAGGGAAAGAATTCAGCTTTGAGATGATACTTGTACACGCTCAACTATCAACTTTCAAGCCTTAGAGAAAAGAGATGGTGCCTCTAATTTTCCAAAATCTTTATTACTAAACCTGTGTATCTAATTCTGACTTTCTGCTACAGCCTCTGGCATCACTGCTAACTGACATGTAAACAGAAAGTGTTGGCAACCAGTGGTCGTTTGGTTGGAAGAAGAGTGACTTTGAAGCTGCAGGTGCATCACAAACATGCTTTTCATGTGAGTTTATAGATGATATATTTATCTGGAGTGAGATTCTGGGGGCTGATAAAGATGAAGGAGGACCTAAAGTCTATGCAAATTACCCCTTACTTCTGCCACTGGTGACCACCAATTTATAATCAGTTGCCCTTACTCGTTTGTGTTTTAATTCAATCAGAACTATCAGCTCTACCTTTCTGGGCCAGTTTCTTCGTCTCTAACAGGGCTGTCATCTGTGGGTTGTTAGGGTTGTGCCTGGCCATACAAGAACACCTACTGTTGTAACAGGGAGCCTAGGGGAGACTGAAACATACAAACTTTTGAAACTTTTTTGAAAAACATCTACCATTTACAAATGTATAAACACTTCCTATCTTGGGGACTACAGAACAGAATTTAATCTAGGGCAAACTGTCCCTTTCATCTAGAAAGAACTACTTGAATGAAAATATTAAGCAAATATAAAACAAGTGCACACTTTGTTATGAGAGTGGCTTACATATAACTGTCTCCACATACTTACAAAGATGTAGAAAAGATTTCTGGGGGAAATGAAATGAAGATTCTCAACCACATCTGAGAAGCTGTGGTAGTGCTGACTGAGGCCAGGTGTCAGAAAAGGACTACAGAAGCCAGCAGAAGGAGACATTACAAGCAAGAGGCTATCTGGACTAGTAACAACATAGACATAACTTCACTGAGGTCAGAAAGTCCACCTTCAACGTGAGATCCCATTTCCATGGCAGGTGGCAAGAGGCAGAGCAGGATGAGGGCTGTCTTAAACCACCATCAGTATGCATGAGGGTCCTGGGACACAGTTAGGGAGAAGAACCCCAAGAAAAGACTGGACTTTCTGATAATTTGGCACATTGGGCTTATTATCATTGTAAGTTGGACCTTATCTGATAATAAAAGCTGATGACCATATTTCCCAGCCCCAGGTTCCAAATGCCCCCCAAGTGTGAACAAGGAGAAACAGAAGAGAGTAACCAACACTACCACTTCTCCAGTGTTGCTCAGTGGTAACGATCCAACAGAAAAGGTATGAGGACAGATGATATGAATTCATGAGACCTGTGTGTCCCACCTCAGCAAACAGACCCTCTAGAACTGAGGAGGGCAGGATGTTCACAATCACATGCCCAGACCCCTTAACTGTGTGCAGGGGTGCGCATAAATGTGTTCACATGCACACCCACACCCAGAAGGCACGGTGGCTAAGAGGCTCTGAATTTCAGAATCAGAAAAAAGAACCCAACGGGGGGGTAGGGTATAGCTCAGCGGTGGAGCGCATGCTTAGCATGCCTCTGAGGTCCTGGGTTCAATCCCTAGTACCCCTTCTAGAACCAAGGAAAGAAATAAACCTAATTACTTCCCCCCACAAAAAAAGAAGAAAGGAAAAGAACCCAACACCTCCATCTCAGCAGAGGGAAGACTGCACTGCTTGGTTAAAGAAGTAACTTTAGCGATTGAGAGCACTAACTATGGATGCGCCCCTGAAGTTTAAAAATGTGGGGGTGTAACCCACCGTTCTTCCTAGATTTCCTAGAGTCACTAACATTAAGAGTCAGCAATTCTCAGGTTTTCTCACTCCTGGAGTGAAAGGGGATGTGCGGGGGGTGCACAGTGATATATTCCTATTAGCATTATTTAAAATCCAGCTATAACTCATTCCTTCTCTGCAATCCAAAAGGCATATAGAAAACAAGTGGCATTATCACAAGAGCAACCCGGACTCTCCTCTAATTTATTTCTTGATAAGTAGGCTGTTCCCACATTTTGCTTATAGTAATTTATGCACAACAAATCTTACAACTGACATCACTACCACAGTTAAGGACAACTGCTTTAGAGAATATTTACCCTCTAACATTGCTGCTGAAATCAACTATCTTCTCTGGAAGAAAGAATGGTTCCAGAATAGCACAGTTGTATTAAGATGATCGATGAATAACAAATGCCAATACATTTCTGGCCTCCGTTGCTATAGGATGGCATATTTATACCTGTTGGGTTTTTCCTACTGCACCAAGTGCTATAAGGAACCAGAAATAGGTCTGACCTTAACAAATTTATAATTTAATCTCTTTCTGGAAGAAAGACATTGGTATATAATACAACTAGCAGAGCACTGAAGTTCAGAGCCATCAGTACATCTTCTGGGAATGCAAAGAGAAGGGGTGATGGTAACAGAGTTGGGCAGCAAATCCGATGTTCTTTTCCTGAGAGCAACTCTTTAGCTATTCACTGAAGATGACTGTGAACCCAGTCTGGTGTGGAAGGAGTAGCTTCAAGAAGGCTTTATGTGAAGGCATTGACTCCACCAGAGACACTTGGAGATGAGAACACACCGATCACGAAAACCATTCACCCCACCCCTCCCACCACAGTCACCTGCAGAGAATCGCAGGTTCAGAGAATGTACTTCTCTCTACTTGAGAAGGTTTTATTTTATTTAAAGCTCACAGCGCAGTAACCAAACCCTCACTAGGAATAAGGAAAGCATTTGCCTTGCAATTCTTGTCCCACCACGGCGTCAGTCACATTATATAAAGAACTCCAAACCCCTATTCATCACTCCTTTTCAGAATTCGTCTATAAGTCAGTCTACACTAAGAATCTTCACACAATGAAATGGCTTTTACCGGGCGATTACACACATCACCTGGATCCAAAACAGAGCACATTTTTCAAATATATTTCATGGACTCCAAGAGTTGTCTGATTTGTTCATGAGGGAAGAAAAGGGAGGTTCATATGTTCTCCTAGACACATGGAGAGTATGAAAGCCTTATTTAATGGAAAGAAAAATGAAGAAGTATGATTAGGACAATGGGAAAAAGAGGGGAGGAAGACAGGCTGGCAAAATCATTCAGTCTTCATTTCTCATACCAGTATGACTGTGTATTTCAAAAGTGAGTTTGAAAGGCCAGTTGAGGGGAAAAAAAATCACTTTTATACACCACATCCATACCTAGATTGATTTTTATTTAATATGGGTGAGAAGGTAAGGGGCACAGTCACACTGAAAATGGAGTAAGAACAAAACAAAAATAAAAGAGCCCTTTGCAGGAAGAGGCAAGACTGAACAATTAACAAGGACAGACTAAACAGCCACCTGGGAAACCACACAAGAAGATTCTCGCTTCATGTCAGGAGGCAATAGCTCTCACATCTCGGACAACTAGAAACCTTCCCTCAGCAAGGGGCTCTAAAGATACGGGGCGGCATTAATGCCCACACGTGCTTTTTCTCTGCACACTTATCTCCCCGCGTCATCCTCCTTTGAAGCAAAGACTCATTAATCCAACTCAAATTGCCAACATCAGTAAATCCTATGCCTCAGCATTTAAATGCCAATACCAATTAAATATCAACAGCAACTTAACTACTGATACGGTCTTCATTACATTCAGGAAATCCAGCCAGAAGTCCAATGAGCATTAATTCCAACACACTTCATCAATTCTAATTTACTCAGTGCAAAGAAATGAGGTAATTTGCTGGCCACTGCATCCAACTGGACTGAAATAACTCCACAAACAAATAGGAAGGAACAAACTGAGTTGCAATCCACCAAACCTGAAGGATGTTTTCACCAAGGCTTCCGGGCTGTCAAGCTGAGGCAGTTCATCAGCTAGGATTTCCTCTGGGGGTCGGGGGTCGTGGACAATCGTTGGCCGTGGCTTTTCCTTGACATTCCCTGTGAGTCCATCGATGAGAGAGTTCCACAGACAGTTCTGTGACTTAGACCCTGAGGCACGAGGGGAAAAAAGGTGCAGGTGAATTACCAACCAACTCCATGTGCTCCCTTGCCCAAGTCAGGATTTTCAAAAGCAGAGCAGGAACATTTACACAATTTTCATGATCTCTACCAACATCAGAGGGCTCTAAAAGATACTGGTCAGGCAACTTATGAAGTAACCAGGATATTTTAAATTTATACGGAAAAATAGGCTAACACTCTGAGCAACTGAACTCACAGCTAAGTACTCCTGTCTCATTTCAGTGTGATCAACTCCAACTCCTGCTAGAGCTGTCAGTATTTACTTAGATACATTTTCAGCAATTGGAAGCATACAATGGACTACCATTTTGAAGAACAGAAAAGATATTCAGACACAAGTCTCCCCTGTGAACTTATCTTCCATAAGGCCCAAGTCTCAAGACTCCGTTCTACGGAGATGCCTATCCCAAAGAGGGCCCCACGTCTAAGAACTAGAACTCACTACAGACAGATTCGTTCTTCTGCAAGATCAAGACTCAAGGAGAATTACACTTGGGGTTTACTGATACCCTACCTTACAAGCCCTTCAAACACGAGATGAGCATTAAAGGCAGACATGAAGCGGGTAGAGTATCATAAAACAGGGTCTGAACAGCCAGGTAATCACGGTCAGTATCAATAATGGTAAGTTACACTGATACTGGGTAACTTTGACACGATGTGATAAAAATGGCACTTTACCTATGTGCTCTTTCTACCCAAAACATATAACCCCAGTGTATTAAGCACTTCCCAGCTTCTATAAACTTGATGCTTTAATATCTGCCTTACATGCATATCCCAGACATGCCTTGTTCTGCACAACAGGTAATATGCCCAAGTCACGCTGCCTTGGCCTCCTGCCTTTCTCATTTCCTACCACCTACCTCCCCTCAATTCTTCAGAAAGAGTTCCTCTCCCAGGGGTATGCTTTTCAGATACAAACCAACCAAACCAGAGTCCACACCCCACCACCTTCCTTACAAGCTTTCACTCTCCGAGCCACTATCCACCTGCCCAATGACCCCAGGCAGGTCCTAGACAACTAGGGACAGCCCCAAATCCCCGAAGAGCACTGGAATTATTCAAACATGCCAATCCTAAGCCTGTTTACTCTGCCATGCCCATTCCTTCCTGAAGAACCACAATAAAAACCCTTGCCCACAATTCCTCCCTCCCTCTGTCTCATAACAACCCCAGTTCTTCTCAGTGTGGCCTCCGTGCTGTGATGTATACCCTCTCTTTTGGGATCTGGGAATATTAACAAACTGTCTTTCCAATGGCAAACATCCCCTGATCTGTTGGCCTTGCCACACCTAAATAATAAAACGTGGTAAAACATCTAGTCTAGTCATAGGAAGAACATCAGACAAATCTCCACTGAGAGACATTTTGCAAAACACCTGACCAGTCAGGACTCCTCAAAACGGCCAAGGTTATCAGAGCACAAGTCGGAAAAACTGTCACAGCCTAAAGGAGCCTAAGAAAACATGATGATTAAATGTTGTATCCTGATGGAGTCTTGAAACTCAGAAAGGACACTATATAAAAACAAAGGAAATCTGAACAAAGTACGTACTTTAGCTAATAATAACGTATCAATATTGGTTCATTAATTGTGACACATGTCCCATACTAACACAAGAAGTTAGTCACTGGGGAAACTGCGTAGGGGGTATAGGAGAACTCTGTACTATCTTTGCAAATTGTAAATCTAAAAATCTAAAATTAAAAATTATTATAAAAATACAAATAAATAATAAAAGTAAACAGTCATTATTTTAAAAGTCTATGAGTAAGTTTTTTTTTTAAGTAGAGCCTGAGGGCATGGCCATTACCATTGGTTAGTGCTGGTTATGCTCTTCCCAGAGGAAAGAAAGCCATTCTCTTTGGTCAGATATACTGTCAAATCTCCAAGTTATGCACCCACGGAGCTGTGTCCATCTAGAAGGGATTGACTTTTTCTACTCCATCCATGCAGAAGTATATTCTAATTCACACAAAGGCTCTTTATGAGGCATGAGAAGGTGTGCATGGAGAAGAAAGGAGCAGTGCCAACTAATGCACATGCATGTGATTGGTGGTTAGAGAACAGATTTGTACACACATGGGGATGCCTCCCTGAACAACCACCTGTAGCCCACAACAGAGGAAATCATCATGGTTTGTTGTCCAGCTAAGATCGAAAGAACTTTACATACAAAAGGGAGCACCTCACAAGGATCCCTGAACCTTCACCAAGGACACCCACAGGTCCACAAATGACTCTTTTAATGACCATGGTCACGACTGACCTTTTTGGGTGTCCCACATCCAAACTGCTTTTGTGTCAACTAAGAGAAAACTAAAGCACATTAGTGGCAGGAAACAAACACCTCCAACTTCTGAAATTCAAGACAGCATTTTCATTCCTGAACTTATGTCTTAATAAGATCTGGTCCTATTAATGAAAGTCTGGTTCTATTTAATGAAGGTCTGTCTATTCTATGTTAACTAAGGTCTGGATCTAGGAAGAAGAACAAAAGCTGCAGCCTATTTTCTCAAATTTGATCTAAATGAAGGCTTTACAATAAATTCCCTGCCCATTTCCCTTCACTCTTTCATTTATTCATTCAATATACACATATTGAATTCCCTCAATATGCCAGTTTCCATTCTGGGCTCTAGAAACAGAAAGATGAATGAAACTGGTTCCCTTGGGAATGAGTCAAACCATAAGTAATCACAGCAAATGGGCAATGCATTATAAGTTAGGGGCAAAGAAAGTGCTACCGGAGGAAAGTGCTCAGTCACCCTGCCTCAGGCCCCTGGGGAAGCTATGCAGAGAACATGACATCCGATACAGGTCTAAAGCAGGAACAGATCTTCCGCAGGTGGAGAAGAGAGAGGAGAATATGCAGGGCAAACAGCAAGTGCAAAGGCTCAGAGGCACAACAAAGCGGTTTGTTAAGGCTGCAGCAAAGCGAGAGGGCTGTGACCAGAGATAAGGCCAAAGATTGGTTATAAAGTGTCTTGAATAAAATGCTAATCATCTTAGAATTACTTCCTTGGGCAAAAAAGAACTAAAGATCTTTAACCAAGGTCATGATGACATGACCATTTCTGTGCTCCGGAAAGGAAACCAATGTGCGGTAGAGCAGTGGACCCATGGGGAATACGAGGGCTACATGAAGAGGTCCATGAGTCCACTGTATCTACAGGCAAAGTAACAAAGTCTTCATATAAGACTGATTTTTAAATATATATAGGTGTGATTAATAAACTATAAATTTATGTAAAAGCACTAACGAATTCATGACAGCTTTTCCACCGTTTTCTCAGTGAATCAGAAGAGCCATGTGGTCCAGTAAAGCTCTGCATTAGAGGTCCCAGATGGACATGGGATCACACCTCCAGAAGTTGTACCAACAGCTACAAAGATACACTGGCAAGCTTAAAAGAAGACTGTGGCAGAAGCTATAAATAGGATTCACGCAACATTCATGCTCAACTCCCTTTTCACTTACCTTCCTCATCCAAGGAAGCTAAAAAACAATATACTCAATTTCCCAGCCTCCCTTATGACTATGGCTAAACGTGTGTTATAATTCTGGCCAATGAAATGTAAGTAGAAATTCCTGGGACTAGTGCCTCTCTGAATAAAAAAGTAAAATCTCAACAGGAGAAAAATATTTTTGTCCCTTTAAATTTTCCCTTTCCTTTTTTATTCCTTGGCCCTTTTTAATTCTTCCTCCCGGAAAGTGGACATGTGTGAGAGCTATAGCAACCATCTTGTGACCAAGAGGTGACAAGCATTATGAAAAAAGCCAAAATCTTACATATGGAGAAGCAAAAAGGTAGAAAGAACCTGGGTCTCTGACCACACAGTTGAACGGCTTCCCTGGTCTCTTCCATCTCCAGATTTCTGGATACAAGACATATGAATACCTACCTATCACATTCTTAGGCCTTCAGCTGTCTACAGCCAAGTGCATTCCTAAATGTTACATGTGTGCTATCACATTAACATAAAGGTGTTCCCCATATCCAAACACTACCATCTATAAGGCAGTGGCAATTGATTTTTTAATAAATCCTCCAATTATCTTGTAAAAGGCATAATTACATTGCACAGTTTTCTCATGTTAAAGTTATTAATTTGTTAAATGCAAACAGTTACAACATACTACAATTTTCATAACTTATTTTGGCATTTCCCAACATTTTTAATATTCTGGGAAACTTAGAAAGTGGAAATGGCCTGTATTTCTCTTGACCTTTGAGAGCCCGGAGAACAATTACTCTCATGGGATAGTCATGATTTGTTTTTTGTTTTGTTTTGTTTTGTTTTGTTTCTTAACTTTAAAAGATGGGGGAGGAGGCCTCTGCTCAAGAAAATGTTGGGAACCAGCAACACAGAGGATGTTCCAGTTGGGAGGTGTGCACGGGAGTAGAACCGGGTGATCAGCCAGAAGGCAAATTGGCCGTGAGAAAATAAAGGGTCTGGAATAGCCTGGTGATAATGAAGACAGAGGAAATTAGGTGGATTGAGGAGATAAGCAACCAGAATTAGTAGGATTTAGTAACTGATTGGGGGCAGAGGGTAAAGAAGAGAGAGGTGGCTTCTGTTAAAGCAGCCAGGCAGACTGCGATGCCATCAGAAAATGCTGGGGGCAGAGCAGTTCGTGGGTCCATAATTGAACTGTGTTCTAAAGGTTGTATTTCAAGATAGAAAATATAAACAAAGATCCTCTCCATATTTATGAAGAGGAAGTATGCAGATGATGAATACATGATTCAAATGAGAATACTCTATTTCAGTCAACACTTCTATCAAGACTGAGATAAAATTTTTCACAGCATGATAAAGTGGGGGGGGGAAATTATCCTTCTCACCGAACCCAAACAATAATTTTAAAGAACAAAAATAGTAAATGTTTTAAAGAAGAGCAATGTTTAATCTTCAGCCCTGTCCTGGAGTGTTCCAGCCATTATCTGACTTGATAAAGCTGTAATTAAGTAGAACTTGGGCTCTGTCCACAAGGATCTAATTATAACAGCTCATTAGTGCCATCTCACCTATAACCTGGCCCTAAGGCACAAACCCCAGAGAGATCCAGGAAGCCGGCATCACATGAAGCATTATGAGGAGAATTTTGCTATTTCTGTTTTAACCTCTTTCAGAAGGTAAATTACTGACAACAGTCTACTTTAGGTGAACAACACAGCACAAAATGGGAAGACTCAAGAAGTGCGAATACACCTGGAGCATGAGTCTACTGATGCATACCAACCATCAACAGAATGAGATTCACGTTTGTGCCCCAAAACTCTTGGCCAGTGCAGAGCACTTCAGAACTCTGAGCTGAATGCTTCAGACACACAGAAACTTTAATTACATCATCACAATCCTGCCCTCAAGAAGCTTTGGAGAGGCCGAAAAATGCAAGGCAGCTACTAACTGGTTCAGACTAGAGCCAGTCTTTGGGAAAATGAATTTGTTTTCCCCTACCCCTCATCCCCATCCCCTCCATAAACGTCAAGAAAAATAGTTAAAGACTTTGAAATGGACAAAAAAGTTTAGTAGGTTCCCTGCCTAGCTCACCCATTTCAGTTATCTCCATTTTCTATTATCTCGTAGATATTTCACAGTTGTATAAATTGGAGAAAACTGAGAGTAATGCAAATGATTTTTGTTTAGAGAAATGCAAAGTGTGTCCCACGGGATGCAACTGGTTACTGCCCTGTAGATACTGATATGTTTTGCGAGTTTTACATCTAATAAGCAAATTCATCTCAGCATCCCTGATGGACTTGTGTATTTGTCATTCTTTAGATTCTCCTTCAAACCAGTTGTAACATCTTCCTGGTTTCTTCAACAATTAATAAGTTAAATAAGACCATTAACACATATTCACTTTGGACTCGTATGATTTTTTTTAATTGTCCTTCAGCAATTTCAGAGTCCTCATGCTGTCTGTAACCAACATTTGTTGCACCCAGCTTGAGAAATCCCCCTTTAATTAGCCAAATCATACTTGTAGTCAGTTGAATTAACTATGCTACATACCGATAATGGGCTACTAATATCCCAAAGAGAAAGATCTCTATAAACTGATAAGGAGAGATTTCTAATAGTACTGGAAAAAGCAGTAAGTGTAAGTTGTATATTATGCTTCCTAGTATTTGATAGTGTATTATGCTATCTCTTGAGTGAAAAAACAGGAGAAACGTTTTTGCGTATTTTTGCAGAGAGACAAACAAGAATAACAGACCAGAAACCATGAAAATAGTTACCTACCGGGGATGGCTTGAGAGTAGGCAGAATACACTAGAGATGAGAGAATGACTTCACATTTGCAGACAGTTTTTACTTTTCAACTGTGTAAATGTTTTCATATTCAAAAATCAAATCAAACCAACAGGGAATAAAGAAATCCTAAAGCTGAATACAAACAGAAACAAACAAATCTAACTATATATCAAACTGATAACATAACCAAAATGGAAGACAAGAATTAATTTAAGTATCTGTTGAATACAGTATTCTAACTGTACATCCTCAGAGACCAGTTCTAAGGGCACACACACACATACACACTGCAAAGAAATCTGGAGCTTCGCTGAGTTGGCTTCTAGTCAGCAGTAATCATAAAGTAGTCATCTGAACGATGTCATGTGTATTGGAGGAAAGAGCAAACAAGCAACTAGCACGAGGGCACTGGGGCCCAGAGCTCTCACCTCAGGAGAAGGAACATACAGTGGGCAACAGGAGAGTATGAAGAAGAACCCTGCAGCATTGGATCCAAATTAAAACTATCAGTATGAACTCGTGATGGTTTTCAACAGGACTTGAAAGAGATGTTTGCTGAATAAATTAATTAGTAACTGATGTACTATTTAAAAAAAGAAAACTTTAAGGTGAAAGGTGAATAAAAACAGTTTCAAAAATTTTAAGCAATAAAATGTATCATAGGAAGCATACTAAGAGTGAAACCAAGAATACCACCAAGTCCAGAGAAAGAGGCCTTTCCTAGCCCGTAATGAATTGCTTCCAATGTAGGGTCTTGGCCGGGTTTTCTTCCAGAAAGCAGACCCTGAGACAGGTGCTGATGGCAAGTGGTTTATCTGGAAGTGATTTTCAGGAAGCAGGAGTGAAGGACATGGAGGAGTGAATTAGGGTACAAAAGGGAAGTCAGCACACAGGTGCAATATTGAGTTGTCACCGCAACTGGTTATTAACTATGTTTTTAATTGGTACCCTTAGACCATTGGTCAGTTTAGACTACTGATATTCAAATGATTATTGATATAATTATGAATTAAGTAAATGGATTAATATCTACCATATCCATTATTATTTTCTATTTGTTGCCCTTGTTTTTTGTTCCTATTTTTGTCTTCCATTGTTTTTCTGAGCTTCTTACATGATTCTTCTTTCTTAGCATATTGGTTATAGTTATATTTTTAACTTTCAGTGGTTGCCCTAGAGTTCACAATATACATTTATAGATAATCCAAGTGCACTTTCAAAAACACCATGCCATTTCACAGGTATCTTACAATAACAAAATAATCCTAATTCCTCCCTCCCGTCCCTTATATCAGTGCAGTCAGAGATCTTTGGAGTCACTGCAGGTGATGATCAGAATGACCCTCCTGAGGAATGGAAGAGGGAGCATTTATGTACAGGCTCTCAGCTCATGACAAGGGTACCCATAGGAAATTAATTCCCCAGCCCTTCTGGGTATGCTATGCATGACTGTGGGACAACTCCCACATCATTAGAGAATCCTCGGCACAAAAATCAAGAGAAAGCAGTACAGCTAGAGCTTAAATAGTGGGCTAACGGGATATGAAGCTGGGCTCAAAGGTACCCGCTTCATATGGTTTCCACACAGTTTTTGGATCCTAGAAAATACAAGCAGAATCCCATCTGCTACTCATTCCTGCCTTATGTGGATCGTAGCCTCCTGACATGGCTCATCCCAGCTCAATCTGATGTGAGCCCTCTGGAGCACTCTCCTCTTTTAACTCTGAGAGAATGGAAAAGAACTCTTCCTCTGATTCTCAGCAGAGCACTCTCCAGGGACACTGGAATGTCCGCTCTGACAAAATGAAAAATAAAAATTCCCCTGCTCTAATTTATTTTAAGTTGACTTTGAAAGCATGAAATGTTTCTGACTAAGTAGAAGCAAAAATATGGAAATAGAGTCACACAGGTCTCTCTCAATAATATCAAAAAACCCCTGAGGGAAATTATACACAAACTAACCCTTCAGGGTAACAAAAATAATGTGGCTCAGGTGCAGGAGATGAGCAACTCCGCTCAGCCCACTCCATCCCATCTGCTTCTGCCCACACCCCTCCCTCCCCATCTCAGCTTTCCTCTTGCCTTTGGCTTGTTCCTGACTCCAATTCAGTGCCCATTACATTCTCTTTTCCTGTTATCTCCCCTCTGTCCCTGCCCTAAATCCTCTCCCTTCTCTTCACAAAGACAACTTTTTGTGTACCCCATGGACGCCCCAGATGGATTGTTTCTTCCAGAATCACGAACTCTGGGAGCCGCTTCTGTACCACTGAGTTTATCAACAGAACAAGTGCTCAGATTCACATGTAACCAACATTTGTTCAGTACTTGCTATGTGCTGTGCATTGTCATGATGCCTTCACTACGGTACCTTATTTAATCATCAAATCAACCCTTCAAAGTAAGTATTATTGAAACAGTATTGAACACTAGAACATTAATGCTCCAAGAGATCAAATCACCTAAATCACAGAGTTAGAAAACACAAATTGCTTTGACCCAAAATTCTCATTCTCCTAATCCAGGGCTCAGGGTGATGCATCACACTGTTTGTACTTTATTTATAAGTAAACAAACACACACAGAGTGTAAATCAAGCACAATGTTTTGCATTTTTTTACTATGAAAAAGTTATCCTTTTATGTAAGAAATAAGATACACCCTGTCCACAACCAGAGAGAGCCTTGATGCTGCAGTCCCTCCCATGAAGCAGTTTGCAGCTTCATTTAAAGAAGAAGTTCAGGATGCAGGGAGAGATGAATAATGCAAGATGAGTTTAATGGGCTAAGGAAAGACACAGCAAGAAAATGAGATGAGAAGAATCTAAATCCAAAATAACTACAGATTCATTTTGAAGTGTGTCTAATGGTGGCAGCCTGATAAACTGCTGGCAGGAGCAGCCCAAGGTGATGCGGTAGTCCCATTTAAATCTGACAAGTGACTTATCAACTTGGTTTCCTGATCTAAAAAAAATACACAGCATTATACTAGCAGAAGGCTGAGAAGTTAGAGACCTGCAAAGCACAAAGGAAAGAAGAGATTTAATTCTCCAGAAAGGTGAAAAAAAAAAAAAAAAGAAAGAAAACCACCTTGGAAACTTTCAATGGTTCTCAAAATACCCATGACATGTGTTCACAGGTATCTTCTCCTTTGGGGAGGATAAGGCTCCTAAAATTCCCAGGGGGTAGGAAAATTGGGGCTTGGGTACAGAAGTCAGAAATGAACCCAATAAAGCCCAGGTGAAAAGTTGTATGCCCACTAAAACAGTAATGATAGTACAAAAAGTAAAGTATAAGTAATGTTTTGAATATCTTTAAATCAGTCACACAGGTACTGTTCTGTAACTTTCAATATACAAATCTTGGTTTTAGAAACTTTTCAGAAACTGTCCCCTGCAACTTCGAAGAGATCTGAACATTTAACTCTATTTCAGATGTCATACACACTGAGGTGGGAGGGCTATCAAAATGTAAGGCTACAACTTGATTTGTGATGATATATTTTAAATTCTCAAATATGTTAGGATTTCTTTCTTCTTTTTTTAGGGTTTATTTCTGAGTTACGATGTTAAATTAAACTTTTTAAACAACAGAATCACACTATTTTATTTATTATAACTTTATAATATCCATCTGATATTGCAACACCTCCCCCTTCCTTTTGGCTATTCTTACTTGTTTAAGTCTTTAAGAAAATTTAGTTTAAAAATTTCTAAAGAGAAATCTCCCTTTTGAATTTACATTAAGATGGTATTTAACAAAGGTATAATTAATTATTTTATTTATTTATTTATCAAAAGAATGATCATCTTCACAATATATCATGCTGTCATCCAGGTAGACGAAATGTCCTTTCAGTATAAAACAGCTATCATATTTGTTTACCTAAGCACCATTTCCTCCCTACTTATAATAGCCCCTCTCACTTTATTTTGGGAATGTCTCCTCCCCCATTACTCATCCCATGTGAGTCTGGTGGGCTTTTTAGCTATGTTATTCCATGGCCCTGGCCTCAGTAATAAGTCGAGAAGTAGGTATACAACCAAATCTCAGATAATCACAGTTCTTCCCTGTAGTATTTTTCATACTGAAACCAACAAGTGATTTCCTTTCTCTTAGACTGTTAGTGCTAGCAACATGTCCCAATCAACACACGAACGAGCCTGAGAAAATGAAGCCAATATCCGAAGGAAAGCAGGAAAAAAAACAAGAAGGGTCTTGAGAGTGGCACAAGCTGGTTCCAGTCCCTTATATTCCCAGACCTATGAGTTTTCTACAGCTTTTCTACAGGTCTGTGAACTACTATGGTATCCTTCCAGCAAATCTCCTTTCAAACTTAAGAGACTTGGTGTTGGGTTTCTGTCACCTGCCAACCAAAAGGTCTTCCTATGTATTTCAGTCAGACTTTGATTTCCTTCAGTAAAGTTTCAATTTTCTTCTGCCTTGGAAATTCTTATGAAGTTTGTTCCCTGGGCATTTTATATGTTTGCCACTCTTATTAACAGAGTACATTTTTAGATGATATTTTTTAAATTGCTGTTGCTGGAATATAAACTAGCTATCATTTGGTGCATTTTCTTAATATTCCAGATCCTTACTAAACTCACACTTTTTAAGGGTTTTTCCTTGTTTTTTTGTTTCAGTTTTGGTAAGCACATACATCATCCACAATAATTTTCCATTCTCTTTTCTAATAGTAGTCTCTTATACAATCATCAATATGGGAATAACCTTTTCCCTGATGTTTGAACAAAACTGCCTATAAAACTCAGGATCCAAAGCATCTTTAGCAAAGTAATCACTTCACAAATTTTTCAGGGTCTTTCTTCTTTTGTTATGCTGCATTCAGATATCTATTTCTTTTGGAGTCAATATTTTCCCTTAGAAACTGCCATTTTGTAGAAATATTCAATTTTTAGCACAGATTTCTATGGTATTTTGTATTTTAATCTTCATCTATATATTAACACTTTCAAGTATTTATTACTTATTTTCTTCTCTGTTTACTTTCTAGAGCTGTGTTGTCCAATATGGTAGCACATTAATCGTGTGTGATGACTTAAATTAAGATCAATTAAAATTGAATAGAATTATATTCAGTATCTTCTAATAACCTATAATGGAAAAAAATCTGAAAAGGAATAGATATATGTATGTATGTATAACTGAATCACTTTGCAGTACATCTAAAACTTATACAACATTGTAAATCAATTATATCTCAATAAAAATTTTTTAAATAAAATAAAAATTGAATAAGATTAAAAATTTACTTCCTCGGTTGCACTAGTCACACTTCAAGTGCTCAACAAACACGTGTGACTAGTAGCTTCTGTGCTGGACAGTGCCCACATAGAACAGTCTATCATCACAGAATGTTTTCTGGACAGAGCTGTTCTAGAGGTTACTTTTATTGCCTTTTTAAGGAGCTAGCTCTTGAATCTATGCATTTCACTGCTTTTCTCATTTCTGATTCATTTGTTTTTGCTTTCAGATTTATATTTTCATTCCCCTACTTTGAATAAGTTTATATTCCTCTTTTTTCCCTAACTTGTTTTTTAAATTGGATGCACGTCACCAGTTTTGACATCCCAACTTCTCACTGAATATCCTTTCTGAGAAGACTGTAATGGAAATTTTCATTTCCTTTCTGACCCAGAAGTTGACTGTTTCTGAAAAAAATATTTCAAATGGTGAAAGTATTTTTGGTTGCTGTCATTTAAGCTTTTCTTCTTTCCCTCATGCTCTTTTTTCTTTCTTCCTCCCTTCTTTTCTCCCTTCCTTCTTTAACTTTTTTTCTTTTTACTTTCTAGATTTTGTAACGATATAGAAAGATTATGTTCTACGTGATCTAATCTTGATTTGGGGAATCTGTTGATGTTTTATCTATCACCTAAGTCTTGGTAATTTTTGTACTATTTCATGGGCACTGAATTTAAAGAAAAGATTCACTGTAGGTGTAGAAAATAAGGTCTAGAGCTATCACATCCGCATTGTGGACTATATTCTCTATCAACGGAAAGTGACTCAGCTGTTTATTTCTTGAGTTCTGCTTTTTACAAAGTTAATACTGCCACAGCTATCACCTTTTTCTTTGTGCTTGCTTGGAACAGTCTTGCTCACTCTTTTTTTGTTTTAGTTTTGCCTTTTGAAATCATAGATAGTTGTGACAATTGAGAAACTACAATAGATACCTTTCAATTCTAAAATATACATGCTTATATACATCTCTCTTGTTATCTGACTGTCGACACCAATAACAACACAGCTTCCATTGACTCCATGTGAGACCATTAAATTAGCTTCCCAGCCTTCCTAGTCCCTCTACTCACTTTCACTGATGTAATGTGAATTTTTATATTTCACTTCTAAATTGTTATTTTAATATTAAGATGTTTCACTGTTAAGAACTGTATTTTACATTACATTTGTTTTCTAACTTTATGTCCAATAGCTATCTGTACTGAAGGATACATTTACCTGGTTTTGGTGCTCACTAGCTCTTTAACACAATAATTTATCGTCTAAAGCAGGACTGTCCAATAGAACAGATAACAAGCCATATTTGTAATTTTAAATTTTCTGGTAGCTACATTTATTAAAGACAAACAAATGAAATCAATTTTAATAAATCATGTTCTTTAAGTCAATAAACTCAAAATAGTATCATTTAATCAAGTAATCAACACAATAAACTATTAATGAGATTTTTATATTATTCTTTTCTTTCAAAACTCAGTGTGTATTTTACACTTACAGATCTCACTTAGGACTAGCCACATTTCAAGTGCTCAATAGTCACATTTTATGCGACAGAACAGCTCTACAGAATTTCTTTAGATTAATGTTCAGTTGGCTTAAGTCTATCCTCAAATAATTCTTTCCAAGAATGACATGTGGTTAATGAGACATACATGAACAACAGCTTAGGTACAGACCTTACTGAATTTACATTAAACTCTGAACATATTTCTCAATTATCTTCTGCTATTTCTGTGCTGTCGAAAAGAATTAGTAACCAAGTCTGATAGGTTTGGTTTTTTTCCTTTGCAGGCAGACATTTCTATATCTTGTATTTCAAAAATGGTGCTACCATATATGTAATTGTGGGTTATTTTTACTGATTTGTAATTTTTTTTCTGGAACACAATGAGTCCTTTCAATATGTAAACTCAGGCCTTACTTTTTTCTGTTTAGGCAAGCTGCCTTCAATTTTATCTTTCAAACTTCTGCTCCAGCTGTTTGTCTGTAGTTTCAGAATATCTGTGATTCACATATTTCTGTTGGCTCTTTCTTCTCTGACCTCTTATTATCTTATCATTTTCAATTCTTCATCACTTTCATCTACAGTCTAATATACCGTTTCTCAAGTTTGTCTTCCACTCATTGATTAAAATCTTTTCATTTCATTTCTATGTTTCAGTGTGGATTTTAATTCCTGTTTCAGAGTTACTTTCTTTGTATTGTCCCTTTTTGCATCTTAACTTAGAATTAACATACTTTTATTCCTACAGCTTTCTGCTCCTATCTCATAGGGACTATGTCTTCTTGCTTCTTATGGAGAATGCAAAGTAGCATTTACATTTTTCCTTTTGCCATCTATATCAAATTATTTTTCAGAAGTCTACTTTTTCCTTAAGTCTTTAGGATAGTGTTTCATTTCTTTAGTTCTTCACATTTTGTTTGGAGTTTTATTTTGGACTTAATCCTAGTTTAATCATTCTGAAATGCAAAAAGATTGATACAGAGCTTGTGGTTTTCTGAAAGGTGAGGTATGTAGGTCACTCTAGGTTTCACTCACTGTCTACCTGGGCTGCTGGATAAATTCAGCAGAAAGAACCAAGAGTAAGACTGACATTCATACTCAAACAGCTAGTTATCACAATAAGCAATGCATAACCCAAGCCCAAAGAAAACAGTAAGACGGTGCCCAATCTGCTTCGAAGCAAAGTCTTGCATTTGTTTTTACCCAATTGATGGGCACAGCTCCTACATAATTTTCAAAGTCTATTTAGAAATTCATCTGGTGCAGTGGATCACTACATAGTGAGACCATCAATTCCAAGAGGAGAGGTCTCGATTACTCTTTGTCACAGATCAAAAGAATGAGTCTGTTCAGCAGAGTAATGATATAGACAGAAATAAAGAGAGGCTGTCTTCAAGAACTTTGACAGCATTCATTTAGTATACTAATTAAAAGAGAATCTTATCAAGAGTCAAACCTACTTGACAAACACTTTGTTAATGGTTAGTGTAAGTCAGGTATTTGAGAGGTAGAAGATAGCATTTTCTTAAGTTTTCTATAACATAGACTATCACTAATTCAAACACCACCTCCCCCATAATTCAGTGAATATTTTTCAATGCATAACTACCTTGAAGTATGCTAATGTCTGCAAAGCATGCAAAAATCCAAGTCTTACCATCTGCTGGATGACTCACTTGTAAATCTGCCTAGTATTCCTTTGGGAAGTTCCAGGATTGATTTTTAACCTCATTATAAAAACTTGGTGGGAATGAATTCAGTAATATAGTATGTATGAAAGTGCACTGAGTGCTTGGAAGAATGTGCCACGTTCATTCAAGACATGCTTAAACGGTATGTGTACTGTGATCAAAAATAAGTGTTTGAAAGTAATTGCTTGGAGATTTGGAGTTTTAAACAAGAGTTCCAGAAAAACAGAGGCTCTAGGGGGTAATATATTAGTCACAGAGAAGAACTTTCTAATTTTGACTCAAACTAGCCATTGCCGCTAATAAAATAAAGGTCATCTGTTGTGATGATTTATTAAATAAAATAAAATGGTTCATCTGTTGGTGGTAAGCTCCTTTAGGAAAAGAACTGTGACTTACTCATTTTTATACTCCTGCACCCAAAATGTCCTTCGAGGTTGACTTTTTTATCTGCTTATAAGATTCTGAGGTTATAGAAACCACATGAAAAATGAGAATGAATCTCGTCATCAGTCTGTTCTTCCTTCCATGTGTTTCAATTGTATCATGGGTGAATTTCCTTCAGTTTCTCACCCAATTGGCTCCACATCTTGACCTCCCTTCCTATCTTGCTCTATTAAATTAGGGAACCTAGCTTCATAAACTGACTCGGAACCTAGGCAATTCTTTCATAGGTCCCAAGAATTGCAGCTGCAAACGTGAGAAGTTCAACAGAGACCCCAGGACTACACTATTGCAGTAGTGCACTGCTCATAGCTTAGTTTGCAGGATGGGGTTGCACATTCCACAGCCTACAGGACTGTAGGTGTCCACTCTGGGATTCAACCCAAGGCTTAGCCAGGGCCTAATGTACACCATGTCGAGGGAGCAGGGTGTCGAGATAGTACTTGGCACACAATATGTGCTCCACAAATATTTGCTGAAGACAAGGCATCACAGGAAGTTGTGACTTGTGAATCATGGGAGTCCTGTAAGTTAAAATGCCCCTGACTTCTTTCTAGTAAGGTAAATGAGTATGAATCACTAAGAGCTGTCCAGGCAATGAGTGCGATTTCTCCCCTTGTTTGGAATTGTTACAAATCTAGAACATTCCCATTCTCTCTGCTTTCAGTCCAACTGAACAAACATTTATTAAACACTTATATACACTGACTGGCAAGGCATAGTATCTGGCTTCAGGTAACTCAAAGTCTAGCAGGGAGACAGTCAATAAAGAGATATTTATAATACAGTATGAAGTAAATAATAATCTAACTGTGTAGAAACAAATAGATGTCAAACAAAGGAGGGACTGATAATTTTGTCCTGGTGATCAAGCTAGGCTTTATAGAAAAAGTGGTCTTCGCCCAGAGTTTTGAGAGATGAATGGGTTGGCTTGGTGATCAGCAGAGGGAGAGAACATTTCAGGCAGAGGCAGACACATGTGCAAAGTCATGGAGAGGTGAAACAGCATGGGAGGGCAACTAGTTTCATTCTTCTGGGCTTAAATGATCAATTAGGGCAACAGGAGAGGTCAGCTGGGGCCAGATTTCGAAGGGCTTTGTGTGGTGTGCCAAGAACTTTGTAACAGGTAATAGAAAGATCCCTTGTACCCTTTCCCCAATTACCCCCGATGGTAACATTTTGTAACACTACAGTACATCACAACCAGGAGGTTGACATAGATGTAGAACACTGTTGTCACCACCAGCATCCCTCATGGCAGCCACTAATCTGTTCTCCATTTCTATAATTTTGTCTTTTCAAAAATGCTATGTACATGGGATTTATACCCTTTGGAGGTTGGCTTTTTCACTCAGCGTTAATTCTCTGGAGATTGACCTAGGTTGTTGCATGTATCCATACCTTGTTCTTTTTATTGCTGAGCAGTATTCCATGATATGAATGCACCATAGTCTGTTTAACTATTCACTGGATAAATAAGATCTGGGTTGTTTCCAATTTGAGGTTATTATGAATAAAGTTTCTATGAATGTCCAAGTACTCCAGCACCATTTGTTAAAAAGACAATGTTATCTCTATTGAATTACTTTTGCACTTTTGTCAAAAATCAGTTGGGCATATTTGAATGAATCTGTTTCTCGCTTCTTTATTGTGCTCCATTAACCTATGGTTCTATCCTTTCACCAGTACCACCTAGATTTATTTTTATAACTGCATATTGTTTCCAAATCAAATACACTGATCCTTTGTACCTTATTCTTCTTTTTCAGAATTATCCTAACTATTCTAGTTCCTCTGACTTTCCATATAAATTTCATAAAATCTTATTTATGTCTAAAGAAAATCTCTCTTGGATTTTCATAGAAATTGTATTAGATCTGTATGTCAGTTTAGAAAGAACTGACTTTTTTTCTGTGTTGGGTCTTCTAATACATGAACATGGTGTATCTTTCCACTTATTTAGATTTTCTTTGATTTCTTTCATCACCATTGTAATTATGGTGATGGTTGCACAACTCCACAAACATACTAAAAACCACTGAATTGTACACTTTTCTATGTATATAGAAAGATAATTTTATTTTAAGGAATTGGTGATTGTGGAGGCTTGGTAAGACTGAATTATACACTTTTAACAGGTAGGTACACCTTAAGGTATAAGAATTATATCTCAATAAATCTATTTTTTAAAAAACCAAATAGCAGTAATCATCTCAATATTCTATTATTTTTCAGTTTGTCATTATATTACATTGAGGTCTTAGGCTTCTAATTCTCTGTTTGTTGTGTTCATTGACTCCTGTTCATTACAGTAGATTCTCCCCCTATAGATTTTTTTTTGAATTTTGACTGTAAACTTATGTTTAGTGGGTCTTGTTTTCTTTATGAGATTACTTTATGACTTTGGTTGCATTTCAGAAAATACTGCATTCGATTCTGCCAGGTTTTTCCATTTAATTCTGCCATTACTAGCCCATAGAACCAATTCTTATTAATTTCTTAGTTTGAAACAGTTCCTAGACCATGCAGGCAGTTTCAATTGCCATGGGGAGAATTCTCAAGAGCCAGAGGAGGCAAACAAGTTTCCTTGTTATCTCCCTATACTAATGCGTGCGTTTTGTTTTCCAGATTCTTCTTTCAGGGAGGATGTAGACTTTTGTTCCAGTTATCTATTGCTGCATAACAAATCACCCCAAACTTACTTACTGGCTTCAAACAACAACAACCATTTATTTTGCTCACAAACCTGCACTCTGGTATGGACCCAGCAGTGGGCTCACCATATGGTATCTGTTTCCTCACAGCATGAGGATGGTGTTCCAAGAAAAAGCACCCCAATAGGCCCCAGGTGGCAGCCGCATCACTTTTGATAATCTAACTTTGCAAGTCATGAGCAACATTTTTGCCACAGTTACAAACCACCTAGATTCAAGGGGAGGGACCACAGGCTTCACAACTCGGAGGGCGGGGGGGGGGGGGGGGGTCAACATCGCATACAAGAAAAGCATGTGAGATGGGAGACACAGTTGCAAACATTTTTGGAAAACGAAATCTGCCATAGGTTTTAAGAGTCCAAGTTCAGGCGAAAGTCTCAGATCCAGCTCCCCACCCTGCACAGGCCAAGCAAGGCCTTAACTTTTTTCCCCAGGTGGATGTTAAAATATGTGTTACTAGATCCCATGGAATTAGCAGCACCACCCATGCAGCTCAGCTGCAGAACCAGCAGGCATGCTTACAGCTTGCTGTACTGGTACTAAATTCTTCTTTCACTTCTACCACCTGCAGAGTTTCCTTTCTTTATTGTAAGTTTAACTATGCATTTAAAGGTATTTTTTAATATATTTCACTCAGACTCCTACGTGCTTTCAAAAATTGGAGGATTTTCAGGTTTTCTTAGTCCACCTCTTACTGGAACAGAAACTTCACCCTGACTTTATTCAAAGGAGTATACATCGAGAGATGAGGTACTTGGCACGCCGTAATCAAGCCATGTCTTCCTTGCCTTCCCTGGGGTCACATTACACTCAAAAAGTTCTAATCAGATTTTTTAACTGTGTAAGCTTATACACTTACGGCAAGGAGTAAAGATCTGCTAGTGTCCCAACAAGCTGGACCACAATTCCCATTAAAGAAGAAGAAATTGGCCTGCGTGTAGGAAATGAAATAAGCTGAAAGGAGCAGAGATGAGATGATGAGGGCAAGAGTGTCAGCAGATACCAAAGCAACAAACAGGATGGTCATGCGGCTCTGCACGAGAGACTGGGAGGAATGTTCTCTATCCCGAAGAGGGAGAAGGAAACGAAGGGCAAAGAATGGAAGAAGGTGGGTAGAGGGGGATCAAGGGGTGGTACGGCAGGAGCTGCCTGGGAAACACGGTCTTTAAAAAATGACTGGTGGTAGATGGACAAAAGGACTGTTGAGAACAAAACTATGACTTTAAATTGCATGTAACTGCATGTTGTGATTTTGCTTTCCCTAATCTTCAGTCACATTTTGCTTTAACCAATAGCCTTTGGTTCCACGGGAAGAAGAGTAGGGACTTGGCTTGCAGGGACTTGGCTTATAGGAGTCTGTATCAGAGCAGATATGAAAATAGCCAGAAGCATACAGAGGAACACAATCAAGAGAGGTGGGAAATCAGGGCCAGAGAAACATTAAGTCATCCCAGGCATTCAAGGAAACATTGAGGACTGCTCTGAACTGCAAAGTGCACACAATAGCAATTTGAGCCTACTGACCTAGCTCTCAATGGACCCGGAGCCTCCAGCTAAGATCTGGGTTACGTATCATCCACAAGCTCCTAAAGCTGCTTGTATTACCACCGGCCATCCACTGGTGGACCAATGCATAACATATTGGGGACCAAGTGATATAGGGGACACATTCAAAGACTTGATCAAATACATTCAAAAAAAGAAAAGCAGAGTGAGTTTCAGTTCCCCAAACACACAGACACACTCCAGTGCATTACTATGACCATGACCATCAACCTTTTCTAAGACAAGGCGAGTCTTCCATCACTGGATGGGTTCCTTCAGAGAGCTCATAACCCCCTGGCAGGAATGTCGTTAAGAGGATGAGTTTTACACAAGGTGGTAAGCTTTGGACTGACTCATTTTCAAGTTCTAGTCTAACTTGAAATTTTTCAAACCTAAGATAATGGGTTGATACATTTGTTAACTGAACCAAGCAGATTTGCTTGGCTGAAAACAGCTATATTTGATGAAAGGGATGAAGAAAGGGGGTAAGATA
This sequence comes from Camelus bactrianus, assembly GCF_048773025.1. Classification (NCBI taxonomy): domain Eukaryota; kingdom Metazoa; phylum Chordata; class Mammalia; order Artiodactyla; family Camelidae; genus Camelus; species Camelus bactrianus. The sequence continues at coordinate 39,434,772 of NC_133545.1, read as the reverse complement.
AAGCACTGGGACCCCCTTGTGGTCATTTTAAATCTTGCATGAACACAAGTTGGGGAGTAACTGCCTGTGGTTCTGAAGCACAGATATGTCATAACAAGAACGAGAATTTGAGAGTAATGGTACAGGTTACTGAGTGGAGGGTGATTTGAAGCTACAAGCAAGAAGCTAGGAGGCAGCCCATCAGCTCTTATAGTGACCTTGTTGTGGAGGGGAAAGGACTAGGTAGGAGATGACCTTAGAAAAAAGAGGATTAGAGTCAAGAGATGATGCAGGGCAGTGCCAACTGCAAAGGCTGATAGGGGGACCTTTAAATCATTTCCCAAAACTCTCCATCAGCCCCCACAAACTCCTCCAAGAAAAATAAAATAATAATAGTAATAATAAACTATTTTTGCTAAGGACAATTAACATTTGCTCTGTCTTATGTATGTATGTAATTACATATTATAAGCAGCTTTTGAAAACTGCTGGTTGTATTATTCTGTAAAATATAAACTAAATAAAACCATTATCCTGCTCTGCATGCTGGCTTCTGCCTCTGCCCCTACCACCACCGTAACACAGTCCTTCCAAGTAGAGAAGTGGTTCTCAAACTTTGGCATGCTTCAGAATCACCACTCAAGTTTGTTAAAACAGAGATTACTGAGACCCACCCTAAGAGATTCTGATTCAGTATATCTGGTAAGGAGACCCAAATACTCATATTTCTCACGAGTTGTCAGGGACCCCACTTTGAAGACCCCTGAGCTGGACTGATGCCTCTGAGCCACAGAGCTGCCATTGCTGAAGGTGACTTTCTGCAGAAGCAAGTGGGAAGTGAAGATGCTCGGTCCATGAAGACTGTTGAGGTGACACCCAGAACTCCACAAAGGATCTGAACATTCTGGAAATAGTTACAGTTGTTTAAGACAAGCCAGGAAATCTCCAGATCCAGTACCTGCCCTGCGCCCTTTATATGGCTCTGTTCATCCACAGTACACACTCCTGAGAAGACTGAACGCCCAGCCAACAGCCACAGCCCACCACCCACTGCTCACGGCATTTCTCAGCCCTTCCTCCTACCCATTTTATCTTCTCTTTGTTCTCATCATCCCGGTTCCATAACCCATCCACTCCCAATGCAAGCCCCCGATGCTTGCAACAAACCCTCCTCACTATGACAATCAATTTGGAAAAGATCTCTGGCTGGCCTCTAGCGCTCTGTCAGACATGATTTGAGTTTGCCCTAGAGCTCCACAGTGGACATCACTATGTATCAGCTACTGACCCCCCGTATCCTAGCCCCAGTGCCCACCCTCACTGCACATCCTTGCCTGCCTCTGCCCATCTCTGCCCAGGAAAGGGGACCATTCACCCAATCATACAAACCCAGTACAGAAATGCTATGTGACCTCCCTTTGCTTTATCATCTATCCACCAAAACTACTCCAGCCCTTCTATATGATAATCTACATTCAACACTATCTGGATTTTTACCTCCCAAAGCAAAAGAGGGCAAATTTGCAGGCATTGCTAACTGGGTTCCATTTTTGTACTGCTTTTGATACCACTATTTTCTTTTCAACAATTGCTCATCTCAGGGGAGAAATTATTCTCCCCTCAGGGAAGCCATCAAAACTCCAGAATGGAGCTGCCCAGATACACTAGCTCAGGGGCCAGCCTCTCCTTCCACACAGTCTCTTCCACTGCCACGGACTCCCTTCACAAAAGCGCTCTGTCCACTGCACTGCATGCAGCCTCTTTAACTCTCCTAGAGTAGAGACCCACACCAAACTCTGGGCTTGTCCTGCCACACTGTGGCCATATCTGAACACTGCACATAGGTTTATTTATTCTTATTCCCTGAAAAGCGGTGTTTTTTGTTATTGTTTTTGGTTTTTGGTTTGGGGGAATTTTTTTTTTCTTTTTTTTTTTTTTAGGATTAGAAGTTACCTTCTCTACCTGTTAACCCCCATGCAGCCCCACAAGCCTCAGATAATGCTTGGCTCCTCCAACAGGACCCCCTGCAGTCCACCCCCACCCCAGGCAGGATGAGGTCTCCTCAGTCTGGCTCCCACAGCTCCTGTACCATCTCCAGCACTTCCCTCCACACACTGCATTGGAGCTGCTTATTTCTCCATCTCCCTGCTTAGACTGCAAGCTTTTTGAAGACAAATTTACTCATCTGTGTGTTCCCAGGGCCTAGGAGAGAGAAGTCTTCAATAAATACATGTGAAAGGAAGGGAGGGTTGGAGGAAGGGAGGGAGGGAGGCGTGGAGGGAGGTAGGAAGATGACACAGGGCAATAATATACGTAATGACAATTACCCGCATGTACTGAGCACTTACAATGTGCAGACAGTATGTTTTATATTATTTATTCCAGGTGATCAGGGCCAACATCTACTTCGGCTACACCAGCCCATCCTGACTGGCCCATTAGGGCCTCCTTTAGCCTGGTTCTACACATCGCTCGTGGCCAACATCTGTTCTGATTGGCTGGTGACCAAGTCACATGTTTTAAGCATCTCAGCACTCATCCCTGCATGTGGTCATCCACAGCTCTAAAAGGAAGTTACAGGGCTGTCTCAGAATCCAGATGTGGGAAGTATGGCTTAGAGGGAGTAAGCTTCCTGCCCAAGTCCACACAGAATTCAGAATTCCTAGGCTCAGAACCCAAGCCCTGGCCTGACACCCGAGCCCGCATTCCCTGTGGCCTCTGAGGACCCTCACACTAGAATGTCGGAGGCCCTTGAGGACATATTCAGGAGGGATCCAGGAGTACGAGTAGGAGAGCCTGCCCGTGCTTACAAAGTTAGAAAGAGGAACAAGAGTGGGGAACAGCTGCAGGCAGGACGTCGTTTACCCAGTCTTCATTGAACGAGCACTTGTTCTGCACCAGGAACACTCAGTACACGCTCAGCCAGGGGTCCCTTGGCCTCCAGAGACCTACTGTTTAATGGGGAGACCGGCACACATGTAAACAGACATCTCCAAGGAGGAGGGCTCTCTGGGGCTGGCACCAGAGGGTAGCCTCCCATACAGTATCCCAGATGTCTGGACCAGCAGGGGACCCGGCCCCATGGCTAGCTGACATCATCCCAGCAGTCCCAATGTCAAGACCCCCACTCTAGGAGCTCCTCACCTGGCTGGGGTCTGGAGCTGGGCTGGGGAGGTCCAGTTCTTCACGGCACAGCCCTGATCCCCAGAAGCCACCTCAGGAGGAGGGTGAGATGCCGACCAAGGGTGACACCATTCAAAGGCTCCCCCAGAATCAGGGTCCACTCATGGGCTAGCACAAAGACCCCTCTTGCCCACACCCATGACTGCCTCTCCAGCTGGTTTCCCTAAAGTAGGAGGCCCCTTTGTGCCCTGTGTTCTCTCTGCCTGGGACGTGCTCCTCACATCTTCCTCACCTTTCAACACCCAATGCAAACATCCTCTTTCTAGGAAACCTGATCTAACCTGCTTAGAGGCTCTTCTGTGTTCCCTCCGACCCCACTTCCTGACTCCCTTATTGACTAACTTTTTTGTCTTCTCACATCGAGCCTTAAATTCCTTGATGGCAGGGATCTTGCTTTAATCAAAATTTGTATCATCAGCATATCGCACAGAGCCAGGCCCACAGTGAATGTTCAGTAATGATCTGAATGAGTAACTAAGTGAAGAATTAAATGAAGTAACCCCTTTGTCCCCTCTGTTTATACACTGAGCATACACTTTCAGGTGTCTGAGGGAAAAAATTAAAAGTTCTGTTATCAACCATTTTCACCATAGTAAGAATGAATCCCTGTGTCCCCACTCCAAAGGGGATTTGAATTTCAAGTTTTCCCCTTCTTTCAGGTAGTTTCAGATACAAGTAAGCTAGTAAGGGGATGTTTGAGGAAAAGTCTTCCCCTACCCGCAGACAGAATCAGCTGTAGTGGAGGTCACAGCCACGGGGATCTCTGAAGCCTACCCCATGGTAAAGCTTGAGCATCTACACAGTTGAACTGGAAGACCCCCCCAAGTCCCCAAGCCCCAGAATCAGCAAACTCACCCCTTAGCCAAGGAGGAAGAAATGTGCACTGGCCACAGCCAGGATTTGGAGTTGGGAGACCCAGAATTCCAGCAGTGAGCAATCCTCAGTGTTTTCTCCCAGCCTCATTGTCCTCATTTGTGAAAACAGAAATGCCACGTAGCTGATGTGAGCACTCCCTGTCAGAGAGCTTTGCAAGCAGTACCCACAGGAGATGCTCTGCCCACTCATCTCACCCATTTCAGAGAGGGGTGGTCCCCAGACACAGGTGCTCCAGCCCCAGAACAGCTCACCTCATGGTGGGAGCCATTCTAAACCACCTGTTGATCCAAAGCCAGCATGCTTCGGGCTCACACAGTACCTTAGAGTCAGGGTCACTCTCAACATCTCACTCTCCTGGACACTGTCATTCTTCTGTAGGTTTGTGAGGGGAAAATAATGTTCTCCACTTCCTTTGACTCCCACTCCTCTCCCTCCCTTCTGCTCCTTCCCCACCCCACTCCTAGGAGGATGACTTCCTTGTTACTCAGCGTGCCCATGATTGTTAGACAGGTGCTCTGATTAAGTTCAGGTTGATCAAAAGCCATTGCTAAGACAAAAATGATGAGGACAGGGGTGGCAAAGGGGCCTGAGAGGCTTCAGAGTCTCACAGGATTCACTCCACAGCACCCACCACCACAGCACTGCTGTTTGATGGCACAGCAAGTGTCTCCAGTCTCAGTGCCATAGGAACTGAGCTTGACCCATAGGTTTTAGAATCAATGTCTCTGAGGAAAGCAGAGTGTTCTGGCTGATTGTGTCAGCTATGTAGAGAAGAAAGCCAAGCACGGGGTTGTACTGTGGAAGCACCTTCTTCAGAAGTGGATTAAATGAGCCCTCAAGGCTGGTAAGCCCACTGGCCAAGGTAGGACTGGAAGCCAGCCCTTAGAAAGGCCAGATGTTTTCATAATTCCTACACTCTATTTCCCTCTGGTTTTCTTTTAGGATTTCTTACTATAACCATCAGAGCTCATCTCCACTGCAATATGGTATATGGATTCAAGCATGGGCAAAATCTGCAGAGAAATGAATAATACGTTCCAGGGGCATCAGGAATCAGAAAGTGAGAACCCCAAAGGGAATGAAAACCTGGGAACTACTTGCGGGGGCCACTGGGCCAATCACTTCCTCCCCACCCCTGAGCTTTTTTCTGCTGACCCCCAGCTCTGAGGGTCCATTTTCACAGCATTACCAGCCTGTGTTCTTGACTCCTGCTCTGAATTCCTCCTAATTCCATGCCGGGCCATGCACACTGGCAGGGCTTTCGTATGTCTTGTCAGATGCAAAAATTAGAGAATGCTGCAGTACTTCATCTTCCAGTCTCCAAAGGGAACTCTATCATCCAAGTCCTTCCAATCTTCCCAAACTGAATTAGTCCAACTTAATTGGTTGGCCCCTAATTACTTTTTTTCTATATAGATATTATTTTCCCTCATCTCCTCACTTAGCTCCTACTAATAAGCTTTCAAGTGACACATCATCTCTCCATCCCAGAAGCTGCAGAAGCCATTTACAAGAGAAGGTAGTCTCTTCTCTGTGGGAAAGGCCTAACCGCTCCACGTGTCATTCTAGCTTCACTGTTAAAGGGTCGCATCCCCTTCCTCAACCTCGTGATGAGCGTCAGAGTGGCAGGAACTCCCGTGGGGTGGGGGTGCAGGCAGGGCAGTGTGCACAGCGTGGTCGGGTCGCCACTCCAGCTTATCCATTTGTCTGACTACCGCTCAGGAGATGAAGAAATAAAGGGACTAAAAGCATATTCATCATCCTCACTGAACTGTGGGATGAAATACTTATTTTGGAAATAATGATTCCAGGTAGGAGGGCAGTGAAAAATGGAGCCTGTGAGAAGAGAGTGTTTTATTACACAATTTCTAAAATGTGAGCACTTAATGCTCTTTCATTATCACATATTATTACAGTTCTATAAAAATCGTTTCCAGGAATCAATCCCAAAGCCTCCCAAAAAGAGCTAGAAGGCAGTTTGGAAGAAGCCCTGTAAATACAGAAATTATACTTTCGACTCTACATGTTAAGACTTACTGTGGCAGAATCCACACTCAAGGCTTGGTCATCCTGCGTGAACAATGCAGTGACTCGGAATTTGTCTAAGTCCTCTCATGCCATCACTTCAAAAGATGGTAACTTTTTTATAGAGGAGAGAGGAAGGGTATGAATTTCCTACCCTATTTTTCAGATGGGAAAACTGAGGCCCAGAAAATATAAGTGAAATTACTTTAAGTGAAAGCCAGCGAGTAGTGATGGTGCTGGAAAGAAATATCTATCTATTCCGATTTATAGCTCTGCCATTTCTCTGCTGGATGCTCAGCCCATCTGGGGAGTCCTTCCACCCAACCCTACTCAATCTCCCTTGGTATTTCCACTCCCTTCGCTGGGATCTGGGCTTTCATTCCAGGAAGTGCATTAACTTGCTGAATAATTTGCAGATCACTCTGGTGCAGAACACATCAAGAGGCTTTTGACTCTTGCTCTCCCATTGGGATCAAGACCTGAAGACAGAGGAGTCACGTGAAATTGATGGGGGGCTCCCAGGCCCTTACAAATAGCTAAGTGCCAAAGGAGAACCAGTCTTAGATTACATCTGGGCTTCAAAACGTCGCCTAACCAAGGTAAAGCCAGTGGAGTTGGGCTGTGAGTCCACACTAGGAGGTGACGATGCTTTCACGCATGTGTGGACCTTGACAACTAGAAGCATTTCACAGACGCTTCCACACTCACTCTTCAGAAAAAGCCCATCCGAATGCAGGATGCTCTGAGGGGAGTCTCCAGTGCAGGGCTTCTCAAACTCAAATGTGCACAGGAATCTGGAGATTTGTTGAAACGTTGATCCTGATTCAGTAGGTCAGGCGTGAGCCTGGGGCCCTGCATCTCTGAAAAGCCCCCAGGCAACATAGATTCTGCTGCTGCTCCAAGGACCACACTTTGAATAGCAAAGCCCTAGAGCACATTTGATAAACCAGTTCTAAGGATTGAAAAGGCAAGAACAATGAGTAGCTCACTGATGATGGGGCTCAGTGGAGTATTAACCCATTGAAAACATTTCTTATATTACTGTTTTACTGGCAGTGTTTTACTGACTCTGGGCAGAATGATAGGGGTGAACCACGCACGCGAAAGGCCTCTGAAGGAGCTCAGGAAAGGAGTGAAACAAGATTTACTCACGGGAGAAGCGGGCAAGTGGTCTGGCAGTCTTATCTCCGGCTTCATTTGCAACTAGGGAAAAAAAAAAAAGAAGATGCAGTTAAGAACAAGGCATGTGTGTCCACAGAATACGCCCAACCTACAGCTAATCCTCTGGATGATTTAATATTAAGCTGTGTTTGAGAGTCTTTGTAAGAGGATAAAAGCAACTTTACTCCCTCTTTTTATAGCTCCAGTGCTGCTCTCAGTGCCCAAATGAGGTCAAATGTCTTAATCATTTTGACTAGAACAGTGAATTAAGCTGGAGACAACCTAAACAATATCTAGTGTGCTGTGCTTAGAGGAGTTAGCTGGCTCGCATCCACTTAGTGGCAGGCACGCACGCCTGGCTTCCAAGCCCATGCACAGCCTTCTGCTTCCAGCTTCCTCTCATCGGATGTCCTCCAACACACAAATGCACCCCAACCACCTGACATCAGTCTGATTTTCTTGATTCATGCGGCAAAGCTAGGCAGGGATTTAAGAAGATAGTAAGGTTGGTTTTTGTTAAGGAGGATATTTAAATTTAGATGCTAACAAACAGGAGGATAGAGGAAATTGTTCAGAGAGCTGCCCTAGAAAAACTTACCCCTAACACTTTTCAGTAGGGTCATTTACTCTTGTCTGAAAACTCTCCATATAGTTTACCATCCTGATAGGGTCATAATTAATATCTCCTATATTTATGAACACCGTCTTCCTGGGTAAAAAAGAGATCAATTACTAAGTATAAGCTAAAGCTTCACTCACTAAATATCTCTTTTAATGCACTTTTAATCTTTTTAAAGGTTATTCTGTGGGTGTTTTGTATATACATAGAAAACAGGAGTAGATATTTGTGATCGACTTGAATGAACACCCAAAGCTACCAACCGGAAAAAACCTGTTCATTTTAGTTTAGGAAAGAACATCCAATCCATAAGCAGAATAAATGACATTGCTAAAGCAATCATTAACGTTTGAGAAGCTGCAGTAGAGGACAAAAGATATAACTACTTCACAAATGTATTACATCATTCTGCAAAGAATGGAAGGTGTCAAAAATTCCTTTCACTCTCTCACATTAACAAAGGTAAGCATTTAAAAATTTACTCCATGTGGACAATGTTTAAAGATTAGCAGATTCAGTGTCAGTCGACTTTGTATTTCTGTCATTTGCATTGCCCCATTGTCTGCACTCTGTACATCCGACAGACAGACATTATACAAAATGACCAGCAGGGGGAAGTGATATTGCATCCTGCTCTAAATATCTCTCACGCTCCAGCATTTCAAAAAGAGAGAGATACAGAGAAAAAGAAAGTGAAGGAGGGAGAAAGGAGCAGGACCTAGTTAGCTATAGACGTGAGTTTCCCTGGGCTTGAATTCAAATTGTTTCCTCTTTGGCACTATAGATCTCTAAAGAAAGAAACAGAGCAAAGATTTGTTCCAAAATATTTGCTGCAGAAACTAATGGGCTGTTTTTAAAGGAGGATTACAAAGACTGTTGCCATTGCTGAGAAAACCAGCAGCCACTAAAATGTTCAGCTTGGAGAGCGCACGTCTTCCCTGAGGGAAGAAAGAGGAGCAGTCACGATGCTGTCACAATCTCACAGGCGGCCAAGGCCACTTCCTCACCCACGGGCGTTTCCTCCCCTCCCCGCCACCCTGTCCAAGGATGGGAATTGCTGACCCAGATCCCAGTCACGGCAGGAGAGGCAGACATCATGATCTAGGCCAGTGGCATGCCAGGAGAGCCGTCTTTACCCAGAAGGAATTTGAACCCCGCTGCCAGCATTATCTTCCTAGACACAGACCAGATGCCACAAGGCCTCCCACGCAAGATACAATCCAGCTAACTTGGCCTAGTACCGAAAACCTGGCCCCATTTTCTTCTCAGCTCACTGTACTTCCCAGAGCTTCTTTCAGTGCCCAGCCATAGGCTCTAAATTGACAAATCCCTTACATGCCCTACACACTCTCTGTCCTCCTCCTTTGTCCCCTCTCCGAAGACACCCCTCCCCACTGCTTCACCTGGCCAGCCTTTAAGATTCAGGTAGAGCTATTAATTTCTGAAAAGCTTCCCTGACTCCCAGCACACCTTCTGCGTCCTATAAATCTCAGCCCAGATGCCTCACTCCCCTCCCAGACCAGTGGGTCTCAAACTTCAGCAGGCACCAGAACTACCAAGAAGATTTCTTAAAACAGATTGCAGGGGTTGGTTACAATGCAGATTCAGATTCAGTGGGTCTGGGATGGGGCCCGAGAATTTGCATTTCCAGCAAATTCCCAGATGATAACCGACAATGCTCGTCTGGGGACCATATTTTGAGAACAGCTACTCTAAACTATAAACCACCCCACCCAAGACAAGGATCATAACTTTTCATCTTTGTGCTTCCAATCTTTCAAACAGTGACTGGTACACAGAATGCATTCGGTCAATATTTTTAGAACTGAATGAAGTAGACTGAAATTGATATCAACTGCCACAGATGGCTTAGTAGACACAGCCCTCAGAATGGCTTCCAGAAGACTATAAAAAGCCCCAGGTGTGTTTTGCTTGGCCCCTACAATGTCTTTAAATTTTACACAATTAGTTGTCTGCATTTAAAAATCAAGAGGTCTCAAATATAAACACAGACTGTCAGCTTCTCTCAATAACTGAATAAATGTCCAGTCCCACAGGCCAGAAACGATCGCTACTGAGACGCCCCCTATGGGTGGTTCCAGCTCCTGCATGTTTGGGAGGCAGTTCTTTGCTGTCTGGTGCTGGGCTTTCTACACTCTCAGCATGGCCAGAAGGCAGTGAAAACAGGACCTCTTAAAGGCCTTAAAGGGTAAAGCTAAGACTCAACAGAGACCAGCACTACAAAGAGTGACTGTAGCCAAGCGGACCAAGCCCCTCTGTCCCAGCCCACAAACTGCTCAGGGATGTTCAACTGCCCGCCAGCAAGTGCTCACGGCTCAAACACACGAGGGCTCTCGACCAGCCGGGGGGCCTTCCTACACTGTTTGCCTTTTATTTTTAAAAATATCCAGCAAGCTTCAGGGGGAGGGTATAACTCAGTGGTAGAGTACATGCCTAATGTATGAGGTCCTGGGTTCAACTCCCAGTACCTCCACCAAATGAAAAATATAGATCCAGCAAGCTTTTACAATAAAGTAGATGTTTCATTTATCAGGTACAATTGGAGCTTGAACTTCCCAAGATCTCATGAAAATGATTATGACTATTTGAGGAATGTTAACCACTTAAGGAAAGTTATGTTGGGCATAACACACAGACCAGCATGTATCACTAATTCCATTGATGTTGAATTGTGTGTCTAGGCTACGTGTGTATTTAGCCACAGAGAAAGGAGTGGAAGGGCGTGCACCAGATGTATAAACAGTCATTTTTCCCATGCACTGGCATTTAGGGAGACTATTGGCCTTTCTTATACTTTTCTACATAAACCCAACAGTTTGATAAGCATATGCCATATTTAAAATCAGGGGGAAATAACTATTATTATACATAATTGGGGGCACTATATATGTATGTATATTTATTTACATAAAATATATTTTAGACGCAAATTTCAGAGCAGTCTTGGATCACAGAATCCAGGGGACCTTTCATCTTTAGTCCAAGAGGAGTCTTTCTGTGAGACTCAAGAAATGAATCACCCACTCCCCACTCCCCACACCAGGGGGTCCTACACATTCTAGGTCAGGAGTTTGCAGCCCTCACCACACATAAGAATCACTAGAGAATTTTTTTTAAAAATCCTGACACCTAGACCAATTAAACAGGGCCTCGGGGGTAGGACGCAAGCAGTGAGACTGTTTAAGCTCCCAAGTGATTCCAAAGAGCAGCTCAGGCTGAGAAGCACTAATAAACGGTGTGACTTCAGACATCTTTATCAAAGCAACATTCAGGGAGGAAGGTGTGGCTCGGATTCCTTCAAAAAATAATTACCCCTATTCACTTCCTCTTTTCAGCGTTCTATTGTTTTGTCATTGAAATCCTGAACAGAGACATGCCTCTGCCTTAAGAAAAAGTCATCGGTTAAGACTGCAAACGTACTATAGGGATCAATCAGTGGGCAACTCTTCACAGTGTGAAGGGTTCTTTATAAAAAGATTAACCTCACATTTCCTCTAACCTTCAGCACGTGTGTACTGAGTGCCGCTGGAAGCTCAGCACTGGGCTAGACTCTGGCAGGGCTGCGACAATAGATTTTACTCAGCTTTGACCATCCAAGCAAGTTAGGGAGAGAAGCTATGCCTCTCAGTCTGGGTCCATCCAAGTATGTTCAGCTAGGGAACTGAATTTAAGATAATGATGATGGTGATCATCGTCTTATGATGCAGATTTCTGGTCCCATCCCAGAAGCACAGAATTGGAAACCCTGCAAGTGAGGACAAGATTCTAGACAACTGCCTCGAAAGCTACTTAGATACACTAATGTTTGAGAAGCAGCATATTAAATGAAGTGTGACTCTGGTATGTTTGCTTTATGTCTTCCTCGACCCCCCAAAATTGGCCAGAGACAAATCTTAAAGTAAGGATTCGCCAAGGAGACCAGTGGGGAGAGGCAGGTGAGATGGGTCCACCAGATAGTGAGAAAGGAAGTTAACTCAGAGCAATGAGCATCCTGGCCCCAGCTGGGCCACCAACAGTCCAGGTTATTAGAAAAGGATGGGAAGGACGGTTGTGGCAGTGGCCTGGGCAGGTGCACACTGCTTTGTAACCAAAACTGGCACCAAAAACACTGCCACCCTTGTTTTGAAAGCCCTGGCACCTGGATGAGCATAAACGCAGCTGGGGTGCTGGGTGCCAGGGCAAACACACAATGAGAAAGCAGTTCCACAGAAGAGCCTTGCTTCCTGCAAGGAAGTCTGCCCAACACCCTGGCTGCTGCTGCTCTGCCACAAGCTCTGGGGCTTGCCAGGGCCCCTCCCCAGGTGAGGTCTTTGGGGAAGCCTAGCGGCTGGAAAGCCAGGCAACAAGGGACTTCCAGAGAAGAGGGTGTTGGAATGAGGTTCCAAGCACCTTCCTAGTTGCTGTAGAAGGTGAAGCTTGGAATTGCTCACAGAGGCTCGGCCTTATGTCACCTTGCCTTCCACTTGCAAAGACCCAAGCAAGGAAAACAGGACAGAATGATACGGAGAAAGAGACCTGGTCCAAGATCAGTAACTCTCTTTGCTTAGCTGTCACCTTCCAAATAAGGCATTCCATGACCACCTTATGAAGATCACAGTTCCCAACGCCCCACTCTTCCTCTGCCTCATCCCCCTTCCCTGCACAATCCCTCCTGGAAGCATGTATCACTTTCTCATGTGCTCTATACTCCATTCACTGAGTTGACTGCCTTTCCCATTCCACTACAGTGTAATCCCCACACAGGCATAGATTCTCTGCCAGTGAAAAAAAACTACTATACCCCTAGTGCGTAAATGCCTGGCACACAACATTCATCGAGTCAATGACCAACCTCCCACCAATCTACCATGCAGAGTGCAATGGGGGCCAAGAATTGGAAGGAAAACGGGAAGAAAGTACGAGGACATTAACACCCACCAAGTATTTAAATGTTTTATAAGTATCCATTCTGTCCTTCAGGAATACTTATCAGGCACTGACCAAACTGCAGATAAAGCCCTGAACAACCAGTCATGGTACCTGCCTTCACACTAAGACTGTCATTCCCATTTGATAAACAGGGCACTGGAGTTCAGAAAGGTCAGGTAACTTTTCCAAAACCACACAGCTGTGTGACAGAACTCCAAACCAAGATGTGCCCAGCTCAAAAGCCCAGATCTTTTTTATTTAGCCTCTCTGCCTTCCAAGAAAGTAGGCAGATAAGAGCTGTGCTCCAGAGGGGGCTATCCCTAGAGAAAAGCCACGTTAACGCCTGACCCTCTACCACACACCTCTAGCCTCAATGAGAGCCACATACCCGCATACAGAAAATGGGGGGGGGGGGGAGGTCAACCTGCCTAGGATTTCATACCTGACACAAAACCATGAAACTGTCAATAGAGATGGATCCTTTTGTGAGATGGGCTCAGGGGGCAGGTCTCACAATAATGGGATCCATAAGAGGGAGATACTAGTTACAAAAGGAGGAGTTTCACTGACATTGTTCATGCAAGAACCCCAGCTCCCAGCTGTCTCCCTAACCCTATTAAACCTTCCAGAGTTGGAAACAAAGGAATAGGGGGAGAGTATAGCTCAGTGGTAGAGCACATGCTTAGCATGCACGAGGTCCTGGGTTCAATCCCAGTACCTCCATTAAAAAAATAAATGAATAACTTTAATTACCTTCCCCACCCCCCCAAAAAAAAACATAAACAAGGGAATAGAAGCAAGAATCAATTTCATCTTAGCAGGAAAAGCAGCACAACTCATAAAACCAGCCCCTAGGAAGCAAGACCTACTCTCTTTAACAGGTAAAGAAACTGACATTCCAAGAGATCAAGTGGCTTGTCCAAGATCAGACCAAAGCCAAGTATCAGAGCTGGAAATGTCATCCACTTCTTCTGGCTGCGACTCCAGCATTCTCAGAGAAGGGAAAGCATCCCATCTCTTGAACTCCCTCGGAGTGGTTTGTCAGGGGAAAAGCCATGGGTTTGGTTTCCTTTGCCCCCATTGGGTTTGATAAAAATTGATGCTTGACAATCCCAAGATACGTTTTAAGCATAAACATATACAACTCGGACTGGCAATGGCCAAGCAGAGTTCTGTGTTGCAAAGGCTTCTGCTGCTGAGTCTGAGCTTAGCAAGATGTGCCTGTGGCACGTTACCAAAGCCCGTCCTGGGTGGGATCAGGGAGGCTGGAGCGGGAAGGTAGGACGGGCATGTGGGAAAATCTCTGCCAGGCTGGATAGACCATAAAGTAATAGGTTCAAAAAATGGACAATTTACAAAGATAAGTGAATTAATTAAACGCCTCTATAAAACATATTACTGGAGTTGCTTAAAATGAGAGCTGCTATATTATAACTTAGGACCAACTAATAAGCACTGCTCATTCATTCCCTAATTTTATGTTCGCAGCAACTCTCTGAGGTCTTTGCTATTACTTCCCTAGTTTCCAGATATGGAAACTGAGTCTGAGAACTTAATTCCCTGGGATGGAACAACTAGTGAATGGCAGGTCTGGAAGTTGAATCCAGTACCACTTTATTCCAAAGCCAGTGCTCCTGACCCCCGTGCTACTCATCACACTGTTAACATCCGAATATCAGTACTATTTGATGAGCCTTTCTGCCAAGAAACCTAAACCTGGCAGGAGAACTACTTGTCTCCCCTCCACGTAGCCTCAGGGCAGAAGCGCCACAAAGGAAGGCACTCTGCTCTCCTGCTCTGTGCACAGAACAGAGCTCCGCAATCCCGTGGGACTGTGCGCCCCAGTGACAGAAAAGCTATTACCTCCCCCACCCTCTTCAGCCTGTTCCTTCTCCACTTCTTTATTCAGAAATGCTTGGCATTGCCTCATTATACCTTTTAGGCCAATTTGGCTGTCAAATCAACTCTGAATCAGGCTCTAGCACAAAAGAAAATAAAACCAATTTGTAGTGGTGACTCATCAGGGCTGGTAATTTGGGAGAGCAGTGATGGGGCACCTCCCAGGCCCTTCCCTCCTAGAGTGACAGGCAAATCCTTGCAGAGGGCCAGAGGCCAGAATGGCTCGCCAGCTCACTCAGCCCAGCGTGCGACAAAACACAGAGAGAAAATCAAATAAGCCTTTGCCAACCTGAGAAGACAGCTTGGAAAACAGATTTCCTTTATTTCTTCTTTCATTAATTTGGAGGAATTGGGGTCATATGAAAAGGCTCATGTGGCCTATTTCTTTCTTCCCTGGCCCTGATTTTATACATTTGTTTATTTATCCATATCCAACCACATTCCACAAATTATGTTTTATTCCTACTTTGTTCTGTACACCAATCCTTAATGGAACAAAGTGGGATATTAATAAAAAGTGAAATGTGTATTTTTCAGTCATTTCCTGGCTCCCGTTCCTTGATCTCTCTTTCCAAGTTGCCAGGTTTCAGATTGACTTTCCGTGGCTTTCCATTGCTCAGATCAATCTATTAACCTCTACTGAGCGTCCCCTGAGCCCCCTCTCCCCAGTCACTGCACTGGATTCAAGGTTGGATAGAACTGGTCCCTGGGTGGGCAGGGGTCTAGCTGAGACCAGAGGCCTGGCACTGAGCTTCCTGACACAGACTACTGAAGTTGCATTACGAATTTAACACAGTACCTGGTATTTAGGTGGAAACCACCCGATTGGGTCCTGACCTCAGGAAGCCTGAGGCCAAGTTGAGGAAATGTAATATTAATATATGACATGATCTAAACTTTGTTGAATGTCAAATGGAGGGTCCTTGTTCACAGAAGGGAGAGACTGCAGTGGCCTGGAGTGAGGACTAGCAGGAGGCTTCTAGGAGACCTGGGGCAGGTGGGAGTCAGGAAGACGGAGAGGATGACAGAATCTCCCAGGGAGAGGGAAGAGTGTGGCGCATTCTCGAACCTGGGAGCAGACTGACACAGACCAACTATACCCTAAACCTCTCCCTTTCTCAGGCAAAAAAAAAGAGCTTTTTATTGAGAGAGAGGGCAGTAAAAAGCAGAGAAAGGCACACACTGCTTTCTTGATACATTAGAAGATGCTTCTTGCTGCAACTCTGCCTTCTTTCCCATTGCCACCTACAACCATGTTGCATCTGCAGATGGACATGCGAATTTATCCAAAAGCTTATGTGTCTAAACATGCTCTAAATTCAGGTGCTAGTACATCAGTCCAGAATCAGCAGTCACTCCAAAGCACCGCCACCTGATCTGGACCAGAGTGCTTCGCGATGGTGACAGCCTGTGCTGTTCTGTCCAGCCCTCCTGGCTGATGCCCTGGTGACTGTCACAGACCTTGGGTGTGTGCTTTGTGACCAAAGCAGTGCCCATAAAGGGCCCCTCTACTCCCCTACTATTCTGGCCTCATTAAAACACCCTAGCTGAGCAAACCAGGCCAAAACCAACCACAAGTGGCTAATAAGAATCCAAAGTGAATGAGATTAAACTCTAATATCAGGCCAGCTGCTCAAACTGTTAACTAATTAAGTCCAAACCAAACAAAGCAAAGGAAATAAGTACACAGAAGGGGGTGGAGAAACACTATAATGTATTAAGCCCCTGTTTCATGCCAGGTACTGGCAAGAACTTTACATCTATAATTTTTTTTATACCCGTAATTTTATTGAATTTTCACACCATCCCATGAAGTGAGTATTCTCCCTGTTTTCAGATAAAAAAGCTGAGGCTTAGAAAAATTAAGTAACTTGCCCAAATTAGGGCTAGTAAATGGGAAAGCTGGAATTGAACCCTGTTCTGTGACCCCTTCTCTTTCCTCAACAGTTCCCAGGGCTGGAAGGCACAGTAAGAGTCATCTGGTCCAACTCCATACGTCCTGCATGGACCCCCTACAACGCCTCAAACAAGGGCGTGTCCAGCTCATGCCTGGACTTCCCCTATGGAGAAAGGCTCATCCCCGCCCCGGAGATAGGCCCCTTCATCTCTAACCTGTTCTGCAACCTTAGGAAGCTCTTCTTTGTGATGGTGGAATCTTTCTGAAGATCTTCTTTCTGTCCTCACAGAACAGGCCTGATTCTCATTCCTCCTAAGCACCCTTCCAACATTTGATGACAACTATCATGGTCTCAGCCCTTTGAGCCCTCTCTTCTCCAAACGGACAAGCCCCCTTCCCTCTTCATTTGATATAGCTATCCCAAGGTCTTTACCCACAAAAGTAAAATCACTTCAATCATTGCCAAAAGAAGAGAGACATGTTTCTATTTTAAATAAGCCTCAGCAACCCACTGCGTAACAGCATTCACTTCCACAATGATCTCCAGGCTAATCCAAACTCTGCCTTCTGAACCAGGTCTCTCTTTTTGCATGATTCTCAGGAGACACACAGGGCACCTGGGAACCTTCTGCCGCACTATACATACGGGAACCATCCAAAGAGACTGAGCATTTTCCAGAAGGCTGCCGTCAGAACCACGGCATCTCAGACTTCCTGGTGCATGAAAATCATTTGGGGAATCTTGTTAAACTGCAGATTCTGTGTCAGTCGGTCTGGGGTGGGACCTGGGGTTCCGCACCTCAAATAAGCTCCTGGGTGGTGCTGTTGGTGCTGGTTCAGCAGCCAGCCTCTGAGTAGCAAGGTGTTAAAGGACATAACCATTTCAAAAAGGAAGAACCAAGCACACTTTCTAAGAGCTCACTGGGTGGTTTTGAAAATGCACACTATTGAATTCAATGACCACCTCCCTCGGTTTCTTTCAGCCATTCTTTGAGAAAGAACAGTTACCAGCAGGACTTTGAAACCTACTTGAGGACAGATACTGAGAGGGTGTGCATGTGGGAAGGAGGGTCCAAGCGAGGGCGAAGGAAACTCATTCACCCTCCACCAGGAGCACTCAGTAGAACGGCTGAACTAGAATATCACCCCCTCCGCTGGCCAAGCCGCCAGCAGGGTGCAAAGCCCAAAACAAACAAGATCCTTAGATCTGGGGCACGAGTCAACTACACAGCCGGGACTAACTACAGCTGCTCCATTTTTCGCCAAATGCCTCGCAGTAAGTTGAGTTCACGAGAGCCAGGGTACATACACACACCCTAAATATGGCTCAGGCGTGCACTGCCAGCACTGTTACGTCCAGCACCATAAATCATCACATTGTTATCAGCTGCCAGCAGGCTGAACAGATCAAATACATCAAATCAATAAAACCAGCACAGGACATCCTTTGGGCAAGGAACTCGGATGCCCACTAGACTGAGCTCCTCACAGCAGAGCCCCATTTCCTATGATTTCCTTGCAGCCTAGAACAGGGCCTGGCACACATGGCTGCTAACTGAAGGGCTGGCGAATGAGAGGAGGAAGGCGGGCCTGGCCATGAAGTCACAGAGGCCCCGGGATGGACACGGCCATGTGCCCAGTGATGCTCCTCCTCTGTGGAACCTAAGAGTCTTGCACTGATGAGTCTTAAAGCCTTGCTCTTAGTCTGGGAATTGACCCTCTAAGATGGATGGAAGTTGGGAACAATTCGGCAGTTATAAATTGGAGACAAGTATATTTAGCTTGGGAAACAGAGTGTTTAAAGCTCCGAGTTCCCCTGCGAACAGTTCATCACAGTGCATGAATCGCTGCTGCTCACCCTGGCCTGCTTCGTTCCAGCGCCTACCTGAGACCCGGGCCTGCGCTTGGACTCATAAACCAAATGCTGCAAAGCACAACTGTTTCTCCAGAGATCCGCTCTCCCCCCAGGCTCTCCCATCCCCGTAAATGGCACCACCTTCCCTACTTTCCTTTCTCCAGTGCAATAGATCAGAACAAAAATGGAAAATTACCCTTATTTCCATTCTTTCCCTCATTCCCATTGCCCTTCTATCAACTCCTGTAGGCCTTACCTCTAAAATAGGCCCTAACTCCGACCACTCCTAGCTCTTCTCACAAGCACCCAGAGTTCCTCACCTAGATGACCCCAACGTCTTCCCAGGGTCTCCTTTTCTGGCCCCTCTTCTGCACAGCGGCCAGCTCATCGGAACGCATCACTTCCCTGCTTCAAACCCTCAGTGCTTCTCATGGTGTGCAAATCGTTGCCTACTAACCCCTCCCCTGTCTGACCTCGTCTCCTCTTCTTGTCTGCTGGCTGACAGCTTCAGCTACCCCACAATCTTTCCCTCTCTCAAACCTGCCAAACATATTCCCATGTCAGGGCCTTTTCACTTGCTTTTTCTGTTGGGATGCTACGCTCCTGGCGGTAAGGATTTCAGTAGTAGCGGCAGCTCCTGCGGGCCCCTCCACGTGCCATCCAGGTGCCAGTCCAAGCACCTCCGTGTGCTCACTTGTGCAGTCCTCTTAACCACCCTGAGAGGTAGTGCTCTTGTTAACCCCACTTTACAGATGGGGTAACTGAGGCACTGAGAGGTCAGGTGACCTGCCCAAGCCATGGAGCTGGTAAATGGCAGAGCTGGATTTATAACTAGGCAGTCTAGTTCCAGTGTAGTTAACCACTACACTCCCCGGCCCCCTACAGATCTCATCCCCTATACAACAGCCTCTTCTTCCAGGTTTTAACACAACTGGGGTGTCTCCAGAGGCCTTCCCTGCCCACCACCCTCACATCTCGGGCACCCATCAGTATCTGGAATTAACATGCTTCTCCATCACAAAGACCCAACTCAAGACGATAGAAGCTCCCAGAAGGCAGCTTCTAGTAATCTTAGTCTCCGTACCCCCAGAACTCAGAACAGTGCCTACACAAAGTCCCCCTGGACAAATATTAACCAACCTACTACCTCATTTGTGTTACTGCCTGGCCCCTGAAGTCATTTGAGTTTTCAATCCTCTATCTTGTCCCATTTTTGTAAAATATTATCTGTGGTCTCCCTAAGGCCTGCTCTACAGGAGAGAGTTCATGCCTGGATGCCAAAGCCCCACCACAGCACCTGCCTTGACCTCGACTCCCCACCTCTCCCTCCACATCCCTGCCCATCAGCCATCCTGAGCTCTCTACCCACTGGTCCCACTCTGGGCACTTTCATACCGAAATCTTTATTCACACCCGTCCCTTGACTTTCATGTCCTTCCCCAATTTTTCCAACTAACAAACACCCACTTGTGCATCAGGACTCAAATGCAGCCACCTCTGAAGAACCAGTCCCTCTGGGATCCTGCTCTGTCCTCCTGACGCCAGTGTTCTATCATGGCAGGTGGAAAGACTGAGGCTTTCGAATCAGATGGACCTGACTTGAATCCTGGCTCCTCTGCTGTGCTATCAACCCTCCCTGAGTCACTTTCCTCGTGTGCACAATTAAGTCACAATATTTACCTCTCAGGGGTATCAGGGCAGGAGATAAAATGTATGGAACACTCAGCACCACCTTAGCACCCAGTCATGATGAGATGCTCAATAAAAGCTAGACGATGGTGTTAATATCGTTACTTTCAGGTCTATTTTTCCAATAACATGTGTTTCCATGAAAGTAGGGACACTTTCTTAAGCCCCTCTGTATCCTCACTGCTTAGCACGTGCATGACACATAAATTCAATAACCCTCTACTGCAGAAGTGCATGAATGGTGTCCTTGGATTCTGGAATCCAATGCCTCTGGGATCGCAGGAAGTCAAAATCTCACTCTAGTCCTTTGTTTTACTATTAACAAGGGGAAAATTGTGTGTTCAGCACCTTTGATATTGTTAGAAAAACTGACTTGGAAAAAACAGGGGGTGGGGAGGACCCAGCTCTGGTCTCTGGGAGTAGGTGGAGGAGGACAAGCTGGAAAGGCAGGACGCTCCCAGGGAACCCTGGGAGGCCAATTTTATTTCAGGAAAAAAAAAAAACTGAAAATACACCATAATCTGTGGATGAACCAGAAAGAAATGAAGCATTAAAGGCAAACCGATTCATTATCCGTTTTCAAAGATGGCTGTTCCTCATCACTTACCAGCAAACTGGCTGGGTTTGCTCAATTTCTACCGCATCCCCACTAAGAGGACATATTCCAACTAAATAATGTTAAGAGGAGGTAAGGTGGCCTCTGTGCTTCTGGAAGGCACGTTATAAACCTTCACGGGACACGCCTGATGCGTTTTTCTCTGTTTCCCTTTGTAGTTTCTACACAAGCCCATCTTTTTCTTCCGAGCATTCGGCACACACGCGCTCACATCCCTGACTGCCTGGAGGATCGGAGTGGTTTTCATTTTCTCTCACAGGCTCTTCTGCTCTTGAGCTCAGAGTCTAATTGCTAAGAATTGTAATGAGTGCTACAACAGCCAAGTCCAGGGCGCCCTCAGAAAGGGGGAGGTTGTCACTGTAAGGGTGTGTATTTTATGTTGGGGAGAACAGGACTGTCGGGAAATTAAATTTAAGTTCACAATGAGATTTGAAAGCATACAGTGCCTTGGAGTCTCTAACATTCCCTCGCTTGCGCCCGCACAGAGCCCTGCAGAAACGAACCTGACATGAAAGGCCAAGGACACGCACAGCTAATGGACACAGTATTTTCTGCTCACTTGGGCCACTGGGTATTAGCAAAGCTGGGTTCTGAGAGTCACTTTCACGTGCCTGCAGACTTCGACGTGCACTGTAGCTTATTACTTGTAACAAAGGGCAGTGACGGAGCTCTGGAGAGGGAGAGTACTCCCAGGGCCTGGTTTGAATCCCAGCCTCTCTCTCTGCCTGGCCCGGACTCCCTCATTCAGCCTCTCTGGGCCTGAGCTGCTTCTCCTAGAAAATGGCTTTAAAAGGACAGGAAACCTGCCCTGCCTCCCACACAGTGTTGTTTCAAGAAAGGGCTACATAAGCAACCTTGAAGAAAACACTATAAATTATACAGTGATGGGGACATCCACAGGACTTGTGGTCAGAAATGCGAAATTTTATATCTTGACTGATACAGAGAATCTTAGCGTTTTACTCCCCTAGACAAACACTATGACCCCTTTATTTATCTCTAGGTGCAATGGGCTCATGTCTCCCCAAAATCCATATGCTGAAGACCTGATGTGATGGTATTTGGAGGTGAGGCCTTTGGGAGGTAATTAGGAATTAGGTAGAGCCCTCATGATGGGATTAGTATCCTTATAAGAAGAGGAAGAGAGCTAGAGCTCTCTCTCCCTCTCTCCCTCTCTCCCTCTCTCCCTCTCTCCCTCTCTCCCTCTCTCCCTCTCTCCCTCCCTCTCTCTCTCCCCTATGTGAGGATACCACGAGAAGGCAGCTGTCTACTAGCTTGGAAGTGGGCCCTCGCTCACCAAGAACCAGATCTGCTTGTGTTTTGATCTTGGACTTCCCAGCCTCCAGAACTGTAAGAAATAAAAGTTTGTTGTTTAAGCCACCCAGTTTATGGTATTTTGGTTATAGAAGCCCAGTAGGCCAAGACACCAGAGTCTGTATTTAAAATAACATAATAGCAGATATGATTAGTACAGTGAAGAGAAATGTGGCCAAGTAAGAAGATGAAGTGGCCTGGCCTGGGGTGCAATTTCAGATAAGACAGTCAGATGAAGCTCTGACGAGGAGATCTGGGCAGACACCCACATGAAGCGGGGATGTCTGGAGAAAAGCACGACAGGCTGAGGGGGCAGCAAGTGTAAAGGCCCTGAGGTTGAACATGATGGAGTAGGGAGAATGCACGTTGCAGGGCCCAGCATATAATAAGCACGCAATAAACAGGAGCTACTGTGATAATGATTAGCATGCTCACTGCTGCCCAAACAGCCAGCTTCCACTCGTGGATAAGCCAAAGCCAAGGAAACCCAACACATCACGACAGATGCTAGTCACAGCTCCTCCGGATCACAGCATCCAATCAGAATTCTGCTAGGGGGCTCTTTTAATGCTGCTACAGAAAACAGCCACGCACGGGCAGAGGCCATGAAGAGGTCGTACTTGCATGGGAGGGAGACCAATTTACTCCATTTCATCCTTAATTGAACCCTACCGCCTCCATATTTACCTTCTGCCTCTCCCCAAACACACCTTCTGAGGACAGGGGGTCTTTGCTGACAACAAATGGGAGTCACTCAGCTCCCATCTGCTGAGCCCCTGTGTGTGGTCAGCTCGGGGCCAGGCACGGGCAACAGTGAGTGCAGCAAGGTGAGATCTCTGCTCTCGAGGAGCTCCCTGTTCAGTGAGGGCTTGGGGTGGAGGAAAATGGTCCAAATACTGAGAGCCCAGCTGAAGAAGCACCAGGGTGGTCCTCAGTACAAAGTGCACTGGGAGTGCAGAGGAGGGAACATCCTCAGGAAGCCCACCCTCCATGCCCCACCCAGACTACACGAGGTCCCTCATCATATGTTCTCACTGCACCCACTCCCTTTCCTTCCTGTCTCTCACAGCACCGATGAAAACTGTAATGGAATCATGATTGCAGGATTAATGTAGGTCTCCCCTGACAGATTGTGAGCCCCATGAGGCAAGGACCTTGTCTGTCTTGTTCACGCCCGTATTGCCAGCATCTAACCCACGGCTGGCATGTGGCAGGAGCGCAGAAAGACACTGTAAACAGATGTATGTTGCAGAACACCAGAACACTTAATTCTGTTGGGGAAACATGATATCAGCCTTTAAGACACCTCCCAGTGAGCCTCACCTCCTAATGTTCACACCCTTGTGTGTCCCCTTCCCACACTGGGTCAGGACTGACCCACGTGACCGAGAAAATACTGAAAGGGATGGTGTATGACTTCCAAGTCCCAGTCAGAGAAATACTGCTACTCACACCTTGCCCTCTCTTGGATCCCTTGCTCTAGGAGGAACCAGCAGCCAGGCTATGAGGACAGTCAGCAGTCCTGTGGAGAGGTCCACATGGGGCCTCCCACCAAAGACCAACATCAACTTGCCAGTCACGTGAGTGCCACACTGAAGCAGGCCCTCAGCCCCAGTCAAGGCTTCAGATGAACACAGCCCTAGCTACATCTTGATGTGACCTCATGAGAGACTCTGAGCCAAAACCCATGTAGCTAATTTGATTCTAGAATCCTGACCCACAAAAACTGTGTCAGATAATATTGTCATTGTTGCTTTCAGCTACTAAGCTGCAGGGTAATTTGCTACTCAGCAATAGATAACTGATACAGGAAAGGACTAGAGAACTTTCAGAGAGCAGGGTTTTGAGGAACAAGGAAGATTTCACCAGACCCAGAAGAGGCAAACACTGTATTCCTGCAGATGGAAAAACATGAGGAAAGGCATGGAGAGTGCACAGAGATCGTGCGTTTGGGAAATGGGAGAGCATCTCCCATGGCCAGAGTGCAAGGTACCGGGAATGATCCTGAAAAGGGAGCCTGGGGCTGGGTCCTAACAGTCCTTGCATATTATACTAAAGGGTCTGAACCATTTGGAGGTGGGAATAACTACTTCCATCTTATAAATGAAGCAACTGAAGCTCAGGAAAGTAAGGAAATTTGTCCAAGGGCACCTGCCTTCTTTTTGTACAACGGCGAGAGAGGAAGGAGAGCTAGCTCGCTTCCTCCTCTTATAAGGACACTAATTCTATCATGGGAGCTACACTCTCATGACCTAATTACTTCCAAACACCATCACATTCATTGATTCACATGAATGAGGGTGGGGGGAGTGGGCAGTAAATGTAGCAGTCCTGAAATTTAAATGTAGGAGGAATTAACACCAGAGCCGGCGTTCTTTCCAACATCTCTGTGTTAAGAGCGCTCCATGACCTTCAACCAGGGGCCACAGCAGCCTCCATCTCAGCTCCCTTGACTCAGTGGGTGAGTGTTTCCACTCTGCCTGCAGGGTGGACCAGGACTAGGCATGAACAGCCCATGTAGAGGGCTCTCCAGGGTAACCCCAGGCCAGGCAAGAACTTCCCACAGTCTGTGCCACTCTTCCTTTCTGGCCTTGACTCTCCTGAGCCTCCCCAGTGCCTGGCAACAGTGACGCCACTCTATGCCCCAGGTAATCGCCCTGCCACTGGGGGATCCCCTGCCCTCCTGCAGGGCAAACTCAGGCAGCATTCCAAGGCACCTTGGAATGAGCTCCCAAAACAGCATCAGAAGCTGAGGCAAGCTGACAGAATGTGATTCCAAACTCCAAACCCATCTTGGAAACACTAGGCCATCACCTGCTGCTCTTTTGGGAGGGAGAGGTGCTTTGGGCCCTGAAGACCACATCCCAGGAAGACTATTCCTAGAAAAAGAAAAGGGAAATTTCTACTTTCAGAGCAACTACTCTGTATGAGCCCTCGGCTTTTTACGCATAATTCTATCCTCACCACTACCCTGTAAGATAGGCATCTTTATCCAGATAAGCAGAAGTCCAAAGAGGCTGAGTAACTTGCCCAAGGACACGGACAGCTGCTGTGTACAGCGGACCAGGCTGTGCGCTGCACAACTCTAGGGAGCACAAGTCACATCATAGACACTGTAGATTTTTGTATTTGTCATGAAAATTTTCCAGCAGAAATTAACATCAGTGATATCCAGCAGAAGTGGCATCTTCTTCTCATTTGCACAAAGTCACATGCGGGTCAGCAATAGTTCCAGCTAGATAACCACCACCCTGCTGGTAGGTGGAGATTTGACCCCATGTATGTCTGACTCCAAAGGTCTTGCTCTTTCCCCCAGACCTCTATACCTCCTTAGGATAACTTCAAGCATTTACATATCAGTTCCTCGCAGTTCAACTGGCAGAGACTGAGTCACAGACCTCTAGACCATCCCAGTTGGAAAATATATTGTCAATCAACCATCAACCTTAAAAGTTTCCCTCTGCATCAAAAGAATACAAGGCCCAGAAAGGGGAAGTGAGCTGGCCAGGCTCATACAGCAGGATGTGCATAGATGGGACTTGCATCTTGTGCAACTAAAGGCAGGTCCAGCCCTGACATAAAGCTGTTCTAAGCACAACCATAGATGATCAGAGCTAGATTATCTAGGCCAGAGTCTCAACTTCCTTTTGCGTCAGAATCACTTTTTCAACTGTAGATGGAGGCAGTGAGTGAAGGGTCTTAGGGAGTGTCCCTTACCAGACAACTTTCTGAAGTCTAAGCTCAAAGACAAAGGCAGCTGGAGGGAAGGGGGACCTGAAGGAGCTACAGCTCAGAAGCCTCTCCAGGATAGGCAAGAAGTATGCTCCTCTATAGACCTGTCAGGTCCTAGGAGGGAAACTGTTGCTAAGTGGAAGCTTCCAGGCCCTCCCCAGTGGCTCTCAAGGCAGTTGGCATTCATCTTGAAGGGAGGACTCAGGTTCTGCACAGGCCTCCTGGGAGCCCCTGAATACCATAGTGATGGCCCCCAAGCAGCAACCCAGTTCTATCTGGGCTCCAACCAGGGTGACAGGAGCCAAGGGAAAAAGAACACAGGGAGGAAATCCGAGCACCTAATTTGCTGTTTTGTGGAAGATGCCAATGAAAACTCTCCACCCTTTCTGAGGCTGCCATTCAGCCCTGCTCCTGTTGGGCGCCTCTTTAACAGCCCTTCAAGACCCCCCAAGGCTTCCTTCCCAGACAACAGAGCCCAAGCATCCCCAAGTTAGGCTAAAAGGCATTATGTCTTTAAAGACCTCTAGAAATACAGAGACTCCCCCTGGACACTGAGGTTTTGGGAGGCAGCGTGACCTGCTCAAAATCACTCAGCTGCTCCTTCCTGGCTCAACAGCATTCATGAGATGACATTTTAGACATCACTGAAAACAGTCACTCCCACCTTACGTGAACCTGAGTCCATCCATTTTCCACTTGAGTCACTGACACTGACCCTGCACACAGCTAGTTAGAAACCATGCAGGAAGACTCCAGACTCCCAGGTTCCACACTTTGCAAAGCCCTGGAGAGGAGGGGCCACTGAATTACCTGCAAATTGACGACAGAAGAAGCTTTTATGTAACTCCTGGAAGAAGGGTCAAATGACCACTAACAGTTCTCTCCGTACAGGTATCTTCTAGTTTAGCACTCTTCCATTACACTTAGAGTCCGATTTTTATAAAGCGGGAAGACCAGCTTATCGCTTCATAGAAGCAAAGTAAATCTTAAAGCCAGCAGATGGGGATAATTATTTAAAAGAGAAACACATTGAAAGAGAGTATGGGAAATTTTAATATTTTCATGATGTTACTAACATAAATATGAACATAGGTGAAATAGTGAAAAACACCAGAGTCAACACCAGCTAGTAAAGTGAAAGCAAAAAGGTATTTTTTATGATACAGTGTAAACAAATTATGTTTATCACAGAAGTGTAAGAATAATATTAGAGAATCTACTAATCTTATAATATAGCATACCAAGAAATTATAGAAGCAAACAAAAAACATATCCTATCCATAGATGTAGGAAAAGTCTTTGAAAAGTATCAATACTTATTCATGAATAAAAGAACACAAACAATAACAAAACAAAAAGGATGAGGTTTGGTTCCAGGTTAGATGGAGTAAACACACTCTACCCTACCTTTCCCACTGAATGCAGCTACAAAACCTGGGTAGAATGCATGGAGCACCTATTTAAGGATGCTAAAACTAAACAGGTAGATTAAGGGAAAAGACAAGAATTCAAAGTACCACCAAACGAGTGATAAGTTTTCTATTTTTTTCTCTATTATCCTCTGGCATTCCTCAAGGCAGCTCAAATGGATTTCAGTATGAATTAAGAGTGGACATCACCATGAAGTGGACATCAGTATGAATAACAAGAGCTCCAGGTGAATTCTTCCAGTTTTGGTACAAGCAATACATGTGTGAATCTGACTCTAAACAGCATAGCATAGACCTCAAGAACTGAACTAAAAGACAGACCAACACCCACCCGAGACTGACAACTGAGTGGCGGTACACATGGGACAAATCTGAATAACACTGTTAAGGCTTTTGCAAACAGAACCAATGTTCTAATCATAACCCACAGAAGGCAAGCCAAAACTTTCAGACTGAACCCAACTTGATTGCCAGCTACCAAAATAAAAGTATCAACATTCTCTGCATGACTTAAGTAGGACCCAGAGTCTCATCACATAATATTTTAAGTGTTTAGGTTAAAATCCAAAATTACTCTGGATATAAAGAATCATACAAGGGTAAAGATAATTAACAGATACCAATGTTGAAAGAATGGGTTGTTGGAATTATCTGACAAAGATTTTAAAGCAATTATTATAAAAATTCTCCAACATGTAAGAGCAAACACTCTTGAAATAATGGAACAGAGTGGAACAGAGAGTCTAGAAGCAGATTCTCACAAACATGACCAACTGATTTTGACAATGTTGCAAAAGCACTTCACTGGAGAAAGGATAATCTTTTCCATAAATAGTGTTGGAACAATTGAACATCAATATGCAAAAAAAGAAAAAGAAAAAAAATGAACCTCAACGTATATATTACATTATGTATTATATATCAATTTGAAATGTAACATCAATCTAAATATAAGGTATAAAAACCATAAAACTCTTCAAAAGACCACTTAAGTAAATGAATCCTACCAAATTTATGGATTGAGAGACTTAGTTCTTAGTGTTCTTAAACATGACACCAGAAGTATGATCCATAACAGAAAAAATTTTATAAGCTGGACTTCATCAAAATTTAAGATGTTTGCCCTACAAAAGACACTGTTAAGAGAAAGAAAAGACAAGCTACAGCGCCTCAGAGAAAATATCTGCAAATGACATCCAACAAAAAACTTGTACTCAGAATACATTAAAAAAAATAAAATAAAAAACAGTATTAAGTTGCTGGTGGGAATGTAAAATGGTGCAGCCCCTGAGGAAAACAGATTGGCAGTGCCTCACAAAGTTAAACACAGAATTACCATATGATCCAGCAATTCCACTCCTAGGTGTATACCCAAAAGAACTGAAAGCCAGGACTCAGACACTTGCATACCAATGTTCATAGCAGCATTATTCACAATAAACAAAAAATGGAAACAACCCAAGTGCCCATCAACAGATGAGTAAATAAACAAAATGTAGTCTATTCATACAGTGGAATATTTTTCATTGACAAAAAGGAATGGAATTCTGATACGTGTTACACATGTATATACCTTGAAAGCATTATGCTAAGTAATATAAACCAGACACAAAAGGACAAATGTATGATTCTCCTTTATGATGTACCCAGAATGGGCGAATTCATAGAGCTAGAGAGAAGAATAGAGGCTACCAGGGTTTGGGGGGAGCAGGGAGTAAGGAGTTACTGAATAATGGGTACAGTTTCTGTATCAATCTGTACCATTTGGAATGATGAAAGAGTTCTGGAAATAGACAGTGGTGATTATTGTAAAACACTGTGAACATACTTAATGCCACTGAGTTATGAAATTAAAAATGGTTAAAATGATAAATTTTATGTTATGTAAATTTTACCACAATTTTAAAAAACCCAATAGTAAGAAAAGAAACAACACAATTAAAAACTGGGCAAAAGGTGAGAGGGAAATAGCTCAGTGGTAGAGCACATGCTTAGCATGTAGGAGATCTTGGGTTCAATCCCCAGTACCTCCATTGAAAAATAAATAAATGAAACTTAAAATTTTTTTAAACTGGGTAAAACATAGCCGCTTCACCAAAAAGAACATATAGTAGGCTTAAAAAGCACGTAAAAAGATGGTCAACATGATTAGCCATTAGAGAAGTATAAATTCAGACCTCTCTGAAATACCACTACACACCTCTCTGGACAAATAAGATGGCTAAAATTAAAAACTTTGACAATATAAAGTGCTGGTGAAGATGCAGAGCAACTGAAACTCTCAAACATGACTGGTGAGAATGCAAAATGGTACAATCACTCTCGAAAACAGCTTGGCACATCCTTATAAAGTTACACATACACTTGCCATAGGTATTTATCTAAAGAAACGAAAATTTATGTCACACCAAAACCTGTATACAAATGTTCATGGCAGCTCTATTCATTCATCAAAAACTAGAAACAACTCAAATGCCCTCAAATGGGAAAACAGACTGTGGTACATCCATGCAATGAGATGCTACTGAGCCATACAAAGGATCAAGCTACTGATACGTGCAACCTGGATGAATCTCATCGGCATTAGGCCAAATGAAAAAAAAAAAAAAAAACAATCTCAAAAGGTTACATAGTGTATGATCCCATTTATGTATCATTCTTGAAAAGAATAAAATTATAGTGACAGAGAGGAGATTAGTGGTTGCCAGAGGTTAGGGGTAGAGAAAGGGTTTATCTATAAAAGAACAGCATGAGGGAGTTTTTGGAGTGATAGAATTGTTTAGACCCTCACTGTGGTGGAGCTCATCCCAAACTAAGCATGGATTACAATATTTAGAACCATACATCAGAAAAAAATATTCTATGTTGATTCAAAAAATAAAATTCAGAACAAAACAAAAATCTCTCAGCAAACTAAAAATAGAAGGATACTTCCTTAGTCTGATAAAGAGAATCTACATTCTTCTTATGGATGAAAAGTGAAATTCCTTCTGAAGTCAAGAATGAAATAAAGATACTCATTATCACCATCTCTGCTCAGTCAGGAATCCTAACCAGCAGAGGTTATCATTTCTACCTAGGAGAATTCACAGACAGATAACTAGAATTAATACGAGATTTAAGCAAAGTTGCTGGATTTAAGGTTCACACTAAGAATCTATACATATTGGATTCCTTTACACCATCAATGTGCAATTAGGAAGTGTAATTTTTCAAATGGTATCTTCTACAACAGCAGTGAAAATATATAAGGTGCCAAGGACTAAATCTAGCTGAACCATCAAGACCATTATGAAGAAAATAATAACATTTTATTAAAAGACATGAAAGAAGGCCAGATCTTGCCATGTTCATGAATGGGAAGACTCAACAGCATAAAGGTGTCAATTCTTTCCAAATAAAAGTATACATTTTAACTGAATAAGTATTTGCAAAGCATTTATAACAGTGCCTGGCATATAATAAGTGATATATAACTCTTGTTGAACAAATAAATCAAAATTCCAACAAGATTTTTCATAGAACTTGACAGGCTTGTTCTTAAAATTTATAAGGTGGAACAATGGTACAAAAATAGCCAAAGCAATCTTGAAGAACAGAAGTGGGAAGAAGAATAATTCTCATTCTAATAGACATTAGCACTTAATTATGAAGCCATTAAGAATGTTTTTATTAGCGAGGAGTAGATACACAGACTAATGGAACAGAATAGAGAGTCCTGGAATATTTGCTACATGGAAACTTGACATATAACAGAAAAAGCATTACAAATTAGTGGATGCTGGAAATGTTCATTACCCTTAAAAATAAAGTCCTAATTCACACCACTTACAACCGTAAACTCAAGGTAGAATAAAGACCTATATATGAAAAGCAAAACTTTACAAAGAAAGCATTATTTCCTCACTGTAGGAAAGGATTTCTTAAGCCAGATGCAAAAAGCACAAACCAGAAAGGAAAATACTAAAAAATAAATAAAGTGTCTCTCTCTGTCTATTCCACTTAGCATAGTACCCTCCAAGTCCATCTCGTGGTCATAAATTTTTAAATAAGACAGTCAGCCTGATTATATGTTTTTCTCAGCCACATTCAGCTGCCAGAGAGTAAGCAGAGAGCTGTGGTTTACCTGGCTATGGAGTTTTGCCAGGCAAGTAGGATTGAGGGTAAGCAGAAAGGAGTGATTATAATGGGGACCCGTGGAAACAAGATGGGTGACAAGGAAACTGATGACCTGACAGGGGTAATGGCTGGTGAAAAGAAAGTAGGTTCAAGAGTCTGCAGTTGCCAGGGGGTTGAATGAGTGTTGGAGATGGGCTTCTAGAAGGAATGGTGTGGAAGGAGGGAAAGCATTAGTCAATGAGTGGGATATTGTTAATGAAGTTATGAGTGGGGGAGTGGAGAGCGCAACGACTGGCAAGGACAAAGTCTAGGGTGTGCCCATGGGAGTGAGCGGCTAAGAGAGGACCAGGTCATTCAAGGTGAGGAAGTACATTAATAGAAAGGGAGGAGCACCTACTCGGTATATCATCAAAACCACCAAAAACTGTGACAAGAGTGGTGGATCAGGAGTAAAAGTCTTCAAAGAGTGTCTGGAGGTGATTTATAGATGATTACAAGAAAGAGGAGTGGTGGATGGTACAGGCTGAGGCAGGAGCTTCAGAAGACCCGGGGGCTTCTCAGGAGGAGACAAGAACAATGGTCTGAAGTGGCCACGAGGAGTGTAAAGGTCACATACCTGCCTCTGAGTCTGGTGGCCCTGGGAGAATAAAACCACCAGTGGAAGCAGGGTCCTCCAAAGACAGCCCAGTTTAAGTTGGAGCAAAAAAGGTAAAGTGGCCATTAAAAGAAAAGACTGAGGACACAGGAGATTTTACTGATCGAATGACAAGGGTCCTGTAGGGCCCTGTGGAAGGCTTAAGGGGATGGGGAGAAGAGACTGAGTCCAATTAAAAGATACAAGAGCTGTATGGAGGTAAGTGTCCATGAAATGGTGATGGATGACCCAGGGGCTTGACTTCCTGGGATGCCTGACACAAATGAGGTACTCCTGATGGACAACTAGGGGAAGACATCCTGTGGGCAGACTGGGATGGGAAGGAGAGACAGTTAGGGAGAGGGAGAGTGGGGTTTGCCTGGATTACGCAGGCAGCACACAATCTTCCCAGTGAACATTTGCATGATGTATTTTTTTAGGGAAACGGCTCCAAGGCAAATATTTTTCACAAATGGACACTATAAGAGGCGACTCCATACGCAGGCAGTCTCCCTGCTTGTCTCCCTGCATTGATGCGCACACACTATTCACAAGGCAGGGAGAATAGGGGACACTCGATTCGTCCTTTGGGCCCTTACAGATTAGATGCTCAGGGTGATGTTTTTGTGTCAGAGTAAGCTGATGACACTAGTTTAAAATGGAATGTGGAAATCATCTGTGGTTTTCAATGAGTCATACTTTCCTTGGCCCACCTGTCATGGGAACTGGCGCTGGGTGGACTTCAAATGGTTCAAACTGCACATCAGAAATAACAAAACAAAGTCCTCCATCACACAGATCAGTAGGAAAGTCAAGTCGTCAAGAACATCGTGCTTGGGGTGGGAGATGGTGACAGTGGGGCCTAGAAGAGTCCTTCTAACAACAGCTGGAGGTAAGAGTCAGCAGGCACGGGTTCAAATCCTGCCTTTTTCCTGAGGGAAGTCATTACTCCAAGTTTTAGTTCCTTTGCATGTAAATGTGGTGGATAATGATATTTACATTTGGGAGTAGATGTGAAGAGCAAAGTCTATTGAGCTCTTCGGACTAAATCAGGGCTAATTTCCTCTATCGCCTTCTTTCCCAGAAAGAAACACTGGGGTCTACAGACCTGAGTAAGAAGACAAGCAAATATCACTATTCTTGATCAGGAAAGACGCTTAGACACACGAGTTTCTGAACTGACTGTAGAACAAAGCACATCTCAAAAGCTTTCAAGATGAGGATTTATGTGTCAGTAGGTTTCCAAGGAGACAGATTTTACAAAAGCTACTATGAGACTCACTTCCTCTGCAAAAATACGATATCACACTCCTGCTTTCTGAGAGCTCCTTCTATGTTCTGACAAGTGAAGGAAGTGTAGGAGGAAGAGGCCAAAAAGCAGGATATGAAGGCAGCACCCCCACACCCGATTTGTGGAATGAATGAATGAATGAATGAATGCTGTGTTTTTCCTTCACGCAGAGATGGGGGAAGAGAAAGGAGACGGACGAGTAAAAGTGGCCACATGGGGCCCAAGGCAGGAGCACGAGGTGGCCAAGACAAATAGTAATGCTAGGTAAGGAGAACAAGGCAGAACCCAGGCTGGTTCTTAAAGCCTTCGGTGCACTCAAAGGCCATGCAGCCATGCGGCCAAAATCACACATGAAATCTGGCCTCCCGAGCACACTCAATATTCCAGAACCTACTGCCCAGATGTGGCCGGTCCTGCTCGGAGACAGCATTCTGACAGTAGGTGTTTGTGAACCCTGACATGAACATGAAAAACAGAATCCACTCTATGTCTTTTTCCTTCGTGGGTGTTCACTGTTTCCACCTAACCCCCAGCTCCCTCAGCCTGGAGCACTGTTTCCAACGGTGTTCTGTGGAACACCAGCACCGCAAGACAGTCCATGCCAGAATGGTGCCTTCCCACTAAAAGGCCTAAGCTAAAGACCTGGGCCTGCAACAGTGAAGAAACTACATTCTCTCACTCCACAGACAAACATGAAGAATGCAAAGGCTCTTTAAATGATGTTGGCACCATGAAAGAGGAACAGACAAGATGCTGTAGAACTTCAGAAGAGGGGAAGGTTGAGATCATCTCAATTTTTAGGTTCCTCTTTGATTGTCACATGAGCATCTAGGGCCATTAACCAACCTCACTGTGAAGATAGGTATTTTACACCTGTTCCTCAAAACACTACCATTTTTCCCATAAATCCATGGATTGAGAAATATCATGTGAATTATAAGACTCTGTGGGTAAAAATGTTGTTAATGGGAGTAGGCTGGAATCACTCAAGAAGTTTGATAAAATGCACATTCCCAGGTCCACCCAGACCTTCTGGATAAGAATTGGAGGGGTGGTACCCTGGCAATCTGCATTTGCACAGGCTTCCCCACATGTTTCTGATCCACACTTATGTCTGAAAACCACAGGATCTCTGAAACTATTAATAGTTCACAAAGGGTTTCAGGGTAAGACATGACTTGAAGAACCAACAGCAGAAATTGATGGCAACAAGTTCACAGTGACTAACCAAAAGGTAAGCCCAAGAAAAAGAACAAGTCAGTTACATGGCAGAACATTAACACAGTTCCAGAAGCTGCCCCGACAACAGCCAGGATTTTTAGTCCTGCCGCAGGGATGCTCCCAGGTGTAAGTGAGCGTCCCCAGCTGGCCACAGCTTGACCAGAGGAGCCATTTAAAGCATGTATTTTCACTGGGAACTCTAAGCTTGCCAAGCACACTTCAGAGGGTCACGTGGCTTCTCACAGAAACTATCCCACTAAAAAGCGAATCTCTGAGCACAGCCTTCTGCGGGAGCTGTGCTGGGTGCTCTGCATGTGTTAGCTCCTGGGGACCATAGGAAAGCCCTGCAAGGCAGGTGCCTTTCTCCTCGCAGTGCAGGGCTGGGCAGGATCCAGCCATGGCATGAGGGATACCAAAAGCTCTTTCCTCTGCCAAGTGTGCTCCCCAGAGAGAAGATGCACTGGCCGCAACACAAGAGTGTTAGTCCCCTTGGAAGTTAAATTTCTCCCTGTAAATAAATAAATTGATGGGAGCTATGGTATCCCTACCCCGGCACTGCCATTCAGTCAGGCCCAAGCAAACAGACAGACAATTCCCCTCTTGGCTTATCTTTAGCTAAAACAACAAAAACTCCAAGATCCCTTCCAGTCCTGAAATACCTTGCATTTATAAAATAATTATGCAATGTAAGAAGCTCCTTGGTTGCCCAAAGCTGGCCCTAAGTCCATTTATGAAGAGAGCAGAATTCATTCCTGTGAGCTCTGTTGTCTAATGCGGTTTTCTGTCCTTGTCCAGCCCAGCCCGCACCTCTCCCTGCTTTTACCACCACCCACCTCCCATCCTACCTCTGCTCTCTGCTCAGCAGCCAGTGACAGCCCACTGAGCATTCTGCACTCCTGTGTTCTCCAAGTGCATCAGGCCTCGACTCTTATACTCATGATGAAAGAAGGCCAGAGGCAGGAGCAGGGAGTGGAGTGTGCACTCTCCCGTTCCCAAGGCCAGCTAGATAATTCCGAGAAAATCCAGATGTTCAGATGCTCCTGCAGGGAACACAACCCTAATTCACTATCAGCCATACTATTCCATGTTTATCTACTGGGATCTTCTTAGAACACAGAGAAGCAGCACTTGGCAAACGTGAGCCTGTCCAGCGGTATAGGTATGTGGAAATCATTGACATATTCAAGAAGTATCTACTGCAGAAGGCAGGGAGGTTATCTTTGTGAAGAACAGGGCTTCTGGAGTCCAGGAGATAAGCGGTCAAACCCTGTCTCTCCTAATCATCGGCTGTGTGACCTGAGGCATGTTAATGTCTCAAAGCCTCAGATCGTCAGGTGTAAATGGGTTTAATAATACTGCCTACCTCAGAAGACTATTATGAAAACAAAATGACATAACTCATGTTAACAACTTCCTGTCACAATACATAGCACTTAAGAGGTCAATAAATGATGGCTATAATTTTTATTAAACATGTTGGGTGTCTTCTCTGTGTCAAGCACAATACTGTGCTCAGGCTGAAGAGATAAATAAAACATAGCACCTGCCTTTAAGAAGAACTCAGTGGGAGAAACAGTCATTTAAACAAATCATCGTAACCTTATAGGTTCCATAATAGAAGTATAGAAATTAGTACTGTGGAGATCCAGAAGGAGTGACCGACCTCCTTGGGAAAATCAAGGAAGGCTCCACAGAAGAGGTGACACTTGAACCTATAAAGAAGCAGGAGTTTAACAGATTATAAAAAGGGTTCAGAGTGTGCAAAGGTCGAGTGTGGTGTGTACAGCAGAGATGCTGTACAAGATGGAGCAGGAGACAAAGACGAGGGCTTGGGAGCCAAAGGCTTAGTGGCCAAGCTCAGAATTTCTGATTTATTGCCTGTCTTCCCAAACAATGTCAGCTGTATGAGGACGGGAGCTTTGGACTTGTGCATTGCTGTGTCCCCAATGCCCAGAACAGGGACTCACACACGGTAAGCTCTCAAGAACCATTTGTTAAGTCAGTGAGTTAAATTTATCCTGTAGGTGATCAGGTCCACTCAAGCAGTAGGGTGAGAGCTGGCCTGGAGGAAGAATGATAAGTGACACAATGACTATGAGGAAATTCCGTTTGCAGGGAGGGTCCCCAGGGAGGCACGACTGTGGGAACGGAGAGAATGGATTTCACAGACATTTCCAAAGTTGAACTGCCTCAACTCAAATAACTGAATACACTATGTGGGTACAGTCAAGGGCTGGCTATTAGTTGAAATAAGACATGTTGTCATGCAGAACAGGCTTGGGTGGCCCAGGTGAGGGTTTAAAATTACTTAGTTATATGTCCAGTAGTCAAAGATACCTGGAAGAAAGCAGGTCAGCTCGAGGAATAACAAGTTCCCTTTTGTGGCTGGAACTGTCCAGGCAGAGTCTGGACAACCTCTTCTCAGGGAGGCTATGAAGCAGATTCAAGTATGGCACAGAAAGTCCCTCCTAAGATTCTAAGGTTCTATAGTTCTTAGGCAAAGGATCTAGATCATCTCACTGAAGGTGGTGCTTCTGAATGCTTCAAAATATGGCTGGGAGAACCGCCGGTGGTGCTCTCTTTCCTTACGGGGGTTAAATGCAGGCCCGCAGAAGCAGGCGTTTACCTGCACATTAGAGGATCTGGTCAGCAATAAAGTCCAAGCCTTACTTGGACCATGGGAAATGGCACTAGTGCTGTAAGCAAGGGTGTCCTCTCAGGGGCTATATGGGAGGCTGGGAGGAAGGAGAGAGGCCCCTTAAACACCAGCCTAATAAAAAGGCTGTTCACAGCTGTGGGAAGGGGACAAAAGATGCTCCGGTCCCAGTTTCTGTGCGCTGATCTTAAAGGGCCATCCCACCACACTGGTGACTATTTTTGCCTATTCTACTCAGGACTAATTTAGAATTTTTTCTTTTTAAGAACTAAGTGTCTTTCACAACCACTATCTCATGTATCCACCCAAAAGCCCCCATGAGATGATTTCAGTTCTGCAGATAAAAAAAAAAAAATGAAGGCACAAAAATAAGTCAATCATTGTGTCTTAAGTATAGTGGAGCCACACCTTCTGTGGGGGTGAGGTTCTAAAGTTAGCGCAGAAGGCAAAAATCACATGTGCTCAAGGATTGCCTGTGAAAAATCCCTTAAATCAATTGTAAAGTATAGCCTCCGGTCTTACGTATACAATCCTAAACAGTGCACAAGACAAATGCACGCAGTGAGGAAGCATGTTTAATAAAGAATATATGTGCAAACTGTACATTTGGAGAAATTTAAATTACATAAAAGAGAGGACAATGAAGGTATATGGTTAAGTTTTATAAATCAAGTGCGCATATGCTAGCCCTCCACCATAGGCACAGTGTATTAAACCCTATAGCTTTATGTTAAGACAGATGAGCTGCCTGAGGTCGGCTGGTCTGGCAGAAGCTGAGTGATGACACAATGGCTCCCATTTACTGGGCACTCACCGCCCGCTAAGCTCTGCGTTAAGCACTTTATGGAATGCTCTCAACCACTCATCTGTGGGGGAGACACTGCTACTCTCTTCATTTTACAGATGACACACTTGAGGCTGAAAGGGAGTGCTAACCCTGGGCCACACACACAGCCAACGAGTAGCAGAGGTGGAGCCAGAGGTCCATCTGACTCAAAAACATGCTCTTATAGGAGTGACTCTCAGATCAGGTGTACATCAGAATCACCTGGGGAGTAAGCTTGTTAAAAATAGAGTTTTCTGGGTCCATCTCAGATCAGAGGATGCAGAATCCTGGCTCCCTTCCCAGTGGATTCTGATGTGGACAGCCCCCTGACCACACTCTGAGAAACCCTGCTGGAGGCTCTAAGTCCCTGCCTAATACACTTCCTACTAAACCACATCCACATGTCAGTGTGCTATCTGCCTGGCGCTGTGAGGGCTATTAATAAAATGCTTGATGATGATGATTGATAATGCTGTAACCACATCCTCTTACCGCTCATCTCTCAGGCAACATGCCCCAAGTCCCTCCAGAAGCACATCCAGCCGCCCAGGGTCTGTTTAAACGATTCAGGGCAGAGTAAAGCCCCTGAAACTGTGAGAACTTTTCCTGCATGAAATCTGTTTCATGGTTAATCCAAATCAGCTTTTTACTTAAAAAACACTTCAGAGGCTGATTACAAGTTTGAGTTTGGCTGAAACACACCATGAAGGCATTTGGTCATGGACTTGCACTTCTGAATGGAATCATTCCACTCCTTTTGATTGAAAAGGCACATGATCTAGTGCCAGATGGTGACATTTGTACAAGTCAAGCCAGATTAAGTCAAGAGCTTTAGTGAAGCATGATGCAGATAAAGAAAATGATGGATTATACACACACACACACACACACACACACACACACACAGAGCTACTGCTAAATTCTTTCAACTGTGGCAGCAGATACCTCATCAGCCCATTTCTGTTCCCTGGCCTCCGCAGTCCCCAGGCTCTCACACTGGGTAGACGTCTGCATTCCACCCCTCTGCAGCTGGCATATCCAGGCAGATCTAGGCCTAAGGCAGACAGCCCAGGCTAAGCCCCCTACACCCTCTTCCAACCCACCTCAGCCTGCACACTTGATGCTGGGTTGGCCCAATCTAAGCACAGCACGAGCAGCCTGAAGCTTCAGCTCAGGGACAGGAACCATCATTGACTCAGTTTTCCAGACCACGTGCCTGGCACCCATCAACCTTCACTTCTTTTCCCTCACCTTCCACATGGAATCCATCACCAGTTCCTGTCAATTCCACCTCTAGTCTGTCTGCCGCTTTCCAGCCCGCTACCACCAGTGTCCTCTCAGGATTACTGTAGCAGTCTCCCAGCTGCTCTCCTGTCTTAAGATTCTTTTGTGTCTTGTGGATGGCTCTCTCCCCAGCACCTGCACAGAGGAGGTGCCTGCCTTAGGGGAGGGTAATATGCATACTAAACCATCGATCCACGAATAATAAAGACCTAATTATTATAGTCATAACCTCTTGCCCTTTCCCCATGCTCCATTCTCCCCCTACACGCCTTATACTTTCACAGCTCCCTTGTACTATTAAAATAAAGTCCAAGCTCTTTGTGACTGCTTATAAAGGCTGGTCACAGTCATCTCTCCAGGTATATCATTTGCTACTTCCCTCATCCCACTCTGCAATCCAGCCAAAGTGAAGTTCTTTTATCTGAGATCTCATCTGATTGATTTTCTCAATCAGATTTCAGCCCAGGGTTATAAAGACAACCCAACTGATGGCTAACGTCTCCAGGGAGGATTCCATTTTTTATTTCCCTATAGAGCTGGGAAACTTAGGGATTATGAACATTTTAGGCAAATTCCAATTATTCAAGGGTGACGATCTAATCATGTGTTATACAGGTCACCTGTGTTCCCTCCTCTCTCACTTGCCTACTCTTAGGCAACTGCTTTCTTGTTCTCAAATTATAGCGAATATAATCAGATAAACAATGTACCACGCACAGTTTCCAACTGATTCTGCATTCACACCTTCAGTAACTGTTTTCTGAGCATCTGCTCTGTGCCTGGTACTATGCACTGTTCCAAGATTATAGAGCAGACCTCAAAGCAGGAACAGCCCCTTCCCTCATGGAACATACATTCTAGTTGGAAAATAGGCTTTAAGCAAGTTATACAATTAATTATTAGATGATGATTTTGTAAAGGACTATAAAGAAGAAGAACCAGGTACAAGGAGAGCGTGTAACTAGCCAGTCGGGGGTGGGGGATAGAAAAAAGAAGACTTCTTTGGGAAATGGATGTGTGAGCTGAGACCTGAAGCAGGAATTAAATCCATGGTGAGGACAGGCCGGGAGAAAGCATTCTGGGCAGAGGGAACAGTGGGGTTTTGGGGGGTTTTTTGTCAAGCTCCACATGGAAGAAGGGTGAATGTGAAGAGGTCAGTGAGCCTGTGGCCCAGAAGAAGATATGAGAGGACTGGAAACAATTCTAGGAAGGCAGGCAGGGCCAGAACCTTCAGCCCTTGGAGACCAGTGCTGCTCAAACTATTTCCAGGGTGTCACAGA
Organism: Camelus bactrianus; assembly: GCF_048773025.1. Classification (NCBI taxonomy): domain Eukaryota; kingdom Metazoa; phylum Chordata; class Mammalia; order Artiodactyla; family Camelidae; genus Camelus; species Camelus bactrianus. Next base: position 39,394,257 of record NC_133545.1, on the reverse strand, counting down.
CTGATAATTTTATAAAATACAATAAAAATGGATGACTAGACAATTAAGATGAAAAGACACAGAAAATAGAAGCCCCAATTTTTATACTATTAGACTTAACAGACAAGATGATTCTGCCAGTTACTATAAAATTTCTAAATGCTTTCTTACAAAGTGTGCCCTTTCTCAGCTTACTGATAACAAACAGGTACCTGTGCATGGACCACACTCTGAGAGGCACAGTGGATGGGAAGCCATGAAGGCTCTAAGCATGGGTAAGGTACATTCAGAGTTGTATGTTTCCAAGATCACTCTGCCTGGTGTGTGGGGAGTGGATTTCGGGGTAGGAGGGGCAACTGGGGATAATGTAGGAGGGGCAACTGGGGATATTGCAGGCGTCTTGGGGAGCAGTGATGTACCTTAGAAGGAATAATATTTATTGCTTGCAGTAACCTACGAAGTAGTCATCAATATTCATTATTAAGTGAGAGTTAAGGTCATCTCCAGAAGTAGAATTCCCATTTCCCAAAACTTAGTAAATCCAGGCTCTCCGAAGCCTTATTAAAATACAGTCCTTAGGGCCACCTTATTGGTGACCTTATAACAAGAGCCGTATTACAGCTTCTGTAAATAGCCTTTCTGTGCCATCTACAGCTGAACTGGCCTTTACGGAAACCCCACGATGATCCATCAGCGGTACCCAGCCTTCCAGAGAACACAGCTGCCATTCTTCATGCAAATGCGTTGCGATGAATGAAACCCCAGAGGTAGAAAGAGAATCTGCTTATAATGGACTGTGCTTCTCACCATTTTCTCATCTCTCTTAAACTGATGAAGGTCCTGATGACTTTTAACAGGAGACAATTGAGTTTATGCAGCTGGGGAAGGGAAGCATTCAGGGAGGCCAGGAGGTGGCTCAGCTCAGGAGCAAGAGCAGAGGACTTCGCCTTTACAGACAGGAGGCCCCTGAGACCTGCCTCCCCACACATCTGCTACGAGACCCAATGCCTATCCCATAGCCAATATGAGCCTCAGTTTCCTCATCTACAAAATGGAGCCAATGATCCCTCCTCTGGCTCACTCACAGGACTGATGTGAAGATGGTTTCAGTTTCATTCAGACAAACTTTTCTGTGGCATGAACAAGTGCCAGATACTGAGCTGGACACTGAGCTTACCGAACAGGGAGACGATCAATAAATAATAAAGGGCAATGCGGCAGAGTGAATGCACCCCACAGACACACATGCCTAGAAGAGGGAGTGTCCACTCTGAGGGCAGGGGTTCAGTGGGTCAGGGAAGGCTTCCTCAGTGAGGTGGTAGCTGATCTTCTAAAGCAGGGAAAGGAATCTCCCAAGCAGACAAACCTTAGAACAGCATCCAAGGAGAGGGATCAGCACGATGCATTCGGAAACCATAAGAAGCTCACTACTGAGAAAACATATGGGACTGAGGGAAAGGGAATAAGGCAGGACAAGGACAGAGGGGTACAGAGTCTTATGCACCAGTGATTCTGTGAAATGAGACAACACAGAGCATGTGTCTGAGGATCTGGGCTGGACCAGAATTCGCAAGAACATTTCAGCGTGGGTGGTTTTGTCATTATTGTCGTAGCTGAAAGAGAACCAAAAAGTGGTTGTGTGTACATGGCCCTCCTTCGTGGACACCTCCAGAAACAACAGTGAGACTCTAAAGGGGCGGGAAGTGTGACGGCAGGTGGGGACAAAAGCCGGTGACCTCCAGCTTGCTGATGCTCACTTGTACTGACAGATCCAGGAAACTTGGGTCCTCTGCACATCCCTGAGAAGGTACAAAATTTTGGGTGGTCGCCAGCGGGAAAGAACAACTCTTCTTTACCAAGCCTCCTGAAAGAGCAGGGAAAAAATGCCTTCTCTTCCCCTCAACTTAAAGTGTAGCCAGAAAGCTTAATGGCTCCCCTCAGTAATATCACCATATTCCAAAAGCAATAAATCAATGTTATTTTCCAGGCAAATGAGGAAGAGAAAAAGATTCTGACTTTTCTTCTACTATTGATCAGACAGCACCTCTTAGGGAAATCCATCCAGAGTGTGTGAGTTTTGGCTCAGATCTCATCTGATTGATTGTACCAATCAGATTTCAGCCAGAGATGGTAAAGACAATCCAACTGATAGCTAAGGTCTCCAGGGAGGATTCTTCCCTAGAATTCATCAGAGACAACACCGCCTTAGGGAGATCCGCCCTGTGTCTGTGTGTGTGTCTGCGTGTGGCACATGTCTCTGTGCACATGCGTGTGTGTGTGTGTGTGCACCTGTGAACGTGTGTGCATGTATGAGTGCCTGTCGTGCACGTGAGTGCATGCGTGTGCAGGTGCTAGAGGGGAAGGCAGAGGAAATCTCAGAGACCCCTGCTGGGGGAGCATCCACTTCTAGGAGGGACTGCCCTAGAGAGAGGGGAAGTGGCTTCTTGTGTCCAGACACACACAAGTACACGTGCACAGGAGGGGCAGGGGCAAGTTCAGACATGTGAAGGGCCAGGTAGACTATGGTGAGAAACCCCTCAGGAGGGAAATAAGGGCACCTCGAATGTTGAGGCAGAGAGGTGATACAATCACCCCTGCGTTTTGGACTGGGCACGGTGGCAAGGTGGAGGGGGTGGGAGGAGATTCAAAGTCAGGAAGCCTTTCAGGAGGCAAGAGATGACAAAAGTCTGACCCAGAGTGATGACATGGGGAGGGAGATGAGGGAAGGAAACCAAAAGATGTTTCACAAGACATGTCCACATTGCTTCCTGTGTGTTTTATTGGTTCCCAGAAGGCAAGGGTCACACAAGGAAGGAATTTACCCTCAGAGACCTGAGCATCTGAACTTTACCAGGTTTCACCCTAGTGGGTACAAGGTATAAGCAGCTTGTTTAATTAACAAAGTTTTCCAAAAGCTCAGTGTAGACCTCATGTTTGGAGCTACAGATAAGGGGCTCCCCACTGTGGGCCTGGCAGTATGACTGTCCTGCCAGGTAAAAGGAGTGGAAAGACCAAGAGAGGGAGTGCCAAGCCAGCTGTCTGGTGGCAAAGGCCTGGGCGTCCACATCCCAGCCCCTCCTTCCTCCAAAGCATGAGTGTCTGGGCTGAATGGCAGCCAAGTCACCAGGGGGCCTGGACATCTGTCACAAGCAGCCGGTTCCCTCTGCCAATACTTCCACCAGCCTGGCCAAGGGATTCCTATTCCCCACTCAGCCTCACCTGGCTCCCCTGCCCTGCTCCGGGTCTGGCCAGTCCCACAGAGCAGGGGGAGAACCACGGGATACCCAGTCATGGGACCTTGGGCAAGTTACTTCTCCTCCTGGCCTCAGTTTCCTCATCTATAAGATGGAAGCAACAGCATCTACTTGACCCCCAACACAGGCTCTTGTGAGGATTAAATACAACAGGATACGTTAAAATGTTTTCTTAACTGCAAATCAGTAAATGGTCCATTCTTTCAACTTCCAACCCAGTCTCCATGTTTCACCTTCTTGCTTTGTCTCTACCTTATTAGCCAGTCCCCATCTCCTTGCTCACGCAGGGAAGGTCATTTTGAAGTTGGTCACTGGGCAGCAGGGCTGAAATTCACCAGTCCATCCATCCGTCCCTCCACCCCTCTGTCCTCCACACACGTACCGGGCAGATTTTCTGCATCAGGCTTTGTGGCTGCTGAGGCGGCTGGGCACACGGTGTCTGACCCCCAGGAGTTCACAGAGAAGCCCCTCCACCAGAGTGTGGTGAGGAGCGACCATGGGCCAGTGCAGAAATGAGGAAAGGATGAGGATGATGGAAAAGGAAATGTAAGCTTTTAGAGAAATTCAAGAAAAGCAGGGAAAGGATTTAAAAAACGGGAAAGAGGAATGGGAACTTCTTGGTTGTCAGCTGCCTCGGCCGCCTGTGTCTGCTTCACCCCTGTTCCAGGCCTGAGCACGTGCCTGGAAGAGCATGAGGCTCGATGAAGACTTATTTATACTTAAATGATGCATCAGAAACCAACTCCCTACACTCAAATCCCAGCTCCCTCGTTCACTGTGTGATCATGGGCAAATTACGTGACTCCCCTGTGCCTCAGAATCCTCATTTGTAAAAGAGACAGATAGTGATTGCACCTATTTTAAAGTATTGCTGTGAAAATTAAAGTGAGTTAATATTTACAAGATGCTCAGAACAATGCCTGGCAACCTAATCATTCTATGAGTGTTTTTATTATTATTATCAATTTTATTATTATTACTACTATTATTGTTATCAATTTTGAAGTAAACGTGAAATAGAAGAGGTGGTGGCTGTCTCTAGGGCGGCAGGACAGACAACGCACTCAAGTTCACGTTAACCACAGGCTCCCAGTGAAGCCAGAGCTCCCAGCCCCCCAGACACCAGAAAAGCTCTGCCTGGCACTCTCTGACTTTGCTTGGCCGTATTCTGTCTCTGGCAGCAGAACCAAATATCCTCATCACATCCTGATAATGTCTCTGCAAGAGTGAGGCAGAAACCAGTCCTAAATGGGCTGTTCTGCAGCCAAGGAGGTGGGTTCAGCAGGTTACATGCTATCCATCCCATCTACATGCTCAGCAAGCTGGATAATCTCCAAGGAGCCAGACGGACAGACTCAAAAACACCAGGCCCCTCTGCAGAGTTTCCAGGCACAGCAGATGAATGGACAAGTGCCCCAAAGGTATGGGATAAATGCCTCTGAATTCAAATTTTCTCTCTGCCTCCTACCAGCTGGGAATCTTGGGCAAATTCCCTAACCTCTTAGCATCCATGTGTCCTCATTTATATGACAGGAATTTAAAAACCTACTTCTCAGAATTAAATCATATCCTAGCACAAGGTCCAGTACAACAGAGACATTCCAAACTGTATGAGAGGGAAGAGTATGAATTGAACCTGGTATTAATATCAGCCCTTGCCTGTTGACCTGCTGATTCAAAACCCAGAAGCCTGACAATGACTCTCTCACCAACACATCTTCCATGCACTTCCCTTCTCACCCATGAGAGCTGAGCCCCGACACATGGCATGATGGGGATGGCTGGTGTGCAGAGGGACAAGGACAAGGGCATGCCCTCAGCGAATTCTCAATTAACAAGGTTTGTGTGCCCAGCACACCCTATGTCAGCCAAGGGAATTCAAGACTTTGGAGTCCTTGAGGAATCATCATTTAAAAAAAAAAAAAAAAAGCCAGGCCAGTGAATACAAGTAACTCAATTTAGGGACTGGCTCACACACGGAAGTTTCAGGAGACCCAGCGGGCAAGGCAGCCAACTTCCTGCATTCTGGCCAAGCTTGCAGGCTTTTGTGATTTTTCTCACTCAAGCCAAAGAACACCTTTCTTCATACCTTAAAAAAATCCTTCAAAAGGCTCAGCTCCTTCCAGGGGTGGCTCTTGCTCTCAAAAGTCCTGCTAGGCCCCAGTCAGGGACTCTCTCGGAGTCTCAGTCTGCTCTTCTGTGAACTGGAAACAATAGGATCCGCCTCTCAGAGCAACAGTGGGGTTGAAGGAGGTGGCATATGTGGTGCCCCTAGCATGGGGGTCCCCAGCAGGTCCCCCATCTCACTCCATGGTTTGGACCTTGATAGACCATTGCACATGGTAGGCAATCAGCAAAAGTTTATCAAAAAAGAAAAAGACATTTTTACAGTCTGACTTTTAAACATTTCATTTGTTGTGTGTTTCCCAACTCCCCAGACTCAGAGAAGTCGCCAGCATTTTTATCCTGCCAAAAAGAAGGTTGGGTAAACTGCTGTCCCATATTCTAAATGGGAGGGAGACAGGGCCAATGCTGATGAGGGGCGGCACTGAGACCCCAGCTCGAGAACTTCTCTCCTGGGGCCTTTTTCTTCCTTCCCCTCTTTCCCTTCATCAGTGTGTCATTAAATTCCACCAATGCACTGTCACAGGGAGGCATGGCTGGACAGGTGCCCCAAAGTTACAGGACAGCATGCCCCAAGTACACGGGGCCCAGTCAAGTCTCTGCTCTGGCCAGGATGTTGCCTTAGAGTCAGGACAAGTGCTGAGAGATCCACCTCTCAGCAGCTGGGGGACCTTGGGCAAGTTCCCAAATCTCTATGTGTCCTTGTAGGGATGATAAGGTGTCCCTGAGACTTGAATCTTGATCATACTTAAAAATCTCAGTTTTCTCAGTACATTGGGCTGAAGTTTTAAAAAGCAAAGCAAACAACCAAACAGGAACAACGCTCTTGAAGAAGGATTTTATTTGGTCTCCCATCCACTCCCAGGGAAACTCCCTGAGCAGACATCACCACATTTCTACCCTGTGGTATCGCTACGGTAGCCAAAGTGGACCCAATTAATCTAGAGACAGAGAACATTGTCAACAGAAGCCACTTGTCGCTCCAACAAGCTCCTCTAGCCTCCAAGCAGAAGAGGAGTTGATTTACTCTACAGGCTGACTTCTCAACAACTTCCGCTCCACACATCTGTCAGCATCACTGCATAACACACGGCACAAACCCCCAGCATGTCCTTTCTCTCACCCAGCCGTGGATGGGCGCCCAGAAACTCTCTGACCCACTTAAACATGGGGCTGGCCCCCAAGAACTGTGGTCAGACCCCGAGGACCGGGCCCAACCAGTCTCCAGAGAGCTGCTACGTGGATCTTCCCACGTCCAGGCTCACTGCCGAGGGTCATCCCTCCAGAGGAGACTTCAGTGTCAGGACTTTGGCTTCTAGTTGCTGACCCAAGCAGGAAGTCTGTGAATATCAGAGTCAAGGTCGGGGAGGGAGGTAATGATGGGAAGGGCAGTAACTGAACATAGTCCAACCGACAGTAAGTGAAATAACCAGTCAGCTGGGGAGAGGCTGGGAAGCCTGGTTCTATCCCTCATTAGCTACATGACCTTGGAAAAGCCATGCAACCTTTCTGGGCCTCAGTGTTCCCATGTGCAAAATGGGGATGTGTGGTTATCTCTACTTTTTAGGACTGCTGTAAGCATTATGGGACCATATATGCATAAAACACCTGGCACAGGGAAGGTCCCAATGAAACATAAATCGTTTTTCCCTCAAATCTCATTCACCTCCAGTTCTTCGTTTTGTGGTCAGAGTGGTCAGTCCATGGAGGGCAGACCTTCATTTTTTTTATTATTATTATTATTATTGAAATTTAGTCAGTTTATAATGTTGTGTTAATTTCTGGTGTGCAGCATAATGTTTCAGTCATACATATACATACATATATTTCTTTTCATATTCTTTTTCATTATAGGTTACTGCAAGGTATTGAATATAGCTCCCTGTGCTCTACAGTAGGATCTTATTGTTTATCTATTTTATATATAGTAGTTAGAATCTACAAATCTTGAACTCCCAATTTAACCCTTCCCATCCCCTTTCTTCCCTGGCAACCATAAGTTTGTTTCCTATGTCTGTGAGTCTGTTTCTGTTTTATAAACAAGTTCATTTGTGTCATTTTTTTAGATTCCACACGTAAGTGATATCATACGGTATTTTTCTTTCTCTTTCTGGCTCACTTCACCTAAAGTGACAATCTCCAGGTCCATCCATGTTGCACAATCATGGGTTTTCTCTCTGGAGAAATCTCATCTTCTCCACCCCTGGGGAAATAAGAGAGGCCAGAAAGTTCCCATCTCTGCTCCATGAGTTCACCACTGGCCTTTTGAATCAGAAGCCAGGAACTAAGTCAACTTTGGTTTACACACTGAACCTGCCAGTAAGTGTCTATTCATGTGATAGCCAGACAGCGGGAATCAGAAAAGCAAGACAGACATTTTGGTGGGTGTAATTCATTCACTATTTTGAAATCATTCATTCCCTCAGCATCAGATCAATATGACTACTTTGTAGATTTGTCTTTTAATGTGCCACAGTCTTAAAGGATGATCCTTAAGTGAAAAAAAAGCCCTGATGGACTAAAATTATCCTAAGCCTTCCATTCTGAACACCAAAATATTTATAAAAATTGTGTGCTGACCCCAAAATAGGTGGCTCACACCTGGGGCTGCTCTGAGATTTTCAGATGTGACATCTAGTGGCTGGTGAGAAAACAGCTGCCAAAAACCAGGTAGAACTTTCCCTGATTTTCCCATATTGATAGGAGTATTTTTTCATTTTTTTAAATTTTGAATTGGACTACTTATACCTAGGAGATTAAAAGTTACATGTCAGGACAATTTTTGACATTCATGTGTATTTTTTGACATACATTTGTATTTTCCGTGGTTCCCACCTCCAATTCCAAACAAGCAACTAGGTAAGCAACTAGATGACTAAGTCTGCGGCCCAGTCTTGTCTTTTGTAAAATCTTACACTGAAAAATTATGCTGATGGGTGAGCAGGTGATCCAGGAGGATGGCACAGCAAGTGCTAAGTGACTCTGAAAGTTCTAAAGGAGGAAAGGGAGACAATCCCCCAAGTGGTAAGAAATCCAGACCAGGGATGCAGTTCCATGGGGAGCAGCGGCCCACACCGTGCTATGCGGCACTGCAACAGGGTGGTGGTGGTAGGACCTCACAGGGGTGACCACAAGAGGCCCCCAGCATGGCAGCACCCCTGGTACACCGGTGCCCACACCAGACAGAGTCCCTTTGTATCGAACATGATGAAGAATCAGCCAGCCAAGCTACCAACCAGGGTGGGACCTGCAGGAATCCAGGCTGGGACCAGGCAGCACCAGGCTCCCCAGTGTGGACCAGTGATGTTCTCGTTTCTAGGACCCAGGAAGGGGAGCCCCACTAATGACTCTTTCAACTTCCTGGCAACCAGTTGGGATGGGACCTTGGAATAAAGTTTAAATTGATTTTTAGAAAGATAAGATGTCATGCACACTTAGGTTTGTAGATGAAAATTTCTAATGAAAGGCTCTCCTGCCCCTTAAGGCCTCAGTTCCCTCTTTCTTTTCCAGATCCTTTCATCCTCAGTCACAAGTATCATTTCATTCAAGACTCTGCAAAATTATGATTCTTGGTGTTACCACCTTTGAACTGTAAGGAATCAAGGTCTCAAAGGGGACTCCTACCACAGTGTCCCGCTTCCACCTTTCACTCAGGCATGGTTGGGAGGATATCAGAATCACCTTCATTTTTTTAATGGAAACCTATTCATTCCCACCACCCCGACATCCCAAGTAACCCAGCTCTCTGGGAGCAGGAAGGTGAGAAGAGCATGATGTATTGTTCTTAGCTTTTTGGAAACAATTTCATGTTTACAAAAAGTTGCAAAAATGGTACAAGGAACACTCATAAACATTTTATCCAGGTTCACCTACTGTAAACATTTTACCTTATTTGTTTTCCTCTCTTTCTCTTTTTCTTTCCCTGCTCCACATGTGTATGTTCATGTATATATAATATGTATATGGGTGTGGGTATAGCTGTGGGTATATGTGTAAATTAATTTTTCTGAACCATTTGAAGTTAGTTACATATATTATGGCCTTTTGCTCTTAAATACTTAAGGGTATATTTCCTAAGACTAGGAATAATCACAATACAGTTTCCAACTTCATAAATTTACACTGACAGTACTTTATCTAATCAACCATCTATAGTCTGATTTTTTCAGCTGGCCTACTAACATCCTTCATGGCACTTTCCCTCCAGAACAGGATCCAGTTTAGGGTCAGGCACTGCATTTAATCATCATGCCTCCTTCGCCTTCTTGAATCTGGAACAATTCCAATAGTCTTCACTTATCTTTTATGACATTTACATTTAAAAAGAAAATAGCCCTGCCCATACATGCTTGTTCTTTATTATAAGAGAATGTTCCTCATCTTGCATGTCTGAAGTTTCCTGGTGATTAGACCGAGGTTTGTATTATCAGCCAGAACACTGCTTGGACTTTGTTTCCTTCTTGGGGTCTCACATTCAGGGGTACACAATGTCCATCTGTCCCTCGTAAGTCATTTTAATTTTGACCACCTGATTTGATCACAGATTTTTTTTCCTCAGTATCCCTACTGTTTTATTTCCTCCCTTGCAAGACATTTTAGGACCATGCAAATATCCTGTCCTTCATCAAAACCCCACCCACCCCCTAGATTTAGTACATATCCACGGATGATTCTGGCCTGACTCAATCTTTACTAGGATGTTTGCAAAATGATGATCATAAACGTTCCCATTTCCCACACAGAGGTCTCTGTGGTACCTCTATACTCCAAATTGAGAACCACGAGTCAGAGAACCCTTAAAATGCTGACAGATGCTGAAGATTTAATGTGCAAACTAGACAGGTCATAAAAGATAACGTTTGAAGAAACAGAAGCCAGCGTTTATCAAGCACCAACTATATTCAAGCCCTCTATATAGATTATCTCCATGACCCTTCATGGCCACCCTACGAGATAGGTGTTTTTATTCTTTGACAGATTAACACACTGAGGCTCAGAGGAATTAGCTAACATGCCCAGAGTCAAGCAGCTACCAAGTGACTAATAGTGAGGTTTAAATACAGAAACATCTGACTCAAAAGCCCATGCCTTTGACACGCTGCTGCTTTTATGGCTAGTTTCTGATTCCCTCCTAAACGAACTCAAGCCATTAGGTCTCATCGCACTGTGTCCACTGGGCTGGGAAACCTCAGGCAGGAACACCCAACGCCGTCCAGGACTCTGGCTAGGTGCAGCCCATGAGCAACACTCAAGGAATGACTCGTAAAAGCCACCAGGAATTTATCTAATGGATCCACTCGATTCAGTGCTCACATTGATCCTATTTTCGTTTCCATCTGTCCTAAAGTTGATAGAGCAGTGTTTCACGCCCCCTGGTCTCTGGGCCTATCATGGAGCTAGAAAACAACCAACCACACAGCACTAACAGAGGTCCTGCCTAGAAGCCTTTTGAGCTTCTCCCCTCCTTTTCAAGCAGGCTCTTCCAAAATGCCCAAACAGATGCTTTTTTGTTCCTCCAGTTTCACATGACAATGCCCCCTATTGTTCTTTAATCTAAATTGCATTTCCCTTTGGAATCTGGGCTGGCCAAGAAACAAGGGCAATAGTCAGTTCATGTTGAAACTCATTCAGATATATAAAATTAAGAATAGTAATAAACGCTGGACACCTGAAACTAATATCATGTTATGTCAATCATACCTCAATAAAAAAAACTTAATAAAAAAATTTTTTAAAGAGTATTAATAAGTTTAAGCAGCTAACAAAACAGAAAAGGTGGACCACTCCAGAGAGGGCAGGACTGGCAAAAAGGAAGCAGGAGAGAAGAAAATGCATCTCACCAGCACCTTGTGCTGACGTCTTACCACCCTTATTCCAGATAACAGCATCTCTAATAACAACTAATGAGCAAATCCAGGCAAAGCACACACTCAACCCTCCTGAGTTGACGAGGTTTAATGAATTTGGCCCTGTCCTTCAGGTCTAGGGGTTTAAGCCTAGCCATTTAAGCAAGGCCATTTAAGCCTGGCCAGTCAGCACATCCAATGGTCCCCAAGACATCATGATTCATTCAGGAATGGGCACATGATCCAAACCAGGCCAACAAGACTCTATCATAAGACTTTATGCTGGAATAACAGGGAAGGACAAGAATGTTCTTTCTCTTTTGTCTTAAGAATAATGTAACTAGAAGCCAACACTCAGATAGAGTTTGCCTGAGAGTGAAGCCAACACACTGAAAGGTAGAGCCAAGAGATGGAAAGGGAGAGACAGAGACCAAGCCTGAGGACATGATTTGACCCCTTAAATCCAGCTATGCCTAAAGCTAGGTTACTCTGGTATTTTCTGTTTTGTGAGTCAATATGTAAGGTTTTTCACTGAAGTCAGTTGAGTTGAGTCATTTATAATCAAAGGAACCCTGACTAACAGAGATAGATACATACCCAAATAACTGAAAAAATGGGTCAGAATGGTACTGTCAGAAATTAAGAATACATGGTGTTATGTGTGTTCACAGGAAAAATACATTACTTCCAATAGAGCAATCAGGGAAGGCTGCATGAAAGAGGTGGTATTTGAGCAAGTTCCTAAGGGATATGTAGGAACATTTGGGGAACCTCCCCTCTAAGGAGGGGTGGGAGGAGGTGGTACAAGAGAAAGGGGATAGTACCAAGCCAGAAGAACAAAAGAAACAAAGGCATGTAGTATTTTAAGCAAATTCCAGACATCACCAAAAAAAAACTTTAACACTTATCTCTAACAGATAAAGACTTTTTCAAATAGGAGTTTGAGAGAGATCTCAGGGCTGGGGGGAGAACTCTGGTTATCTTTGGCACACACCTTGGAGCGGACAGGAAAATTCAGAGCGTGTGCAGTGAAAAGAAGGTGGGTGGAGGCCCAAACCCGGGACACCTCCATGTAAGGAATAGGTGGAGAAAGGAGCCAGGTAGAAGAGGAGCATCCATCAAGCACTGCAGGCAAGGAAGGCTTCCCGTAGAAGGGGGAGCCAAAGGGCCTTTTCCCCTCAAACTTCAGGAAAATCTCTCCCTCTGTCTCTGTCTGTCTGTCTCTCCCTTTCCCTAACATCCCAGCAAATGACACCTCCAACCACCTGAGATGGAGTCTCTTCTACACCCCTGGCAGGAAGGGATATAATGTCACAGTGGAGGAAATCCCCTCTGAAATCACTTCTTTTCTCCTGGTCGCTGCCGCACTTGTCTGCCCAGCAGGGGCCTCCCACAGACAGCAATCACAACGCCTCCTATTTACGAAGCACTCAGGCACTTTACATGCATTATTATTTTTAACCATCACAGCATTCCTGGGAATTAGGGATGATTCTCCCCACTTTACAGAAGTGGAAACTGGTTCAGACAGGCTCAGTGAGGATGACTGTCCTAAGGGTGACACCATGTGCCCGTCAGTAAAGGAAGAGGCCGGCAGCGCCCGCGGGGTGTGGCAGGCGCACCAGCTGTGGTGGTCACAGGTTGCTGGGGAAGCAGCGGGCTCCAGCAGGGCCCCCACCCTGGCCAAGCAGGCCACGCCAGACCGCAAGCCCCAGCTGTGCACGCTCATTCCTAGACCCAGCTCGGAGGTACTGAGGGTAAGACCAGACCTCAGGGATTTAAGCTCAGTTCAGTCTTGAAGTTTCTGAAGGATTCATCCCTACATTTTCCCAAAAGGCTTAGAAGGCTGCCTTACTGAGCAGGCCCGGGGAAGGCAGGTGCAGGACTGGTGATTGGGTTGGGGGACAGGTAGAGACAGACCTGAATTTAAACTCTGGCCCCACCACATAATGACCCCATGGCTATGGGCAAATCATCAACTTCCCGGCCTCCGATCCTTCACTAGAAAATGAGACTAATGGTACCTCTCACTTTGGAATGACAGAAGGATTGAATACTTGAATAACATCTATAAAGCACGGCGCTTCGAGGATACACGAAATGCTACAGTTATAAAAAAAAAAAAAGCAGAGGCTCCACATTTATTTACTTCTACCTTGCCTTGCTCTAAGGAGAGTTAAGGCAGCTGGTGCACAATAAATAAATATCTGTTGGCTGGGTCAACGTAAAGAGACATTCATGAGCTCGATCTCCTACAGAGGTTCAAAGAGAAAGTGAGTGAATACTGCCTACAGTGAAACTCATTAGGTTGTTTTTAATATCAATGATTTCAATTCCAGCCTTTCACTGGGAGGGGGAGAAATGAGTCTAGTGTTTAAATGCAGTTAGGATAATAGGTAACATTTCAAATAACCTGCAGCTTTTCACTAATTAATAGCATTGAACCAGACCGCCTCTCCTCCATCCTCATATGAAAGGATTCCTGGATGCTGGTCAGGGAGGAGGCATGAGAGGATGCAGGGGGCCAGTTAGCACCCTGATAATAAATGATTAGTTATTCTGAGTTGGAGACAACCTCTCAAATCTTGTGAATTCTTTCCCGTGAGAGCTGAAAGAGGCAGTGAGCTATAAAACACAAGTCACCCCAACGTGCTGAACTCGTGTTGTCATGACAGCTGTGACAATGCAGTATAGAGAGACCTCCTGAAAAATGCCTGCTAAACATACGTTCATCACTGTGTTGTCTATAGTTAAAACAGTGGAAGCATCCTAAATGTTCAACAGGGAAGACTGCATTAAACCAACAGTCCTCACGCATTAATGTGACACGAATCACCTGGGAGTCGTGTTAAACTGCAGCTTCCGAGCCAGTAGGTCTGGCCGTGGGCAGGATTCCACGTTTCTAACAAACTTCCAGATGAGACAACGCTGCTGGCCCACAAACCACACTTTGAGTAGCAAGACCTTGGTTAAATGATAATAAATGTACATTAGAATAATGTGCATCTGTTAAAAATGATGACATGGATCTATATATATTCATATGGAAGAGTGTTTAGGAGGTATTGTTAGGCAATAAAAGCAGGCTATTCAATTAAAAAGATTAAAAAGCAGAGCACAAAACAGTCTATATATAACAATTCTATTTTATATGCAAATTTTACATGTAAAAAAATCTAAACTAATACACTACAAAATCTAACAGTATTCATCTCCCAAGTGATGGGCTTTAGAGTGATTTTAATGAGTTTTCCTTTTCGTGTAGCTGTTTTTCTTTTTTTCTTTTTACAATAATCCAGTAGCATTTGAGTTGAAAGAGAGAGAGAGAGAGAGGAGGAAGGGGGTATAGCTCAGTGGTAGAGTGCATGCTTGGCATGCACAAGGTCCGGGTTCAACCCCCAGTACTTCCATTAAGGAGGAAAAAAACATCAAAAAATAAAAAGAAAGAGAGGGAGAGAGAAATCTGCAAGAGGTTCTGAGCCCAAGGAGAAGACTTTTCTCACCAGATTATTAGGCAAGAATAAATACACAGGCACGGTCAAAAAAAGAAAGAGATGAAAGACTTCTCAGGAAGTCAAGCTAATTTCAAATGTGCCCACACCACCCATCAGGGTTCCCCAAAAGGCCTTTAGAAAAGGAGATTCGTTTCCAGGGGCTTGACTTGAGGAAAGAACTTTATGCATGAAATCTCAAAACTCCACATATAAGGAGCTGGTTAGCAGCCTCAAGATTCTGTTCGACAACCTTCTGGCACATGGGGGTGCACAGTGCAGGGGGCACGGGCTTTGGAGTGGGTGGGATCCAGATTCAAATCCAGCTTTGCCATTTGTAGAAGTCGCTTAACCTATGTCTCCGCTTCCTCACATGTAAGAGAGGTGCAAGCAGGGCTCAGATGAAAGGTTCAATGAGATGACCTCTGAGAGGTCCTTTCCACTCTACCGGCCTCTGGATAATCTAATCAACTTAGGGTAGTGCCTATGGATGGAATTTTTTTTTTAACATAGGTACGTATTGTCATGCTCAACTGGGTACACATTCCATTCTTTGAATGAGTTTGTAGGAGGATAGAATGTTATGATATTCTAGAATAGATAAACAAGAAGGACCACTTTTTAAAGAAATATTTATGGGAGAAAAAGTTTAAAAACAAGAATTTTTTTAATCTAGGAACACAATCATTTCTGAAAGAGGAACAATGCTGTGAAATGGGTAGTGTTTCATCAGAAAGAAGTCCATTATACTGGAGGAAGTTATGGTATCAGACTAGCTAGTTGAATTTAAATAAGTTACTTGTGAAAATTTAGAAAATTAACAGTCCCACAAAACCTTATTGACAAAAGGGCAAAACACGAAGAAGCTGGTATACTGACTCAGTAACAGGACCTCCAGCTTCGGATCATGAGAAATGGGAAAATGCTTATAAATGAGATGAACACCAGTCAGAAGAACAGCCTCTTGTGGTCTATCTAGCTGCAACTTAGAGAATGTCAGAGGAGGCATCTGGGAGGACTTTTTGTTGCAATGAAGGACGAAGTGATGAAGGGAAGAATTTCAGGACATAAACTGGGCCTTCTTGCTGGAGAACTTTTGGGATGCTGCAGACCTGTTGTTTCTTCCACTGGTTTAGTTGCAACCTATAAATGGCCTCCACTTTATCTCACCTGTCTACCCGAAGAGCATCTCAGCCTAGGAGGAACCCTGGCTGAGAAGTGAAGATGCTCATTAGTCTGTGGGAGTAGGTTGGAGGGTGTGGCAATGCAGCACCCTGAAACTTGGCTAGATCTCCCTGCCCCTTGTGATCAGTCAGGGGGATGGACACTAGTCAGATAGGTTCGAAAGAGCAGCTGGACCCAGAGGGAATAATGAGGCACATGGAGCAGAGTGAGGCCCAGTCTCAGTGGGAGCCCTCAGAAGTCAACTTGGCTGACCCATGCTGGGGGATGCAGTGGAACAAAGAAATGGCTCTCCCACATTCAACACAAACATTTCAAACAGCCCATCAAACCAGATCATACACTTATACACCCACTGATTTTGCAAGGAAATATCAGAAAATAAGTTACTTCAAATTGAACCAATGAAGATGTAATTCCCCCATTCAAGTAAATTCTGCAAATTCTAAACACTATCTGCACAAATCAATAGCATCTCAAAGCCAAAGTTCATTGCCTGCAGTGAGATTTATTACATAGCAAAAGCCTTCACTTTTCAAACATCAAGATATTCAGACTTACGTTGCCTGTGTCAGATACTCTTGGTTGTCTAACCAAAAGTCCTTCTCCCTTTAAAGACTAGCAAACAGAATCCTGATTATGTTTGAGTGCAATGGCCTCAGTCCATAAAATAACTCATATTGGTCTAAGTGAACAATGACAACCCTCCTCTACTAAGCCAGTGATTGGTCTAGGAACATGCATGTGACCCAGTTCCAGCCAATGAGATTTAGGGGGGTAACTGCTGAAGCAGCTATGTGGCCACTATTCAGTGATGAGCTGGGAAACAAAAGCTGAGCATTGCAAAACTACTTTTATTGGGCATACATGTCAAATGTAATAGTGTAAAAGAATACATTTGGCCAAAGACAACAGGCCCATTCTGTAATTTTAACAAGAGTTTGTTAAGCACCTACCACATGCTTAGTTAACCTGATGATATTAGGTACAGAATAATTAGTAACTCTGTAGCATCTGCCTTAAGGTAGAGATGGGGGTGGAGGTGTTTCAGGTTATTAAACACGAAATGCCCTAACACTTGGCAATGGAGAAATCTACTTCAGCTGGGTGCCTACCCAGGCAGTGACTCTTCCAGCACAGCATCCATATAGTATTAGGTGCCATAAATAACAGCAGTTGCAGTAGCAGCAATGGGCAAAGGGCGCCCAGTCAGAGGCTGATAATGTAGAGCCTGCCAGAGTAAGTCGTATGAACCACGGATGTAGGCAGTATTTTGCAAAACATATTACAGGAAAGCAAAGCCATCCATAAAAATGAATTGATAAAGTCTTGGTCCTGTGCTTCGAGTCAATGTGTAAACATAAACTAAGAACTTCCTATAATTATAGTCCTTCTGAAAGTATGTTAGTGTAGACTACAGCAAAGGACACAGGCCATCCCTATTTACTTAGCCACAGTGGACAGAGAACACAGTGAAAACTGGAACTTGATTTCAAAACCCACTGGGTCCTTGCATTTGTTTGTTGGTGAGACAGAATTCACCTCAGGGCTCAGTCAGCCAGATAGACGAGCATGGTGACGATCAGGCGAGGGGACCCTTGAGAACCAGAGGGTAAAGTTTGAATTTTGCCTTCAAAGACTAGTACAACCAGTGTGTGGAAGCACTGCAGCTCTGGTTGCGTCTGTAGTCAGCATGAAGCCGATGGATTCATTAACAAAGTCAATTGTGTAGACACCACAATATGAGTGGCACAGAAATCAAATAAGAAGGTGTCTCAAAGCTAAAAACACTGATTCCTAATATCACCACCTCACGGGGTTCCTGAGGAGAATAATATGCTTAGAATATCAACTCGTGCCGCTGCCTCTCTTCTAGAGACCTCAACATATGACATGAGCACTGGTCTCACCATAAAGAGAGGAACGGAGGATTTCACAGTGACAAACACACACCTGTGGGCAACAGGAAGGCTTGAAGTTAAATCTTAAGAGGGTTTTAAAATAGAAGGACACTTAGAAACATCTAGCACAATGTCTCAAACATTTTTAGCAGTAAACCTTTTCTTCAAATGGAATTTTACACAGAACCCCAGTGTGACTATGATGGTATTTACTTATCATAATTTTATTTAAAAGTGAAAACTTTTATATCTACTGTAAAATAAGCAAGTGAGATCAATTAGCTGCTGTTTTGATGGATGTGGAATTTTCAAACTGGGGGTTCAGGATGATGGCTGTGTACTATACCTGCTTCAGCACCCATGCATTTCTCCTGTATTGGTTATGTACTGGTTACATAGGAACAAAAAACATTCTGATTGGTACTTATAAATACGGACACACTGGATGAGCTTTGCTATTCACCCTGCAATCTCAAATACATTGAAATAATAGAAGCTTTATTCCTAAAGTTCCACCAGAAAAACAGCTAATCTTACAACATGAATTAACATGTTTACAACTGCTGATGTGTTCAGGAAAATTGGTACACTTGGGGAAAAACATCCAGCAAATTCATTGACATAATGGCATGATACATAATCATGCTCATTTAGTAAGACCCTATAATTGTTGGCAAACGATCATCAAGTAGGCAAACCTTAATTATGAACTGCAAGATATCCAGTTTGTGAAAATGCAAACATATTTTCATTTACTTGGGGCATAAAGGGCTGCAATGAAAGTAGAAAACTGTATTATAATAATACTACTAACAATATCAACAATACCTAGATTTATTGATCACTTACCATGTACCCAGCAGTTATAAGCACTCTACATTTATTACCTCATTAATTTTCATTGGAACCCTAAGAAATAGGTACTATTACCAGCAAAGAAAACTGAGGCAAAGACATGAAATGAGATAGCAGAACTGAGGAATACAGCTATAAACTAGACATAAATGAGCATGTGTCTTTCCCTAGCTAGATATTAATTGGTATCTACCCTTGACTCAAAAAAACAAGGTAGAGAAAAAGCTTAAACAATCCAAACATTACCTTCAGCTCTTCTGTTAACACAAACGAGAGGCATTTTAACACGAGAGCAAATAGACATTAAATTCTAGAGTTAGGGGTTAAAAGGAACCAAGATCTAGGAAAGGGCTGAGTAGCTACATGAAAGGCAGCTATTCTGAGAGACTGTGCTGGGTGACAGTCAGGAGTTGGGGCCCCAGAGCCAGACAGCCTGGATTCCAACCTGAGCTCTGCCACTTGTAAGCTCTGGGATGTTAAGCAAATTGTTTAACCTTTCTGCAGGAACAATAATAATAATAACTATCTCACAGGGTTGTTGTGTGGATTAAATGAGCTAGTACATATGAAGCCTTAACATGGTACCTAGTCCACAAGAACCACTCAGCCGACACTAGCTACTACCACCACCACTGGAGAAAGAAAGAACTGGAGAATGAGACTTTGGTTTGTATAGAAAGAACAAAATCCTGGCGTCTATAAAACAGTTGTTTACTATTCTGCTCCTGGATTCACTCCTAAAGAAAAAAAAATCCATATCCCCACATCACTTAAAACCTGCATGCACACCAAGTTCTCCCACAATAAGCAACATATGGCACTACTAAGATATAAACAGTCATCTTTTTTAATCCTCTATCAACCTCACTTTTACAAAATCTTCACAAATTGCCAAGAGGCATTTAAAAAGTTTTACACTGGTCTTAGAAAATCAGATATGATGCTTCTGACCCAAAACGGTAGAAAGCCACAAGTCCTCAATGTAGACAGCCCTGAGTTCTCACCAGTAGCAAAGAAGACATAGAAAAAAAAAGTCATTAACAAAAGTAAAACTGATCACAGCCCAATATCAGAACCCGAGAACCTGGGAGCAACTGATGAGGATTATAGATTAGATGGCACCGAATTAAAACGACAGCTACTGAGACTTCAGCTTTTGACACAGCCTGGCTTTGATGAATGAAACAGAGACCATGAGACCAGACAGAGAAGGAGAGGGAGAGGGAGAAAGAAGGGAGGGAAGGAAGGAAGGAAGGAAGAAGGAAAGATACTTCAAACTTCCCCTTTCATCTCTTAGTCTCAGGTTCTGTTCCCTTATCCTCATCCCCAACTCCAGCCCCTGCCTCTTCCAAATCTAAGCAGAAACCACAAATTCTAGAAAGTACAACACTGATGTGGGTGAGAAGAGACTTAATGGTACCACAGTACATTCCTCTTAGATAAAGGCAAGGTACCATCAGGGTGAGCCTTGATAGCAATGCACACTGGTAACTATGGCTTGTTCATGCTCAGGGTGCCAGATAATCAGGCAATGAGAGGAGAAAGAAGGTGCCACTTCATAGAGCAGGATTCATCAGGTAATGGCCTAATGCAAATAGGAAACTGGACTGGGCGTGATGCACATCAACATGCCCCAAGCATGATAATGGGATTAGATTGCATGGCAAAAAAAAAAGGGGGGGGGAACATGGGCAGATGGAAATTAAAAAGCAATTAAAGTTGCAAAGAAAACAAATGCAGGAGAAAAAGGAGTCCAAGGAAATAAAAATGCAACAGCAGAAGTAACATATGCATTGGAAACAGTTAAAGAAATGAGTTGATGCTGCAGGAAATCTATTGAGTGGTCAAATCAAAGGAAAATTACAGGGAAAGAACATGGAAATTAAAGTGATTCTAGTTGCAGAAAACAGAGAATGGAAAGTCAACATAGGAATAATGGGTGCTCCTAGAGAAGAATTCAGAGCAAATGGAAAAGAATAATGAACAATATAACAGAAGAAAGCATTCCTAACCTGAAGAGAAACTTCATAAGCAGATTAAATGGGCCTTTGGCTTTCTTTAAAAGTCAATTAAAAGAAACCCACAACTACCGGCATGCTTGCAAAACTATTTAACTACAAGGATTAAATTTTTAATTAAAAAAATATATACAAGTACTCAGGCAGATAAACCAGGTCGCCTGGAAAGGATGAAAAATAAGTCAGGCCCTAGATTTCTCCAATGCTAGGCTAAATCCAAGGAGATACTGAATCAATGCCTGCAGAATTCTGAAGAAGAAAAAGGGACTGTGCAGCAATTTTATGCCACCAATTTACCTGCCATGTTAGAAAGGGATTTTCAGATGCATGAGCTCTTAAGATACACAGGAGCATCTAGAAAGTTTCTTAAATTTGTAATCCACTAATCCGAATACTAAGACAAGAGTTCCAGAAAGGCACGAAAGTGACTGACAGTGAGAAATGAAACTAGTTAAAGAAGATAATCAACTGGAAGAAAGTTGGCTATGAAACTAATTCAAGGACTAAGGGTTAATTCAATGGGCATAAGGGTTCTTTTGGGGGTGATGGAAATTTTCTAAAATTGGATAGTGGTGATGGTGGCACAACTCTGTAAGTTTACTAAAAATCATCTAATTGAATATTTAAAGAAGGTTAAGTTTACAACAAATTATATGCCTCAATCAGGCTGTTTGTGTTAACCCAAGTTCTCCATAGAAACAGAACCACTAGGATACATATGGAGATCTATAGATTTATTATAGGAATTGACTCACAAAATCACAGAGGCAGAAAGTCCCATGATCGGCAATAAACTGGATGATGCCCCCCAGCAGTGGTGAGGAGGGGTCTATACTCAGCCAACTGATTCAAAGGCTAATCTCTCCTGCAAACACCCTCACAGACACACCCAGAAATAATGTTTCACCAGCTCTCTGGGCATCCCCTTAGCCCAGTCAAGTTGACACATAAAATTAACCATCACATTGTTTTAAAAAATCAAACATAAAAATTTATAATGCTAAAAATAATAATATAAAAACCATCTGGATTTTCAAAACCAAGGTTATATCAACATAGCCTAAAAAGTGGGCAGGATAAGTAAAAGTGTGCTAAGTACCTTTTCACCGAAGGTGCGTTTCACAACTTGACTCTGACAGTCTGAAAAAGTTGATTAAAAAAACTTTGGAAAAGTGAAAGTTAACTACTAATATAATAATGCCTTGAAAAACACCAGAAAAGATAAAAAGAAAATACAGCCCATATACCAAAGAACAAAAAGAGAGAGAGAATGTGGGACTTTTTTAGTGGAAAATATTATTAATATTACAGAAAAAAGAGCAACTATGACTATAATGATATTTATGTTAGTCTCCTCAATTTAAAAAATTAACACTATCAAATTGGAGCAAAAAACAAAATATTGTACATAAAGTACAGTAAAACAAACAGGATAAGGGCAAAAAGGTAAGAAGCCTAATTTCTTGATCTGATGAAAAATATAAACATTTCATACCAAGAATAACTTCATTTTAAATCATTATTTTTTACGTTTATTACAAAAGAAAGATGATCATGACAAACTTTAAGTGGAAAAAACATGCAGATTATACACCAGCATATACAGAATGATCCCATGGCAAACTGTGAATGTGTGTGTGTGTTCAGGTGCACACACACCCAACAAAGTAAATAAAGGGCGTTCACCAAGATGTCAGGAGTAGGTTTAGGGAGAGTTTTATGCTTTGGGAAGTGGGAGGTGGGTGGGTCTGTTTAACTTGCATTTTTAGTAATGAGAATATAATATATCCACAAACACACACAAGGATATTGTAAACTGAAGAAAGAAAATGGTAAACACCACTTACTGGTGTGTATCCAAGGACTTACTCATATTGAAAAAGAATAAAATTGACAGTGAATATATAATTTCTATAAATTCTACAGAACATGTTACAGTATACTAAAATATACACCAAGCTAAAACTGAAATAGGAAGAGAAATTTACAAGAACAAAATATAACACTGAGAGAAGTCTTTAAAAAACAAGTAATCATCTTCAGGTCAAGCAGCCAAAAAAATAGAAGGATCTCAACAACTGCATTGATATAATTACCAATCTGTATAATTAATCTGGATTATATAGTTATAATATAATTAAATTAATTTAATAAATATATTGAATGATATAGATTAACATAGAAAATAAGCCCTATTTTTCAGCATCCATGGAACATTTTTAAAAGCTTACTTAGAATTAGACCACCTAGGAAGTTGCTAAGTCATGCTCTTTACTACAATCCTATCAAAAATCCTAAAGACTTTAAAATGCAAACTAGCAAAGTTAAAGTCCATCATAAAGAAAAACAAGCAAGAACAGCCAAGAACTTTTTGAAAAAGATGGATGAGTGTAGCCTTGCCTTATTAGATACTGAAATGTATCACAAAGCTACAATAACTAAAGAGCATCACACCAGCATAGGAAAAGACTGATGATAGAAGAATGGAACAGAAATTCTAAAGGAACACCTAAATATGTGTATGTATGTGAGTATAACATTAAAAGTTAGTGTTTGAAATTAGTGCAGAGAAAAATGGTAAGTTTAGAGGGGAAACAAAATTAAATCTCTATCTCATCACAAAATAAATTTTAGATGAATTCAAAGATTTCAATCAAAAATTTCATAAAAATAAAACTATAAAATACAAGAAGAAAACAGTGATGAATATTTTCATAACCTCTTCAATGCAGAAGGTTTTTCTAAACATGAACCATAAATGGAAAAAAAAAGACTGATTGGCTTATTTTTAAATTTAAAGTCTGGACATCAAACAAGGTTAAAAGGCGTATTTACAAAAGATGAAAAGTATTTACAGCAAATATCACCAAAGTTTAAGAGCCTTAATATATAAAAAGTTCATATGAATTGGAGAATTCCCCAGTAGAAAAATGAGTATGCTATTTATAAAAGAAATAACAGATGAGAAATTAAGGTTCAAATTCACAAATAGTCAAATTAACAGAAGAGTTATATACCATTTTTGACCTACCAAATTATAACTTTTTTTAAAGGTTGAGATCTAATATAAGGATTAACAGGCAAAGTCACACTTCATATATGGAACTGCAAATGGTTCAACATGGTGAGGTAGAATATATATTTCAAATGCTTCAAAAATGTTCAACTCTCTCTACTCAACAACTTGACTTCTAAGAATTTATCCTAAGGCAAAAATGATTTATAAAGATATAAAAATGATGGTAGTCACTGAGAAATATTTGTGATAGCAAGAAAGCAGAAAGCACTTTAACGTCCAATAATAGAGACCAGCTAAATAAACCACGGTATCTTAAAAACCCTGTTGAGGAAGACTATTGATATAAAATATTAATTATACATTGTGAGGTAGGAGGAAAAAGTAAACAACACAGTAATGGTCCCATATTTGAAAAAATAAATAAATAAATGCTCATAGTTGTTAAAACTCAAGCAGAAAAAACATTTCCCAAAATGTTAACAGTAATTCTCTGTATGTGTTGATATTACAAGTAGGATTTTGTGTTCTCTTTGCCAATCTTTATTTCATAAATTTTTCCACAAGCAACATGGACGACTTGCATAATAATTGTTAGACTAATAACAGTGATAGTAGTAATACCATGCTGAAAATCGTTAAGCTTTTTTCTCCTTTCAAAGAGCATTAATATGCTAGTTCTTTTTCTCCCTATCATGGAAGAAAGCGCCATGGATTCCCATTAATGGAAAAAGATGTGGCTTGCCATCACCCTGAGGGACACTTTCAGTGGGATGATTACAGCTGCTATGACAACAAGGGGAGGATGTGATGTCACATAATGATCCAGTGACTGCGATGTCCCTGTCCCAATGCAGAGCTCTCACCGCCAGCTGGAAATCCAGCAGAGACCTCATTAAGGGCATCTGTTCGGTAATTACTACAAGTTTTCCCTCATCATGCATCCAACGCTGAAAACAGCCCTACCACAGAACTCCCAACTCCTGATTCACAGAGGGCTTAATCTACTTCTGTAGAGCTCAGACTGACAGCCACCAGAGATCCCAGGTCAAGTGTTGGCACAGTCAGTAAATGCAACCTCGATCAACAGGCACCAGGAGGAAAGAAGCAGCCAGAGGACTTTCACTGAAGCTGACGCAAAGCCTCAAGGTGTTTAACTCAGGGGTCTTACACTTCATCTCCCTAGAATGTTTAAATATTGTCATTTCCATTAGAGAAAATCTAATACATCTCTAACCCACAGAAAGGAAGAACAAATAGCAGCGGTTACACAGCAAGCCAGAGAATCAACTGTCATATTAAAATGCATAATGAATTCTTCTACAAAGAACATGAAACCCCAAGGCCCTGTTCTCACAGTGCTCCGCAAGGAGTAGGGGGAACTGCTCTAACAGAAAGAGCCAGACAGACCCGGTTTCAAGTCCCAACCCTATTACTTAATCTCCTGAGCCTCAGTTTCCTCACCGATAAACTGAGAATAATAATGAGTAAAAAGGGTTGTTGAAAACTAAGTCTAAAGCTCTGAGCCTAGTGCTTGGTACCCAAAAAATCAAGTTTCCATAAAAAATTTTACAGAAAACAAAGAGGATAGGTGAATGAATTAATTAGTGCCTCCTTAGGTCTTGACTGGACCAATGCACAAGTCTCCTAACTGGCCTCTCTCTCCGGCCACTTCTCCTGCTAACAATTCATGACAAGTATATGTTATGCTGTACTTAACACATGCCATTTTCTCTCCCCAGAATATTCCCCAAATCTCTCCCTATCCTTACCTCACCCACTTCAGTGATTCTCAAACAACGCCACACATCAGAGTTACTTGGAGAGCCTTCTAAAACTGCACATGCCCAGGCCCCATCCCATAACTACAGAATCAAATCTCCAAAGCGTGGGGCCCACAAATCTTTAACAAGCTCCCCGTTTGGTTGGTATGCAGCCAGCAGTGCCTCTGCAGGATTTGAAAACCACTGATGTAGCGAATTCCCACTTCTTTAATACTTGGCTCAAGGACTCTCATACATTGCTGGTGGGATTGTAAAATGGTGCGACCACTTTGGAAAACAATTTGGCAATCCCTCAAAAGTTAAACATTAATTTATCATACAACCCAGCAATTCCACTCCTAGGAATCTACCCAAGAGAGTGAAAACATATGTCCACAAAAAGACTTGTACATGAACGTTTATAGAAGTTTTATTCATAACAGCTGAGAAATGGAAACAATAAAGCAGTTATACATGGTGATGTTGCACAACTCCATAAATTTACTAAAAATCATGAATTGTACTTTCATAATGGGTGAATTTTATGGTACATAAATTACACTTGAATAAAACTGAATGAACAGAAGGGAAAGGGGAGGGGAAAGGAAGACAAGATAAGACGAGACAGGAAAAAACTGAGTCCAAGCCTTTGCTGACTCCTGCAGGCAGTGAGACCTGTCTATGCCTGGGTTACCTGCATTCTTTATAGAGCTCTCAAACGACACCTGGATGTTATTTTTTTAGTATCAGTCTCCCCACAAGCCCATACACTTTTCAAGAATGAGAACATTGTCTAATGTCTCCTTACATCTGCAGGGCAGTCAAAGGGCACCTAGCAAATGTTTGTAAGGGAATGAATGAAGGAATGAGTGACTGATTAAGCTTTCTGTTGAAGCATTCTGGTCCGAAGACCTTAATAGTCAGTTGCCTACCTTATTCAAGGTCATAAACCCTCTCATTGGGAGGCCAAGAGGAGATGCTAGATGTCCAAAAGCGCTTTGAGTTTTTACCAAAGGCATGTGCCATGGGTTTAAGAAAGCCCTTCCTCTGACATCACCCACACACGGTCAGGCTCCCACACAAACATCTTAGCTTTGGATGTCGTGGTCTCTTAATTTCCCAGGGCAAGCACCTTTGTTTCCTCATCAGAAAATGTGGAATTAAAGAGCTAGAGCTTTCAAAGCCCTAAGAATATGCCTGGCAAATAGCAAATGCTCAATTACAGAGAGAGAGAATAAGTGTATGCAGTGTGTGTGTGTTTGTATATAAAATGTGTGTCTGTATAACTGGTGAGACAGTGCTGACCAAAAAAGCCACACTGTGAGATG